>NW_019173280.1:1537490-2137490 GCF_001773325.1 Penicillium arizonense | reverse complement strand
GATGGATTCCAACGCCCGAGTCATGGTATATTGTGCTGCAGATTCTGGCCTTACCCAGTACACCAAGTCGGATATCGCATTTCCACATCAGGTGGAGCTCAAGGCGAATCTCGATGAAGTGAAAGCCAATCTCAGAGGCTTGAAAAACAGACCAGGCACTACGCAACCTGCAGATGTCACCAATTACATCCGGAAGAAGCCCGATTACCCGAACAACATTGTCATGACTTATGCATTGACGCAAAAGGTTGGAACCGTTATGTCGCTACTCATTGGTGGAGCATTCATTTGACAGTTTCGCTGACTTACCACAGAAATTCTTCGCGCTTGCCAACCTCGTCAGACAACATCCGATTGAGGATCTCGTCTCGCAGTTGAGGACACGGAAACTCATTTCAAAGGAGCAGGTCATACGTGAAAGTAAGACAGTCCTCTACTTCCTTTACACCTTCTCTAACATATGTCGACATTAGTGAAAAATCGCGCACACGACTCTGATATCGTCGCCACATCGAGTGTCATGTCGCTGAAATGCCCTCTATCGACCCTTCGCATCAAGGTTCCTTGTCGGTCTATCGTTTGCACTCACAACCAGTGCTTCGATGCATCATCTTTCTTAGAATTACAAAAGCAAGCCCCAACTTGGACCTGCCCTGTGTGTTCCAAATCAACTAGCTTCGAGTCTCTGCAAGTCGACCAGTGAGTTTTCATCTCGTCTATTGCAGCACGTGTTATCCTTTTCTAACTCTGTTAGGTACGTTGATGACATCCTTCAAACAACTTCATCGGAAATCGATCAAGTCACCGTTGAGCCTGACGGTGCGTGGTCAGGTCCTAGTGACTCGGACATAGTCAAGCTGGGCGGTATGACGCCAGCATCAAACGACGACGACGATGATGACTTGATTGAAATCAGCGAACCGGGTATTCCCTCTGTAAAACAGGAACCGGGACCCCCAAATATCGCTCTAGAAAGGACACCCGCGCAGTCAAGGGAGGCATCAACCCCGTCCTCCGTTGCGCGTCTGTCGAACAAAAAGAGACCTGTCTCCCAAGTCATTGATCTCACAGAAAGTGGCGACGAGGATGATGAGTTTCCTGTTCCGTCTCCTAAACGGCTCGCCCCAAACTTGCCATCTCGATCCTTTCCCCGACAAGATTACCACCTACCGTCGGCCAGTAGCCCCCTGAATGGCAGTTCCTATCCTCCATCAATTTAGACTTAAATCTCCAGTTCATGGTCACAAATGGTCGTCTTTTTTCTCGAAAGCTGCATATTTTCATGGTGTTTTATGGCGCGACCAGGTTCGGGGGTCTTGGGATATTGGTATCATAGGTGATTATTTGAGCGGAGGGACTGCAATATTTTAGCTATTCCAGTGAGCCAAGTCATTCAATGAGTTGATCGGTGCATATCTTTTTCTAAATGGCTTCTACTCATGTTATGCAAGTCACCTAGGAGGTAGGATCTCCGTAGATAAGCAAACACTTCGGGCGGAGAGCTTGGACTTCCCCAACTCCGCATTCCCGACTTCTCTTCCTCATCACGTCCTTCGAGATACATTCAATTCCATTTGCAATTCTTGGCTGCCTATTGATCTTGAGCTTTCGCCATGTCATTCGATTCATCCTCCCCGCCATTAAATACCTCGGATCCGAACGCCCGCGTCTTCAGCTCCTCATGCTTCGACTTCCTTCTCATAGAACTGGTGCCTATGGCCGAGCGTATGGCACGGGATCTAGCAACTGAGGGCAAAGAAACCGAAGATGAAGAGGTAAGGGAGACGACGTTCTTCCGTCTGGAGTCTTTGGGTTATCGTGTTGGACAAGGCCTTGCGGAACGGTAAGCTTGAACAGTCTCCTTACATTCAGAGGTTCTCCAGTGCGTCTTCCATAGTTCAGTGTGCTGATTTGTGTCAATCGGACAATCCAGGTTTTCTCGAGATCGGCCTCGTTTTACCGATAATCTCGATGTGATCAAGTTCCTCTGCAAGGATCTGTGGACAGTCTTATTTAAGAAGCAGGTGGACAATTTGAAAACAAACCATCGGGTAGGTGAATATGGAACACGCATCGCAGGAAGCTGGCCATTGTTGCGCCTGCATTGGGAGTTCTGAGGCACTGATGTGATCAAATAAATAGGGGGTCTACGTTTTGACCGATAGCGCATTCCGGCCTTTTGGGAGGATGAGCATGGCAGTCCGGAGCGATGCGATATCTATGGCGCAAGCAGTAAGCATTTACTTGTAACCACTTTCGAATTGAGGCCTAGCAGCTTACAAACTGACCTAGTACCTTTGGTTTCCCTGCGGTGTTATTCGGGGCGCATTGGCCAATTTGGGCATTAACACAACCGTGCAGGCCGAGACATCGGACCTGCCAGGTGCGACTTTCCAGATCAAAACCCTCCAGCCCCGGCCTTGAAGATGGGAGCATTTGCCTGGGTCTGGACTGTATCTTCAATTGATTCGGTGGCCCATTGTACGGCAATGATGGCACCGACCGCCCTAGCTTTGGTATCCTTCTCTCACGGTTCTCCTCGGTTGAGGACAATAGGCCGTTCCGAGTCTTGCAACTACTTGAAACAGGCTACCATACAGGGGACTCCGGATTTTATTTCATTGCAGGTTTGTTGCTAATTCTGTGCCAAACCCATCTTCTTCCCGCCTGATCAAGGACCACACACTGTTGTGTCTACTCGTTGTTCATAATCTCATGGTGTCGCATTCAAAGCCTATCTTTCCGGGCACAAAATTGATTAGCGACGCTCTGTCAATTCCCGATGTCATCATATCCGTGAAAGCGATGGACCCATCGATAGGGGAAAAGGTGTGACAAAGGAGACTCGATATGGGGAGTTGTTTTTGCAATGCATGGTGCGAGGGTGAGAGTCCTTACTTTGGTGGTGAGTTCTTGGCAAATTCAACGCCCTTCTCGATGTTGCCCTTAAGACCAGTGATACAAGCCTCAAGAAGCTTCTTCTCTTGCTCGGTTACGCCCTCGAGGATGTTGATGGCCTTCTCGGCACCGTTGGGCTGTATCAATCATGTCAGCTAGCCGTTTTTAATGCGCGTTCAATAATGAATACTTACACCGAGCTCCACGGGGGTGGAGAAGAACTCAACACCGGTGGCTTTGGCAATCTCGTCACCGCCGGCAACACCGGGCAGGTAGATGAAAGTAGGCTCAACAATACCCTTCTCGCCCTTGGAAGCCTTGATGACGGCCTCGGCAAATCTTGTAAAAGTCAGTCACGGCTAAAATTTCAAGGATAGAGTGGGAAACATACCTGAAACCGGCAAATGCCATGGACAAGGTAGCGGAACCAGCACCGTCCTTGGCCTGAACGACCTCATCACCACCGAACTGGACGCCTGTGACCTGTCAGCAACTCATCACCATATTAAGGATCAATTTTACGCACGCTTGACAAGAGCATCGTAACGGTCAGCGGGAATCTGGAAGCTAGGGGAGACCTTGCTGAACAGGGGGACGATGGTCTCGCCGGAGTGGCCACCGATGACCGGGATAGTGGCATCGGAGGCGTTCTTGACGCCAGAGAACTCCTGAGTGAAGGTCTCGGCACGAACAACGTCCAGGGTAGTCACACCGAACAGGCGCTTAGGGTCGAAGACACCAGCATCCTTCAGAACCTCAGCGGCAATGGGGACAGTAGAGTTGACGGGGTTGGAGATGACGAGAGTGAAAGCCTTGGGGGCGAACTGGGCAATGCCCTCGACAAGGGTCTTGACAATGCCGGCATTGACCTTGAAAAGGTCATCACGGGTCATACCAGGCTTGCCTACATGTCACCTTGTCAGCAAAGCACGATAAACAATGCTGGCTATGGTGCCACTCACGGGGGATACCGGCTGGGATCACGACGACGTCAGCACCGGTCAGGGCAAGCTTCAATCCATCGTCCTTGGGGAGGTAGCCGGTGATTTTCTACTTATTGTCAGCGCAGCGCTCACTGGGGACGCTTTGGGGAGGGGCACACGTACGGCAACCGAGGAGATGTGGGAGAGATCTGCAGCGACGCCGGGGGTGTTAACAACATCGTAAAGGGCAAGCTCGTCAACAAGAGGGCTAGCCTTCAGCAAGAGGGAGAGAGGCTATATCGTGATTAGCTGGGGCTTCTCAAGGTCCCAATTGAAGACTAACCTGGCCAATGCCACCAGAAGCTCCGAGAACAACTAAAAAACAGAGTCAGTGATGGATGATTCATTAAAAGGAAAAAGAAAAGAAAAGGCAAAAAAGCTCACCAGCCTTGACCATGATGATTTGTGAATGAGGTTAGAGTTAAAGAGATGGGGGGAGGAGGGGAAAGCTCAGGAGGGAACCGGCCGATTTATAAAGAGAGGGGCTGAGAGGGGCAACCCCGGAGTACATCGTCCACATGTCGAATGACGTGTAGCTTATTGTTAAATCCGTATACTTACTAGTTATGTGTTAGTTATGTTTATATATGGTTATATGTGGTCATATATGGTTCTATATGTGTTAGTACACCGTATTTAAATAGGTAATTTCCAAGGTAGAGTGTAGGTCTATCTATGTAGGTAGTATAGGCTCTACTAAACCCCCCTCCCTCTCCCAACCTCTAATGGATCCAAATACCTGTTCTTCTCTCCTTCATTATTCGGAAATTCTCGCTTCCAAACCAACTTCCGACATGTGCGCGGATTGTTCCATCGGGAAAAGGCGGGAAGCAATTTCCGTGTCCTGAGGCTCGGGCCGACTGGTCGGTTGTTGAATGCATATGTTACAGTAGTACTACGACATTCTCAGGCTGATTTCTTTTCCGATAGAAAACTCTTCTTTTTGGAATTTGTTTTCTCTCTGGGGACAGTCGTCTTTCCTCTGCCCCGGAGCATGATTGCTAGATTACATGGGGATCTATCCCAAGTCCAGCACGGCGATATACGCCTATCAGGTCTCCCATCCAATCCAGATCCTTCACATGCCACAATTCAAGGTCATTTCAGAGAAATGCATTTACTCCGACTCCTCAGCCTTGCGGGCCTTGGCGCCACGGGGCTTCTGGGCGGGAGTGTCCTTCTTGGGAAGCTGCGAGCGACGGATGGCGCTCACACGGGCAACAGCCTCCTCGCGGATGTCAGCACGGTATCCGTGCTTGGCGGTCTTGTCGGCAACACCCTTGTAGATCCTGGGGGTAATTACCATCAGTACTGATCAACAGTCACATGGGTCATGAGTGAGGGATTCAGGTTCGCTTACTTGCGGGTGGCAGTGCTGGGACCGTAGGTGACGGTGACGGTGTTCTTAGCGGGCTGCTGGGGGTTGCTGGGCTTCTTGGTGGTCACGGCAACACCGTTCTCGGTACCCTGGACACCGATGGCCTGAGGAGAGGATTAGCACCCTGAGAACCAAACAAGAAAGAGAACAAAGTACCTTGTTGTTGGCATAGCCGGCGTACTGCAATCCCAAACCATTGTTAGCCATCAATTCACAAAAAAGAGCTATCCACCGGAGTCAACAGCCTAAGGCCCATACCTTGTAAGAGTGCTTGTTGAGCACGTTCAAGGGGTCCCGGGAAAACTGGGAGCCACCGCCGCTGTTGCGCTTAACCAGGTAGCTGTTCTGGTTGCCTGTTCCAAAGAGCGATCAGCAGACGTTCGGGTCGAAAAAGCGAGGTAAAAATTCCCAACTAGAATTGCGAAAGGTCGAACATACGGGTGATCTGCCAGACCAGATCGTTAGAGATGTTTGTGGCCATTGTGATGAGATGGTGTTGCGTTGGGAAATTGAGGGATCGTAGTCGCTATCAAACCGTCTTCACGTTCGACCAAATTGTGTGTGTCGAATGCCAAGACCTGAAATGGATGTCTCGCTAAGGCGGCCACTTTGGGAATAGATTAGTGCCTTGGTGCCTTGTGGCCTGACATCTTGGCTCTGTTGCTTGCATCATGAGGCATCAAATCGACACGCTAAATCGGCTAGTTCGGATTTTACTCTGTACACTTCTTGCGAGTCTCGAAAGTGCAAAGGTAATAAGACCTACAAATGCAACCCTGGAAAGTATCATATTCTATTTGATATTCCACTTGATGGTACAACTGTAAAGGGCGTTGTACCTTTTTTTGTCAGCCTTCTCCGCTTTCCGCTTTCCGCTTTCCGCTTGGATATCTCCAACCTTTAGGCTGCCGACGGATGCGCTGACGTTGCCTTTCCCAGTAAACCAACTTTCTTTTATTTTTGTTTTGTTTCCATGCCTTTTCCCCCAATAACTGCTTCCTATCTACAGGGACACTTCATCTCTTAGAGAGGTCGAGGGTGCCATCGCAATATCCTCTCTTAGAACCTCGGCATACTCAACATGACCTACCTTTTTTATTCTCTCATTTTCACGGTCATAATCTCTGGAACAGGTAAGCTGGTTCATTTGCTATACCGAACTGGTCCTAATGAGATGTCAGCACTGTACCTCACTCGGTCACGATGGATACCACTAATCCCGGTCCCTGACTACATCTACCATCGCCTTCCTTCTAGTTTCACGGCCGATCTGGAGGCTGGTTTAAGCTCGTCACAATTCGATCTAGCGGCCAATGTCGCCGGTGGTGATTCCAGAGGTGGCTTGGATCAAAAAGCAAAGAGGGAGGTGCGAAAGATCATGAAGAATCAGAAGGTTGACTTCGACGAAGCGCGTCGGATCTACACAGAGCAACGATTCGCAAAGAACAATATCGGACCTGACGGCCGTCCAAGGGACCCCAAATTCGTTTCGTTTTCATGAGCTATCTACGTCTATACCGCCAGTCGTTCTTTTAACATAATTGTATTTCCTTTTATTTTCTTGTCACAACCAGTGCTGTTTTGTCGCTAGCAGGGTTCCCGTTGATGGGAAGAGAGGTCTCTGGTCTCCCAGACTACTCGAACTCGTTTTGCAGTCTAAACAATCTACCACTTGGAGCTGGATTTTCTGTCGCGTTTGGAAGAAACGTGGCGGTCTCTTTTTTTACTTTTAAACTTGTACAGTTGCCATTCAATATTGATAGCAATTATCAGGTGCTGAAAATCATTACCGGTCTGTCTGGTATTTCTGTATCAAAGAGACGACCTATTATTACATGACCATGCACTGCCAATAGTGAGCCGGCTCCATGCCACTATTAGGCGCCCCCTGTCAACGTGCCCGAGGTAGCCATGAGGAGAATTATCAAACTTGAATCAGTGCCTTTGGTCCTTGGATCATCAAATCATTTCAAAGAAATCATTATCGGGGTTGTAGCAGATCTTTGGGGGGTTCGCCGGACCAGAAGCTCCGAGGATCACCGGCTGCCACCATATCCGGGCTGTTGGAAGCCTGGTGGTAGTGGAGGCGCACCAGTCGGAGGTCCAAATCCAGGTGGCCCAAACCCAGGTGGCGCAGTTTGTGGGTTGAAAGGCGGCTGGCCAACACCATTGAATCCCGGCGGTAAGAAGGTCTGAGGACCACCGTAGCCGGCTTGAGATCGCGGTGGCCGCGCGGGAAGGCCAGGTGGTGGCGTGTTGAGCGACGGGGCGGGAGGAGGGACAGGTCGGTTGTGTGGAGGAGGGACACTCTGGTAACCCATAGCTGGCAAAGCACGACCCATGCCGAGGTCGGGTGCTTGCGATGGTGCGGTACTCAAGGGTCGTGAAATGTCACCATTCGACATGACAGGCGTTGCTGACACGGGGCCAGGCGCACCAAACTGGGGCGGAAGCTGCTGTGTAGGAGGCTGGACATTGTGCTTACGTGCCTGGGTCGCCAGCATTCGCTCTGCTTCATCGCCATGTCTCTCGCCTTTGCCGTCCTTCTTATATGCATACTGCACCGACACCTGTTTGTTCATCAGGTATTGACCATTCATATTGGCGACGGCTGCATCCGAAGATTCAAAGTCGGCGAATGAGACAAATCCATAACCCTTGGAGAGATTATTATCGTCACGAGCAATCTGCAATATGCTATTAGCAATGGTCATCTTATATTAGAAAATATCTCACCTTCGGCAGATTGATCAGGTTACCAAAACGGCTGAATGTATCATAAAGCACCTGTTCAGTGACCATGGGATCGAGATTGCCAACAAAAAGCTCTGCGCCAATTTCTACAGTCTTTTGTTTGTCGGCCGATGCCTTGTTCACACGAAGAGGTTTTCCGTAGACGCGAATTCCATTCATGATTCTCGATGCATATTCGGCATCTTCCTCGCTGATAAACTCAACGAATCCATACCCCTGGTGTAACTGCGTAACCCGGTCCTTCGGCAGATGGACGTTCACGATGCGCCCGGCCTGCAACATCAATTCCCATACGAGGCTGTCTGAGGCCCGCTCATCGAGGTTTCCGATATAAACGGTGGCCTCTTTGTCTTGCTCCCTGGGTCTAGTTAGCATCATATCTCCTGCTGGTGGACAAGGTGAGAAAGGGCCTTACCAATGCCTTGCGCCAGACATGGCAGCGGATCTCAGCTAGAACACAGGCAGCTCAGTGACAAAAGGAAGGACTATCGGGCGAACTCTGCAGCTTGTATTGTAAGCAAAATTGGCACTTAAAGTGGTTATAAAGTTGCAGGGGACAAGTGTTAAAGTGAAGAAGAAGCTCTGGGACGATCACTGACTTTGGCCCCGACTTCCGAAAACTTTTGATTCACCCGCATCACTCTCCTTCACCATTATCTTCATCCAGCTTCGACCTGTGTTACTCTTCAGGTCTTTTATCTCTTGGAACCCCAACTACCTCTTTTAATCACAATCACAATCACAATCACAATGGTTCAATTCTCCGAAGAGACCAAGGTAGGTCGCGAATCCGACCCTTCTACTGGGACGACTAAGCCCATCTTTTTCTTTTGCAGGAGCGCGTCTCAAAGGTCATCGATATTTCTCGCGTTGCAATTCATTAGTGAGCCTCCCAGAAGTTCTCGAATCATTGCCTGAGCTGACCGATACCTTCCAGCGGATACTTGCCTCTAATTGTCTATCTGGGTACGTAGACATAAGACTCAGTGTGTATGTGATGGATACTGACTTAATGACAGGCTACACCTATAGCGACCCCAAGCCGACCCTGTTCAGGTATCTCAACTCCAGCCTGCATTCCGACCCGTACTAACTGATCAGACTGTTCTCGCCGCTTGCCTAGGTTAGATGAATAGAGGAAACGGCCAAGTTACCATTTGGAGGAATGTTGGGTTTCAATAAAGGCCATTTGTATTTTTAAATCGGGTCGGGTGATCTATGTTCAATTGATTCATACCGTTAAGACGTTTTCTCGTAGGTGACTCTCGACTCCCGAGGTCACGGGCTTCCCTCTCCAACCACTTCCACCTCATCCCATCACTCTTCCCTTTCTCGGGTTCATGACTAGCCATGGCTTCTCGTCATCCGTTGTGGAGACTTTAGCTGGATTCACAGCAGGAATTGTGTCGACGCTTTCGTTGCACCCCCTTGACCTGGTCAAGACAAGATTGCAAGGTAAGCCCTTGTTTTCCCTTGGGATTGTATGGTGAGACTAAATTGGACTTCTCTAGTTGATCGATCATCATCGTCCCGGCTCGGCAGTTCTCTACGAATCATCCGCGATATCTCCCATCATGAAGGTGGCTTTGCCGCTTTTTATCGGGGATTAGCCCCGAATCTGGTTGGGAACTCTACAAGCTGGGCTTTGTACTTCTTATGCTATAGCAGCTTGAAGGACGCTCTTCGAAGATATCGCCAGAGAAGTAATCATATGCTCGCATCGTCCGATTATTTTCTGGCGTCTGGAAGTGCAGGTATGTCTGAGCTGTTTGGTCCGAAATCTAGCTCTTATACACTGACTTGTGGCCGCATGAAGGCGCTATTACGGCGATCCTGACTAACCCAATCTGGGTGATCAAAACTCGCATGTTGTCAACCGGCTCTCATGTGCCCGGGGCGTACTCGTCACTCACGTCGGGTATAAGACAAATCTACCGTACGGAGGGCATACCTGGCTTCTACCGTGGCCTTGTTCCGGCGCTATTTGGTGTCAGTCATGGTGCCCTTCAGTTCATGGCTTACGAGCAGTTGAAACTCATCCGGTCTGGGACGATGAAAACTGAAGTGTCTTTCGATGGCAGCCGAGGCGCCGAGCGGGCATTGGGCAATGTTGACTTTTTCGCGATTTCCAGTTTGTCTAAGGTCTTCGCAGGTAGTGTTACCTATCCATATCAAGTCATAAGGTCCCGCTTGCAGACTTATGAGGCGCATCGGATTTACCGTGGGGCGATTGATGTCATTTCCCAGATATGGACTCGTGAAGGTGCTGCAGGGTTTTACAAGGGTCTTGGTCCGAACTTGTTTCGCGTGCTTCCAAGCACATGGGTGACCTTTTTGGTGTACGAGAACACCAAGTTCTACCTTTCCGGCCTAGCGCAAAATAGACCGTAGCTACCGCAAATGCATGTTGGCCCTAGGACATGATTTGGGACAGCCTCTCGTGGTATACATGATCTTCTGAGGGTCTTGACTGCACCTCGAATTTTTTATACTTGTATAACGAATATTTGACTATTTCAAAATCATGTCTTTCGCGAGATTACATAGTAGGCAGCAATATACCCTTCAATCACCGTACCTCTGCAGAAAATTCCACATCTAAAGGCTTTGGATATAAACTACAAGCATTTTAAAGCTTTTAGATTGTAGTATAGATTTATATGTATGAGCGGTTTAATGCTGAAGGTATTGCTTCTGTTCCAAGAATGCAACAGTGAGTGAAATTGTTAGTGAGATTGGAGTCGGTGGATGTTAGGACCCCTACATTTAGTTGGATAAGTCGGAGACCGTAGGGCCTAAGGATCATCTTGGGTAACTAGAACTCTAATTTAAAGGCCACGGTAGCTAGAAGGTTATTACCTACAGAGTTCTCATATATATATTAGCTACTCCCGCTACTCCCTCTTAAGGGGTAGCGTTTAGTCTTGTGAGACCCCACAATAGGTCCCTAGAGGTGATATACAGGTAGACCTTGACATTCCCCGCGGAACTCCCGCCATAGGACTGCCTATGGGACTCCCCTAGGACTAGACTTTGGTCCTATAGGAGCGGGCCTAGCGGGACTAGACCCGATACGAATTCCTATAGTAGGACTATAAACAATATAAATATTTGCTAACTTATGACCGATAATAATTGTGTAATTTGTAGTGGTTTTTTTATAGTATTTTACTTATAATAGCCGCTCTTAAAGAAGTAAGAGTTGTAAGATTTAGATTAGGTGGAAGTAATGTTTATATTGTTGTTATATAACTAACACGAAATAAAGTTATTATCCTCTAGTATTAGCTACTTCGAACCTCGATTTATTATTACTATATGTAGCTACGTATTATTCTCCTTCCTATATTAACCGATATAGGATCTTATTATTATTAGTAGTATCTAATTGATATATCGTACTTCTCTATCTCTTTATAAGGGCGTGTTAACTTAGTATCTAAGCAATTAGTTAGGTCTCGCTAGTTATTTCTTCCTTATTATTACCAATCATATTAGGGGTTTCTAACAGAAGCTCTACATCCCTATTCTTCTTAAGAGCCTATCGCTCTTCCTAAGTATAGACTCTATCACTTAAAGTGATCTCGTCTTAGTTAATCTCGAAGTTCGCGATATAGCAAAATAATACAAGGGCTTAAATTATCTAGGATTAAGGGAGCTACATCGATAGTAGTACATATTATAGGTAGAGTTAAAAATACGATTAATACTAGTGCGTATTATAGTAATTAAGAAAATATATTATACTAGTGTAGTAGTTGCTATATTAATACTAGTAAGAACGCTAATATCTTTCTATCGTCCTATAGTAAATTTTAGACTAAATAAGCTTTAAATATAAAGAAGGGGGTTTATACTAATATTGAGATAGTAAGCTTACTTTTAAAACTAGCCTTCTACGACCAAATACGCTAGGATCGATGCTCCTTAAATAGCACTAAAGCAACTAGCTAGTTAACGTATTTATAGTGTTAAGACCACTAACTAACGGATGTTTAGACCTCATAACCGCCCGCGAGCCACCCTCCGAGGGCCGCCCTCAGACCCGCCTTTTGCGGGCGGAGGGTAGGATCCTCCTACCCACGGGTCGGGCACGTCTTTCATATGCCCTTAGAGGGCGGCCCTCAAAACACTTCGGGGGCTAACAAATATAATAAATATAGAAAATCTTATAATTATATAAAATGTACAAATTATAGCTATATTATTAAGTATTTGAGTTATAGCTTAGGATTTTAAAGAGTCACTAAATTAGTAGTAGGACGGTTTTAATAAGATCTAAATAATAAATTAAAGCTAATTTAGACTTAATTTTTAGGATCTATACTATATACACTATATCTATAGAGTTTTAACTTTATATCTATTAAGAAGCCTTAAATGTTTCCGAACCCTTCCTAAATACTAACTCTACGTATTAGGTAGATTAGGCTTATACTCCTCTTTATACTCTCTTTCTTCTAGCTCTAATAAAGCGCGCTATCGCTATTTTAATTAGGCCCTATTAGCTAGAGGTTAAATAGTATTAAAAACCGCTAAAATAATATTCTTATTAATTTTATTATTATCACTAATAGGTTTAAGGAGATAAGTATCTATATTCTTCTTCTCTTAGCTTATATATATCTCTTTATATAAGAGATATTTATTAATTAGCGCTCGTTAACCCTTTTTAATCTTAAACCTTAATATATATATAAATAGTATTAGATCATTAATAGATTTAGAGAACCTCGCTAGTAGTAGTAGATATTATAGGCGGAGTTAAAAAGGCGTTCTATATCTACTCCTATAGTAGGTATAAAAAGTATATTATATATAAGGTTTATAAAGCGGGGAGTTAATACTAATAATCCTTCTAGAAAATATAGATAAGAGTTTATATAATATCTAGAATTAGAGTTAATATAAGCTAGATAATAGAGAGGTTCTATCTACTTATCGCTATTAAGATATTTCTTTAGCTTATTATATTTACTAGATATTTAAGGGCTAGGAACTTCTCTACTATATATTCTATCTTAAGCTCTAAAATAGTTACAATAGATAATTAGGCTCTTAATATTAATTATATATCTATATAGCATCGCTTATAAGATTAAAAGTAATCTTTAAGACTTATTTAATAGATTATATACTAGTTATTATCTAGATTATCCTAGTTCTTTCTTTCAAAGAATTAAAGCTTTTATTATAGCGAGAGAATAGTATTAATTATATTAATTATACTAATAGTATAAAAGCTTCTTCTCTATTTCAAAAGATGTAAATATAAGCTACTTCTAAATAACCTATAATAACCTATCTTAATATACTTTTCGACTTTTCAAGATAGATAAAAAGTTTATTATAGATACTAAAGATTAGATAAATACTAATATCCTTTATCTTTAAAAGAAGAGTTATAAATTTAAAGAAAGGCTAGATAATCTAAAAAAGATATTTAATCTATCGCTATTCTTTTTAATTTAATAAAAAAAAGTCTTAATTATATTAGGAATAAAACTTACTAAAGATTAATTAGAGCTATTTAGTATATTAGAGTATTAGAAAGGTAGAATTCTAGTAAGTTTAGATATTATAGATTAGAATAAGTCTTACTTTTGTCTAAAGATTATAAGATAACTTCTACTATTATAAGCTTATATTAATATAGATAGCTAGGTTTCTAACCTAAATAAGAAGAGTTAATATAATAAAAAAAGTATAATAATAAGGGGTATACCTTATTAAGTATATTAATAATTTCTCTAGATATAATCTTTAGACTGATCTATCTCTATACTCTTATTCTTTGGAATTACCTTTTATCTTATTAAGAAGGGTTATTTAGACTAAGCTAAATAATATAGGTAATATAAAGAACCTAAATAATTATAGAACTATTATTGAGTTCAAGAGACTATAATAATTATTAGATACTTAATATTATAGTATTATTATTTAATATATTATTAGTAGTAACTATAAGTACTTAATCTATAAACTTATACTACTAAAGGAGCTTTAAAACTATATTATTTCGATTTATATTTTAGGATCTAGATAAAGAATTAAATCTAAAAAAGATCTCTTAATACTCCTAATCTTAGTTAAGAAAATTGGTAGTAACGGCTATAAAGGCCTATTAAAATAGAGATATCTAGTAATCTAATATAAATAAAATCTTTATATTAGAAGAAAGCTTCTATAGGATAGATTACTACTATTCTTAAATATATCCTTATAGCTAAAACTAAATTATTATTATAGAACAAATCTCTAGTTATATAGGGGTAAGTTAGATAAAGGTAATAAGCTCCTAAAACTCTAGATATTTAATAAACTAGAAAGGGAGATAGGATAGGGTAAGTAGTTATAAAAGCTTCTATTCCTATACTTCCTATATAAAACTATTAATTTTTTTAGTACGTTCTACCCCTATTTATTAGGAATTTATTAATAAATAGTATAAATATAGGATAGTTAGTATATATAGTATTCGTAAGTAGTCTTTTTATATTAGCCTTTTAACTAGTAGATTTACGATAAGTTAGATTAGCTAAATACTAATAAGGGCGACTATTCTATAACGTATTTCACAAGCGAGCTGCGCACCCCACTCAAAACGCGTCAATTAATTAGATTCTCTATTTTCAACTACCTACTATGCCACCAATTCGTACTCAATCCTCTCGAAATTCAATTAAAAAAGAGGGTAGGATCTTATTAGCTATTTAGGCTATTTAGGAGCAAGAAATTGGTAGTGTTCGTGTAGTAGCGCGTGTATTTAATATGCCTAGATCGACACTCCGTGCGCGTCTTAAGGGTTCTATAAATCGCGTTAAAACTCGCGTAAATAGTTATAAATTGACTAAAATTAAAGAGGAATCCCTTTAAAAATAGATTCTCTCTATAGATTCTCGCGGAGTAGCCCCTTAGGCTTCTTTATTATAAGAAATAGCTAATTTACTACTCCCGACGCGTAGATCTACCCCTATTATTTCGGTCGGCGAGAATTAGGTTCTAAACTTGGTATAAAAATATATCTAATCTTAGTTCTTAAAATAGTACAATTTTAAGCGTACGTAATATAAAGACTTAAAAATTATTAAAGAATAGTTTTCCCTCGTCTTAAAGGCTATACTTTAATATAGTATCGACCCTAATAATATCTATAACTTTAATAAGACTAGTTTTACTATAGGCTTAATTATAACCGCGAAGGTTATGATAAGAAGGGAATACTATAGTCGGCGAACACTTTTATAACCTAGAAATCGCGTATAAATAACTATAATTAAGTATATAAATACTTTAGGGTAGGCGCTTCCTCCGTACGTAATCTTTAAAGGTAAAGTCTTTATTAAATCTTAGTTCGATAGCCTCCTAGACGATTAGAGACTCAAGGTTAGTCCTAATAGATAGACTTCTAATAAAATTAGTCTTTAGTAGCTCGAAAAGCTCTTTATTTTATTTACTTCTTCGTATATAAAGGGGAAGTATAGGCTTTTAATACTTAATAGCTATAAAAGTTATTTAACCCTAAAATTTAACGAAATTTATAAAAAAAAACTATTACCGTAATTTATATACTTCTATACTTATGTTACCTTTTATAGCCTCTTAATATTAGCTATTTTATAGTATTAAAACGGTCGTATAGTTAACTTATTAAATTAAAAATATATACTAGAATTAACTATATTAATAAGCTAGACTTCCTTAAAGCCTATCTATCCGCGTAAATTAAGGTATGAAAATTAGAGACTATTAAGAATAGCTTCGCCGCCGCTAGTTTAATACCTTATAACCCTAATTGAGTACTTTTAAAGCTTAATATTCGCCTCTATATACTAACCCTCCCCCTTAAGCTAGAGGAGTAAGTAGAATCTAAAAATACCTTTAAACTATATCTAATTATAAAAGTAAGCTTCCTTAATTAAAGCTTTACTAAAAGCGCGCTCGTAAAGCCTACCTAACCCGCTTAACTCCGCGATAATTAGGTTTTAAAGGCTTACTAAATTACGATATAATTAATAGCTATTCTTAAGAAAGAAGTAAGCAATTTACGCGCTAAAAATAAGAGGAAGAAGCGAAAAAAGATTAGATCTATAAGATAGTTTACTTCTAAAGAAGGTCTCTTAGTTTTAGAGGCCTCTACCTTATTAGCGTAGCTAGAGTAAGCGGTTTTAGCATAAATACCCTATAAGGCAGAATCGGCTCTAGCACTTTTATGGCCACGTAAGAGAGCCTTACTAAAGTGCAGTATCTATAGAATTTAGGATTATAAAATAACTATATATCCTAATAGACCTTAAGTTTAGCTTATTAAATTTAATAGCGTTTTAGTTAAGTATATTTAAAATTGATAGGTTTGGTAGTAGGGTACACAGCTCGCTTATGTGCGTAGCTCGCTTATAGAATACGTTACTACCTATTTATTAGATAATTAAGGACTTTATAAAATTAACGATATATTACCTCTAGTTTATTAGTTTTAGTATAAGTAACTTAATTAAATTACTTCTAGTAGGTTACTTTCCGATTACTATTCTAATTTAGTCGCTTTTTCTTTTTAAACTTAGTATTTAGCTACTAGGCGATAAAGTTATCTTTTAATATATCTATATATATAATATAAGCTATTAATTAACTATAACTAATACGCTAAAATAAAGACGTAATTAGAGGAGGAGGTATTAGGGTAAGAACTTAGAATTCGATACTAAGTTAAATATATACTAGCTTCTAGAAAAATTAGGGGTTAGGAATTACTTATTTAAGAAGAAGAGAAGAGGGTTAGCTATATTACCCTTATATATAGGTAAAGGATAGATATCGGAAAACTATAAAATTTATATTATTAACTAACTAGTAACTTTAGAAGTATATTTAGAAGATAGGATACGAGCTTTAAGAGAGATATATTAGGAAAGACCTATAAGGGGTAAGTAAACTAAATCACTAAATTACCTAAAGACTTAGCTTACTAGTTTAGTAAATATATCATAAGATAGCCCTACCTTTACTTAAGATCCCCTTTCTGATTAGTTAGATTAGAAGGGCCGCTTATAGGCCGCCCTTAACTAGCCCTTAAAATAAGGGCGGCCCTTATATTACTAATCCGCCCTCGTTTTTTCGCTAGATTTAGTAACCCCCCTAAAATCTAGTAGAAAATAAGCGTCAAAATCCTATATATTTAAAACGAAATATCTAAAGTTTAACTATATACGAATAAATAAAATAAAATAATTATCTATAATCCTTTTATATAAATAAATTATATTACTATTTATTATTCCTAGTAGCTATAATATTGTTACGCACGTCTATCGGGTCGCCGCTATATTAGAAGATTCCTGGGTTACACTTGCCTGAATGCTTCCTTGCTTCCAACGTTAACGATCTGTCTCTCAACTGTACCGTTGCCTAACAGGCCTTATATAGGCTAAGTTCTTTTGAGGGTATCGAGGAGCGATGCTAGGTAGAGCGCCGAACTAACTAATACTGGAGTATAGGTCTATTCGTAGTGTTGTTAAGTTATAATCAAGTTGTACGAGTCACCAAAGGTTCTAAACAGTAGACACAAGTAACAATGTATGATTGAACATGAAGAACTAAATTAGATATATGAATGAGTGTCCTTATATATCCCGAGCTCTTCCAAGGTAGAATGGTAGAAAGTAGAACGGTAGATTTGCCTTAGCAAGATCTACTAAGTCGACTATCGACCTTTCTACTACCTACATAATCACGTGGTTGCCGTCTTATTGGTTATTGCGGTATACAATGAGATAGCGAACGGGAGGCCGAAAGTGGCCTTTGGCGCGTAGACTCTGTCCATCATATAGAGTGACATATATACAGAATAAAGTCTGCCGGGTGGGTCCGCTCAGGGTAGATCATGCTCTTGCTCACTAAGCATGATCACGTTTCTCTTTTCCTTAAATACCTAGGGTGTCCAGGGTATAAGGTACTGCACGTAATCTGATGACAGATAGATCGGTTGGCTCTAGGTGGCCCATCAGTAAGTTGCGGCCCCATGATCGATTGGTGTCTGGTAGGTCCGTAACAAATATTATGTTCTAGGGCTATAACCTACCTAAACCTATAGACTGCGTGGTCTCACATTATCTATCTATTAAATAATAACTATAATAACGTTAGAAGTATAAAGAATCTCTATAGCGCACTATCTTATTAATTATAAGTAATATTCTATATTACTACCCTCGCCATATATAAGATCACACAGCAGTCTCTAGGTTTAGGTGAGTAAGCGAGGTAGATGGGCCAGTTATGCGTGCAATACAATAGGGTGGATTGTATGAAGAGACTGAACGCTGGTCCTTCCTGGGACCAGCGATAATTGCTTATATATAGACTTGGCCTATTCGTGGGTAGACTTCCGCATAACCCAATTTGGGTCGAAGGCTCTGACCCAAAACCTAACCTAGCCTGGGTCCGGGTCGAAGTCCCCTAACCCGGACCTAACCCGGACCCAATACTAGGGCCCTAGTAAAACCTAATATAGACCTAACTCGACCTAGTTTTTGCATAATTCTGATTATAAAGCTACTCGGTTATCAAAATAATTTACTATTTTTTATATCTGTTCTAGTTTATACCCTAAAACACTTTGCTTTCCTAGCATAAACCTTTCGAAATTTTAAGAAATAGCTCTATAATCTTAAAGAGTAGATCTAGCTTATAATTAATTACCTATTAAGATGTTATATTTAAGGTGATATAGCGTGTTTTAGTGGTTTTAGGAAAACCTTTGTCTAAAGTTATAGAAATATATATTTACTATATATAACACTTAGTGTATACTCCTAGACTTAGTAAGATTATTTAAAAAAATTTGTTATTTTACTAAAAGTAGTTAAATATTATATATAAAAAATATCTATTTAATTTAATTGAATAGGTTACTCTACTTAAAAAACTAATTAAAGGGTAGGTAGCTAGTAAGGCTATTTTAATCCTAGAGTCTCTCTTTCTAGTAGGGTAGGATAAAAAATTTTAAGGATCTAAGATAGAAGTTAGGGTAGGAATTAGGTTTTTTCTCGGTTTTCTAGTTATTAGGTTATACCTATATTAAAGTGGAGTTATTTAACTAATAAATAGCTTCTATATATTATATTTCTTTTCTAAATTAATATATTATATTTAGTAGATTTACTCCCTACTATTAATAGATATTACTACTTAGTAGGTATCTCTATTCTCCTATTCTCCCTTATCTATAATATTTACTACTAAGCTAATTTATTATATCGTAAAGCTAGTAGTCTAACTTTATATCCTCCCTTTACGCTAGTAAGATAGATAATCTTAGCTTTCTTACATTATTAAACTACCTAGCTACTCTATCTAATAGTTAATATATACTCAACGCCTTTAACCCTAACTTTCGCTAACTAAATATCCTTCCCCTAGTCCCCTCTACCTTTAAACGCGTTAGACCCGACTAAAGGAAGGTGTTTATTCTCTATAATAGAATATTATATAACGACTAGGTAGACTAGTAGCTATAAACTAATTTTAGGAGAAAGAGTAAGATTAAGTAGAATTTAACCCGCTATTCGGAGATTTAGAACCACTACTACTAGGTTACTTAAGTGTAGATAGTATACTAAAGGTTATATATTAACGTTATAGAACTATTCTTAAGTATTCTTATACTATTAATCTAAAGGCTATAGGTAAAGTATAGTATTATAGCATATTAACAATATAGAAATATCTTAAGATAGCTAGGTATCTAAGGAATAAGTAAGAGAGATAAGAGTAGAGATTATAAGATTTCTAAAGAAAAGGGTATATTCCTATATCCTTCTATATTTTAGTAGGTCCTTACTAATTTATTTTAGCTATTAATTCTAGGGAGAAGCTATAGCCGACGTACCTTTCTTATAAGAAGCCTAGGAAGAAGATATCCTATAATTTCTTATACTAAATTAGCTCCTACTTTATCTTATTAAAATATCTAGCGTTCTAGCGTGTTATTTCTTAGGCCCACTCCGCCCTATTACTCCCGATAATCCCCTCTACTAATATAATCTATCGCCGACTAGGGAGTCTAGTTAAAGACTAGTAAGAATATATCCTTTAGACACTACCTATTAGCTTAAAGATATCGATTACGCTTAATTACTAGATATCTCTATTCATATAGACGTTTATAGTAATTATAAGCTATTTTATTAATATTAATCAGGTCTACCGTAAGGTACTACTTAGGTTTAAACACCTTTATAGTGTGTATATAGGTATAAGCCTAAGTAATATTCTTCTTAAAACTCTTATAGAGTATAACCCTTTAAAGCCTAAGTATTTAGGCTAATAACGGATAATATATCTAATAATAAGATATTAGTTAATTCTCTCTAGTAGGCTCTATTAGATAGTGTTATTAAAAAATTCTATATCTTACTTACGTTATCTAGCTTAGTCTTAACTAGCTTCTCGACCGTATTAAGGTAGTGCTACTAAACGACTTAGCGTGAGACAAAATAGATAGAGAAGTAATTAAGACTAGCCTAAGTAAACGCGTAGTATTAAAAGCGTAGGATATCTTATACCTTAGATAAGGTTCGCTATCTCGCGATCTATATAAACGTAAGTCCTTAATATTAAGAGATATTTTATAATCTCTAGATAATAAACGTTAAGCTAGTGCCTATCTAAGATATAAGAACTTAAGAAATCGATATTCCTAATACTTTATTAGATAGAGCGTCTACGTACTATCTTTAGCCCCTTCTATATAGAGTATAATCGTAAAGATATATTACTTTATAATAAAGAGTGTTAACTATCTTCTTTATATTACTAAGCCGTTCTTCGACTATATAACCTAGCTATTAAAGACCTATAATATTATAGCGTATTATATATTTAAGATTTATAATAAACTCTTTAAGTATCTTAAGTAGTCGATAAAGTAGCTATAATAAAAATGCGTTCTATAGAAGTAATAAATTACAACAAGTATCACAACGACGGCAGGTTATGGGACTTTTCCTTAAAAACCAATTATTTTTAGGTGGTATTTAATCTCTAACAAGGTGTTTAAAGAATTTATGTAACTTAATAACGAGATACAATCAGATATTTATATTTCTAGCTCCTAGCAACGTAATTTTCGATACCGTAACAATGTAGGTTTCGGATTTTGTCAAAATTAATATATAGTGTTGAAAAGCCTTATTAACAGCTATCGGCAAATACTTAAATAAAATAAAAACGTGGTTGTTGAGATATCAGTGTAGAATATATCGCATTCACTATGGTGTTCTAGGGTGGCCAGCTCGGTAGGGAAATACGTTAAATTAAGATATACTAACTTAATTATAAAAAGTAAAAGACTGAGAGTAACTACGCACGACTATGAAAGACGTGATAAGCTAGGGCTCTAAGTAAGTGAGTTTATTTAGATCTATTATAAATAAGCAACCGCCCTATATATAGTAGACTACTATCTAATTAACAGGTTATATAGGAATTCCTATTAGTCCCGTATGAATTCGTATATAGTCTAATTATTCGCTAACTATGATATCCTATGGTTTAAAAATAAAAATTTTACTTTTAATGATTATATTTGAAGAACTATAAATAAACTATACGCTCTTATTAAAAAATAATTCGAATATAAAGAAGTATTAAGTAGAGCGGGTAGCTATCTAAAAATATTAATCAAGTGCGTACATAAGCGATAATTTCTAAAGTTAGTGGAAGTAAAATGTATATCTAAAATTAAATATATATTTCTACTTAATATAGCTAAATTCTACCTAGTTAGAAGGCGTACTCTATATATTTAGTATGTCTTATTTATATAGGCTCTTGAAATGGAGGACTTTGCCATTCGACCAAAAGGCAACGCTGCTTAATGGTGTCAGGCTTATATCAACATAGGCTTTTAGCATTTAATAGTTAGACGTTATATATTAGGCTAGCTCTTCCCTATTATTAAGAATTAGTATCTATTTTATACTAGAGATTATAATTGGGCATACGGATCACGAGTGCTTTGGTCGGAAAGAAGCGTAGCTTAAGTTAAAACATGTGTAAGTTGTAATATTTTATTTCAATAAGTTAGCAATTTATCTAGCTTAATTAGGAGAATGATGCTTAACTAGGAAATTTTTCTACTCCTATAGGAGTCCCACGGGATTTCCTATAGTAGGATAATGTAATATTCTAGTCCTATAGGAGCGGGTCCGGTAGGAGTTAATAGACCTGGCTGCGACCCTCAAGAGGGTCCGGACCCTGGACCCTCCACCCGCCAAGGAACCGCCAAGGGCCCACAATATTATATAAAAGCGTATAAATCTTGATTTATAAGCAGATTATCTCCTATTGAGGGTGGTTAATACATACATTATTTTCTTAGAGGGTCGCAGCCGGGTCTAGGAGTTAATCCTTATAGGAATTCCTATAGGATTAGCCAAAATCTAGTCCCATAGGAAATGTCAAAGTCTATATACGGGTAAGGACGATAGAATATATAGCCTGAATGGCGTAGGAACAATATGGTATATTGTAATAAGAGACTGAACGCTACTCATGAAGCGGGAACAAGGAAAGTAGATAATATATATACGAGAACTCAGTAGGCAATAACCTTATAGCTGGCGTACCCTTGGGGTATTATTACCTAAGAAATTCCCTAGGCCCTATAGTCTCTGACTTATATCTAACTAATATTGGGATCCTCATATTCAATCCCCTCCTTTATTACTATACCCTTAAGATTAATTAAAAGGAGTACGAATACATTAGTAGTTAACTAGGGGCTTAGGGGGAAATAATCTATTATAATATTATAAGTTATAATGGTAATATACTGGTAAATACAGTCGTGTTTCATAAGTATTTGACCTCCGATACTTCGGACCAGGACCCACTTTTTAATACTGTCAAGCAGAAAACTCGGAATTTTATTTCAATTCTAATAGCTAGTATGCTAGCTCTTATATTTAATAACGTTAGCTACCCTATGTAGCATAGTCTCCGATAAATACTTAAATACCTTAATATCTAGGGTTTCCTATACTTTCTACGTACTTTAAGTAGCAGCTGTAACGTAGATAGAGTATTTAGTAGGTATATATAAGCTTAGGGTGACACTTTAATATTTTGGCTTTAAGTGGCACATATAAGTTCTTAATTGGATTTAAATTAGGCGAATAAGGTGGCTATTCTATAATCTCAAATTCTAGATTATTAAGAGCGTCCCGTACGATATATATACTATACCGGCGCGTTATATTATTAAAAAATAGCATTATAATTAATAATATTGAGTAGCGTAGGTAGGACAAGCCGATAAAGCTCTTTAATTATACGAGAAGACACGCTACCGCTCCGAATAGTAGAATTGGGCTAGAATAACGCGCGGTAAACCGCAAAAAGTAGCCTAAAATATATACTTAATTTACTTCTTACACGTCGGAACTATTTATCCTTAATATATTTTATAATACTAAAAAGTCTAGTCTAGTCGTTCGGACGTATAAAAATATATTCTTATCGATAACTGATACTACGTTTAACCGTAGATTTATTAGGCTAATAGGTATAGGCCGAATCCGTATAGGTAAAATGCTAATATCTTCGGGCCTAATTTAGGCTTTTTCCTTAGCGTATAAAGACGTTAAAGAAGGCCGCTATATCTTCCGCTATTTTTAAAGGCTTATTTCGTAGGTAAGCTTCCTAGGGCAGCCGTATGTGATAGAGACTCCTACTTTATACGCTTCGATTCTTAGGCTAGGGTGTATTGAATAGTTAAGCGTAGAATGTCTAGAAATCGCCCTTTCTTGATAGTTGTTACACCCTAGCTATTAGTAGTACATAATTCACAGATCGTTCGTAGCTCTCGTTAAGCTGTTAAGCTTAGGGACCATTTTTTCGCGTATAGGAGGGAGGCATAATTAGGTAAGACAATTGCAAAAATTTATCAAGAAACGCTTTGATATACTAGCGTATTAAGATGCGCGAGGTTTTATGCTCTAATATAGTAGGCGGTCTAAAATAGCGGTTAGGCCAAAATGGGGCCCGAAGTATCGGAGGTCAAATACTTATGAAACATCACTGTAAATAAGGTAGATCGTAGGCTCTTATTATTATCGCCTTTTAGGTTATCTAAATAATAGAAGTGTTTACTCTAGCTATATCAAATAAGTACTTCCTATTTTTCCAAGTTAGGACCGTTTAATCCTTAAGTCTTACTCGTTTATTATAGTAAGAACTAATCCCAAGATATAGTAAATCTTAATCTTCCTATTTATAAGTATTTAATTCTTCTAGCTAATTTTAGGATAGCTGTGTCACAGGACCGCTCCCCACCTTATCGGGTAGGGGGTATCCCACAGCCAAAATGCAATTAACAGCCATACTGCAGATTTTCATTTAATTTTACTTCTAGCTTATTTTCTAGGCGTATAAGGTCTAGGACCTATAAAATAAAGCCTATCAATAGCTTTATTAGCTATCAATATATTATCCTCCTTATTTTTAGCTGTTTCCTCTAATTCCTTAGCCGCTAAATCGGCCGCTATTTTACGACGTCTTTCCGCTAAGCACGAAGTTTCGACTTGTCTTCCTTTCCACACCTACGCTATACTAGCCTATTTCCTAAAATTAATAAAGGAGGGCTTTTCGTAGCTCCCTTTATATAGCGCTACTTATTAGCTTCTTATTAGGCGCTTTATAGCTAAGGGCGTATATAAGGCTTATCTCTATAAGTTCTATATTATATAGAGACGATTTTCTAGCGTTAATTACGCGCTATATATACTTCTAAATTTTTCGTAAATTAGGAGTTAAAATTATTTAGTAGAAAGACTATATTCTCTAAATTTTTTATACGCGTATAAGAATAAGGCGGAGAATTAGTCGCTAAATTTAGGAATTCGCGGGTAGGTAACAGCTTATTATATATATGTAAAGTCTTTTTATCTAAAAACTACCCTAAATTATGTAAAACTTAATTAGGATCTAGTAGCTAGATACTAATAAATCTAAACGAGGTTTAAATAGTTTAGATTATAGAGCGCGGTATCGGATAGTATTAATATTATAGAAGAAGTCGCGTTTTTTATTACTTCTACCCTACGCTATAACTTTAATATTCGCTATTTTAAAATAATACTATAGGCTTAAAAAAGCCTTAGTATTAAATAGCTAAGATAGATAAGTTATATAAGATATAAAATACCAAGGAATAATTAAGTTTCCTTATAAAAATCGAGAAATTCGATAGTTATATCTAATATATAATTGTCTATTAGTAAAAGTCTTAGTCGCCCGCGTTTTATGCGACTTTTTATAGCTTTATAAAATGAGTAGAGCTATTAGTAGGTAGTCTTATTATCTATCTAGCTATTAGATATTAAATAGATAATTGTATACGCTAAAGAAGAGGTTAATATATTACTATACTAGTCTTCTATATAAATATAACCTAGCCGTTAGCGGCGATATATTTAATACTAGTAATAGTTTTACCTCGATCCCTAGTAGTAATAATAGTAGTTTAACGCGTAGAGACAATATATTAATTAAGTCCTTCGCTATTTCAAAAGCCGGTTTTATCCTAATTATAAATATTATAAGGTTCGAAATTATACTTACGATAGAGATAAGCAGGATCCGTAGCTTAAATCTATAAAAATTCCTTTAGTTTTTAGATAATAAGCTTAATATATAGAGGTAGACGCTATATATCAAACTAATAACTCTCTCTAAACCCGCTAGTTTTAATAGGCGATTTACGGCAATTTTAATATCTTTTATAGCTAGAATATATAGTAAGCATTTAGTAGTTCGATCTAGTTAATTAATATATTTCCTATTTCAAATATAATATATTATTAGTGGTAGGGCGATCTCGGAGAGATATCCGTCCGTTTATACGACCGCGAAGCTTCGAATAAGACACGCGATAATAGTTCGCAGTCTTACGTAGGGATAAAGATTCTTACAAATCATAAGCATCTAATGCCTTAGCTAGGAGAGCCTCTTTATAATAAGCATTTTTTAGCATTTTTTGGTAGGTATAAATACGCTTAAAGTTGAAAAATTAGGAAATTTGCATTATGGCTGTTCATTGCATTTTGGCTATAGGACACCCTACCTGAGAGGGTGGGGGTTGACAACTCCCGTGACACGGCTATATTAAATCCAAAGTCTTAAAGATAAATGCCTTTTATTTCTTCTCTATTTCCCTGGCTTCTTCTATATAGATATTATTCGCAAGTATTTTTTTATTTAACTTCGTCCCCTATATTTTATAATCATTTATAATTATCCCTAGTTATCTAGGGAAAGTATTTAACATATTAGTATTATATATTTTGTTAACATCCTAGTCCTTTATTATCCTCTAGTTATCTGTACATATATATAATACTATTGTTTTAGTAATCTTTTCAAGAGAATTATTATCGATTCCTTTTTTAAGAAGCAAGCTTATCACTAGCTTTACTCCTATAATACCTAGATTTTATGAGCCTAAAGTCTATTATTCCTAGAATAGTAGCGTATAAGTCTACCCTATCTGAATCTCCTGGTTTTATTTCTATTTCTATCTAACTATTAGTCTAAAGGTAAAATATCCCAGAGAACCTTTATTAATTTCATAGGGTAGCAAAAGAGGACTAAAATTCGCTAGTAAGGAGGCTTTCATAATTACTAACTAGATTCGTAACGTATTTCACAAGCGAGCTACGTATATAAGCGAGCTACGCACCCTACTAAACCTATCAATTTTAAATATAATTATCTTAACCAAAACGCTATTACATTTAATAAGTTAAACTTAAGGTCCATTAGGATATATAGTTATTTTATAACCCTAAATTCTATAGATACTATCCTTTAGTAAGGCTCTTTTACGTAGCTATAAAGGTGCTAGAGCCGATTCTAGCTTACGGGGTATTTATACTAAAACCGCTTACTCTAGCTACGCTAATAAGGTAGAGGCCTCTAAAACTAAGAGACCTTCTTTAGAAGTAAACTATCTTAAAGATGTAGTCTTTTTTCGCTTCTTCCTTTTATTTTTAGCGCGTAAATCTAGCATTATAAGTAAATGTATTTAGATTACAATTTTTACGCGTCTTAATAGCCCCTAACATAATCATAGTAAGACTTACTAGGGCCAACTATATTTTCGTAATTGTTAGGATCACGTGACGTGCCCCTAATAGTAGAACTGTGCCTTAGTTAGCTAGCTGCCTGTTTCCTTTTATCTCCTGTGTCCTCCGTTAGTTCTTTATCGCTATTTAGCGAATATCATTACATTTATTGCTTTATGCGTCTCCCTTCCCGCGATCTCTAGAGTAATTTAGTAGAGCGTAATTTAGTAACCCTTTTTAGGTATAAAGATAAGCAGTAACTTATTTTATTATAGTCATAATATTTAATATTATTATTCTTTCGCTTTTTTAGGGCTATAATCGACTTAATGGGGTAGAGGATCCTTTTTCTTTCTTAATTTATAGCCCTAAAAAGGACGGTATAGGTTCTATCTACCTCTATTTTATATATGAAATAAGCTTGATCATTATCGTTCTAACTACTACGTTTCATATTATTATCTCTAGTCCTATCTAACTAATTTATATATCCCCGGCTACATAAGGAATTAAACTTTTAGTCCTAAATGTTGTTTTTAACCTATAAAAAGAATTAATGTACCAGCTTAGAGTTCCCAGGCGCTTTTTCTTAGAGTAATATTCTCTCTTTTTCCAAATAGTCAATAAGCTGTAGTTAGAACACTATAGTAAATGTGATGATGTCTCATACCGCTATAACTTAATAAACCACCGATTAAGGCTACTTCATACTTAGTATATTGTATCTTCCTTATAAATACACGTTCAAAAGTATTTACCCACTCCACCTTTTCGGGTCCCCCATCAAAATATGTATATATCAGTTACACAGTATATAGCACCACCATTTTATGATCTATAATAATATAATTAAATTTTAGGATTGCTTAATAATAGCACGTTCGAAAATTCGCTTAATATTCTGTATAATACCCCTTAACCTTCCGTACTACCTTTAAACGTCTTCCTATACTTAATATTGGCGTATCTCTATATTTTTGCTTAATCTAATACCTAAGCTTCCACTAGGTATTTTTAAAATAATGCTAGTCTACCTCCGATCTTCCTATACCAATAACCTCCGGAAATAATATAAAAAGCTTTAGTTTTAACTAGCGCTATACCGGATTAATCAAGTAGAACAGGTAAGTGCGCGGGCTAGCCTTCGACGTATACTCTCTTATGTGTCCGTCGCTAGGTAAATCCTCACGTTATCTTACTAAAATACTAAATTAGGGGTGTAGATTAGCATTAAACCTTTTTCGGGCGTCGCAATATACGATTTTAAAGTATAACCCCTCCTTAAATGCGATTCTTCGTCACGTTCTATACTTATTAAATCTATTCGACCTCCTATCTAGATTCCGGCCTAAACTATTTTTAAAATATCTTTGTGTACTTTCGTATTTATAAGGTCGCGCGGAAGACCCTTAGAGTCCGTACAGAAGCACTATTATAGTCTAAATTTGAAGGTTTACTACACCGAACACTCGTCCGAGAAGATCCACGATTAGAAGCTTTCACGCCGCTATTTTCGTCTGAATCTTAGCCATTTCCTTATAAGAGAGGGCTTAATTAGTATCGTCCTTTTCGAACGCCGTTTTCCGAGTCCGAATTACTTTAAAACTCGCTATATAGTAGACTAAGACGTAGACCCGCGCATAACCCAACTTGGGTCGAAGGTCTCGACCCAAAACCCAACCCGGACCCAATACTGGGGCCGCAGTAAAACCCAATTGGAACCCAATTCGACCCAATTTTGCATAAATATAAGTCTTGGCATATATAAATCTGCTAATTAATCAAAATAATGCACGTAATTAGCATGTTTGCATTGTTTATAACCCAAGTTGGGGCCCCGGACCCAGGCTGGGTTAACCCAACGTAACCCGGACCCAGTGCTGGGTCGGAGACTTCGACCCAAAACCCAACCCTGTCCGGGTTGGGTCCGGGTTATGTTGGGTTCTGCGGAAGTCTACTAAGACGTATAACCGGGAGTTGTAGCACTAAGCTATTTATAGGTCTAAAATAGGTGCCGGTGCGCTTACAAATAGAGGTAAGTAGAAGCTTAAGAGCTTTGTATAGGAGGACGGCCAGTTTAGGGAAGGCTTTCGAATAATTGATACTCCTTGAAGCGTTTTAACGTATTATAGATCGTCCGACGGCTATATTCGAATTTATTAGCTAGCTTTAACTACGAAATGCCGTTCTTATAGCCAACTATAATAGCTAACCTTTACTTAGTAGATAATTGAGCCGTTTTACGACGTTTTGGACTTATTTCTATTATAATCGGATATGTAGGGGAGGTGTAGGAAGAAAAACAGAAAGGTGGGTTGGTTGCTGGGTCAAATTGTAGTGGGGCAGTGGGAAGATACTTTGGTGACTAGTATTTGTATAAAGAAATAGATTATGTTTATGAGAATTGAGTATATTGTCCATTTTATATATATAGGATTACTAAAAATATATCCGTAATTTAGATAATCTAGCTAAATTTATCTATCTTTAAATTATAATATACTTTAAGGGTATACTATATTAGCTGTAATAAATCCTAGGTAGTAGTATAGAAGTGATAGAAAGTGATAGTTATTAAGTTATAGCAATATATAAACTATCACATTTATTACAGTATTTTAACTACGGCTCTTGGGTTACTACCGTGCTCGCTTATTGGATACGTTAGGTTTAAAATGTTTTAAGAAGTATTAGTACTATATCGACTCATAAGAAAGAAGACTTCCTAATCAGCTTCTAGATTATAAGCCTAGGAATATTACTAGATTTTTTTTTATTAAAAAGGAATTAGGGTATCTATAATCCTTTACTATAAGAGATTTAGCTAAGCGCTTAAGATCTCAGATCGTTTTTTAAAATATATATTAGTCCGGAAATAACGGTTATAATACAGCCTAAGATTCTAGCACTATAAATAAGGCTCTTCTTTCCTTCGCTTATCGAATTCATTGTTATAGGATTTCTCGATAAATATAACGTTTATCCGCCTTAATTTATTATATCACATTATATAAGGTATCTTCTTCGGCGTCTTCCTATTGTCCTGTTAGCCGAGTATCGGGCCGCTCCTTAATTTTCTCTAGGATAGATGGGGTTTCTTAAGAGAAGCGGTCTCTTTAGTTAGCTCCTATACCTAATCGTAAGACTATGTCCGATTAGTAGGCCGATCGTAGGATTAGGCCCGTTTAGCGCCTTAAGTACGATTAATAGGCGGCTTACGGCTAGTAATAGGGTCATTACTAGATTAGCTTCCTTTATAAGATATAAGGCGTTAGTAACGGCGAGATATAGCTACTAACTAGCCCTGAACAGGTTATATAAGTAAATCCTAATTATTTTCTAGCGTTTAGAATATAAGACCCTATAATATCGTATATGTGCTCGTTATCGATATTAGTGTGGTTTCCATTGACATTATATATATATAGATAGATTAGGTCGTTCCCGAAAGCTCTATAAATCATACCACGGTCCTTAGCGACTAATATCTTTACTCTCTCGTATTCGATTCGATTTGGTAGGGTTTAGATGTAAAAGGGCTTAGAGGTATAGTAGCTATATGGTTTTAGGCGAATTAATTACACTTACTCTTAGTAGCGTAGTTACGTAGTAGTCCTAGCGGGGCGGTAGATCTTAGCGCGACGTATTAATAGCCTTAGGTTATAGGTAGATAGATGATGATAACCTAATAGACGGAAAGGAGGTAATAATATGTTCGTTATAGTTATAGAATCTATAAGGTTATACTATTTATTACGTTGAATAGCGATTAAAATGTAAGGGGACTAGTTATATACTATCCTCTTTGAGAGGTTGTTAAGTATATTATATTCATTTCGATTAATAATATATACTATACTAAAATAGTTATAAGATCCTTAGGTGTAAGTGGGCTATCTATTATAGGTATCCGCCGATAGCTATTTATTACGAATAGCCCTATATATATTTAAATGGTCTTATATATTTCCTATTCTATACTATTAAAGGCCTTGATATGTAGGGAAGAAGTAAGCAATAATATTAATTTGTTACTTAGAAAACTGACGGGGAAGAAAAGAAGCTTCGGACCTCCGAGGACCATCTAACTACACTTAGGACGATTAGGGGTTATATAACCACCTAGGGTATATAATACTAGCAAAAGGTTATACTCTAAACCTTATACTGGGAAACGATAAATCTAGGAAATATAGCTAATATATTTAAATAGTAAAAATATAATATTAAATTAGTTATATATATATATCATTATAGTAATCTCCATAAACTACCACTTTGCTAGCTTAAATGCCTCTTGTCGACCCTCTATATTTATTTCTATACGTTTATATAGAACTATAATTTTTAAAAATATTTTTAAAAATATTAATATTAGGCACTAAAGCTTTTATATCTAAAATTTTCCTATTAAAATAAGGGGGCCTTCATTTTTAAAGTTAGCCTCCTTTTTTTATTTTTACGTGATTTAGTCTAGGGAGTCACCTTAAAGTACGGGAAATTTATAGAGATTCTATTTTTAGTCGCTCTATTTTAGCAATTTTTTTAAAAGATTTCCTATAAATATAAGGGATACTATAACTATTTAATAATAGCTATTTAATCTAAGATTTATATAGTAGTCTAGCTCTATAGTTAAAATATATTTTTAAATTATAAATATCTATATATAGGTATTTAAGGTAGGAGAACGGGGAGTATAAAGAGATTAATATAATAGGATATATAAATAATTAAAACTGTCTACTACCTCTAATTTTATAGTAAGTATAGGAGATATTAACTAACGTTTCAAAACGGATTTTAAGATACTAGATAACTAGAATTTATAAAGCTAGACCTATACTTTTGTTATTATAGGGTTCCTAGTTTTTATGTTTAATTTCGCTTAATATCCTAGTTTTATTTAAATAGATATTACACTAAAATAATATTTATTATCTACGTTTTGTATATATAATAATACCCTTCTATTAATCTTATATTTATATATTAAAATCTAGAAGTAAGACAAAGTATTATCTTTCTTATACGATAATCTATAGAGTATACTAAAGATCTTATATAATATTGTCCTTACTAATAAAGGTTATATAAGATATATTAGCCTACGAAGCGCTTAGTAAAATAGCTCGATAAAAAATCTAAGATTATAAGATCTACTTTATTAATATATTATTAATATATTGCTGTAATATCTAAAGGTCGCTAGGTAATAGTAGGTAGATCGGCTTATATAAAAGTTAGATACTAGGTTTTAGATTAATTAGATAATTATAGTGAGAACTCTAGAATAGCGTACCTATATTTTCTAAATTAAAAATGTGCTTAAATTTAGTATAATAATACAGAAACTCTTTCCCTTAGTTAATAACCGTATAAAAGATTTATATTGATTAGACTTTAGGGCTAAAGGGATCGCATATATATATTAATATATATACCTAGAAGAGACTCGTTATAGTAACTTACCGCGGATGGCTTGAAAACTTATAGGCCCTTCGTAAACCGATATCTCTATATACTATTCTAGAAATTAGGTATCTAGGTTTTAAATAGCTCTCTAACTAGTGCTTTTTCGCGTTATAACATTAGTAATAGCCGTAAGACCGGGTGCTAAGCTAGTCTTATTAAAATTATAGATATATTTATCTATAATACTATATTCCTTAATTATGGATTTTATAAAGTTATATAACGTTTAAATAGTGCCTTTATTCTTATATAATACTCGCTAGTAGTCGTATAATTATAAGAATGGAGTCGAGATGTAGGGTATCTTCTAAAAGATTCTTTTACCTAATTTTTACTAACTATAGTAGGGATTTTAGAATAGTATATTCGCTATATACTATATAATATTAGGCTAGGGGGCTACTCCGCAATAATCTAGTAAGATAGTCTATTTATAAAGCGATTAGTCTTTAAAAGTAGTCGATTTTTAGTAGTTTACGTATATTTTAGCGTGGCAGGTAATAAATACTATTTAGATATATTATAAGCGTAGTATAGAGGACGTTAAAAACCTCCGTAGCTTTACGTATAGAGCTAAGTTCCTAATTATTAATAGCCTAGATAGCTAATATAAGTCGACCCTCTTACTCTACGCGTTTTTAAGAATTCTAAGAGCGAATTAGTAGTATAGTAGGTAGTTAGAAAAGGTAAGTCTAATTACGTCTGGAGTTTTTAGTTAGGCGGCTAGCTTAGTAGGGAAATACGTTATATTATTACGTTACTATCCTTTTCCTAGGATTTCTCTAGATTTTTACTATTATATCTTTAAGTATATTTAGTAACTAGTTCTATTCCTAAATCTAATAATATATTGTTAACTGGCTATTATTTTACTATCGTTATAGTCGCTATTATATATTTACGTGCTAAATACTACATCTTCCTATAAAATGAGTTAGACCTATGGTAAATATTAACATTAGTATTAATACTCTTTGAAATGGAGGACTTTGCCATTCGACCAAAAAGCAACGCTGCTTAATGGTGTCAGGCTTATATCTCAACAAATATTAAGTCCCTATATATAATCTAGCTCACCCTTCTTATTCGCTTACTCCTTTTAAAGCTAGAAGTCTAGTATCTATCTCTAACTAGAAAGACTAGAATAATATCCTAGAACCTATTTTCTTTTCGCTATTAGACACGTAACTATCGCTAGTCCTAAAACGCCTACTTATCGCACTCGTACTCTTTATAGGATTACTTCTATATTTAGTTAGTATTATACCGTGATAGATAGGTAGGATTAGGAAGAATAACTATCTACTCTGTCTTATTACCTATCTTTATTATATAGTATAGTTAGTATATATACTATTTCTAGACCCTTTTAGTAAACTAGGATACTAGCGAATAACTAGTAATCCCCTACTAGGACGATAGACTATCATTAAAAGGATACTACTATTACACTAGCTATAATAAGAATTATAAATTTATACCTAATTTCTATAAATATAGTATAAAAAATTAGCTAACTAGCGTTTCTCTATAAGTAAATAAGGGTATTCTTAATAATATAATACGTTTATAATATATTCTCGACTATATAAAGTCTTTGTAGGATAAAGATAGCGCTAATAGGATCTTTAACTTCGATATCGCTATCTTTAATAATATAATTTAGGCTATCTAGGCCTTACTAGTCTTTAACGTCCTTCTAGATATTTACTATAAGTAATTTAATATTACTTTAGTTAAGAAGCTAGCGAAGGTATAGTATTCTATTATTATTTTTTAGGCGTCTTATTAATAGTTTAATAGAATATCGGTAAAGCTTATAAGGCGGTTATTTATAATTATTATAAGTTACTTTAGCCAACCCCTATTGCTATTACCTTTTAGTATATTATCGCTTTACTATTTAGTATTAAAGCTTCTACTTATCCTAGTTCCTATCTTCTAATAATAGTTACTATACTTAGGCTTTACTATATAGACTTTCCGTATCTATATTATTAAGATTATAGTTAGCTAGGCTAAGTATAATAATTTATCGATCCCCTATTTTAACTAGCTTAAGATAGATATAATTAAACATTTTCTCGTTAAGAACTACCTTATTTAGTCGTTAGGTTACTAGTATTTCGTTAGTTTATAAGATATTCTTTTACTATTAATTTTATAGAGATAGTAGGTTACTAGGATAAGGATAAGCTAGTTATTTTATTATATTTTCGCTAGTATTTTATAGTTAGATCGATATTTTTCTAGAATAAACGTAATTAATTTAACATTTTCTTATATCTAAAATAGTATAGATTATTTATATTTAGAGGGCTATCCTTTCTATTTAAGTAGTATAACTTATTCTAGAACTTCTTTCCGTGCCGAAAATTTTTTAGCCTTATATTTATGGTCGTCTTCTAGTTCTAGTATAGATATAACTTTACTATTATTTCGCTAATTCTATCCTTAAAGTAGGGAGACTAGAAAGATATTATATAGGCGGTAGTATTAATATTAAATTATTTTAATCTAGTTAATTATATAATCTAGATAGTCCTAAGAGTAGCTAGATAGGCCGTAGAGGGTTAGAGCTTCTCTTCCTTCCATAACCGTCTCTTAACTAATAAACTATTATTATTACTTATTTCTTTCCCTCCTATTAAGAATAAGATATTAATAGGTTACCTATATCTCCATTATAAAGAGACGATATAAAGTTAGAGAGCTAGCTTTAAGAGATAATAGGGCCTTAGAAAGAATAGCTTAAAGGGAGCGGGAATAGGGATATATATAAGATCTAAGAAATTAACTCTTAGGCAAAGTAGCTCTATCTAGGACAAAAATATTTTTAAAAAAAAAAGGAATATATTAAGGTGGCTATTAATTAGCTAGGCAACTAATATTTATATATACTCGACCTAATAGAGTCTAATAGAATCCTAGAGAAGCTAATAAGAACCTATAAATAACCTAATTCCTACCCTAATTTAAGTTCTTTTCTAAAGGAGATTATAAGATATTTTATTATATACTAATTTATCCTCTATTCTTAACGATAATTATAGTCTAAACCTTTCTAACCTTCCCTATATTTATAGGGGATTAATATTACTCCCCCCTTTAAGATACGTATAGGTGGTGATAGCGGTTTAGCCCTAACGCCGAATCAGGCCAATAAGAGGAGGCCACAGCGATATAGTATTTGTAAAACGCCTAGACATAAGAGAAATAGGTGCCTAGGGAGGACTGAATAGCTTCATTTTTAATTATATAGCGTTATGGTGCTAAATTTTGCAATTTAATGGTAGCATGTTTGGTGGGGTGGCCAGCTCGCTTAGGAAATACGTTATATACTATTTTTTACTTATATTATTATTAGTAATAGTGCCTAGTTATTATCTTGCTTCGCTTTAGATTCCTCGAGTTAAATTTATATAGACTTATTATCGGAGTAGTCGTAAGTAAATATATTACGCTAGGATAAGACAGTAAATTGTTATTATATGTATCTATTACATACCTACCGACCGAAACTATACGTATAAAGGTATAGAAGATAATTTTATATACGGTATATAGACTCCTCTAAATTAGGTATTATGTTTATATAACCTATTTTTTATATAGAAAAACCAAGACCATCCTAAGTAGTACTATTTACTTCTATTTATATAAAATTAGGTTAAGATTACTTCCTTTTAGGTCCTTGATAATATTAAGATTGGGTCTAAAGTTAGGTTCTAGAGAAGCCTAATGGCGTACGATCCTAAGGGCCTCTGAAAGGATATATTAATATTATCCTATATCTTCTCGTATAGACGAAACGGTAGGATCTCGGCGCCGCCCTGTTTTTCGATAATAGTAATATCCTTATATATATATGATTAATAATATCTCTAATCTTTCGTAACTAACTCTACTATGTATAAAGGGTATCTATTAAATATAAGTCTAATATAGGCCTAGATGAAGGCTCTAGAGGAAGAAAGGAAGAGAAGGTAAAACTGTAGATATAACGTCTTTAAGAAGCGAGCTAGCTACCCTATAATTATCTATATCTATCGAAATATGGTAGATTAAAATTAAAAGTAATTATTAAGGAGTAAGCGTAGAATATATCGTATTTACTATAGTGTTTTAGGGTAGCTAGCTCGCTTATTAAAAATACTTTATATATATAAAGTGAGCGTAACGACCTAGATAATATTTTAGAGGAACTAACTATATTAAATATATAGTTTAGAAATAAAATAAAATGTATAATAATATATAACGTGATTCACTAGTGAGTTGGCCACACCCCCGAGTTGGCCACCCTACCTAACCTATCAATCTTAAATGTATTTATCTCAACCAAAACGCTATTGAATTTAATAAGCTAAAAACGAGTTCTATTAGGATATGTAGTCAATTTATAACCCTGAATTCCATATATACTACACTTCAGTAAGGCTCTCTTACGTGGCTGTGAAGGTGTCGGAGCCGATTCTGCCTTATAGGGTATTTGTGCTAAAACTGCTTGCTCTAGCTGCGCTGCTAAGGTAGAGGCCTCTAAAACTGTAAGGCCTTCTTCGGAAGCTATTTACTTTTTAGACCGAGTCCTTTTTCGCTTCTTTGTCTCGTTTATGGCGCGTAATTTGCTTACTTTTTTCTCGAGTAAAGCTATTAAATATATCGTAGTTTAATAAGCCTTTAAAATCTGATTTATCGCGGAGTTAAGCGGGCTAGGTAGGCTTTATAAGCGCGTTTTTAGCAAAGCTTTAATTAAGGAAGCTTACTTTTGTAATTAGACGTAGTTTAAAGGCGTTTTTAGATCCTACTCGCTTCCCTAGCTTAAGAGGGGGGGGGGTTAGCGTATAGAGGCAAATATCGAGCTTCGAAAGCACTCGATTAGGGTTATATGGTATTAAACCGGTAGTAGCGAAGCTATTCTTAATAGTCTCCGATTTAAATACCTTAATTCGCGCGGACGGATAGGCTTTAAGGAAGTCTAGCTTATCAATATAATTAATTCTAGCGCGCGTTTTCGATTTAATAAGCTAAGCGTAAGACTATTTTAACACCGTAAAATAGCCGATATCGAGAGGCTATAAAAGGTAAGATAAGTGCGGAGGTATATAAATTGCGATAATATCGTTTTTTTCACAAATTTCGTCAAATTTCGGGGTTAAATAACTTCGGTGGCCGTCGAGTATTAAAAGTCTATACTTCCCCTTCGTACGCGAAGAAGTAGACGGAATAAAGAGCTTTTGAGCCACTAAAGACCAATTTTATCGGAGGTCTATCCGTTAGGACTAACCTTAAGTCTCTAATTATTCGGAAGGCCGTCGAACTAAGATTCGATAAAGACTTTGCCCTTAAAAATGATACACGGAGGAAGCGCCTACCCCGAAGTATTTATACACTTAATTGTAGTCACCTACGCGCGATTTCCGGGCTATAAAAGCGATCGCCGTTCGTAGTATTCCCTTCTCGTGATAACCTTCGCGGTCGCAATTAAGCCTATTGCGAATCCGGTCTTATCAAAGTTATAGATATCATCGGGATCGATACCGTAAGAAATAATCGTTTTTTAGACGAGAGAAAACCATTCTTTAATGATTTTCGGGTCTTCACACTTCGCGCGCTTATAATTATAGCTTTTCGAGAATCAGGAGGAAAGGTTAGGATACCTTTTCACGAATTTTATAACCCAATTTTAGCCGACTAAAGGAGGAGGGGTAGATCCACGCGCCGCGAGTAGTAAATTCGCTATTTCTCGTATAGTAGAATGCCGAGGAGCTGCTCCGCGGAGATCTATAGAGGTAATCCATTTTTAAAGAGATTCCTCTTCAATTTCAGTCAATTTTAGATTATTTGCGCGAGAAGACGCGTGGTTTTGAACCCTATTAAGCCGTATTGTGAGAGTTGAACGCGGTACGTTAAATTAGCGTGCTGCTTCGCGAATTGAAGCAATTTCTTGCTTCTGAATAGCCTGAATAGCTAATAAGATCCTACCCTCTTTTTCAATTGAATTTCGAGAGGATTGAGTACGTTTTGGTGGCATGGTAGGTGGTTGAAAATAGAGAGTCTAATTAATTGACGCGTTTTGGGTGGGGTGGCCAACTCAGGGGTGTGGCCAACTCACTAGTGAAATACGGTAATAATAATTTATTACTATAAATTAGTATATTGGTATATATAATACTTTAATATACATATAAATAAGTTTTCTTAGTGCTTTATTACGGATTAAACGAAATTACTATTAAAAACCGCTATTCCCTACCCTAATTAGCGAAATATTAGATCGTATATTAGGCGTAAATATTGTTATCTAGCTTAATCTCTTAATATCTAAGACGCTTACTATAGGATCCGAATACGCTTAAGGGGTAAATAGAAAATAGTGTTCCATACTCGATACGGTTTACCTTTTAGTCTAGTTAATATAATACCCCTATGATATTTTAGTCTTACCTTAATGAGGCCTTAGCCGGGTTACTAGACGTATTTTATATAGACTTCCTCTCTAATATCCTTATCTTCACTTAAATATGGGAAGAGTACTAGACGCATAGGAAGCCTTAGAAAACTTATCGTTAGGATATGTATCTTTATAAATATATTCTAGGACTAATCAATTACTATCACTGGTACTATTCTTAATAGATAGGAAAGAAGCAAGCAATAGTAGCAATTTATTGGTTATAAAACTAGACGGGGAAGAAGGGAAGCTTCGAACCTCCGAGGACTATCTAACTACACTCAAGGACTATCACGGTTCATATGACACCTAGAATATATTATCTTAACAACTATTAATTGGACTTAAAGGCTATAAGAACTAATATTATTATATTAGTAGTCTTATAAGGAATTATATTAATCTATAGAGGTAATAGCTCATAAAAATTATTATAAACATTAAAGAGGTTATAGATAGGTATTATAGGAATAGAGCTAGCGATTAAGCTTATTCTTGAAGAATGAATTATGGGAGGGACCCTTAGAAAGATCGCTCACTAATAATAGCGGAATTGTAGGATAAGACTATTATTCTATATCTAGAATCAGTTAGATATTTTTCGTTATGGCTAAAGGATACAAGGGAATAATATATTAGCAAAAGATGCGCTACTAATACATTAAATGCTTTATCTGGATAATCAGAGACGACTATAATAGCAAGTGGGATAATTATAAAGGATAATAAAGTATAGGGTAAGAAGGTAAGGAAAATAATTATTATAAGGAGTACCTATGTATGAGAAGCTAGGAAAGAATATAGAGAATAAGAGAAGAAATCAATATATATTTGTTTCTAAAGCCCAAGGTTTACTGTCTTCAATGTTAGTAATTACTATAAGATTAAATAGTATAAAAGAGAAGATTAAGCTTTGCTATATCTTATGATTAGCCTTTAATATAGTAAAAGTTTAGGGCCTAATTAGAGATATTTGTAACGGAGTCCTCAGGAATCATGTATAGGTCTCTTGCACGGATCTCTCGTACCCCTCAAGGATCGCCAGCAACACGTCAGCGTTGGCTCACCGTAACGCTGATCCTCCATGTTAAATAGTCCAGTACAGGAGAACCCAGAGGTTCTCCAAGAATCAGTCTCTGTATTCCTCCAATATACTACTTGCTTCCCAGGCATCTTCGTCTTACCTAGTTGACAGGCTCTATCCTGCAAACACTAGACCCCCCTTCTTTACAATATTAAACAAATATATTTCATATAGATACCTCTGACATTTACGTCACTAAAAATACTACAATTATGAAAAGCTTAGGACTTACCTTTACATATACATATAATAGATTACTATTACACATTTTATATCTTTGTAGTCCTAGTGATTTATATATATAGTAATTACCAAGAATAGAGGGTCTACTATCTCTTAAATATAGAGAATCCTAGACTAGACTATAGGCCTAGACAAGTCTAATAAACCTACCTACATATGATTTAAGATACTAAGCCTACCCCTAATATCAATTAGCTATATTACTTTACTAGCTTAGGGTTATAACTCTCTACAATAATTACCTTACCTATATAGGACTTTCCTCTATCTAGTAGGGGTTTTATATCCTATGAGATTTCACTATATTATCTTACAATAAGACCCTATTCAACCGCAATATAGTCCTACTACTTTTAAATAACCCTAAGGGCATAGTCACCCAGGAGGAAGATAATACTAGGACTCCTAATATTAGTTAGACATAAGTTAGAGGCCGTAGGGCCTAGGGATTATCCTAGGCAATAGCAACATATTCTAAACGCCCCGCTAGCTATAAGTTCTTATATTATAAGTTATATATATTAGCTGCTTGTCAGGACCACTGACTAACTGACGGATGTTAACTAGCCTGAGGCATAAATAGATGCCTCAGGACGTACGGAATAGATCTAGGACCTTACCGTCCGCGAATAGGCTAGACTTATATATAAGTCCTAGGAAGAACTGGCGTTTAGTCTCTTTATATAATTAGACCGTATTGTACTACACGCATAACTAGGGCTTCTACCTCGCTTACCCACCTAAACCTAGAGACTGCTGCGTGGTCTCACAATGCACCACTATCTATCAGATATTTATTCGAAATATGACAACAGTCGTAGAGTCAGGTACCAAAGCGACATATAACACTCGGCAGAACTGGTATAAGTTGTGCGATACGGCCTAAACGTAAGTCCAACGTATCTTTGGTGTGGTATATTATGATCTAGCCAACAGCGGGGGTCATAGGTTGCTAGCAATGCTGTAAGCTGACAGAAAAACCCACATCGTAGGATTAAGTCACGCATATGACATGTCACAAGGGCATATAGAATACACGATGACGGGGTACACATAGGCCCGGGAGGGTTAATCAAATACAATACAAGCGCTTCAGAGAGATATCAAGGCCTATCACAAAAGCCCAATGAACAACATGCATAACCACCGTACCTGGCTCCATGCTCAATAAGTAGCCCCCAACCCCAAAGGCAGGCCGAGGGCCTCACCTTAGCAGATTGAGGAACATTGTTACACGCTCGTAATCGACATCTGAGCCAGGTGGCCCGGACTTAGGAACCCCTGTAGCCGGTCCAACGATAGCTTCGAGATCAATCCTAGTCATGCCAGGATGGAGTTGAACATCATATGCAAGTGTATTCACATCACCAGAGGCGTGAAGCCGCCGCAGACCCACAAGTGCGACTATCTTTACCTGCCGCTGGGCAGTACTGGCCGCTAAGCGAGGTCTGACCGTTAGTAAATTGTGTGACGCAGGAAGGTTGACAGTGATATTCTGCTGCGAAAGTCGCGAAGAGGGTGGTACGTCCAGACAGAAACTATGCTGCAATGAGAGGGAGGTGTGTGAGAGAATTTGAACATTTCGAATTAAAGAAGTGCTCGCGTCTGGACCACAGTTAGTTTTAAAAACCATGCCAATCACAACGGGGCTCAAACCTTGACCTGGTCGCCTCAAAATTGACTCCATAGGGGATGCGCCAAGAGGTTGCGGAAAGGGTACATGAGCTAAGATGATGTTAGTATAGTAGAAGAAGCCGAGCAAAGTCCGCGGTTCTGCAAGATAGCCAAAATAGCCATCGAAAGCAATTTACCTGAGCCTGAAGAATGCTGAGCGATCTCTGTTGCAGAAGCCTCGGCAAATAAACCGGGGAAGTTTTGTGAAGTGCCAGTCTCAATGTGAGCTATCGCCATGGGAGTCTCGTTCTTGACTGAATTGGACATATATTGTGCACCCGCCAAGGAGCCCTGGTGCTGTTCCGAGCTAGCTGGGGTGGTTGCTGCACTTGATTCTGGGCTCTCCATATTTCTTCGAAAAGACCTTGTCCGAGGAGACATGCTGACATCTTGACCTGCAGACCCAGTCCTGACATGGTCTTGTTGGCGTTTCAGAGATTCATCATCGACCGCGACACTGGATGGTTGATGCTTGTCCTTGTATGCAATATCGGAGACTTGCCCAGAGAGTTTCAAGGATAGCCTCTGCGCCGTCGGTTCTGGCACCACTGTGCCCATCTTCAATTTGATGCGAGGCATCTCGGGATTTCCATCTATCTGAAGGGGGTCCGGTACAAGCCTTTTGGCCTCCGCAACCCGTTCTTTGAAATGACGCTACCCGAGTGTTAGTAGAGCAAAGGATACACGTAGCAACAATATGTCCTGGTGTAGACTTGCCTCCAGAATCCCTGCTAGAACAGAAATGTCGCTGCCATCCTCGTTGTACTCCCTTGCATTTTGCCATATACAGCTGACTTCCTCCTCAAAGGATTTCCAAGTAGGATAGGCGGTTGTTTTTGATGAATTCTTTCTGCTGTCTGTGCCTCGGACTCTCTTCTGAATGCTCCTGAGGGAGACGGGATGTTGAATGATCTCGTAATAATCCTTGTAGAGATTTCGATCTGGCTTTCCAATAAAAGGATAAGAAACATCTTCGCCACTAGTTCAGGATAGTCAGCGTCGGCAGATATATCGGATGACGGAGTGTTCCTTACTCGGAATCTTTCAGCCGGGCTAACTCTGACATAATCTTGTCCTGCGCAGTTTGAAGGCTATCGCCCTCGAAACTAACCTCAGATTCGGCCTGCGACCTTGGGGTTTCATCCTCTTCAGCAGATGCTGGATCTGAATCCAAATGCGACGGTGCGCGATTAGTATCTTCAGCACCGGTCAGATCATCGTCCTGTTGTTCGCCAGATAGCCTCAATTAGCAACCCAAACACACGAGGCAAGGGGGTTGAATGAGTGCGCGCAGTCAATAGCAATATGATAGCCCACGGACACTTGGGTACTACCAATCCATTTTGCCATACTGCGTAGTGTGTATCACATTTGCCAACAAATACTCGACGGCATGGTAAAGCAAAAACTTACAGATATCTTTCGGCGCTTTGATACGCGCCTCACATCTGGTGAAGCTGCGGCAGCTGATCGCCGTTTGGAGCTCATTTCGGATTACCTATGATAGCGTTGCGAGTGGTAAGGTGTCACACACTGAACATTAAAATGACGGAGAAAAGAACCAAAGACACGCTTGTGAGAGAGTTACAAGGAGAGATATGATACAAGGGGAGTCATTGACATGGATTCCTCGACTCGTGTAGACGCGTCTGATGCGATCATCCCGGCTTAGTAAGGTGGTATCCAGCGGTATGCAGCAGTATTTAGCGGTATCTAGAGGTACTCGGTTGTAATTGAGCGTATTTGAGTACATGTATTCAATTAAACACAAGGCCAAAATAAATTTGCCTCTACATGAAGACATTCATTCTAATATGAGTTGACTTGGTCTGATCTGAACATAAGAAAACTGGATACATGATCACGTGCAAGCGGGACATGACACCTCAGGCATGTTCCCCCACTATTTTCCCAAGTCCCGCAAAACAGTCCGGTGCTTGTTCTACACGCTTTCTCTCCACGTCGCGTCCTTCTCAGTTCACCCCTGGGCCCCCCTCAACTGCCATTCTATCCACCAGGGCCACCTTCTCCAAAGCAGCGCCCCCACCTAGCAGTTCAGTTGCCGCTACATGCGAGCATTATCCAAATTGTAAGTTGCTGAACCAAACCGCCCCCTCCATATACTTGGTAGCTTGACTAAGGTATTGGTATTGATGATGCATGTAGCTGATCCTATCCAGCCACCAAAATCCAATCTGCTACGCTTTTTCCAATGGACATCGACCCAGCTAGACGCAACAAGAAGCCGCGTCTCCTCTTGGAGTCTGAGCGCGAGAAACTTGATGAATTTGTGGACTCAATTCATTATTCGGCCAGGTAAGCGTATTGTCCACGGGAGGTGGACTATTCCACATTGACCCTGCCACCTAGGTACAATGACGACAAATTTGAATACCGCCATGTGCAGCTTCCGAAGAACATGCTTAAGAAAATCCCCACGGACTACTTTGACAGCTCCAAGGGGACTTTGAAATTGCTTTGGGAGGAGGAATGGCGCGCATTGGGTATCACACAGGTGGGTTGGATATTGCCAGAGGACGTGTGTGGAGGCTAACAACATGCGCCTAGAGTTTGGGCTGGGAGCATTACGAGGTGCACGAACCAGAACCTCATATCTTGTTGTTCAAGTTGGTATTTTCTAATTGTGCTTTTGAGCCTGTCATTGACTCGTTATAGACGCCCTCTCAACTATCAACCTCCTCTCCAACAATAAGTTACTGGTTGCTGGCGTTACCTGGGACATTTGAAACCTTGAGAAGACATAACTGTGGGGTCGTTTATGGTATGGAAATGCATTCGCAGTATGCTTACTAGGATCCACAAAAGCTTCGTAATTGAAGTTCTGGAATGAGACAACGTTTCATTTTCTCCTTTTCCACCACTTCATTGGAACGCTAGATTCTGGTTTTCTATGCTATCCACCAAGTACCAGCCTATTTCTCGCCGCAGACGCCATGGCCCATCCAGCGCCCTCAAATTACGTTTTTGGCCAACCATTCTTCCCACTGGGCAGCGGTGAAGCTGCTACTGATGCCACGTTCCTCTACTCCCTGGTTCTGGTGTCAGCATATTGAACATAATCATTCTGTCGAGCGACCTTACATTGAAGAAAATTGTGGGCGAAACATGGACTCCCACTACTCGATCCGCCTTGGCGGTGTTAGAGGAAAACAGATAATCCCAGTGGGCAACAAGACAGATGTTTTACCTTGACCATCCACTTGATATCGTTGGTCACTTGGTTACCAGCATTCAATTGCCCATCGTCACCGGGTGTCTCGCTAATGGTTAGCAAATCAAGTACTTTCTTTTCGTCTACCCCCACAGTGCCTGCAATATTTGCCAATCGCTCGTATGTTTCGTTGCGCGTTTCATGCACCACGCTGATGTCGAAGAAATCTGCTTGGTGCTTGAACAGTGCAGAACTGTAATCCCAGAATTTCTCAGGGGCGACTCTAAGGATGGCTGCTCCGGCCTCATGAGTCAACGTGGACGATGGGTGCCACGGTTGTATATGCTGCCGAAATATAACTCGAAGCCGAGAACCATAGCGCTGAGCGAGCATTGGCTTGAGCGTGTAGAATGTATTGAACATCTTGGCCGAGAACTAGAGCAACATCAGTGAAGGTGACCCCAACCCATCTGCGTCATTTACTGACAGGACAGACATAGTCAAGATCTAGAGGTTGATAGTCAGCTGCTTTGCCTGTAACTAGAACCTTGAGAGGACATACACATTTCAAGAGTGTGTGGTGTCTCTTGAGATGCACCAGGTAGCTTGAGCCCAGCAAAATTGGGAGGCACAGACATGATGTTGAATATGAGATGGATGGAAAGTAAGACATTAGGAATGGGGGGCTGTCGTTTATAAACCCCCGCCACACGTCATCCCTCAACCTCAAAAGGAAGCTGTATAATTAAGATATTTGCCATCTTGATTTCGTCAATTATGTACATGGTATCTAGCGCTGGGGACTATCTACGACATGAGACGTTTTTAGCAGTGAACTTGCTCCGCCTTGCTTCGGCGTGTTTTCATACATGTCCTTTCGACACACGTCGCCTTCGATACATGTCGCTTAACTTCCAAGTGCTCTCTGTCTCCTCATGTTTAGATCCTTCAGCGTCATCTCCACTGCTCGCCATTCGCGTTTGGCTGGATCATACTCGCCTCGCACCTCAAATCTACAAAATCCATTGGGTCCTTTTAGCCCAACCGGGCCTGCAACAAAGAAAGCACCCCGACGAGCAGACCCTGGGGCCCGAGACCGCTCATTGTTTAGCCGCAAGTTGAATGCCTTTGATGCCAAATGCAAATCTGATCCCGGGCTGAGATCAGGTAACGGCAACCGCTGTAGTAGAGATATGAGTGATGATGGGTGATAATTGGAATTTTCGGTGTTGGGTGGCATATTTTCTTTGAGCCCGTCGGTCATGGGTGGTTGGATGTTGGATTCTTCCTGTTGACCGATCCAGTTTCCTGTGTCCCGACCAGGCGTGGCGGATGGGTCATTTAGAAAATCCAACGCGTCCAGCGGTTCTCCCTTTGGTTTCCTTAGGCGATCCAGTTGTCGCAACAATAGCACCAGATATGCATCTCTGATTGCAAGTACCATATGGACTGGTTTCATGAACATTTGTAGCCTGTCACCCACATCGGGGTCCATAGGCTTAGTGACCCACGACACGCTGTCATGTGCGATCTCGAGTCTGGCCACCATCAGTAACTGATCCACTCGTCGGGTGTCGCGAATACATACCCTGACCGCACATATCCAGGAGGGGCACGGTTTGGAAACTGGTGAACAAGCCAGAAGCCTGTGATGGAGAGAGGTCCTCCAAGTATTTGCGACATCTGACTTTCTGCACCCTCTAGGACAATCGTGGCAAGTTCATCTGGACCTGTAAGCTAATGAGAATGATTGGACTGAGACGAACTCCTTACCTCTTAATTTTTGAAGCTTCTTTCGATCTTTGGATATCTTGACAAACGCTTGCCATTCTGGATCAGACGTACTGTATAGCTCGCCTGTCTGTAATCTGGACCAGGCGAGCGGTATGAATAGCGCGTCCTCATCTTCAACTTCTTTTCCGCGTTTGTTGCCACTTCCCTGAGAGGTGTCACGCGGAGCAGCATCTGTCGGGTCGGGAACAGCGGATGAGTCTGTATCGTCGGTGTCATCGTCGAATCGGACTAGTACGAATGTGGTCCATAAGTGAAATGCGGTGCCATAAAGCAGACACTTTGAGATAAACGACCTGGGAATTTCTGCATCAGTATGACTCAAAGGAGTTTCAACCAATCTCGGGATAAAGACAAGCCGTTACTCACCTGATCCAAGGCCGCCTGAACCTCACATGCTGGACGCTCGGTGATGTTAAGAAGTTGGGATGGGCATGACGAGATCGGAAGCGGAAGAAAGATGGGCGCGCTTGAGGGTTTCGAAACAGGTACCTGAGCCGGAGCATTGGGAACAGCCAATCCCTAGAAGGATTCTCACTCGAGAATCATCTCAGTCTCAAAAGAAGGAAGAGTTGGATTTCTTGTTGATGCGCTGCGAGTTTCCGCGGCGTAGGACTGGTGGCTTATGTAACCACCGTTCACAGAGTCACCAGCGGAGGTGCCCAGGTGTGCCAGCTCTTGTATACATATATTATCCCTTAAAGTACGCGGTGCTCTTAAATAAAACAAGGTTGAACACGAGACGTAACCAAATACACAGACATAAAGACAACATTAGAACGAAGTATTATTGACGTACGACCACGTGATATCTTATCGGAGGGCCAGTCTTCCACCAGCTAACGGTCTTCTATCCTTGTCTGTCTTCTTTTGCCTACGGTTATACAACAAAGGCGAATCAATTCTTGAGAGGAACATCTTGATGTGGCTATCGCCACGCCTGCCATAGTAGTCATCTTTTAACCCCCATCCTCCTTACTCTACTCGAGATGCGCTGGCTATCTACCTTTCTTGCCCTGGCATTAACAGGTGCATTGCAGGCGAATGCTCTGGAAGCTTCAATTTTCAGTCTCTCACCGGGGTCCTCAGAAATCAACAATGCCAATACTAAGCAGCAAAGACTGACTGAAGAAGAGGCTCAACTTGTCTTGGAGCTCCGCATGAAGTCGTCTGTCGCATCAGTCCTTGGAATGGTGGATACAGACACCGTGGACCGCCTGAATCAGTTTGCTAAAGCCGATTCTACTCTATTTGGAGGGTCTAGCAATGATGAAGCCCCTGGAAGAAGCATATTTATTCTAGAAGGGGTGGATGAACGAGTTGGTAAGTGTGCAGGTGGAAGTTGACACACATGAAGATTACTAGCTAACACCCTTTCTCTGTCTCTTCAGCCATGGCTCTGCACAAAGTACAACCAAACCACATCCTTGTCCCTCAAATTTCCACGACATTCGTGGGGGCGGACCTCATGGGATCATTCATCGAAAGCACATCCACCGTGATAGCGGACCGTGGTCAATACTGCACATACTACGATGATGCCAGCAAATCTACATCAATCAAACCTCAGGTAGTCTCGTCGCTATCAAAGTCTTTTTGACCCCCTGCTAATTTTGGGACTCCTTTCCACTAGACTGCCAGAGACTGCCTGTCCAAGGATCCTTTACTTGCACGCAGTTCCGAACTCCTTGACCAGGATTTCCTTAGACTTGTTGACTCAGTGGAAACTTGGGCAAGTAAGAGTCAAGAGAACTCGGCTTTGAAGCTTTCTTTCAAGGTATATAGTCCCCCCAAAACCAGTGAGAGCGCAATCTGATTGTATCAACCATAGACCGATTCGGGTGACTCCCTTCTTGCGAGTAACACTCTGGAGTCGTTGATTCTCCAATTGGCCCAGACTTCGTCAACCGGTGAGCGCGAAATCACAGCTGTCATTCTACCTCCTGGCCTCCAGTCAAAACCACTTAGCCGCCAGGATGCGAACCAGCAATCTGGATCCACAGCAAAGCAAGATACATTCAAACGGTCTACACAACCATTGCAGTCAACCCTGGCGCCCGTCTGTCACGCTTCAAATTCGTCATGTGCCGAAGCCACCAACAATTGTTCTGGACACGGCTCCTGTTACTTGAAGTATGGTTCAGGCGTTGAAGGAACCACTGGCAACTGTTATGCGTGCCAATGTCAACAAAGTATCATTAGGAACAGTGATGGCACTACCAAAACAGTCCAGTGGGGTGGCTCGGCTTGCCAAAAGAGAGATATCAGCTCACCGTTCTTTCTTGTTGCGGGTGTCAGTCTTTTAGCCATTGTGCTGGTCGGCAGTGCTATTGGAATGCTCTTTAGCATGGGCTCACAGGAACTGCCCAGCGTCATTAGCGCTGGTGTAGGGGCTCCCAAGACGCAGATGTGAGGACGTTGGAACATGGATGCTTTGCATTATGTGTGCTATTATGTCCCAAGTTCAAATCAGATTTGTCTTGATTTAAGCTAGTTTAAGACCAAAGTATATCTTAAAAGAAATCGTCAAAAAGGAAACCGTCAAGCTCACCTGTAATTGTTGCGCTGTCCACAATTATTTGACTACCATACCACCATCCCTGTTGCGCAACATTTGGGAGAAGATTGCAACAATACAACTAAAATCACTTGTTGCATGGACCAAGATGTCGCACAGAAGTAGTAGATGTTGACGGCGCTACGTGCAAATGTCATAATAGGATGGATTATGTCGAGGGATAAAGCGAAAAGTTGATGTCCGCACACAAAAAGATCACGAGAAGTGTACGCCCCAGTCCTATTTCCCCGCCAGTAGATAAATTACACATATCATGTCATAAACAGTGAAAGTCCCAACCAACATTCCAGATGTGGTTTCAGCATAAGATAAAGAACACAAAAAAGGTATTTCGCGCATGAATCAGGTGTGAAGTATGAAAAAAGAAGGCAAGTTGAATATCATGTGGTACCGGCTTCCAGTTGGCCAGGTGTACGCCGATCCGAAGATATAGACTCAACAGATGAAGGTTCAACTTCGGGTGGCGGATGAGGCTCTCTAGAAGAGGAAAGGCGGGAGGAAAGTTGACGGAGACGAGTTGGGACAAAGCGCGGCCAGGAAGACTGATTTGGATGTTCTGATCTCCAGAACCCATCACGACTGCGCTGCGGACGTGGTTCTCGACGCGGGGATCCCTCTCGTTCCTGTGAGGTCGTTTGGAACATTCGACCCGGTAAGATCATATGTACACGGAACCCATTTTCCCGACTTCGATTGCGGGCAGCCCGAGGAGGTCTGAGAATTGCATCCGCGCGGATGGAGGCGATACGATGTCCGTGTCGATCTGTGCCGGACTGTGTCTCCGTCTGCGCACGGGGCTTAGGAACATAGTAATCGGCTTTGCACAGAGGACAACAAGCTCTTCTACTCGTCAACCACGGGTCAACACACGAGGCATGGAAAGCATGTCCGCATGTAAGTCCCCGGATATCATCATCGTCCTCAATGATGTCCAGGCAAATGGCGCAAGAATCGCCAGGATTGGGCAAAAGATCAGTAGGAACGGCTTTCTGGATGTGATCGCCATCATCTTCGTCTTCAATGTCCGTGTGAATGCTGTCGTTGGCCAAAGTACGCTCATCTTCGTTCGCACCAGTGCCCTGTTCAGTCGAAGACATTCTTGATACCGTGGGTATCTTTTCGTCCGGGGACTGTGCTGGACAACCAACATGCAGATCTTGGGAAACCGTTTGTGATGTGTTGGAATACGGACGTTCATGGACCTCGGATGGCGATACTGTAGGTGTGGAAATATCAACCGATGTTGTCACAATCTCATTTCCATCTTTCGGGCTCTGAGGCCTGCTGTTTGGTGCTGTTATGCCTCCTTCTGTGGAAAGACCTTGGTTTGCGCGAGATGACCTCCACACTTTGTATTTGACCAGTGGAAACCGTTCGTTTACCTCGTCCATTGTCATCAGCTTTTTCTCCCTCCTCCGGCGATGAGCCCGAGGCATTGTGGCTAGATCTATAGGTTCTCCGGCTTCTTCACTGCGTAGCTGACGGTTTCGTTGGTTATATCGAAAGCAGTACTTGACGCCAACGATGATCCTGCAATGACAATCAGATTCCAGAATACGCGGAAAGCTTAGGCAAGGGGGGAAATGGAAGCAACATACCATAGATTTGTGAAGACGACGCCGAAGCCGAGAGCGACAAAGAACAGCAAAGGTGAGCTTGTAGCATTGTTCGAACCTGAACCCCCCGCGCTGTTGCCAGCAGTGGTAGTAGCTGCGCTGACCGAAGCCGATGTCGTTGTTGCAGACATTTCGATCAGCGATAAGGAGAATCACACGATCCGGATCGAGTAGTTCCACTGGAGTTCAGTTGCACCCAAGTCAATTCTTCATGCCTCGTACCAGATGGTCCCGTGGGTTGGTCTTTTTTTGAACCAGAACCCAGGTGTAACGACCTTCAAGTGTAGGTATGTGATAAAATATTTGAAAGGTTACCATAAGCGTACTTGGTAACTAAAATTGAAGACAGCCCATGGAAGACCGACCGTAAGCAATACCCACAGAACTTCCTGGGAAGAGAAAGTGAATGCCTTAACATATCACCCCCTGAAGTAAACCCCCAAAGGCGAGAGAGATGAGGAGAGAAAGGATGGCAAGAGGAGACCTCGTAATGGATGCATGCGGATCACTGAGATTGGGTCACGGGACTGCTTTGTCGCCGGTACCTCTGATTAATATGATGCCAGCGCTGTTACAGATGTACCAAGTACATAAGGCTTTGAGAGGGGATGAGACTGTGAGGCAAGGCAACTGTATCCCTGACTAAATCATCCTTTATATACTCTGAAGTAGTTATAACTTATTGTTACATTGTCGAACCTCCCTAGTTGAAAGCCAAAACCTCCTTTCTTCACCCCCTTCCAACCTTCGCCATGGAATCAAACCCAGTGGTTTTCTTTGATATTGCCCTTGGGGGTAAGTTGCCCCTTCTTTGTCCTGGTCCTTGATACTAACATATGCTAGGCGAATCCCTTGGGCGAGTGAAAATTGAATTGTTTGCAAATGTCACCCCGCGAACAGCAGAGAATTTCCGACAGTTTTGCACTGGGGAAAGCAAAACCCCCAAGGGACAACCCCAAGGCTACAAGGGAAGCAAATTCCACCGAGTGGTATGTGTTGACAATCTTGTCTCACAGACACCAAACTAAGTTCTATAGATCAAAGACTTCATGATTCAAGGAGGGGATTTCATCAATGGCGATGGAACTGGGTCCTGCACCATCTACGGCACCTCGAAGTTCGCCGATGAAAACTTCACTCTTACCCATGACCGGGCTGGTCTATTAAGCATGGCAGTAAGTCATTTCCTGGCTTTCTCCAGAGTATTCACTGAGAATAGTAGAATTCGGGCCCCAACACCAATGGCTGCCAGTTCTTTATCACAACTACAGCCACACCATTCTTGAACAACAAGCATGTGGTCTTTGGCCAAGTGATTGACGGGATGGAGATTATTCATATGATCGAAAACACTCGTACCAGCAAGGAAAAACCCAACCAAGATGTAACGATTGTGCAATGCGGAGAGATGTAAGAAACGAGAAAGAAGCATCGTGTTGATGCTACAACACAGCTGTGTACTATTATTACCTGCAATTGAAACAACCTTCTAGAACCAGGCCACAGGCGTATCATTGTTAGAAGAATCATGAAAAGATATCAATTTCCGGTGCTAGTAAGTTGACTTTTCGACATTTCATAGTTTGCACGCCCTCATACGATCGAATCCCATCTGCACTCGGACTAGAGCTTGAACTTGCTCAGATAATCCGAAGCCAGCGCGATTGCCTCCTCAACCTTGTCTGAGTTTGTACCGTTTCCAATAGAAGTGGGACCCTTCCCACCTGCCTTTCCTCCCACGGCACCAGAGACAACGGCTGCCCAATCGCTCGCCGAAGCACCTTGGGTGCTCAGATCCTAGGTGCAAATCAGTATTTGAACGAAAGCGTAAGATTATCGCGGCGATCTGTGCTTTTACTACTCACCTGGGAGATATAACAGCCGTGTGAAACCCGGCCTTGCTCAGAGTCTGCCGCCAAGAGATATACACTCTTGCCTTGCAGCTTCGACTTGACATGGTTGAGAGACTCGCTCACAGCCTTTGCGTTGGCCGAGATTGGAAGCTGAATCACAAGCCACGACTTGTCTTTGTTTTCTGGGGCCTCAAAGTAGGAAGTGATGGTGTCGACTGCCTTCTTGGACTCCAGTTTTTGTTGGGCCTTTTGGCCATCGAGAACTTGCTTATTGATTTTGGCAAAGCGTTCTCTGAACTTGGCCTTTTCGACGGCAGAAATTGAAAGCTGGTTGAGGTCGACCTGAACCTGCTTGGCCTCTTGCTCCTTTTCGGAACCCAGAGGCAATGCATTCAACCGGTCAAGGCGTTTCCCAAAGTCTTGGGCAACCCGCTGCACCTCGTGGGCCTCTTCTCCAGTGACGGCGATAATTCGGCGAATGCCCTTTGCGATACCGCTCTCCTCCAGTATGATCAAATCCTTGATATCACCGGTTTTCTGGACATGGGTTCCACCGCAGAACTCAATGCTGACTTCCTGCCAGCGTGGATCCTTGACGTTCTGTAGAATCTCTTCCAATTCTACACCAACAGAGACAACACGAACAGGATCAGGGTAAGTCTCACCGAACACAGCTCTGACACCAGAGATCTCCTGAGCAGTAGCGAGAGGGATATCTTTGGAGTAGACAGAGCAGTTCTGTCGAATGTATTCAGTCGCCTTTGCCTCAATCTTCTCAAGCTCAGCGTCGGAAATTGCGCTCTTGTGGGAAAAGTCGAAGCGAAGCTTTTCAGCGGCCACAAGGGAGCCCTTCTGGTCCACGCCATCGCCTAGAATCACCTTCAGAGCGAAATTTAGAATGTGGGTGCCGGTGTGGTTGTTTCGGATGGGCCAGCGTCGGAGCTCATCGTATTCGCAAATAACAGAATCGCCAACGGCGAATGACCCGTATTTCATAAAGCCAGTGTGCAGAACGTATCCGGCATAGGACTGGACATCGCCAACCTCAAGCTCCGCTTGTCCATCAATGATGATTTTACCAGTGTCATTCTCCTGGCCACCCTGCTCGGCGTAGAAGTTTGTACAGTCGAGAATAACGCCAAGCTGCGCTCCGTCGGGGACATTGTCAGTGTTGTCATAGAATCTCTTGGCATGGTAGATGGCCTTGACATGAGCAGTGATATTGCCTCGGCCGAATTTGGCAGAGTCATCTGTCTTTTGGACGTCATTCATCTTTTCCAGCTTTCCTAGATCGTGGACATCAAGCTTGACAGTGGTTTCGGCGGCCTTCTTTTGGCCCTTGCTAGCCTCCTTCGCCTTCAAGCGGGCTTCTTCAAACTCGACATCATCAATACGAAGGCCACGCTCCTCTGCCATGATGCGAGTCAGGTCAACAGGGAATCCAAAGGTATCGTACAGTCTCCAAACATCCGCACCATGGAGCTTGTCCGTACCCTTGACCTTAGCCTGCTGGGCATACTGCTCAAACTGTCGCTCACCCCGGTCCAGAGTTTTGGCAAATGACAACTCTTCCTCGTCCAAGATTTCAATAACATCTTGTTGCTTGCGCTTGAGCTCAGGGAACATATCACCCAATTGATCCACAACGGTCGGGACCAATTTGGCAAAGAAGTTTCCAATATCAACCTGGAAGTACTTGCGGGCATACCGAGCGCCCCGACGCAGTACACGACGAATAACATATCCACGGCCCTCGTTGTTGGGGATAACACCATCCGAGATAGCAAACATCAAGGTTCGCACGTGGTCTGCAACAACACGGTAGGCAGTGTCAATACCGTCAGCGTCGTCAGCACCAAAGTTGCCGCGGTATTCGCGGGCCCCGGTGACAGTTTGAATAGCCTGGAAGATAGGAGTAAAAACGTCTGTATCATAGTTGGAAGATTTGTCCTGGAGTATAGACACCAGTCTCTCGAAACCCATTCCAGTGTCAACATGTTTGTTGGGAAGAGATCGCAGGGAGCTATCAGGCTCGCGGTTGTACTGGATAAAAACGTTGTTCCAGATCTCGAGCACATTCGGATCGTCTTGGTTGACAAGGTGGGCAGCATTACGCCCGCCGATCCGATCGTAATGGACTTCACTGCAAGGTCCACAAGGGCCTTGGTCACCCATTTCCCAGAAGTTGTCTTTCATATCGCCGGGAAGAATGTGGGATTCGGGAACACCGACGGATTTCCACAACTCCTTGGCCTCCAGGTCCGGTTCCAACCCACCCGCTTCGTTGCCCTCGAAGTAAGTGACATAGAGACGATCGGGGTTCAGTCCATAGACTTTTGTCAGAAGAGTCCAGGAGTATGTGATTGCTTCTTTCTTGAAGTAATCGCCGAAACTCCAGTTGCCGAGCATTTCAAAGAAGGTCTAGAGCGTTGAGTCAGTGTTCCTTTGCGTAGATATGGTATTCTGGAAGCTCACATGATGATAGCTGTCCTTGCCCACATCATCCAGATCCTGCACAAGACTAGTCAGTATACTGACGCCCCTCTATGAATTGATCCAGGGACAAACGAACATTATGTTTACCACCAGCACGAAGACACTAATTATCAAGATCAGCAATAGCCCTCCATTTTGGGATTTCAGTTCCTCGGCAAAGCTTCAATACCTTTTGCGAGTTTGCGGCGCGCTTCAGCTTTCCAAAGTCCGACGATGGGTCAACGGTACCCAGGAAGATGGACTTGAACTGGTTCATGCCCGCATTTGTAAACAGGAGAGTCGGATCCGAGAGAGGAGCGACGGGGGACGAAGGTACTATGTGCCATTCCAGTCAGTCTATGTGGCGGGGTGGAGGGGTATGAGAAAAAAGAATCGCGGGCGGCTCCTACCAAAGGTATGACCATTTTGCTTGAAATAATCCAAGAAGGTTTCTCGGACTCGCAGAGCGGTCCATTCAGAACCAACGGAAGTCATTTTGACTGTAGGGGGGTTGGTTGACAAGGAGCGAACAAAACGAGGGTAGAAGGTTCTGGGGTGGTTTCGAAAGAGATGAGTCAAAGCCTCCCCGTTCCTCACCATCCCAGAAACCCGCATTGAGCGAGATCCTTCAAGAATGACCCCCGGACCTGTGTACTGTGTACTGTGTACGCCTTAGATCCGAGGAAGTTGAATTCTCTCCTTTTTCCTGGATGGAGGAAATCCAAGGCCACGGGAAGAAGCGCCCGGCCCAAGGTGATCCCGATGGCGCGCAACCCTTAACAAAGAGATTCGGATGCTTGCGAATAGGTGAGTTTGAGAAACAATTTCCAAGGGGTCAAAGTTGACGCATTCCTAGATAGCGTGCCAATCTCCGCTCGGGCCAAAGGGGAAGAAGGGAAGGAAGATATGATGCTGTTGGATGACACTCAACATACGACCTACATCCACAACCTGGATCAAGAACTCGAAGGTGATTCCCCCGATGGGCTTATATTCTCGCCCCTTGCTACAAAGTTGCTTTCGGTGCCTGCCTCGGTTTTATCTTCCCAGCAGTCGGGAAAAGAACTGGTTCTCTACACAGAACCGGCTTCCCTTACAGTGCCCAAGGACAAGGACAATATACGAAAAGCGATACTGGAATCCCGGAAACGAGCGAGAGCGGAGAGTGCGAATGCGAGTGCGAGTCAGAGTCAGAGTCCGAATCAGAAGGGCGAAGACGACTTGAATGATATAAGTGATCCTATGGATATTGATGAAATTTAGCGGGTAGCATGGAGGAGGTGTACATATACATGATACATTGAAACATTAATTTAATATATACATTTCTACAGTTAATACAGTTTCCATATTTCCAGATAGTACTCCGTAACTCCCTCCGTTCGTAGAAGTATATAGCCCTCGCACGTGATTCACCGCTCCCGAAAAATTTTCTGGGTTTTTGTGGCTCCGATTAAATATGCACTCGGGTTGATAAAAAATTTCCTCTTTCCCCCACCATCCCTCTCTTTCCCATTCCTCCCAATTACTATTCCCCTATCTCATAATGGCCGACATTGAGGTCTTCGACGGTGCCGTCGGTATCGATTTGGGTGAGTTTTTTTTCTCAAATATGTGGACGCACAACTAATGCTTCTTTTTTCAAGGTACCACCTACTCTTGCGTTGCCAACTACGAGGGTACCAATGTCGAGATCAGTACGTTTTTTCTCCATCGAAATTTTCTGCATAAACTGACCGTATGATCAGTTGCCAACGACCAGGGTAGCTACACTACCCCCTCCTTCGTCTCTTTCACCGACAAGGAGCGTCTGATTGGTGATGCCGCCAAGAACCAGGCCGCCATGAACCCGGCCAACACCATCTTCGATATCAAGTGAGTTCTTGAAATTTTGCGCATGTTTTCGATTCATGCGCGTTCCAAGCAATTTCTTTGCTGGGTTTTGGTCTGACTCGGAACAGGCGTTTGATCGGTCGCCGCTTCGAGGACCCCATCGTCAAGAAGGATGTTGAGTCCTGGCCCTTCAAGGTCATTGACCAGGGTGGCAACCCCGTTGTCCAGGTCGAGTACCTCAGCGAGACCAAGACCTTCTCCCCCCAGGAGATCTCCTCCATGGTCCTCATGAAGGTAAGGCGAAACATCCAATATATATACAAGAAATAATCTGCTGATGCACTGAAACAGATGAAGGAGGTTGCCGAGGTCAAGCTCGGCAAGAAGGTCGAGAAGGCCGTTATTACCGTGCCTGCTTACTTCAACGACAACCAGCGTCAGGCCACCAAGGATGCTGGTGCCATCGCTGGTCTCAACGTTCTCCGTATTATCAACGAGCCTACCGCTGCCGCTATCGCCTACGGTCTCGGTTCTGGCAAGTCTGACAAGGAGCGCAACGTCCTCATCTACGATCTGGGTGGTGGTACCTTCGATGTGTCCCTGCTGAACATCCAGGGTGGTGTCTTCACTGTGAAGGCCACCGCTGGTGACACTCACCTTGGTGGTCAGGATTTCGACACCAACCTCCTTGAGCACTTCAAGAAGGAGTTCCAGAAGAAGACCGGCAAGGACCTCTCCGGTGATGCCCGTGCTCTCCGTCGTCTGCGCACTGCTTGCGAGCGTGCTAAGCGTACTCTGTCCAACGCCACCCAGACCACCGTTGAGATTGACTCTCTCTTCGACGGTGAGGACCTCAACTCCTCCATCACCCGTGCCCGTTTCGAGGACCTTAACGCCAAGGCCTTCTCTGGCACCCTGGACCCCGTCCAGCAGGTCCTCAAGGACTCTGGTATCCCCAAGAGCAAGGTCGATGAGATCGTCCTTGTCGGTGGTTCCACCCGTATTCCCCGCATCCAGAAGCTCCTGAGCGACTTCTTCGACGGCAAGAAGCTCGAGAAGGTAAGATCATACACCAAAATCAGGCAATTTACATCCACTTACATGTCTTGTATAGAGCATCAACCCCGATGAGGCTGTTGCCTACGGTGCCGCCGTCCAGGCCGGTATCCTTTCCGGCAAGGCCACCTCCGCCGAGACCCAGGACCTCCTCCTTCTGGACGTTGTTCCCCTCTCTCTCGGTGTCGCTATGGAGGGCAACATCTTCGCCCCCGTCGTTAACCGCGGCCAGACTGTCCCCACTATTAAGAAGCGTACCTTCACCACTGTTGTCGACAACCAGCAGACCGTTCAGTTCCCCGTCTACCAGGGTGAGCGTACCAACTGCGCTGACAACACCTCCCTGGGCGAGTTCACTCTCGCTCCTCTTCCTCCCATGCGCGCCGGTGAGGCCGCTCTCGAGTGTGTCTTCGAGGTTGACGTCAACGGTATCCTGAAGGTCACCGCCACCGAGAAGACCTCCGGCCGCACGGCCAACATCACCATCTCGAACGCTGTCGGCAAGCTCTCCAGCGCTGAGATCGACCAGATGGTTGACGGTATGTTTTTCCTTCCACCCCCAGTTAATTTTCAATCCAATACTGACTAACGTCATGTAGATGCTGCCAAGTTCAAGACCAGCGACGAGGCTTTCACCAAGAAGTTCGAGTCTCGCCAGCAGCTCGAGTCTTACATCTCTCGTGTTGAAGAGATCGTCTCCGACCCTGGCATGTCCATGAAGCTCAAGCGTGGCAACAAGGAGCGCATTGAGTCCGCTCTCAGCGATGCCATGGCCCAGCTCGAGGTTGAGGACTCGACTCCCGAGGATCTCAAGAAGAAGGAGCTCGCCCTCAAGCGCCTGATTACCAAGGCCATGGCCACACGGTAAATGCATCCATGATATACATGGGAAGACATGAACATAGACTTACGGCCAACGAATTTTTCTCTTTCCCGGGACCCTACTTCTCAGGGAATCTGCACCATCTAGACCTTGGGCAGAGTTGGTCTCTGTCATGCTTTGTTTAAGCCGGGCAACTTGGGCGCAGTTTTCTTTTCTTGAAAAGTATGATTTGTTTTGCTTTTTTTTTGTAGACGAAGTTCGCCATTTGCAATTTAATGACATTGTGATGATTTCTGCTTTCCTCTGTAATTGTAGAGAGCTGTGCGTTTCGGGCCAAGGCGGGGATGGTGGAAATGCGACTGCAAAACTTCTTGCTTCCGCTCTCCAACTTTTTTACACCAATTGCTTCCGCCATGCAACGTATCATTTCCCAATCATTCCGCTCTTTCTGTCCTCGCCTTGCGGTCACGCGCCCTTTAAACCCTCGGTCATGTCTCTTGCCTCGGGCTCAGTGCTTAGTTCCTCTGAACAGACGTAACTTTGCCAACTCCCCTGCCCTATACAAAAAGAAGGACAAGGCCAAACAGAGTTCTGCTCCTGAGCCAAAAGAAAGCTCTAGCTCTGCTGAAGATCCCTTTGATCTCTCTCAACTGCACAACGGCATTTCCACGACTGTCGCTCGGCTCAAAGATGATTTGTCCAAGCTTCGCGCGGGAGGACGGTTCAATACCGCTCTCCTGGAGAATTTGAAGGTCCAGCTGAGCAAGGAGTCTAAGGAGTCAGTCAAACTCGGAGATCTGGCTCAGGTTGTACCCAAGGGAGGACGGATGGTCACTCTCTTGGCCGCAGAAGAGGATGTGAGTTTGACAACCGACGTGCGCTTCCGAATCAGAGCAATTCTAATATCTTGCGCAGCATATCAAACCTCTTATTTCGGCTATCATATCCTCGAACCTATCCTTGACTCCGCAACCCGATGCCCACAATGCCCTCCAACTCAACATTCCCATTCCACCGCCCACAAAGGAGTCCCGGGATAAGAACATTCAAACTGCTAAGCAAGCATTTGACAGGGCCTCTAGCTCAGTACGCGATTCCAGAGGCGCGATGCACAAACGTCTCCAGGACTTGCAGAAAAAGAAACTAGCTCGACCAGATGATGTGCGCAAAGCCCATGATCAGATGGAGAAGGTCACAGACCAAGGTCAAAGAGATCTCAAGGATGCATTTGAAGCGGCCAAAAAGACCCTGGAGCAGGCATAAAATATTATCGGCCACAGCCCAGGAACACCGTGCTTGTAAAATAATGACTTTGTAACTTAAGTACAGGCATAATCGGGAAAGATAAGGGAGAAAAATGAGAAATGAACCGAAACAAAACTATATAATACAAGTCACATGCACCACTGGTCGTCGTCCTCGCACAGTATCAGGCACGCTTGGTGCTGCCAGAGACAAGTGATTCGAGCTTGGTCATGAATTGGGAGGTTTTCCCAGTTGTTTGGTATGTCCCATTGTTCATGAGATTTCTTGTCACCTCGCCCAATACGGCTGGCCCCTCCTTCTTGGCCTCGGCCGTTGGATATTTGCCCTGCGCGAGCGTCTCCATGAGAGTTTTGGTGCTCTCCGCATTGATGGGGTTGAATTCAACAGTGCGAGGCTGCACAAGGTCACCCTTGCGCTGCGAAATCTGGTCTGCACGAAGCTGGGCCAACCGCTTAGTCTCCTCCAAAGCCTCAGACTTCTCGGCCTCACTGCTGAAAAGAACGCTTTGACCCTTCCAGAGGCGTCTTCCAAGCTCATGAGGCGGGACGTAGCCATTGGCAAAGCGACCGCTTAGGCTGACAAGCTTCTCGTAAACGGCAGCGGAGCGCGAGTTCGCATCTGTGGGAATCGAAGGCCAAGTCTCTCTCAATGTAGAGTAGGTGATTTCCTGAGGCTCATAGCGAATAGGAACGGGCCGGTCTTTCAAGATTTGCTCTTGCTCAACGGCCTCAATAGCCGCCGCTTCGGCCTCTTCGCCCTCGGCGTTTTCAAATGAAGTTGCGTTTCGGCGCTGGTCCTTTCGTGGACCCTTGCCCTTAGCGGAGGGTTTGGATTTGCGATTTTGGCCTTGGTTGCCGCCGCGAGCGGTGCGCAATCTCGGGCTGCGAATGATCTTGGGTTGCTCTCCACCGCTAGCTTTTGTCGCAGCAAATGATCTTGCGTCAACCACTCGAGCAGGGCGAGGTTGGTTCTGGTTGGGACGAGCCGGAGGGCCATTGGGTTTGCGAGGCTGGCGGGGGCGTGCCTCTGATGGAGGACGGGTGTTGGGCTTTTGGCCTAATGGAAATCCGGATTAGATAGGAGACACAATGACTTTAAATTAGGGATGCAATGATGTGTTTGCTTCCTCAGGCCTGGTTTCATCGCCTGTACTTACCGGACGGTTGGTTTTGATCTGCAGCAGCCACTGTACGGGAACAGGAGAACGAACGAGCAGGCGCGGAGAGACCAAATCTCGCACGTTCACATTGCAGAGCAATCTGCCTGATCTGTGGCCGAAACATCTTGGCTCATCAATAAGCCAGGTCGTGTCCCTGGAGCGTTGGTATTGGACTCAAAACTGTGACGGGCTTCAACGCGGAAAGATTGAAGAATGTAGTCACGTGAGGCTCCGCTCACCTACCTCCGCTCACCACCAACTTGCTTGATTCAGTGGCATACATTCTGACGGTCAAGATGCTCCGCCGAAAGCCAACCGCCATTGCCATCACATCGGAGGACCTTGCTGCCTTCGAAGAAGAACGACTTCGCAAATTGTCCGAGGAAAACAAGCACCCAGAGCAACACGCCAAAGGATCCTCCACCGCCAACTTTGACCCGAGCGATGAGCTAAAGCCACTCCCTGGTGACAAGGCCAGGATTGTGCGGTCACGCGAAGAAAGGATAGGCATTGGCCGACGTGGTTGATTGTCTATACCGCACCGAGACTGTTACATGAACACAATCTATTCCCATGTCGATACGAAAACATGTCCCGCCCATGATACGATAAAGAAAAGGCACTTGATCACATCGACCTGCGTTTTTGATCATGTGTTCTATCAGATAGAGCCAAGGAGACAGAGTACAATGACCTTTGTCAATACATTGCACTTGCACTATACCTCTCGTGTCCGAACACGTACATGGTAGCAATGACAGGGGATAGTGCCATTCAAGCTTCAAATAGCGAATACGAACCGATCAAACCGACCTTTTCTTCATCAACCTCCCAGAATATCCCCCAGTGTTTGACATGCCCGGCAACACCAACTGTCTTGCCCCGTCCACTGTCCCCTTTTGACTTCATTCCCAAGAAAGCAACTGTGTGATAGACAACAGGATTCATGGACTCCATTATATCAGCTAGTGATGCCTTAATTATCACGCCCAAGCTCACAAATCATGTAGCTGAGCGTGCAATTCCCTTGTCTTTCACCTTTCTAGTAGTCACCGATATCAATCGTAGATGCAACAATCCGTGTCGGCCTTTCAAGAGGGCTGTTCGTCGGGCAAAGGAGACTCGGGCTTGTGTAATCCCTCGGTGTGCTCTATCCCAGGGCATCGTGAGAATTTTATACAACTGTCTCCACCAATTGTCTTTGAATCAACCCCGTCTTCTGTGTAGTTTGTTGTATTCCAATATCAATCCAGATCCTGTTTAGGGAAGGTCATTTATTCTCTTTGTTGTATGTCCTAACTTCGGTGTGACGTGGCTTAACAACCTGGACCTCAGAACTTTTCCAATATAAAACATTGTGCTCCAATGGCACGACACTGAGATCCTCTGGTGCTGATATAAAACGAGATAGAAATCGATTTCACAAGGAAAGGGGAGAATTTAAAGCAACAGAAGCAATGTTCAATCCCAGACAGGGTTTTCTGGTTGAAGCCAGGAGGCCAATAAAGAGGATGGTTGGATCAGTCGCTAAAAGTCCAAGTCCAAGCCAAAGGATTCAGTTATAGGAGCATCATCCCCGTTGTCGCTTAGACATGTTGTCAGAACCGACATCAACTGAATGGTTCCATCGTCGCTTCACGCCCTGTGGATCATATACACTAGCAACACTTTGCTGCCAGTCACGGGCCGAAAACACGACCGGGGGTGCGTGGAACTGCGGCGGGGAAATGGACTGAGATGGGGTGAAAGAAGACACCTTGCTGGGTGTTTCGTACTGCACGGGGTATTGGGGGTTCACGACGTTTGGTACACCCGGTGTCGAATTGTTCATAGGCATCGGCGGAGAATTGGTGCTGACGGTAGAGGGGTTCACGGAGAAAGCCATGTCCCATTGGCTATGGAAAATGGATTAGCACAAGACAAATACGCTTGACTTGAGATCCGCTGTTTGTACATACGTGATGATGCGAGTCGGGTCCCAGGTATTTTCGTCGGCTAATGGGGCATCCATTGGATGGGTTGTGGGGGGTTGATGGGCAACCATTCCGAGGGATTGTAACTGAGAAGATGTGTCGGACTTGGAGTCTTCAGCACCGGTCGAGATTGGAGGAGTTATTGGAAGCGCATGGAAACCCACTCTAGATTGGACTTGATTTAAATGAGGATGGTAGTGCGCATCCATAGGTGGACTGGGCTGATAGGGTTCCGAAGGACTCCCATATGGGAAACTCGGTTTCAGGTCGAAGGGGCGTTGCATGTCAGCGGAAAAGGCCAGTCTCAACGAATCGATCTGCGCTTGAATCTCGGGCATGGGCCATGCGGTTGAGCAGGTCTCTAGGATTCTCATATGTCGAGTAAAATATTCACGGGCATCTGAGTTGAATTCAGGGTCGGGAGAGGTGATGGCAACCTGCCAATTGTCAGAACAATCTGGGGACAGAAACAAGGAAAGTTTCTATATTTACCAGGTGCAGCATTGTGCAAGTCAGAATGCAATATATGGCAAAATTGATACCTCTTTGCATATAAAGCAGGCCGGACAGCCCAAATCTCTGCAAAATGGCTTCTTGAAGCCGGCATAGACTCTTGGCTGAGGAGTAGCACAGTGACATGTGAATCTTCCATTCACCACCGGCTGCGAAGGATTGGGAGGCAATTAGTTGAGGGCGATGTAACAGAATGATCGCGAGGTGGCAATGAGAATGCATATTGCCCACAAAATGGGATGGCAGCCATGGCGCAGAGCCATCAGCAGGATAGTTGACCTGTAAGTCAGAAGGAAGGTTGCGAAGCCAATCTGAGAAAAGGGGATTATTCTGTACAAATCGGGCGTCGGCTCCCCAGTCCTTTTGCTTCTTGATTTTGTGATAGATATCTGTGATGATGCGAATGTGATGTGCGTTGCGAACGAAATAAGCATATTGTCTTGAGCGATCGATCTCGTATTGGTCAAGACCTCTGATATCTAGCGTTGGGCGCATGTCGACTGTTTCAGGGTCGACTCCGTAGTCCGAGCGGCCTAACAAAATCAGAAACTGCTTAGGCTTATTAAGTGAAGGCGACATGAGCTTACCTTGAGGTGCTCCGATCATCACCTCGACTACCATGATAGACTGCCATACCCTGGTCTGCACCAAGCATTCAATTGGGTTGAGACCACAGGGTTCCCCTTCGGCATGGCTGCTGTAGTGCTCGTGGATGTCCATGTCTTTCGCCATCGAGACGATTGTCTTGACAGTTTGCCAAGATCGATAATAATAACCTTTCTTCGGCAAAGATTCCCTGGCCTTTAGTAGGAGAAGTAATGCTTGGATAGTACTCAGACGTGGCACATCCATAAAGCTGGTCTCGTGCCCTAGACGAGGTTAGCTTTGAGTCGAATAGACAATTAATGTTGACTCACTGTTGGCCAATGCCAGCCATTGGGCTCCCTCTGCGGGCTCATCAGATAACCGTCCTGCACAGGCAAACAGAGCCTCGAGAAGAAGTGGGGAAATGGAGCGGCGATCATGTTGCCACTGGTAGTACAGATGGGCACGAGAAACGACAGGAACATAGGGGTGTATCTCATCAAAGTAGATCTTGAAATAAGACATCACGTCGTCTTCTGCAGGCATAAGCTCAGGCGGGATTCGGATCGTCGCGCCTGATCCAGTGCTGAGAGGCGGCAACCGCTCTTCGGCCTCGTCTTGAACAGGGGCATCAGGCTCGACACGATCTGTCCGTTGCCTTCTAATATAGGGGGCTTTGAGGGCAAGAAACAGTTAGCCACTCACTGCGTGGGCACTAAAATAAAAGACAATGTCATACCGATGCCACTCTCGTCGATCTTCAGCTCCCCAAGTACATCGCTAAGGTTCTCTGCGGTTGATTGATCGTTATCAATATAAACATTCCGATCTGGTGTTCCCATTGACGGAGCATGGGCCCCGGCATACATCTGAGGTTGTTGATATGCCATCGGCGGCATGGGCATTTGTGGCGACCGAATGCCGTTATAAAGGCCTTGTTGGGGATGTGGAGCAGGAACATACTGGGAATACATGCTCAATTGATCATATGAAGGCATTGTTCCCATGGTAGGTTGATTATTATCCCTGTAGGTCGGAGGTACTGGGAAGGAATGAGGGCTTTCGGAAGGGACGGAAGGACCACCGCTGTCTAGAGTAGACTCGCTCTGGCCATCTGGCAGGAAGTCTCCATCTTGGCCAATGGTAGGAGGGACGCAAACCAGCTTCAGACGAGTGCATGCAGAACAAGGCCACGTATTTGTCGTGGCTGCATCACATTTGATTTTTCTTTTCCGGCAACCATTGCAGGCTCGCATCACTAAACGCCGAAACCATCAGTACGTTGGACACAAATCTCTACGAGAGCCATGCATACCCTTGAGTCTCTTGTGCCGGTTGTGTTCATCAACGAATACATAATCTACAGAAATGATTAGTGAGCCGAGATGCAAGTGATAACCGGTTCGTCCCCAATGACATACTTTTCTGACCTTCCCTCGGAGGCCCGGCTGGGGGCGCAAATGAGTAGCCCTGCATGACTGTTCGCTTTGGTCGCACCGATCAGATGCCAAGCGAAGTCGCGTGTGGTGTAACGGTACTGGTTATGCTCACTAACGTCGAAACGGTTGGAGAATCAAAAACGTGTGCTGGCGATCTATCACAAGGGCCTGCCTTGGGATGAAGAATAACGATGCGCGGAGGGCGAAATAGTGTCGTAGTAGGTTGCAGTCGATTTACCGAGGCACAGAGACGATTTGAACAAAGGGAAGTCGCAACAGCCGCCCCCGCGAAACACGCAAGTGTTCTGCTATTTGATCGAACCGAGGACCGTGGATAGAGCAGAGAACTGCGCTCAAACCCGGTGAGCAGATCCGATGCGAAATGGATATCGGACGTTGAAGTCGGTGTTGGCGCACAAATAGAGACACAACAGTGTCTCTGGGCTCGAAGTATTGTTAATCACAGGTCAATTACTAGAACCTCAAAGATTAGTACGTTTCCGAGCCTAGATATAAAGCAGTAGATCGCGATCAAAGCTCAAGATTGCGGGCGAGTCCCGCAACAAGGCAAAGGGCAGCAGTCCACATAGAGAGGTAGAAAAAGGCAAGCGCTTACCGAGGAAGAAGGTGTATAGCAAGGATTCCAAAGCAGTCGGGCTCGAGTCAGCGGAGCATGGCGCATCGTTCAATTGACAGAGGAAGGGAGCATTAGGACGGAATGGGCAAGGTCGCAGGTGGAGTCATAAGGGGCGAATAGACTCAAAATGGCATTTAGCCAGGAGAGGAAGAAAGAGAAGATCGGAAGCTGAGGGGAGAGAGAGAATAGGGTGCCAAGGAGGATCCAATAGCGCCCGCGGCTGTGGATTTCCAGGTGGAGGGGGCGATCCAAGGTGGGAGAACAATGGGCGTATATGTAATTACTCCGTATAACTTATAACTTAAGAAGTTATGTCTTGCCTAGGTGTATTTATATACGTGCGTTATTATATTTCATATTCTCACACATATCTTGATTTCTAGCATTTCTAGCACTTATTCCATCCCTACGGTCGATATCCGAGGCTATGAGTTCTCCACTGTGGCCTTTCCTTTAAGCCTAATTTGATATGCAATGGTACGGAAAAGGAACGAAATGTAAGGAAGGAAAAGAAAAAGAAAGCAAATCAGCCTCTTAATTTACCGGAGTGCCATATGCAATTCGTCTGAAACAGCCTTAAAAGCATCACACCGGTATCTGGATCATTCTGTGACCTTGGCTTCGAGATGAAACTGGTGGAACTTGATTGAGGGGAAGAACAATCTCTGAAGGGGCAAAAACCCCGGAGAGACTTCGGACAAAGAATAAGAACTTGGCTTGTCGATCCTCCCGAACCACTGGGATTATATAAGACACAGAAATATAAGTTAACTTAAGTTAATGTATATATATCTATCAATCTATCTATTATGTATTTTATGTATTTCATATTATATAGATGTAGATATTATATAGGTACAGATATACATGAACATATAAATATATGTCTAGACAGTAAGTTAAAGAATATAGAATATAACATATACTAAGACAAAGATAGCATCCGACCACGTGAAGCCCATGACCGTCGGCTTTTTTTGCCCCTCACAGACCTCACCACCTCCACCTACGACTCTCCAAAATGGCGGAAATGCAGAATGAAAACCCCACGATTCTAAATGCTGCTGATCTACCTACGCGGCTGCAGCCCACTGCAACTTCCAAGGGGGAGTATGGTGGTATCTTCACATCCCTGCCCCTCCCAGTAGACTTCTTGGAGAGCGCCCCAACTTCAGACTCCGAGGATGACAACCTACTGGAGGAGCCGATTGATGAACAAGAAATTTATGGTAAGCACGACCTCGATTCGGAACATGAAACCGGAGACCGTTGTCTGCGCAGTGCACTAACCGGTTAGATCTCATCTCGTCAATCTCGGACCCGGAGCACCCCATCTCGCTCGGTGAACTAGCTGTCGTATCTCTTCCAGACATTTCAATCAAGCCAACCCTCCCGGACGTCCCCGGATCGCCTCTACAGACTGTCACTGTGCTCATCACTCCCACGATCACGCACTGTAGTTTGGCAACTGTCATTGGGCTTGGGGTTCGGGTGCGCCTGGAGCAGTCGCTGCCCTCACGCTTCCGAATGGACGTGCGGATCAAGGAGGGTACACACAGCACGGGCGATGAAGTCAACAAGCAGCTGGCAGATAAGGAGCGGGTTGCAGCGGCCTTGGAGAACGGCGCGCTGATGGGGGTAATTGCCAAGATGATGGAGACTTGCCACTAAACCTACGATTTCCCTTTTTGTATCATTAGCCTTGGATCTTCCCTACGGTGCTTAAAACAGGACCCATCATACCCAGCTCGTGACGATAGTTTATGACAAATAACCAGACTCTGAATGACTTGCATTGGACTGCGTATTAGAAATACAAACGTTGCTCTACGTTAAGACACCGGATTAAAAGACTCCCCGTAGCCAAACCCATTTTGTTGTTCAATTGTACGAGATCATGAGTCCAAAACGCCACTTTCCTTCAGACCCTTCCAAAGCTCAGGCTCCAAGAACTTGCTCACAGTAACGTCCTCGGCTAGACCTTTACGCCGTCTTGTCTTCAAGACAAAGTCACGGGCCGTAGCCATGGCAGGGGCCATCTCCAGGGGCTTCAGTTTGATGTCTCGGTCTAGCGGGTCACCGGGAACCACACTCCACTTGTCAAATGCCAGATTAACCATGGCCTGACCCTGGGTGTGGATACGAAGATCGGTCTCAAAGCCAAAGGAATCAATCACTGGGATCAAGCCGCGAACAGAGTAAAGAGGCGTCCCCGCAATGGGGCCATCAGACAGGACATGGCCACGCCGGCGGGATAGAACGGTGTACACAGAAGCCACAGCGTCTGCAGGTCCGGTCATTGTGCAAGAATAGATTGGCTCCATAAGACGCGGGGACGCCATGAGGAAGGACGAGTACACAGCACGACGGGCTGTGGGGATGATCTGGCCACCACCGCGGTAGATGGCCTGGTCAGCAAGGGACACGTCTGTGAGCCTAAACTTTGTATTCCGAATCGCTAAACTCCATGTTAGTGTCACATTCGCCATTCAAACCGAAAAGAGAAACGCATTTACCCCGCGAGCGGGCGGGGGGAGTACAACTCACGTTCTTCGCATAGAGGTCCTTCTCGTGTACCCCAGCTGAAACCCTGGGTGATCGAGTCCCTGACAGTGCCGAGAAGCTTCTTATCGATTTGAGAGGGTAATGTGTCATCCTGGAGGATATTGGGGCCCATCTCATCGGGTCCAAATGCCCAAATGCTTCGGGCTGCAAGCTTGTCCCAATCATAGTTGTCCTCGAAGTACCGAGCAACCTTCCGAATGGGATCCTTGATACTAACTCTGCCGCTTTCGATATCTTCGGCAATACCGTCGTCCAAAGGCTCCGCAATCATGGTGATCTTGTTCTTCTTGTTCGGGGTAATTGAGTAACACATGATGGCAGAAGTTTCCACCACGGTCTCACAAAAGCGTGTAACGGGGTCAGAGACCTTAATCTCCATCTCTGAGTATAATTTCCGAAGGTCATGTAGCACGCAGTCCATGTATAGCTCGCCGGTTCCTAGAACCACATGCTCACCAGACTCCTCGACCTTGGTGGAGATGAGTGGGTAGCTCTTGTTGATTTTGCGCAATCCATCCAACATCTTTGGAAGTTCCGATGGGTTGACAGGCTCAACAGCAACCTTGAAGACCGATTCTGTCATGTGCCGAATGGGACGGAATATGTACGCCTCCTCGTCATCCTCGAGCTTGAGGGGCATCAGCGTCGCTGTCTTGACAATAGAGTTGTCGACACCACCCAAGAGCACCCAGTTTCCGGCGGGAACGCCGTTGGTCGAGATGTTGTAACAGGTTTCCGCAATCCACGTGTCAGAAATGGTTGCAACAACCATATCTTCCTCATCCTCTGGTGTGTAGCCTTCACCCAGGACACGAACCTGCTGACCAGGTCGGGCTGTTCCACTCATAATTCTTCCAAAAGAGTAGAAGCTTGCAGCATCGGTGCTGCTGAAAAGTTTAGTGACATGAACGATGAGAGGGCCATCTGAATTACAGGCTAGCATCGAAGCTCCAACCTTGGTGTCCACAGGCCCAGTGTAGTATCGATCCAATGCCCGCTGGGCGCCTTCCACCGGGGAAGGCACGTGCTGAACGACCATGTCTACAAATCCAGTTGCAGGACCAAAGAATTGTCCGCACACGAGATTGAGCAGCTCCTTGGCATCTGACTTGAGCTGGGATGGCTTCAGGGTGATGCCGACACTAGCCAAAGTCTCTTTCAAATCTTCGGGGCTCTCACTGAGTGTGTGGGAGTAGAGCTTGTAGATTGGCTCCAAGACAAACTTGACAAATGACCGCTTCGAGTTCTCTTCCACTGCCTTGCGGGTGAATTTCCGGCTCTTGGGATTGTAGAAGATATCACCCCAAAGACGGGCAGCGAATTCCAATGAGTCCAAGCTCGGGTAAGTATCGGCATACATCCGAGCAAATGACTGCAAAGTGAAGCACCAGTTCATTGAGCTAGACGCAAACGCAACATTGCCCTTCTCGGGGCTCAATCGTCGTCGCTCGCCCTGACCCGGTAGGACATTCTCAATAACAGTATTGATTTCTTCAATGACGTGCTTCAGCTTGAAATAAGCATCATTGGGGGGCAGCTTGAGCTCAAGGATGAGTCGATCCATCTTGTTCACGACCAGAGTCAAGGGCAGATCTTCCAATACTGCGTGCTTGATAATTTGCTCTGTGTTCGCCTGAACGCCCTCAACGACGTCCACAACCAATACAACACCATCGGCTAGGCGGATTGAAGCAGCCACCTCATCAACAAAGTTCACATGCCCGGGGGTATCAAGGAGGTTGAGCAGGTGAGATTTTCCTTTGGTGCCTTGGAGAACGAGACTCATTGGGGCCGACTTGATTGAAAGACCACGTTCTCTCTCTAAGAAATGGACATCGGTATAGCGAAGCTGTTCCTCCCTCTTCCGTCCAATGCGCTTCTCCAATCGCTCCGTAAGGTCGTGTGTCTGTTTAACAAGCATATCCATGAAAGCTGTCTTTCCATGGTGCAGATGACCAACAATTGCCACATTTCGTATTTGGTCGGGGAAATTCAAGAGATCGGACATATACTCTCGAGAGAAATGTACGGGTGGAAGCTCAGTCTCTGCGATCGCAAATTTCTTCTGCTGAACGGGGGCGATGATAGGCTCCGACAATGGCTGCGCATCTTCCTCCTGGACCATAGTCTCAACATCCTCGCCGTAGACCTGTTGTGCGCTGGGGTAATATTGTTTATCTTCGTGTAGGATGACCGCATTTGAAGGCCCCTCTGGGACGCGACGCGAATTAGCAAAATTGCAGACGTTGAGTAGACGAGCAAACATACCATCAACCTCCATCAATTGTTGGTCATTGAATTCCTCTTCCTCCTCATCATCGAAGGCCTCATCAAACTTGAAAGCCTGGGGCTGCACGTCTTCATGGTGCTCCTCATCGGATTCCGCATCGCCGATGTAGTTACCAAACCTGAAAGGAATTAGAAAATGTGCAAATACACAAAGCTGAGAACATACTCATCATAGAGGTCGTCCATGGTGAATTGAAGGGAGGGTGCGAAACTGGCATTAATCCAAGAAGAGCTCCAAGAGTTGGCGTGATGCCGGAGAAGTTGAGGTTCTCAACTTTCACTTGGTCCGAGCGTCTCGGAGTACTCGCGCCTACACCGTACAGCTCCTCACTCCCCATTCTTATAGATGCCCCTCTCCTGACCGTTTCTTTTCTTCTTCTCTTCTACTCTTTCATACTTTCTTGATACCCATTGTTTCTTGATCTCGAATTTTTTGCTTCAAAATGTCTTCTCTTCCTCCCGTCTACATCGTCTCTACTGCCCGTACACCCGTGGGCTCGTTCCTTGGGTAAGCAACTCCTGAACTTTTCTTTCCGCTGGGCTGAATTGACATTGTCTTGCAGCTCCCTATCGAGCCTGACCGCTCCTCAGCTCGGATCCCACGCCATCAAGGGTAAGGCATACTCTTAATGTGCCCCCCTCATGTTCGAAGCTAACAGTTGTATACAGCCGCCGTCGAGCGTGCTGAGGGCATCAATGCTTCCGATGTCGAGGAGGTCTTCTTCGGCAACGTCTTGTCTGCTGGGTAAGAGTCCTGTCAACTTCATACCATGCAATTAAGACTGATTTCTTCCTAATTAGTGTCGGACAGAACCCCGCCAGACAATGTGCCCTCGGTGCCGGCCTTAACGACAGTACCGTCTGCACCACCGTCAACAAGGTCTGCGCCTCTGGCTTGAAAGCCATCATCCTTGGTGCCCAGACTATCATGACCGGAAATGCCGATGTCATTGTCGCCGGTGGTACCGAGTCCATGTCCAACACCCCCCACTACCTCCAGACCATGCGTAACGGTGCCAAGTACGGCAACCAGACCCTTGTTGATGGTATCCAGAAGGACGGTCTGATGGACGCCAGCTCTCAGGAACTCATGGGTCTTGCAGCCGAGGAGTGTGCTCAGGACCACGACTTCAACCGTTCCCAGCAGGATGAGTATGCCATCCGCAGCTACCAGAAGGCCCAAGCTGCCCAGAAGGCCGGTGCTTTCGACTACGAGATTGCTCCCATTGAGATCCCCGGCTTCCGTGGCAAACCCGGTGTTACCATTTCCCAGGATGACGAACCCAAGAACGTGAGTGTCCACTATGCCAGATTGCTTAAAGAGCTCTAACTTACCATTGGTGTCTCAATATAGCTTAACCCCGACAAGCTCCGCGCCATGAAGCCCGCTTTCATTCCTGGCACCGGGACTGTCACTGCCCCCAACTCGTCGCCTCTCAACGACGGTGCCGCCGCTGTTGTTCTGGTTTCCGAGGCCAAGGTCAAGGAACTCGGCCTCAAGCCCATTGCCAAGATCCTGGGCTGGGGTGACGCTGCTCACAAGCCCAGCAAGTTCACCACTGCTCCTGCTCTTGCCATCCCCAAGGCTCTCAAGCATGCCGGTGTCACCCAGGACTCCATTGATGCCTTTGAGATCAACGAGGCGTTCAGTGTTGTGGCCCTTGCCAACCTGAAGCTCCTTGGCCTCTCCGAGGAGAAGGTCAACATCCATGGTGGTGCTGTCGCCATTGGTCACCCTCTTGGTGCCAGCGGTGCCCGCATTGTCTCCACCTTGCTTGGTGTGCTGAGCGCTAAGAAGGGCAAGCTTGGCTGCGTCGGTATCTGCAACGGTGGTGGCGGTGCCAGCGCCCTTGTCCTGGAGTCCCTGTAATTGGTGAACTCTGTTAACGATAAACGGAGATGTGATATGACCATCTATATTTGCACGGAATATTAAAATTTTGATGGGTTGATCGGATTGAACGACTTCTTGCAGACCTCGGGGTGCAGTGCATGTGGAATTTTGCAGTGAAGAACATCCGTCACATCCCTTTTTTGGCTGTATCTAGACTAGTTAATGAGATATCCTACTGTCTTTGTGTCTATTGTGCTCGTTTTCTTCCTAGCAAAGGCACCTGAAAGCCAACTATTGTCTGGATTGTTTAATCTGTATGAAACACACATGAGCTATAAGTTGATTAAAAAGGCTGGTATTGCCCACCACAAGACATACTGGGGCAATTGTACCGTGGGATGATAACTCGAGGTATCAGGTCGGCGGACAACAGCCCCATCTACGTAGCTAATCCACCAGGGTATTTCAAACACCTCATTCGACGCCCACGTGTACAACTTGCATAGAATCTGGAAGAATTGATTACTAGGCCAAGGGCCTTTATAAGATTTGAATGGTATCGCTCGCTCGCTTCCTTAATCTATCGGACAGTATGACCAGAAAATCCCCAAACATCTACATTGTTAAGCAAAGGCGCCAACAAAGGCCATGAGAAGGGCACCACAAGCAACAGATACACATGCCTCGACACGTCGTCTACCCTTGAGAGTCTCATAACTTGACTCGCTGAGGAAGTCCTCCGCTAGGAGTTCTACCAAGCCCGCAAAGAGCAAAAGACCGCTGCTGATGGCATTGGTAATACCAACCATCAGCAGGCCAGTCGTACTTGCGGGGTCGTAGAGATTATGCAAAACCAAGCCAATGGCTTGGCCAACTGGGGTGGTCGTTCCATAGGCAAGTGACATCAGCCACGGTTTCATGGAATTCGGGGCGAAGAGATCTGGGATGAGCGACGCAATCCGAGATCCGAGAGCAAAGCCTTCGAAGGTCTGATGGAAGCTGATGGCGATCAAAAGCACTACAAACGACGTGCCAGTTGCAACGCTGAGCGCCATGCCAATGAAAATGCTGTGGAACAAAATGCCAGCCTCCAGAAGGAGACACTGAAGAAGTTGGCGTTGCGGGTTCTGAATTAGGACTTCCATGTCAGTTTGCTGTCGATGACTCTCGCTTGTATGTGGCCGATGGCGGAGAGGTTGAGATTGAGCTGCTTGTCTATGGATTGGCTGCTGGTCATCATCCGTGTAGGCATCAAGACCATCAAGGACAGAAAGATCATCCCCTTTGCCTGCGGATGTATCCGCCACATTGAGTTGGTCAGATTCATGCGACGAGCCGGAAGCTCTAGCCGTCCCTGATTTGGGGTTGTAATGCATACTATCTAGGTTAATGTTGTCCGATGCCCGCCGGGCTTCTAACCCCGGGTAGTCTCTGTCTGCATCGCCGAAATCACTCAGAGAGTCGCGGCCAACCTCTCCAATGAGGTTATCGTACTCACTCCCGTGCACATGTTTTGCGCCTTTCATAGCAAAGAACATTTCCACAAGAACAACAGCAAAGACGGAGATCATTGCAACGAAGCCCGCCATAGCGCGATATGACTGACTCCAGAATTTAGGAAGACATGGGTCGGTCAAGGAGACAAAGGCTGTGGGGAGAAGGTGTACAAATGCCGTCGCAATCAAAACACCAGTTCCAAAGTGCCTCGATATAAATAGGAACCGACGGGGGATCGGGAGACGGGGGAATCGGCGAGCAAGAACCGGAAATGAGCATGCTGTTGTAAATTAAACGTTAGCAACGAGTAGCATGATGAAGCGGGATATAACAGCACATACCGAATGTACTCAGAATAAGGATGAGGAACAGTGCCATAACATGTAACGGAGTGTTATAGGCACCCCGCTGCTTGGAGCCACACGCCGGCGTGTCATCTGAAGCTCCATCTCGTCGAAGAAGCTCTGCTTTCAAGATAGAATCTGGTATGTCTGCGAGAGCCGACAGGGCACGTTTCAAGTCTGTTCGGACCGACATCAGTTAGAAACCGACCCGGACTGATTCTTTGCGATAGGAACTCACCGGAAGATATGCCATTTGCAGCCTGCCAGGATTGAGCATTCTGCATTTTGATATTGGATCGAATTTGTGGCTATAACCGCATCCCCGATTCCCTGCAATGCGGAAGAGGAACTAGGATCGTAGGGAGTTGGAAAAGACGCAATTGAGCCCTGCTGAGAAAAAGAGCAAACCGCAGAACACTACCGGGAAAAGGTCAACAACACAAGCAGCATCGTTTCAAACCCAAAGTGGCCAGACTAGTGGAAGCGATCTTCGGACACGCGTTAGAGCGAGTTACTCTGTCCACCGGCAGGCCCCTCTTGCTTAGTCACATTCCTTACACATGTGAAGCTCAACTCCCTTCAGTTTACAGCTTTGATAGAAGAAGCGATTAAGTAGATTCTCAATTATATCCTCAGTAAGAATTGCAATATTACCCCTTCTTTCCAATCCTCTACCTGCTGCCCACTTTGGTCCAGCCTTTGGTGCCTCTAGGCCGTGGGGAGCTTGGGGGGTCTTCGTTGCCTTGGTTTCTCATAGAGTCAGGTCGTGCTTTTGAACTGGCAGTGGACTTTCCGTCACTTGTCTCTGCTCTTATCCCAGGTTGGAATCCAGGAGCAAGGGTGCTGGAGCTGTGTGGAAGGGATGGTTGGTGGGATTCCGTCACTGCATCGTCCCATTCTTTTTCCTCAAGCAACTCCCATTCTGCACTTGCCATCTCCCCAAGAAGATTGGACTTCAGTCTGTCTACAATCTTGGTAGGAGTTGGTAGCTTCCACATTCGCATAAAGTCCACTCCTTCTGATGCTCCCAAGAATGAATGCGCCGTGCCATGAGAGTAATGGCCCAACATGGGAAATGATTTTGTCCTTTGAATCGTTGTCTTGGGCGAGTCTCTGGCCGATTTCATTTGTGCTTGTGTGTCTCGGCCAGCAAAAGCTCGCATCAAGGTTGACGGATGGGCTGGCGGAGCAACCAGCAGTTGCCACAAGTTTTTGCCAATATCGCACACCTCTTCCCATGAGTCGGATGACACATTGATCCCTTGAGTTCGACAAAGCCATGCAACATTCCAAGCCAGGAGAATGGCCCCTTCGAGAAAGAGGGCATATGTTGTAGGATCTTCCTTCGCTAATCGGGGTAGCGGTTTATCGACGAAAAGGGGTCGGGGACGCGGTGTATGGGTGCGTGGATCCATTGTTCTTGATGCTGCGGGGCTTGAAGATGACTGAATATTTGCTCCATCGGAGACATCACGCGAGCGATATGATGATGAAGGGGTGAAGATGGTAGGCACAGGGTAGTTCTTATGAGGCAATGTGATTTCAGCCGGAAGCCTCAACGAGAGATAATGGGAGACAATGATAACAAGGTGAGCGATGTTTGAGAAGGACGTAGATATCTGTTCTGGAGGGACGCCTGTATTCTCCCGTTAGTATGCTATGGGATTAATCTGTCCGGTCGTGACGGTGAACTTGCCATTCATATCCCTTAAGTCGATGACAGAGCCGCCTCCTAACACATATATATCCAGGGCCTGGCCCTTCTTCGCGGTCTTCCTCAACCCATAAAGATTGGCGACTTCCCGACAAAGATAGATCCGGGACTCGGCAGTTCTGCTGTGCAGCGAGTGCCAGACATGTTCCGTCCTTTTACTGGTGTTCTGTATACCCGCAACGATTGCGATTTCACGATCTTCAAGTTGGTACTTTGCAGATTCCGCATCAGAGCGCCTGCGCGCTAGAACTTCTTTGCGTTCAGAGATTTCGGCCTTTTTGGCTCTGACCTCTGACCTCAAAGCTTCGATCTGATGTGCAAGGAGCTCTCTCTTTGCCAAGGACTCGCTATGTCGGCTGCTTATCGTCTGGAGGTCCCAGCGGGGAGAGCCTCTATTCTCTGTATCCAGGGACTCCTGTCGGCCTCCAGGTTGATCATGGGAACCGGCCGACATGACAGCAGTCTCAATTTGCCGTCCGAGAGCTTCTTTCTCCAGAAGGACTTGTGTAGTCTCAATCCGAAGCTGATAAAGCTGGTTGCGGCCACATGTCGGGCAGTAAAGAGGAAGGCGGGAGTGAGGCGCACAGGAGCATATAGAACAGCTCATCGCAGACCGGTTTATTCGGGTTCAACTGTTCGTTAGGGGCGCAAGGCGCATGTCCATATTGTGTTCTAAGACAAGAGTGGGCGCTGTTTGAGTCGCCGCCGAGAACCATATAGCGGAGTGAGAGCGTCATCAAACAGATACAGATTCCACATGACTCAGAGAAGATGACAGATATAACAAAGGTGACCGGCTTCGAGCCCGATTCTAGTTGGCATTCTCCCCTTATGACAGAGGGAAAGGAATAAGTCGGATGATGAGCAGCGACGTCACCTGACAGCGTGACCGCTCCGTTATCGCTTATCGGACAGCAAACAAGTGCAAACTGTTAAAGTTAACTTGTGAAGTTGAACTATTGACTTGACATGCTTCCTATACCTTGAGATTCTGCCCCAGAATGCAATCAACACCCAACAAAACCAGTAAAATCCCTCGACCTTGGAATATGTCTCCACGAGTCAGCCAAGAAAGCAAAATTTCCCAAGAAAATGGGAGCTCCCAAAACACAAGTCCTCAGCTACCAATCGAATCTCTGCCTGTTCCTGTCCAGGATGAGTTCCCCCTTGTTTCACAACTGACGCAGGGCCTTGAGGACTGCGACTGGGAGCAACTGCAAAACAAATATTCCGATTCAATGGAAGAACACAGCCGAGTGGAAGAGAATCTTCGCATTGAAACAGCAAAACTGCTTGAGGTAAAATATTTGACGACCATATGCCTTGCAGAACCATGTCTGACCCATTGGACAGGTTTTTATGGCCTGGTCTCAAACCACTGTGTTGCAAGATGAAAATCGGGCATTGAAAAGGTATGGTTTCTTAATCTGGAAAGATGCCAATGGATGAAATTCTTATGTCTCATAGATTCAAGACCCAGATGCAGCATGTTCAACACTCGGAAGTCAGCATGGAAAACAAAAGAAAGCATTGTAAGCTCCACAGCCCAGTTCTTGCTTGACACCAGGCACTGATTGCTTCTGTTCTTTAGATATGGAGGTGGTGAAGGCTTTCCAAAGTGCTCTTGCGCTACTCAACGAGCAGCTCAAGATTTGAGCACATCATTAATACGACACTTATGATCCTATCTTACGAAGTTATGTTATGCTATCCCTTTTGTTTGAGCAGGGCCATACGGAATTTGACAATGAATCAACCTGCAAAATGCCATGGTGCATTATTTCCCGATCTTTCTGACGGCGTGAGCACTAAAACAAATACAACCCATGATAAAGACAGTTGAGCTTATGCAAATTATTAGGACCAGACCACTGGAAGACACCTTTCATCAGTAATTATCTAAAACACTTGAGTGATTAGTTTTTCCCCTCAATCGCCCCAGGTGATATTCAAACCATCTTGGTTTATGGAAATTTTCGGTAGATTAGCTGTGCGAGAGTTCGCTCCTAGCAGCTCTACCTGTGATATCTTGCCAGCTGGCATTGAAACGTCTGCCAGTATTGGCCAGTAGGCCTTCCTCTTCGGCCTCCTCAGCGTCTTCATCTAGCTGCCTCTCATCCAGTTTAGGGGAGCGGAGCAGGGAAGTGACGAAAACAATGAGATACAAGCCTGTATAATGCGGGTCAGATTCTGTAAACAAGGAAATTTTGGACATGTTGGTTCAAGACTTGATCTTACCTAGGAAAAGAAACTGGGCCCAGAAGAACACGACTCCAAAGAACGGATAGTTTAGAGTGACCCGATTAAGGAAAGTGCTCACGACGCTGGGAGTACAGACTTGCTGTGCGGCAGGGTTCTTCGCTAACTCAGAGCATGGCTTGATGAGTTCTTTGCTGTCTGAGCAATCCGGCTTCCCAAGGAACAACCCAGGAGCACGATCACAAAATGTCTGTGGACCGAATGTGGCGTACTGAGGCGCAACTACCATCGAGATGGAATAATTGAGCGCCAGGATTATCAACATCAACATGGCAGTCGCTAGAAGCAGCGCCTGGGGAGATGTGTGGCCATTGCGAATTTGGAAGATTCTGATCCAAAGAAAGCGAATTCCAACCACAGCAATCCCAACAACGGAACTGCAGAAAAACAGTAACACAAGCACGGTGAATATAGCATAGTCAACGGGGAAGACCTTGGCGGACTGAACAAGCGCCCAGTTGACTGGGTTAAAGATATTGACGCGTGCAAGAATATATCCACAACGATGCTTGCAAATCGAGTTCTTTGCCTTGTCAATTGACGTCAAGAGCATGGATACCCATGTTATGAATGCAACGAAGAGCAGCAGGATGCCCCCTAGGAGCTTGAATGGACGAAGGATCGCGCCGACCTTGTACCATACCTTCATCAACCAGCTCCGCCCTTCGCCTTGGGATTCTTCAGCTAAACGTTGGCGTCGGCTCAGGGTCCTCTCTTCTCGCGTCAATGTATCCAGTTCCCGACGGTCTTTGGAAGACAGAAGCTCGGGGTCTCCGGCGCATCGCCCCTCGAGTTGCCGTTGCCGCTCTCGGTTTGTCTCCAGTTGTTGTATGGTACTCGCTCGCAGGGTAGCACTAGAGATTGATGGCGCCGTCTTGATCAAGCTGATTGGAAGGAGAGCCAACCCGGCCGAAGTATATAAGACATAGAGACAGAGCCCAATCGTCATCAGCAACCCCAGAGCAAAGGTCAAGGCACGCTCGCCATCTTCATAGATCTATGTCAGCTTCACAGTCCCCAATGCCAGGAGGCATGAATACTTACGGTTCTCGGTTAGGAGGCGTCTGAAGTAATCCAGGTCCATATCACTCTTTCCCTGTGATACTGGAACGAAGAATCCAACCAGGAATAGGATCACCACGATAGCAACGAATGATAGGGTATATTTCAGGGCACCCCAAATCCGCTGGCCCACCGTTTGCTCCCCCGTTTCAGTCGCGACCTCATCATATTCCTCGTACCAGAAGTATGTGAAAGGTATAACCAGAAGGCAGAGGAGAGCATCCAGAGAGTAGAGAAGATAGTAGATGATGGTCAAGGAATGGGTAATTCTGTCAACGACGTCTTGCGTTGCCCAATCCTTTCGTTGGCCCAGCTTGGACGATGTGGTCGACGACACTAAAGCGACATCCACTGGCAGCAAGAGTACTGTTGCCAGAAGACTAGTAATTGAAATAATGCAAGTCAGGGTAACCGAGGGCGAGCGATCCCGGGGCGTTTGATAGACATAGATAAACACCGATGCGACTGCTAGTAGGATAACTACTACCACCGCATATGCGATCCAGATGAGTGAGGTCTGCAAGAGCGCCATTTTGAAGAGCAGTTCACAGTTTGCACATGGATCGTGAGGTCGACATCAACCTGAAGGGGACAGGAATGCGAGCCCAAGAAAAAGGATCCTGAAGCTATGCTTGTGTCGTCATTGCTCACACCACGCTAGACTGGATCTGGACATTGGATCGACCGCCTAGTTCTGCCATGCCAATGAGCAGATCTTCGGTTTTAAAAACTTGCCAGATACTTGCCAGGGGTTGACTTTTTGTGGCTTCGACATTTCCTGCTTTCGTTGGTAGTGGCCTGATTTGATGCATATATGGGTGATTGGCTTGAGATAGGTTGGAATATTGGTGTGAACCCTCTCAGAATGTAGTCCTTGCTTTCTCTTCCACTACCATTTATTCCCTTCAACGTAAATAGAAGGACAAGATCTTGTCTGTTAATCCTCTCTATGTTAATGAAGTCCATTATAAGTAGTCAAAGTAAGAACTTGCCTTGAAACGTCCGGATACAAAGAAATGGTTATGTAAGGCGGAGAGAAAGGCGGTATCTTTTGTGCCATTCATGCTTTTGGCTCTGCGCTTCGAAGGAGCTACAAACTTGACTCTCACAAGACAGAGATCGATCTCGATCTCCGATCTCTTCCTTCATTTTGATCGGATCTCATTCTTGCTTCATTTAATCTACTTTGTGCCCCCGGTACTCCATCATCCCGGTTCTAGCCCCCTGATTCGGCAATTGCAATGTGCATCAAGAGTCATATTAAACGCACAATTTAGCTCATTGGAGGTATCCACGCAGTCCCAGGCCTTTCCCCAACTTTAAAGCGACTTCAGTCTTCAAATGCAGTGCTATACAGAGCTTCTTCCCCCGACTGGGGTCACTCATGCTTTGGCAGCGCCTTTCATTTCAGCAACAGCCAACAACTTGGTTGTTGTCAGAACATCTCTTTTGCAGGTGTTTTCGCTTACCAAGCCCTCTCCTCAACCACAGGAAGATGGATCAGACAGTCAAATCTCGCAATTCTCCCGGCCAGAAGCAAAGCTAGTCCTGGAGAAAGAATACCAGCTATCCGGAACAGTGACTGATTTGAGCCGAGTCAAGATCCTGAACACAAAGAGTGGTGGAGATGCCATTCTAATTGCGGTCCGGAACGCCAAACTCAGCTTGATCGAGTGGGACCCAGAGCGCTTTGGAATCTCAACCATCTCCATTCATTACTACGAACGGGATGACCTGACCCGCAGCCCCTGGGTGCCTGACTTGAGCCAGTGTGGGAGCATTTTGAGTGTTGACCCCAGCAGCAGATGCGCGGTGTATAATTTCGGGATCCGCAACCTTGCGATTCTGCCTTTCCATCAGGCGGGTGATGACCTGGTGATGGATGACTACGACCCTGAGCTTGACGGAGAACGCCCAAAACCTGGCTTCGAAGTTGAGAAAAGCAAAGATGGACCAGCACACCAAACCCCTTATGCCTCATCTTTTGTCTTGCCATTGACCGCCTTGGACCCTTCATTGTTGCACCCCATAAGTCTTGCGTTCCTTTATGAATATAGAGAGCCCACGTTTGGCATTTTGTATTCACAAGTCGCAACCTCCACTGCCCTTCTTCACGAGAGAAAAGATGTGGTATTTTACGCAGTCTTCACACTAGACCTCGAACAGCGAGCATCTACAACACTTCTTTCAGTGTCTCGTCTCCCGAGTGACCTGTTCAAGGTTGTACCACTCCCACTCCCGGTAGGAGGCGCCTTGCTTCTTGGCTCCAATGAGATTGTGCATGTGGACCAAGCTGGTAAGACCAATGCGGTGGGGGTCAATGAATTCTCTAGGCAGGTCTCTGCATTCTCAATGACCGACCAATCCGACTTGTCGTTCCGCCTCGAAGGTTGCGTGGTTGAGCGACTTGGTGGTGATAGCGGCGACCTGCTCCTAGCCCTTGCGTCTGGGGACATGGCACTAATCAAATTCAAGCTTGACGGACGATCTGTCTCCGGCCTCACTGTTCATCGCCTTCCTTCGAATGCGGGTGGGGATATCCTGAAGTCGGCAGCCTCATGTTCCACTTGTTTCGGTGATGGGAACGTCTTCCTTGGCAGCGAGGATGCAGATTCAGTGCTTTTGGAATGGTCTCATTCATCAGCCTCAACAAAGAAAGCCCGGCTTGGGTCAAAGCAAACGGCTGATGATGCTGGAGAACTTTCGGATGAGGACCAGATGGAAGATGACATCTATGACGATGACCTTTATTCCTCGGCACCCGGACCGGCACAGATCGATCATCGGACAGGAACCGACAATTCAACACAGTATTACAACTTCCGATTGAATGATCGTCTTTTGAACATTGGACCCCTGAGAGACACAACCCTAGGCAAAGCCATTCCGAAAACGATAAAAAATCAACCGACTAGTGAAGCTGTTTCCGCTGAGCTTGAGTTAGTGGCCGCGCAAGGCTCGGACCGAGGCGGTGGCCTGGTGGTTATTAAGCGTGAAATTGACCCATTGACTACCATCTCTCTTCAAGTTGATGATGTGAATGGTGTTTGGTCGGCCACCGTCGCTCCAGGGAAAGGTGGATTGTCCGGCACTACCGACAACGCATCCCGTCAATACGTGGTCATCTCGCGGTCCACGGATTCGGGCCAGGAAGTGGATGAGGTATTTTCGGTGGAAGAACAAAGCTTGAAGCCTTTCAAGGCACCGGAGTTCAACCCCAACGAAGACTGCACAATTGATATCGGTTCTTTGGCGGATGATACTCGTCTAGTTCAGGTCTTGCGGAACGAGGTCAGGAGCTATGACATGGGTACGGTCAACCCCGAATATACTTGCAAGCGTTGTATAGCTAATGATCAGCCTCCACAGATCTGGGATTGTCACAAATTTACCCTGTTTGGGACGAAGACACTAGCGATGAACGTGTGGCCGTAAGCGCGAGCTTTATTGACCCTTACCTTGTAATTCTTCGGGATGATTCATCTGTGTTGCTTCTGCAAGCGGACAACAATGGAGATCTCGATGAGGTTTCGCTTCCACAGGATATCAGCACGTCGAAATGGCGCTCCGGCTGTCTATATCACGACATGTCTCAATCATTCAGTCCTGCAGATTCAATGCCCGACAGCACCACACAAGACGAGACACTTCTTTTCTTGCTAGGCCTGGATTGCAAGCTATCAGTAAGTCGGTTTGAAGAGATAACTTGGAATTGCTTCTAACTTGGAGCAGATATTCCGACTTTCCGACTTGAAGTTGCTCGCTGTGATCGAAGGCGTCGACTGCTTGCCACCTGTGCTATCGTCTGAGCCTCCTCGACGGTCAAATACTCGGGAAACCCTAACCGAATTCGTTGTCGCAAATCTTGGCGACCGGACCAGCGCCTCGCCTTATCTGATTGTATGCATTCCATCACTGTTCATGGCTAGTTTAGACTTTGACCGAAGCACGTTAGGTTCGCACCGACAACGACGATCTCATCTTTTACAAACCCATGTTAATGCTGTCAAATCCTGATGACGAATCGTCCCGTTGCTTGCAATTCTTCCGGGAGGCCAACCATGTCCTGCCGAAGAATCTTTCCGGAGAGGCTTCACAAACGGATAACCAACGACGCATTAGACCGTTGCGTGTTTTATCCGATATTTCAGGATTCAGCACAGTATTCATGCCCGGCGCCTCTTCCAGCTTTGTTTTCAAGACCGCGAAAAGCTCACCACACATATTGCGTCTTCGGGGAGGATATACACGTTGGCTGAGCAGCTTTGATTCAGCCGATACCGGCTGTGAAAATGGGTTCATTTACGTGGACTCGCAGGTAAGACCCCTTGTTCATTCCGACGGTCAGTCACACCTCTACATTGCTAAGACAGTCTACAGAGCTGCGTCCGGGCTTGTCAATTGCCCCCACAAACGCAATTTGACTATTCGTGGACCTTGCGCAAGATTGCCCTGGAGGAGCAGGTTGATCACCTGGCTTACTCTACGTCTTCTGAAACATACGTATTTGCTTCAAGTCAACGCGCAGACTTCAGGTTGCCGGAGGGTGATGACTTGCACCCCGAATGGCGCAGTGAAGGTTTGTCTTTGCGTATTGCTGATCTTTTTCTATTGGCTGTTTGCTAATGCAGCATTCAGACATATCTTTTTGTCCGGAAATCCCTCAGAGCAGCATAAAGGTCATTAGCCCCAAGACATGGTCTATCGTTGACAGGTACTGACCCGCAATCTCGCGATATGGTGGGAATAGACACTAATAACGGTCACAGTTACTCTCTAGATCCAGATGAGCAGGTGACAGCAGTGAAGAATGTGAATATCGAGATCTCGGAGAATACCCACGAACGCAAGGATCTTATTGTCGTTGGAACCGCTATTGCCAAGGGCGAGGACATACCAGCCCGCGGCTCCATCTATGTATTCGAGGTGGTGAACGTGGTTCCAGACCCCGAAAAGCCCGAGACCGGCCGTAAACTGAAGTTAGTCGGCAAGGAGTCAGTGAAAGGCGCCGTGACAGCTCTATCCGGCATCGGCGGTCAAGGTTTCGTGATCGTTGCCCAGGGACAAAAATGCATGGTCCGAGGTCTTAAAGAAGACGGGAGCCTTCTCCCCGTGGCATTTATGGACATGCAATGTTATGTCAGTGTTGCGAAGGAGCTCAAGGGCACTGGCATGGTCCTTATAGGCGATGCCGTGAAAGGACTCTGGTTTGCAGGCTACTCGGAGGAGCCTTACAAGATGACGCTCTTTGGCAAAGACCCCGAATACCTGGAAGTGGTGGCAGCCGACTTCCTCCCGGATGGAAACAAGCTCTACATGCTGGTTGCAGACAGCGACTGCAACCTCCACGTCTTACAATATGACCCGGAAGATCCCAAGTCATCCAACGGTGATCGACTGCTCAGCCGAAGCAAGTTCTACGCAGGCAACTACGCCACATCAGTGACACTTATGCCACGTACAGCGGTGTCATCCGAGCTCATCGAAGCGTCCGACGAAGACATGGACCTGGATCAGACGTTCCCAACCCACCAGGCCCTGATCGCCTCCTACAATGGATCCCTGGCACTTGTGACATCCGTTGCAGAGGAATCCTACCGCCGGCTCTCAGCGCTGCAGTCCCAGCTCATCAACACGATCGAACACACGGCGGGACTGAACGCTCGTGCTTTCCGGGCTGTCGAGAGTGACGGTGCCGCAGGCCGCGGCATGGTTGACGGGAATCTACTGCGCCTCTGGCTCAACATGAGCAAGCAGCGCCAAGCTGAGATTGCGGGCCGGGTCGGCGCCACGGACTGGGAGATCCGGGCCGATCTGGAGTCCATTGGCGGGGACGGATTCGGATATCTGTGATGCAGAAATATCTTCATGGTTAGAAGTAATCCAAAGGCCTGGCTAGTGAGCACACTATTCAGTTGATACCACGAATAATGCTACAAAGTAGGCTACGCAAACACTTGAGAGAGAAGAAAATCGTCAGCCCAAAACGGGATTTCAATAAATTGATAGCCACGAGAACATGAATAGCCGAAGGTTCTCCTGCGAAGCCCACCAAGTAAAGAGCAGCGTGATATCATAACACAATGGGATATAACCAGACCAGAACCCAAAACCAAACCCAAACCCCAAAGAAAAAGAGAAAAAGACCCCAGCCCAGTAGTGGGTAATCCAAACCCAAACCCAAACCCATTTGCCCGCGCCTCCCCCAAATCCAGCGGGAATGCCACGAAATACACCCAAAACACACATCCCAAAAGTTGATACGTATAACACCCCAACACAAATTTCGCCGTTTTCGCCATATTGCAAGGTTCAGATAAATGATCGCTGATCAGTGATCCAAACAAGACTAGACAGAGCCTTGATCTTTCGAGATCTTGGAATCGTATATGCCCCCATCCGAGTCCACATAAGCGTCAATATCAATAACGCATCCCGGTATGTCAGCATGGGACCAACCATGATTATGTTTTTGTTTGTCGAAGATGGGTGAATAAGAACCAAGGCAAGTCTAAAGAAAAGAAAAAAAAAGGACAGAAACAAACAGGAAGAAAAGAAAAGAAAAACCCAACAGATCCAAATGAAAGTGCAAATGCAGATGCGAGAAAGAAAAAGACAAACGCCACTCCTGTGCCATTACCACAGTATCGAGCGAACGAGCTTAAAAGACATCTTCTGCGGCAAAGTACCGTTTGCTGCGGCCTCGCGAGGCTACGAATTTCATCTCGGGCATGTTGGTATGGTGCACCACGTGTGGCCGGTAGACGGCGTCGACGGGTACTTGCCAGTCATCTAACCCGAGAGGGAAATACTCGTAGAGAAGGTCGGTGCTTTCGTTTGGGAAAGGGAGCGAGGATGCAAATGGCTGGGGGAGATTGGCAGTTTCCAACAGAGGCATTGAAGAAGCGACACTCCTTGATGGGGTTTGAGAGACGGCATGGGAAAGCTTGCGCATCTTAGCAGGCGGAGCGGCATGGTCAAGACTCAAGGATCGCTGGTGGGACAGCTCATTGGCGAAGGGGGATGGCATCTTTGATGGATCAAGATGGAGATTAGGGTCGCCACTTTCTTCCTCGTCCAGTAATGACAGGTTGATTGGTGCAGCGGCGGTTGTGCTCACACGGCGTTGTGAATCCGTCATCTGAGATAATTGCTCAGGGCTAGAGTGGGGGAAGAGGGACTGTTGATGAGACATGACATTGTTGGATGTCGACTGCGGGATAGGCGTCCAATCAGGCGTGGCTTGAGTCTGTTGCATGAGACTGGGCGGCGGAACCGACGTTGTTTCCGGGGAACTGCTCTGAGCGGTGGGCTTCGACTTGGCCGGGGTCACACTGGCACGACGTGGGACAGAGTCGCTCGTAGGGGTTCGGTTGAGAGCGGAGTTTGAAGAGTTGGCCTGGGCATTCTTTCGAGATGCGGCGGCACTACCACTTAGAGGGAGATCCTTGCGAGACTGGAAGTTACGTGGACTGCGGCCACGGACAATGACGGGACCCGACTGGACCTCTGAGATGGGGATCTTTGCACCAGTGGACAAGGTCGCAACCACCTTGAGCCGAACGACGAAATGTTGCTGTAACTCCTTTCGGCGTCCATTGTTGGCAGTCGCGACACGGAACTGTAGCCGCTTCCAGGCAATAGGGAAGGTTGCATAGTCTGAGTCCAGATCCTGGCCGGCCATGATATCCAGAGGGATTGGTGGGGGCTCCTTCTCGATCTTGGCGCCGGTCGTTGGGTTGTTCTCCTCAGGCGCCGTGCCAGCATTGGCGGCAGCCGCAGAGGGCGTCTTCCAGGGCACCGAGATGATCTTCACAGGGTTTCCTTCGACGGATTCGGTAGCAGATACCGTGAGTTCCTGTGCGAGAATTGGAATTCGATCGCCTTGGTCGGTCATGATGTAGCGCATCCCGCGTGGCAACGTCACCGAACCGGTGATTTGGAACAAATTACGGCGGTAACACGTTAACTCGGCACCTTGCTGTGGCGGGGCGTTGTCGGAAGGGGACGTTGTATACGGGGACTCGGCCAGAAAAAACATTCCATGCAACTGAGCCGACACGGATAAATTGGTTCGGCGCATCGAATAGTCCAATAGAGTAAAGTGATATACCGGGATCGAGAAGCTCAAGAGCTTGTTGTTGTGCTCAATCGATGAGGAGTCCTGGGATTGTTCCTGGGGCACCGGGTCAAACGGAGCCACCATCTCGGTGAAAGGGTCATCGTATGGGAAGCGCTTCAATCCATGGGAGATACTAGGAGGGGCGAAAGCGAGATCATCACTATTGTACGCGATCAATTAGCATGGCAACCCCGTTGAGGGGAGTGGATCACCCCCTCTCGTCCCACTTGGGGAACTAAATCACCCACCTGACAAAGGTCTCGGAATCGAAGGTCGACCGGTGGTCCGGTAGATCGAGACTCGGCATTGCATTGAGATAATCTGTCCCCTGTAAATTCCCAAGTGACAACGGGCTGGTCATATATGGCGGCATGGCCATAGTATCGAAGCCCTCCATGGCGAGGACTTATGCGATACGTACACGCAGGATTTTGGGGGGGTTGGGGAGGGTTGTATAGTAGGGAAGGTCGAAAGGAAGAAGGGAATGAGGTAGAGGAAAGAAGGCAAGTGAAAAGAGAGAGAAGCCAAGGATAGATGGAGAAGGCCCCGGGGAATGCTGCAAGCAACGTGTGGAGCGGGAGAGATCTAGGGCGGGAGTGAAGGCGGAGAGGACATTTGAGAACAGAGAAGAATGGAGAGTAGAGGCAGAGGAGAAGGAGAGGAGAGAGAGGAGTGTAGTAGAAAGTCCAGAAGAGAAAGATAGACGGAGCCGGAGGAGGAATCTCGACTTCCAGACGATCAACGGATTCGGGGAATAGTGGAGCCGTGGTTTTTGCGGAGAACGAACGCAGCGCTGAGTCAGCCCAGTACAGTTTCGATCCTGTTTGAGTAGAGTGAGGTTTTATTATTTCGAATCTCGGGGTAAGACCTAGATCGGCTATCGGCTGTTCCAGTGGCCCTGAAGATCAGTAGGCATAGTGTACATAGTGCATGTACTCCGTACGAGTATTCATATAGTTAAGTTAAGAGAATACCCACCTGCCTATTAAGGTACTACTGCTTCGGGTTGACCCTCCTGGAAACGCCACACTCTACACAGATTCCTTTCTTCCTTATCCTGTTTTAACCATCCTGTTTCAACCATATATATGTATTGGAATAAAATGATCAACATGGCCCGTCTGACATGCGTGAGAGAGGGTCCAATCAGGGGGGGTCCAACGGTTAGAAAGCAGCCCCTCTGGACCCTCTGCGAACGGACATGCACAATGATGGGGGAGTGTGGATCACCGGCGATGTCCGCGATACGAATCTGCAGGGCTTTCAGATGTTCCGCCTCTCTTGTGGAAGGAGATACAAGGGCTTAGGGGGGTGCGCGCGAAATGGACACACGTGAAGTTTTGGGACAGGGGACCCTGCATTTACCCGATTTGACCATCCCCGATACTCTGAGAGGGCTGAGAGGGCTGAGACGAGGGCTTCACTTTCCCTCTCTTTCCAGGCCCCGGGGTTTGCCCCTGAAGTAAACTCTCTTCAGAGACCGCAAAGCTCTCTAGCTCTCTAGCTCTCTCGAACCAGACTAGAATCGAAAGTGTCGAGGCCGAAGTTAGGAATGTGGAGCCCAAAGGGTAAAAACGGCCCTGTACGACTGAGGGATTTAACGCAAACGGATCAAAGTTTGACCCCGAGCCCCGGCCTCGCATAGAATAATATATAGATAGATGTAGATGTCAGATGCTAAGATGTTGGAAGGTAGAATAAAGAAGATAGAATGTAGAATAGAAAACAACATATAGAACATATAGATGATCCCCTCTATATATAATGCTAATTGTCAAGGTCACATCCCTAAAGACACAATGCTACCCCCAATGTCAGTGGATAAGCGGAGCCCACTATTTCCGAGTTTAGGCAACGGTCTGAACCGAGGCACAAATGTACTTCCCACGGACGTCCGGTCCAGTTAATTTGGCGTTGAATTTTAATCTATTCAAGGCCCGAGTCCCCCGTGCCAAAGTTTGTTTAGTCTTTCGCTTTGATATATTGCCCCTGGAAGGATTGACTTGAATTTATGTTGCGAGAAATGATTGGACCAAATGACGCCTGTCCTACCCATTCTCGCCCCAATATATGCAGATGATCCCTTCACCGTCGGTCCCGACTCGGGAAGAATATTCAAATAGAAATGAAAAAAAGGAAAGCCAAACCCAATGCGATATGGATATCATAGAGGAAAACAAGATCGAAAAAAAAAAAAAAAAAAGAAAAAAAGAAAAGATCAGACCAGGGTCTACGAGGTATGCATCATCGTCCATGTAGCTGCGTCACAGTTGATTTCCTCGAAACTGTGGAGCATAGTGAATCCCATCATCGAGAGATTGTCAAAGTTGCCATCACCGTCGACCTATATTCTGTTAGATCATGCACCAAATCGGTAGTAGTAAGAACATACACAATCCATGACCACGGTATTGGCACTCAACTTCCGGATCTGCTTAATGGCCAGCAGGATCAACCCTTGCATAACCGTAGAGTAATCCTCCCCACATGGGGAGATAACGGGAGAGGAGATACCTCCCACAGAGGTTTGAGTGGCGCGCAGCACGGGCATATGCTCCGCCAAGGAGGATCGCTCGTTGTAGATCACGATACTCCCGAGGATGACCCCGTCGGAGGGCCGCTTGGCCCGGATGATGCCGCAGTTAGGCGCGCCACCCAGGGCCATCCGGTAAATATCGGCAACGCCCTGTCGGGCGTAGGTTTTGATGTGATCGAGGATGGCGCGCGCAAAGTCCCAGCCATACACGAGGTCGTAGGTGATCTCGGCGCTCTGGAGCGTCGCCGTGAGCCCTTCGGGTGGCATCCATGTGGCTAGATTGCGCAGGATCACGCTGCACACTGGTCGCGAGAGCGCAGTGTTCCAGCCTAGATTGGCGAACCACTGCCGTAACCGCTTGCGCTCGACAGGATTTACGGTCGGGATGCCAAGGTAGATGCCGGGCAATCGCGAACCTAACTGGAACCGTCTCATTCCTTTGCGTTGAAGGAGAGTTCGGATGGCACGGCTGTGGAGGGAATGTCCAATTGATAATTTGCGCCGGGCGGGGTCCACGATGAGGCATCCAAGGACGCCAGTGCCTGTCGACCGAAAGAAGTAGGTAGCGCAGAAGCCATAAAGTGCCTGTGTGCTACTGTTTCGGACGACGAAATGAGCTTCATCGATGTCCTCTTTTCGTAGGAGGAAACTGCTGGAGGTGGCTCCAAGCAATTCTGACCGCTGACCAGGTGCACAGTCGGAACGGATGGATTCCAACAAGACTTCCAAACCAAAGGAGTCACGGTCCTCGTTCCAATTTTCGACAAGCCAATGCTGTCGAGACTGATGAATCTTTTGAGTGCGACCAATGGAGCCAGGCAATGCAGCTGATGGGGTCAGGTCACCGTACAAGACCTTGACCAATGCTTGAAGGGCCGTTTCCGTAAAGTCGTATGTGCAAATATATGTACCAATCGAGGAGTCCATGGCAAAATCGTATGGCGAACTGACTGCCACTACGATCAATGGTTTTGCACGGCGCTCGCCTGACGAGCTATACTGTAATTGACATAACATCGAGACATGTTTAGAGAAGCCTTGCTGATATAAATTGCGATTGGCATCTGCAGTGACGACGACGACAGCACTCGCCCTCTGGATTAGATCCTCGTGGATTGGGCGCACTCCGTTGGAAGTATATGAGGTGTGTAACACCCGACCGTTTCTCTGCCGCGACAGTGACCGTCCAAGCTCTTTAAACACGCCCTCCCCGCTTAGCACCGATGAAGTCCGATCCGAAGACAGAGGATCCAGTGGCCCATGCGCAGACTCTGAGACCGAGAGAGAGACCGCTGATGTTGGGAGTGGCTTGACCAACGGTGTCAGCAGCAAAAGTTCCTCGTCTGCTTCGACAACGTTGGACAACGGTAGCAAATTGTTTTTATCTCTCATCACCGTGATGGAAGAGTTGTAGGCTCGGGTGGAAAGGTTAGTATGCGAGGGTTGCATCTGTGTAAGTGAGGAAAGACCCGGAGGGTTCAGGGCCTGGTCCCACGAGGTGCAACGGGCCTTCAGATCTAAAACTCGACGCAACGACTGTTCAATCCGTGTACGGCCGATGATCCCGTTTTCTACTCCCAACTTCAATCCATTGATGGCTTCTTGTTGAACTGGGAATGATCGACATAGGAGAATCACATCACAGCCAGCGTTCTTTGCCATCACTGTGCCACCTCCTACCCCAATGTTATGCGTGAGAGCCTCCATCTCTAAGCATTCTGAGACGACCACCCCTTGGAATTGGAGGTCCTTTCTGAGGAGCTCGTCAACCACCTGATCGCTTAGACAGGCGTGCATCACGTTCATACCTGCAGAAGACAGGGAGACTCCGCCTACCATCATGGCATCGAGACCCTGCGTGATAGCACTGCGAAAAGGCACAAGAGCGCTGAGGCTGAGCTGCTCCAATGATTCCGTGATAATTGGGACATCCGTTTGAGAACCGAGAAATTCCAAGTTACCATAAGATGGAAAATGCTTGCCGCACGTCACCAAGCCAGCTTCTTGATATCCCCTCATGAACTGGACACCAAACTGAGATGCCTCTTGGGGGTCATCGCCGGAGGTCCGGACGCCTAATGGCTGATTCCGCACATTGGTCAAGACGTCTAACACTGGCCCTAAGATCCAGTTGACTCCGACAGCCTTGAGCTCCTGTGCCGTTGCAACAGCAACCTCGTGCGCCAGAGTTTTAGACCCCGTCGCGGCAATGCCCATAGCACTGGGAAACTGTCTGATATAGATTTCATCGTATAAGCTGTTTACGCCGCCATTCTCTTGGTCTAGCGCAATCAGCAAAGGCACCGGATGGCCAGCATCACGTGCAATGGTCTGTAATTCCAGAACCAATCTGGTCGCCTCCTCGGCCGCTGCAGTCGCGTCAGTAGTGCTTAATTGAGGACCGGACATCAATAAGTACATTTTAAGTTTTTAGCCGAAAGCAGCACCGCGCCCAGATGATAGTTTTCAATGAGCGATCGAATCTGAGGGTTGACCGATGTCCCATCAAAGCCCATCATAAAGAGCTGGCCCATCTGCCTGTGACATGTCAGTATGCAATTACCGAAAGAGGAAGTAATCCAAATAATCGGAAAAGGTTCCACAGGGGAAGATGCACCGAGATCGCGATGGGGAGTACGGGGCAGGATAACATGAGGCCGAAACAGGAGATCGACATACCTATCTAGATCCTCCCAGCCCGGGGGCAGCATGTCCTCTTTCCGGGCCATGGCCCTGGGAAGTGGAATGCCTGTCAAGGCCAGAGTACAGTTTGGGGGGGAAGAGTGGACACCGCAAACGTCAGGCTGACTCTCGAGAGAATATGCCCAGGTGAAGCCAGGTCAGTGTCAGGCTCGGGCGTGTGCGCGTTGGAGTCAGGTGACTGAGTTCCCCCAGAGCCGCAAAAGTCGGGGAAGATAGGGAAGGTCACGGGGTCTTGGCAGCTACATCTATTTTGTTATGTAAGTTACCTAGGTAGGTACCTAGGTGTCTACCTCGGAACAATTCTATGTTCTCCATATCTCGATTTCCCCATTTCCTCGTTTCAACTGAAACGTGCACAATCTAGAAACGTCACGTGCCATCACGTGCATACCAATACGGTACGGAACCCACTGCGACGTTGTAGGGTTGCAATCTTCTCCAGCTTTTGCCGAGTTCACCGGATGCAACCCGTGGACTTCTTCAGATGAAACCTCCCATATAATAATACCCTTTAATTATACGTCATATCATGCCTACCATTCCTATTGTTGGCCACATGGAACATGTGTCCATGTGCCTTGATAAACACCGGCGAATAAGGTACATGGGTACTATCCCGTGGCATATTTCATGTCAAGATGCGGTAGCCCGCAGACGTCAATTGAACTGTTCCGGCTATCTTTTCGGGAGGGTCCCCTCTCTGTCCAATCATGGACTTGGGGGCGACAGACGATGATACACTTGCGGCCATCAAGACCCGTAGTAGTAGACGGACTATACGACGTAGGAGATCCTTTTTGTCACTGTAGTACACTCTCCACGCAACCTACGGTCACTTCCACTTCCACTTTACTCTTTTCCTTTACTCTTTTATCTAGATATCATCAACTTCTTTTCCTCTTTTCTTTCTTCACTCGGAAAAGCTTATCGTCCTCACACCCACCCGTGACGTCAATATGTATGTGATGTCTTGATTTTACTGGACTCTGCTAATCTGTTGCAGGCGTGTCATTATCAGAGAAGACCCAAAGGAGGTATCTGTGTATATCGCAGACTACATCATCAGTATGTCCAAGTTCAGCTCTCGCGCAACTCAGAGACACTGACTCTTCAATTTAGGCCGCATCCAGTCGTTCAAGCCTACCGCTGGGCAGCCCTTTGTGCTTGGTCTTCCCACGGGCAGCAGCCCTGAATTCATCTACAAGATCCTCGTGCAGCGTCATCGCGCCGGGGAGATCTCGTTCAAGAATGTCGTAACTTTCAACATGGTATGATGTGTGCAAGAACCACGACGCAACAACCGACTAACCCATCACAGGACGAATACGTCGGTCTGCCTCGGGACCACCCAGAGTCCTACCACAGCTTCATGTACAAGCACTTCTTCTCGCACGTGGACATCCCACCGCAGAACATCAACATCCTCGACGGCAACGCCTCAGACCTGACCGCCGAGTGCGCATCATTCGAAGCGCGCATCGCCCGCTACGGCGGCATCGAGCTATTCCTGGGCGGCGTCGGACCAGACGGCCACATCGCCTTCAACGAGCCCGGCTCCTCATTGAGCAGCCGTACCCGGGTGAAGACCCTGGCCTACGACACCATCCTAGCCAACTCGCGCTTCTTCGACAACGACACGAGCAAAGTGCCCCGCATGGCCATGACCGTGGGAATCCAGACCATTATGGACTCGCGCGAGGTCGTGATTGTCGCAACAGGCGCACACAAGTCCTTCGCCCTTCAAAAGGGTCTGGAAGACGGCGTGAACCACATGTGGACTCTGTCCGCACTGCAGCTGCACCAGCACCCACTTGTCGTGTGTGACCGCGACGCCACTCTCGAACTCAAGGTCAAGACTGTACGGTACTTCGAATCGATCGAGCAGGCCGGCACCGATGCCCGCACCCAAGGCCCGGCTCTCGTCTATCGCCCCCGGACCTATGTTCCGGCCCCACTGCCAACCAAGAAGCACGCCTCGCAGGGGCCTACCCCCGATCGGACCCCCGAGAAGGTGCCCAAGGACCTGCGCATCAACACCGAGTTGCACCGCGCAATGGAGGACGACGAGCTCACTCCTGACAGCATGTCCTCGCGCCTGGTCGACTCAGCCATTGGCATCGATGGTACTCTCAAGAGCGACCTCATGTTCGACCGCATGGGCACCAGAATGACTGCCCTCTAGGTGAACCTTGATCCTGAACAATCTTATGGCATTTTCTTCCGGGGTTTCTTTTCGGCTTTGTCTTTTTTACGGGAACGGAATATGGCATTTTTTTTATATATTTGTTGCAAATCATATCTACATGGTCTTTTCTCACTCGGTTTCGGGATAAGGAGTTTTGCGTTGCCTTTTGCTTGTTCCATGGTCAATAGATGCGTGGTTGAAACTCTTTCCATGTGTATTCTCTAGGTGCCAAGTGACTTTATCAAGATTTTAGCTATGAACAATCCAAGCAGTGTATAATTTATCAAACTATTGTGTTCGTAGCGTTGTATGTGTAGTGTTATGTCGTGTCAATCTTTAATGGGTATGTAACCTACGGGCCGCTGCATATGCAGGTGGTAACTAGCTACTACAACTTTCTTGTATATAGAATAAGAATGGTGGGTCTGTTATCTAAATGCTCGATGTGTTCGCAATCTGTCGGTCACTATATAGCTAATTTTGGTCGTACATACATTGCATGAGATATTTACATTACAGCTTGGCAAAGACAGTGGCTACAGCACCGCTCATATCAACGAGGGTGCTCTTGTTCTGCAGCCAAGCCTCAATACCACGACGACCATTCTCCACGCCCAGACCGCTCTTCTTCCAGCCACCAACAGCCATCTCGGCAGGGCTCTCACCCCAGGTGTTGACCCAAGTGATACCAGCCTGGAGCTGGTCAATAACACGGTGGGCCTGGTTCAGGTCCTTGGTGAAGACACCAGCGGCGAGACCAAGCTCCGTAGCGTTGGCGCGCTGCACAGCCTCCTCAACGGTGTCGTAGTACAGGATGGACATGACGGGACCGAAGATCTCCTCCTTGACAATGCGCATGGAGTCAGTGCAGTCGGTGAAAATGGTAGGCTGGACCCAGAAACCGGCCTGCAGGTCCTTGGGCACAGAGGGCTTCTCGACACCACCGCAGAGGAGGGTGGCCTTGTCGGACTCGATTCCGTGGCGGATGTAGGAGACAACCTTCTCGTAGTGGGCGGAAGAGCTGAGGGGGCCGAAGTTGGTCCGCTCGTCGAAGAGCGGGCCAGCCCGCACATACTGGATCTTCTCGAGGAGGGACTTTTCGAAAGCGGCCTTCATGGCGCGGTGGACGAAGACGCGTGTACCGTTGGTACAGACCTGGCCGGTGCTGTAGAAGTTGGCCATCATGGCACCGTCAACGGCGTTCTCAAGCTCGGCGTCTGGGCAGACGATCAGGGGGCTCTTGCCGCCCAGCTCCATAGTCACATATTTCATGTTGCCGGAGGCGTTACCGGCAACCTTCTGTCCAGTTGCCACCTGGCCGGTGAAGGAGACCTTAGCGATGAGAGGGTGGCCCGTCAGGTAGGAGCCAACGTCACCAGCGCCGTTGACCACGTTGAAGACACCATCGGGGAGGCCAGCCTCGGTGTAGATCTGTGCAAGGGTTTGGCCGTGGAGAGGGGTGAATTCACTGGGTTTATAGATCATCGTGTTACCGGCGGCCAAACAGGCAGCGGACTTCCAAAGAGCACTATACACAGGTCAATTTGGTCAAGGTAAGGAGCAAAGCAATGGGAAACTTACATCTGAATGGGGTAGTTCCAAGCACCGATGCCGGCACACACACCAAGAGGAGCCTTCTTGGTATACACCCACGCGTCCTCACGGAGGTGAGTAGTCTCACCATTGAGACCACCACCGCCAATGAAGTTGGCGTAGTACTCCAAAACATCGGCACCTGTTACGACATCGACAGTGCTTGTCTCGGTGAAGGCCTTGCCCGAGTCCAGAGTCTCCAGGCGGGCGATTTCATCGTTGCGCTCGCGCAGGAGAGCAGCGGCTTTGTGAAGGATACGGGCACGGGCAATTAGGGGAGTCTGGGCCCACGAGGGGAATGCGCGGTCTGCAGCAGCAATGGCAGCATCGACATCGGCGTTGGAGGCGACCTGGATATCGGCCAACGGAGTTGCGGTGGCGGGGTTAATGGTCTGAAAGGTCTTGCCGGAGGTAGCGGCCTGGATCTTGCCGCCGTAGTAAAGCTGACGAGGAGGGAGTTCGAGAGACATGACTGCGTTGTGAGGGAATAGTGTCAGTGAACATATGAGACTAAGGTCTTAGCAGATTTACTTCACACCGCCTTGGAACAACCTCGGGCGACTTTAGCGCAGGCCTTAAAGTTGCAAGCAAATCTCGTACGTAACAAGCCGCGCCCGATGGCGGGGTCCAATCTGCACTTTCGCTTACTCTGAATGGCTCATAAGTCCTCAGCCGGGACTTCCGCCCTAAGAATGGAATTCTTAGCCTTACGCCTGTGACGTACTGCTGCGGCTACGATACACAAAATCATAGCCTAGCGCCGGAAGAGTAATCCTTTCCTGGGTAACATCTCCTATCAAGTTAATATTCTTACACCAAAATACTCCAAGATACACATCCAAGATACACATCCCAGATATACCTTCAAGACACACCTCCGAGATACACATGCATATGCATCGTACGATAAGCGATGAAACAGTTCGGCCGTTGATAGTTAAGAGGCGGTGGGCTCATTATCTAAAACCTTCTCCACTTGAGTGATCGCCACCAGTCAGAGTCTTCTAATTCGCCGAGTCTAACTGAAAAAAAAAAAAAGAAATACGAGAAAAAAAAGGGAGAAAAAGGTTAAAAGACGAATTTGGTTAACCGATAGAGACGTGTTGGATTCCTCAGACCACTTCAATTTCTCCATTAAAAAAGAACGGTCTCCTCTTTTCGTATCTCCCTCATACATACATCTCCAACATGGCTACCACTAATGAGCTCCCCGCCCTCGATGTCAACAGCTACGACTACATCGTCGTTGGCGGTGGTACTGCTGGCTGCGTGATCGCCGCACGTCTGGCTGAGTACCTCCCCAACAAGCGCACTCTGGTCATTGAGGGTGGTCCCAGTGATTTCATGGACGACCGTGTCCTGAACCTGAAGGAATGGCTCAACCTCCTCGGTGGCGAGCTCGACTACGACTATGGCACCACCGAGCAGCCCATGGGTATGTCGCCCGTTTCCTAGACCTCACGAGTCTTTGCTGACCACCCCGCAGGTAACAGCCATATCCGTCACTCCCGCGCGAAGGTCCTCGGTGGTTGCTCCTCCCACAACACTCTGATCTCCTTCCGTCCCTTCGAGTATGATTGCCGTAACTGGGTGTCCAAGGGCTGCAAGGGCTGGGACTTTGAGACCTTCACCCGCATCATTGACAACCTGCGCAACACCTTCCAACCGGTGCACGCCCGCCACCGCAACCAGCTGTGCAAGGACTGGGTCCAGGCCTGCGCCAGCACCATGAACATTCCCATCATTGAGAACTTCAACGACGACATCCGCAACAAGGGTGAGCTGACCGAGGGTGTTGGCTTCTTCAATGTCTCCTACAATCCTGATGATGGGCGCCGCAGCAGCGCCAGTGTCGCCTATATTCACCCCATTCTGCGCGGTGATGAGAAGCGTCCTAACCTGACCATCCTCACCAACGCCTGGGTTTCCAAGGTGAACGTGGAGGGCGATACCGTCACCGGTGTCGACGTGACTCTGCAGTCCGGTGTCAAGCACACCCTGCGCGCTAAGAAGGAGACCGTTCTGTGTGCCGGTGCTGTCGACACCCCTCGTCTGATGCTGCTCTCTGGTCTCGGCCCTAAGGAGCAGCTCTCCGAGCTGGGCATCCCCGTTGTCAAGGATCTCCCCGGCGTCGGTGAGAACCTAATTGACCACCCCGAGAGTATCATCATGTGGGAGCTCAACCGCCCCGTGGACCACGACCAGACCACCATGGACTCGGACGCTGGTATCTTCTTGCGCCGCGAGCTCCCCAACGCCGCTGGCTTCGACGGCCGCGCCGCCGATGTGATGATGCACTGCTACCAGATCCCCTTCACCCTCAACACAACTCGTCTCGGCTACGATGAGCCCGTGAATGCCTTCTGCATGACCCCCAACATTCCCCGTCCCCGTTCCCGCGGTCGTCTCTTCTTGACCTCGGCCGACCCCTCCGTGAAGCCCGCGCTGGATTTCCGCTACTTCACCGACCCCGAGGGCTACGACGCCGCCACCATCGTCGCCGGTCTCAAGGCCTCCCGTGAGATCGCCAAGCAGTCTCCCTTCAAGGAGTGGATCAAGCGCGAGGTCGCGCCTGGTCCTAAGCTGCAGACCGATGAGGAGCTGTCCGAGTACGGCCGCCGTGTCGCCCACACCGTGTACCACCCCGCTGGTACCACTAAGATGGGTGACATTGCCCGGGACCCTATGGCCGTTGTGGACCCCAAGCTCAAGATCCGCGGCCTCAAGGGTGTCCGTATCGCGGATGCCGGTGTCTTCCCCGATATGCCTACCGTCAACCCCATGTTGACCGTGCTGACCATTGGTGAGCGTGCCGCCGAGCTAATCGCCGAGGAGGCCGGCTGGGCTCGCAACCAGCCCCGCCTGTAAATGCACATGATGTGACATGCCTGTAAAAATATCTTATGTTTGAATTTTGGTTTCATTTTTGCATACAAGCGAGCGGCGCATCCACCATGGATCTGCTGCAACCAGTGCCTGCGAGACGGGCCTGGCATTTTTGATTCCTGGATATTTACCATAACAATCTACGTAAATGATTTGGTTCCTCATAATTTCTCTTTGGATAATGAATAATGTAAGACTAACATGAGAGGTATTTCAAGATCGTAAATCTACGATCATGCACTTGGGTTCTATGCTCATGCAAATAAAACGACCTCAACGCCTATAACCGGTAAACTGAGAGCTATATGTCAAAAACGATAGAAGCAGAAAGCAGAAAACGTCAACATCTCAAACCGCCTTGTCAGTATCATGGATCTTAGTACCGAGCTTCCACACCTGATCAACAGTCAAGGTAGGACCAGAGAACGGATCATCAGTCTCACCCAGCACAACCAGATCGGCATCAGCACCACTATCCAGCGATCCCTTCACACCCTGCAAGCCAAGCAGACGCGCAGGAGTAGCAGTAACCGCATTGATAGCAGCAGCAGTGGACGAACCAGACCAGCGACGGAAGTTATTAACACACTCGATAAGCGTCGCCGAAGACCCAGCAATCTTATCCGAGCCCTCAAGCGTCAACCGCGCGCCAGTCTTCACAATCCGCTCCCCGTTCGTCCACTCATACGTCCCATCCGGCAATCCACAAAGCCGCATAGCATCCGTAACAAGGATCAACCCCTCAGGGTGCGCATTGTACGCAATCTTAATAGAAGTAGGATGCAAATGGATACCATCGGCAATAACACCATAGAACGGCCGACGGCGCTCACTCTGGCCGAGCAAACCGAAGATACCAGGGTTACGGTGGTAGAAGGGACGCATAGCGTTGAAGAGGTGAGTGATCATGCGCGCTCCCTGGTGGGTAGCTTGCACGGCCTGCTCGTAGGTTGCGTCTGAGTGGCCGATGGCGTAGACGATATCGCGCTTGGCGATCTCTGGGATTTGGGACATCATGTCGCCGACTTCGGGGGCTGCGGTTATCATCTTGATTGGGTTTGCGCTAGTCATGTTGTCTGCGCCGTAGCAGTGGAGGAGGTCTTGGAAGGTTTGCGCTGCGCGGAGCACTTCAGTCTTGTGGATGCCGTTGCGGCCGGGGCTGATGAATGGGCCTTCGGCGTGGGCACCTAGGGATTCGGCGCCATCTTGAGGCTGGTGTCTGCCTGCGGTTGGTCCGAGGGAGGGGAGGACCTGGAGGAAGGTAGGGTTAGTCGGTTATTCGAGTCTGGTTGTTCGGATTTGGCTGGGGCTTGCTTACCTTCCAGTATACCTCGGGGGTGGAGCTAACGACAGTTGGCAGATAGGAGGTGACACCGGTACGGGCGAGGCCGCGGTTCACCATGCGTAGACCCTCATCATATTCCTCCTTTGTATCACAGGGAACAGAGAAATCGAAGCCATGGGCACCGTTGAGTTGGACGTCAATCATGCCCGGGGCCACGATGCGGCCACCGAGATCAATGATCTCATCTGGGGACAGGTGCAACTCATAGAAGGCCTCTTGATCCTTGAGGATCTTTCCGGTCAGGGAGTCAATCCAGAGATCCTGTTCCACCAGACTCGAGCCGCGCACCAAGCGGCAGTTGGTGAACTTGGTGATACGAGGAGTGGAGGTAGTCTTGCCCGGCATGATATCGGTGTGTATCAAGTCAAGTTCAAAGAGGGAGATAGGGAAAACAAGACATATAAAGAAGCCAAGCAAGTACCGCAAGCACAATGATGTAACAGTGTAGTGACATTCGGCATGCCGATGTGGTATACTCCCCCGGTGCCTGTATTGCCTGTATTGTATTGTACGGGTAATTTAGTCCCCGCATGCAACTCTCCGCATGCGGGTCCAATGCGACCGGCAGAGTCGCATTGCAAGTGGAACTTCCTTTCTTCTCTTCCTCTCTTTTGTTTGCCCAGACAAGAGTACCACTGGATGTCACTGGATGTCATTATTCATCTTGGCTCTCAATGACTCTCTCTTCTTCCTTCTACGCGTCGTGGTTCGCTCCATCTCCTGTCTTTACTCCAGACGGCTCCATCTTCACCTATCTTCCCCCACAACCCCATGGAACTGATCGGCTCAATAGTGTCGCATCGAATAATTATGGAGTCTTGACTTGATAAGACTATCGTGTGACTCGGCTATTACTATTATCTTCAGTTTTCTCTTAAAAAAAACTGCAATGCCCTTCTTGACTTGACTTCATTATCTCATTTTCTCCATTCTTCTAAATTTTCACGTGGAACATTCCACCCCTTGTTCCCTTGTTATTCCCTTCCTCACCCCTGTAGATCTGTTTCCTGTTCCTTCAACCATGGCGAAGGAACAGAAGCAGGAGATGTCGACAGAGCAGTATGCTCCTGCGAGGGCTCCGGATCCCGAGTCTGGCGTGGATCACGCCGTGCTAGGGCCGGCGTGGATGTACAAGCCAATCTTCAAACTTGGCAAATGGGAGGCGCCGTACTTTGCCTCACCGGAGTTCCAGCTATATCTGGTATCGTTTGTCTGCTTCCTGTGTCCGGGCATGTTCAATGCCGTCAGTGGTCTCGGTGGTGGTGGCCAGGTGAACCCGACCGATGTGAACAACTCCAATACAGCTCTATACAGTACCTTTGCGGTCGTGGGCTTCTTCGCTGGTTCAATTGCCAATCGGATCGGTCTGCGGTTAACCCTCTCCATGGGTGGTTTGGGGTACTTCCTTTACGTGGCCTCGCTCCTCTCCTACAATATTAATCAGAATTCCGGCTTCTTGATCTTCGCCGGGGCTTTCCTCGGTGTCTGTGCGGGTCTCCTGTGGTGTGCACAGGGTGCAGTGATGCTGAGTTATCCACAAGAGCATGAGAAGGGCAAGTATATTGCTGTGTTCTGGGTCATCTTCAACCTGGGCGGTGTCATTGGCAGTTTGGTACGTTCGATTGATCGGTCTATCCCACAATGTACTGATGATAGTAGGTTCCCCTCGGCCAAAACATGCACTCCACAGCCGGCAGCGTCAACAATGGCACCTACATTGCCTTCCTGGTCCTCATGGCCATCGGCTTCGTTCTCTGCTGGTGTCTCGCCGACTGTAAGCATATCAAGCGTAAGGACGGGTCGCGTGTGATTGTGATCAAGAACCCAACCTGGAAGTCCGAGATCGTGGGGCTGTGGGAGACTCTGATCAACGACTCATACATTATCCTAATGTTCCCCATGTTCCTGGCCAGTAACTGGTTCTACGGATATCACTTCAACTCCGTCAACTTGGCCTACTTCAATGTCCGCACCCGGGCCCTGAACAGTCTTCTCTACTGGCTCATGCAGATGGTGGGTGCCTTCATCTTCGGTCAACTGCTGGATCTGAAGTGTCTCTCGCGTCCCTGGCGTGCAAAGCTCAACTTTGGTATCCTGCTGGCTGTCACTATGGGTATCTGGGGTGGTGGATACGCTTTCCAGAAGCAGTACACTCGTGAGAGCGGTGCTATCGATACCGATTTCACTGACAGCGGCTATATCGGACCTATGTTCTTGTACATGTTCTACGGATTCTATGATGCTGCTTTCCAGACCTGTACCTACTGGTACATGGGGTCTCTTTCCAACAACGCCCGCAAGTTGGCCAACTTTGCTGGTTTCTACAAGGGTATCCAGTCTGCCGGTGCTGCCGGCATGTGGAGGTAAGTGATCTTCTTCTCTTGTATTGATCCCAAACTAAACATCTCCCAGCATGGATGCAAAGAAAACTGCTTATATGACTGAATTCGCCTCTTGCTGGGGTCTGCTAGTCGGCAGTATGTTGTTTGCGTCGCCTGTAATCTTCTTCAAAATCAAGGATAGCACCGCTGTCGAGGATGACCTGCGGTTCTCCGACGAAACAGCCGCCGACGTCCTCGGCGCGTCCAATGAACTATCCGAGTTCGAGAAGCCCCAGACAGAGACGTACACCCCAACCGAGACTCTCCGCGATTCCAACGACGAGCCTACCCCCAAAGCCTGATGGGAGCAATCCCTATGTACCACCAACGGTCACTTGGATTTATACCCCTTTGTACTCTCGCCTTGGGTGTGACAATATCTGCATTTAGGAGGCGTGCCGTTTTTATGCTTGCGGGATTCCTAGCCTATGAGTTGGCAATCGTGTTCAATGTCAATCGCTTTCTATTTCGAATTTCTTGTACATTATTTTGGCAACTCTCCTCTAGGGCCGGGCGATCAATTCGGGATTTGCTGTGGCTACTATAGTGCTGGCGATTTCATTGCCAGGTATTTGAGTTGAGTAATGTAACTATAATTGACCTTGCAATCAAGTTTTATACATTCCAATGATATCATGTCTCAGAATTATATCGTGCAATGTATGAATATATATCACAAATATCCGACATATGCTTGGGCTCTTCGACTTAGGCCTTTAAAACAACTCAGCCTTCGTAGCAGAAGGCAAAGGAACCGACGACTGCGTATGAGTAGCCCTAGCAGACCCCTCAGACCCAAACCCAGCCGTCAGCTTCTTCTCCCCGTCCGGCAACTCCCACCCAAACAAAGTCCGATTAAACAACTGCAACGAAGCAACAGGCTGATAATAAGGAACCTCATGGCCAGCCTCATAAACCCGCGTAAACGAAAAATTCCCGTATTCCCTCGTCTCACCATACTCAACACCCCCAACACGGAAAGGCGCATAACCAGCCTTCGCAAACTGCGCACTATGCTCGTACTTCGTGGCCAGCGAAACGGCCTCCCCGCCAAACCAGTTACAGATGTAATCGGCGTCGCCATAGATAAGCGCGACGCGGACGGGGCGGGAGAGGATATCTTCTAGATCTTCGAGGAAATTGGGCCAGACGAAGTCGCCTTTTTGTTGGAAGGCGAAGTAGACTTCGTTGTTGGATTGAGTGTAGTTCACGTCGACGCCTAGGGCGTTCATTACACTGTCTTTTGCCAGGTAGTTGGTGTAGTAGCCTTCTGGGGTTGGGTCGTCGTATGGATGGCGGATGTCGTAGACGCCTCGCTCGCCAAAGGAGTAGTAAGGGCCCTCTATGGCTGGTTAGTATTTATCTATATGTGGGTTGGGGTGTACGTACCGACGTTGTCGCGGCACATGTTGGTTGCTTCTGTGCAGATGGCAAAGTCGGCTAGGGAAGTGCGGTTTGTCAGTTTGCAGGATTGGACTTGGTCCTGGCAGCCGTTCGGCATTTCGTTGGCGAATTTCATGTAGTTGTAGACTGTGTCGTTGACCTGTATTCGGGATCAGTTTCTATGTATTAGAAGAATGGTGGCAGGACTCACAGCCTTGATGCCGTAGGTGTTGTTCACGGCAAATTCGGGGTAGTGACGGGCTTGGATGCCTTCGTCGATGATACCGTTTATAATGCCGAGGGTGTTGAATTCAAGTTGGATGCCTTTGTGAGTGCCGTTGGCGATCTTCTCGTTCTCCTTGTAGAAGTGGTCGAAGAACTGCGATTGTTAGATAGAGAAGAGAATGGATAGTTGATTGACTTACTGCAGGGCCATAGTGTCTAGAAGAGGTCAGTCAATGTCTTAAATATTCAAAGTTGAAGGAGATACTCACCCTCCATAACTTTCAGTCCACAGGTTGAAACTCTTCGACTTGATCTTCGAGTCCAGCTTGGGGAGAGCACCCAGGAATCCCTGCAAGACCTCCCAGGTAGCTTTGGCAGCGAGATTGGTTGTATCAATCTTGGTGGCATTAATGACTGGATACCGACCATCAACGCCCGCAAAGTCTGCATCTTCGAATACACCGGTAATAGGGTTAAGTGTACCAGGCGCCTTTTCGGCATATGAGAAGCCTGTGGAGTATCAGCCCGGCATTCGCAGAGAAAAGAAACAAGTTGAAGCATACCAACACCCAGCGGCTGAGATAGGAAAAGCATATTCGAAACCTCATTCCACGAATGAGGGTTAATCTCAGATTCATTGTTCTTGTTAATGCGACAAGGTCCCAATTCCTCAAACAACCCAATCAGAGAATCGCTTCCGGGACCACCATTAAGCCACAAGGTAATCGGTGCATTTTTAGGATCATGGCGCGCCTCGAAGAACCAAAAGAAAGTATGCTCTGTAGGCGAGAGGTCGACATAACCGGCATAGGATTTGACACCGGGAGTCGTCTCACAAACACCCTCCTTGCCAGGCTCCTTGTAGCGAATCGTAACGTTATTGGCTGTTTTAATTGTCTTAACACCGGTAGGCTCCAGGGGTAACTGGCGACGATTAATAGCGTCAAGGATAGCATTGTGCGGCACGGCCGCCACAAGAGGCAGCAACAATGGGATCCAGGGCGAGACACGCATTATTGGGCGATAATCCGTCTATATGGGAATCGCTATACAAGCATTCGCCTGGAGAATACATAGGGACTAAGCGGGGGTACTTATAGCACTCCCAGGGGGTGGGGGAAAGTGATCAATCTGCATTGGAGTAAACAAACTAGATAACCGGCTGTATGCGAGTCGGCCTTCTCGCAATCGGCGCCCAAAATTTCCTCAGATGGTAAGATTGGTGAAGTGTAAACAGGGGGGTCTAACGTTAACGAGCTATCTCCGTTGGAGCCCCGGGGAAGGTAGCATCATACGAGTGGGGATAGTCTCAACTGAGTCGGCAGTGGCTGGCCGAGGCTCGCGGGGCGTTGAGAGTTGCGCTGATTGTCTTTGGGCTTGGGGGCTGGGTGAGGGGAAGATCGACACTAGATGCTGCATGCCAAGAGGTGTAGGCTTCAATGTTTGCATGGTTATTGCCTGCTTGCCAGGCTATGAGAAACAGGAATCCAGAGATGTGAGACAGAAAGTGCGAAGTATGCGATAAGCATGCAATATATTGTGCCTGTGGCGTCGACCCTAACCCTATCCAGCAACACTCACGGCCAGGGGAAAAGTACCATATGTACCCTGTCTGCCATAAAGAATCCGCAAACCCCCACTCGAATCAATATAATAAATAGCACCGGTCTTCTCATGTCCAGTCCAAGCATCCACATGCATAAAAGCATCATCCCAGGGGAACCGATTCCGACTCCCCTGGCAATTATACAAACTGTTAATGACAACTTGATTGGTGATCAGACTGGCACCCCCAAACAACAGCATAGATATCGATACTGGAGCCACCGATTAGGTGTGGTAGCACTGACACTCAAGGCGCCAGGGTTCAGACTGAGAGAGCCTGGGATGAGGATGTAACTCCTAATACCCTCATAACTGATGAATACACGCCACTCGCTGTCCAGGTATACAGTAAGGACAAACGGGGAGTTTGACCGTACCAGGTATCGGTTGATGGGGATGGGTTGGAATGGATGGAATGGACCGAAGAGGGAGTCGTTATCGACGAAAATGTCATTGCCAGAGTAGAGGTTTGCTTGAGCTACAGTGGTTTGGTCGGTGTCGCCTATGTTGAACTTCTTATTGTGGAATAGCTGTGACAACTGGTTGGGTGGAACTGGTCACAATCACTGTGCTAATCGAAGTTGCAGTCACGGTGGTAGTATAAACCGTGACAGGCTGCAGGAATCGCGTGGCTGGATCAACGCAGGGTTGTCTTCGTTCACGGGTAGTGCATTTGCTAGCCCTGCTAGGGCGGCCACTGTGAGTATAAAGAGTCGGACCATGGCAAAAAGCAAAGAGATAGCTCTGTGTCAGGTTAATGAGAGAGCTGAAGGATGAACAATGGTTTAGGCATTGGAGGGAATAGCAAGTATTTATCTTTGAAGTACAAACCTGTTGGAGTCAGTATTCCATGCCTTCTGAATGTGGGATTAGCTGTGCTATCGCGATAGACGAATGAGCCAATACATTCTAATGGATTGAGGTACCAAGATGTGAGATCACTGATGTATAGTTTGAGTCAGAATGGACTCAAGGTTATAATAGGCGAGGTCTGACTTATTCCGATCTGACAAAGCTGCAGGGCAGACATGGCTAGTTGAAGCCAAGCATCAACATTGATATAGTTTGTATTGTAGCTCTGTCAAGCCCCAAAGGCCCAATATGGCATAGGATGATGGTGCCACAAAGTGGTTCCCACATAGGCTAGATTGATAGAATATACACCAGACAATGGCAAGCATGGACTAGCATGGACTAGCATAGATGTCTCCCATCATTACCTATTCAGGCAGTGACAGGGAGTGCCGGATACGCGTCTCGTGCATTAGGCTCGGGAAGACCGAGAACATTCTTTCGGAAGAAAGTGAACTTTGTTTCCACCAAAAGATGCGTATCTGATTCTTGCAACTGAAGGAACTGTGGACCAAGTTGCTCTATTTTGTCCCTGTGAACTATAAGCATGGAGATGATCAACCTTCGGCCCACAGCCGAGAGGATGCCACCGAATTTCCGAGAGGGGCATTCCGCTCTTTATATAAGCGTATCAAGCGAAATCACATAAATCTCATTGTTTGCCCTGACGCTAGTGGAGATGAGTCTATCGCTCGGCGCCACACGCGTTGAGGGGAAGTAAAGGCCGATAATTGGCCTCAGGCAGAAATTGGATACATCTAATTTTGTCAGTTAACTTATCAGATAGCATAACTTATACATAAACACCACAGTAATGGCATTGTCAAATAGTCTCACAGTAGTCGAGAATTAGTCTGCGATGGACTACCAGATATGCCGATCTCGCCATATAGGGATGTCAAGTGCAGGTACGCGGGCTAGAACCGCATATCATTACCTACTGTAACTCCCCAGTCTTTTTTTTTTAGAAACCCGAGAGGCCCAGGAGTACCACGATAAAGTTAAGCATCTCAAAAATGGTCTAGAAGGGAATATCGGCATTTGTCTAACTTATAAGAGGAGGTGGCTACTAGAGTAGGGGTAGCTTATTATTTGTCAATACACCAGGGCCTCCCATTAACTTGTACAGCGACATACTAACCATGTAATAACTTACTTGCAGAAGTTATAGATGTAAGGGCTTAGTAACCTCTGACGTACATGCAAGGCGAACATAACGCCTCTTAACGTGTCTTATTTTATTATTATTTCTGTTTCACGCGGAACAACACATAACCCGTCGAGTCAGTCAAGGTCTCAGACCCAGGGATCGTCCAGCCTTTGGCACGCGGGATCGGCTTCATTTCCACCTTCGCGTGAGGCGATTCTATGATTTGTCGATTTGGCCCAGGTGGGAAATGTGCCAACAAAGACAACCCCTGTCTCCACCGCGTAATCAAAGTCCGACCCGTAAAATCTCAGGGAAAATGAAAGGAAATTGTATGCAAAATTAAACGGGAAAAAGTTAGTAGCTGCCTCTCATGGCATAATCCCCGATATTAGCTGTTCTTTGTTCAAGCCCATAAGATCTGAATGCCCTCTCCCTCGTGTTTCACCCCAGATAGTTCTCGATTTTTATTGTGTCAAAACCGGAGGGGTACGTTGGTTCGGTCCACATGGCTCCAGTGTCTTCTCCTTCACATCTTACAAACCACCGATTTACCCTAACCTTGCATTGCCAGCCATTTTTTTGCTTCATCATGTCCCAAGCCTCTTTAGGCTGGCTCCGATTGTGATATTGTAATTGACCATCCCTACGGATACGAGCATGATATTCGCCTAACGGTGACTTTGCGACTCGAAGTCTAGTTCTTATATCTGCGCCATCCCCGGATATTGTTTATACCTGGAACAGCGCCATCTATCATGGCTTCGCCTGAGATTCCTGTTCCTGCACTCCATGCACCTCATAGTGCAAGCGAAAAGAAGCGTCCAGAGTCATCACTGCCCCCGGTCATCGAGGACGAATCCAGTCCGTATCCATCCCATCCAATTGTCCAGCTTCAAGGCCCATTTGAAGAATCAATTGTGGAGACGACCAACGACTCAGCAAAGGAATGGGTTGTTGAGATTGACGCGCAGACACGACGGCGGGATCTATTGGAAAGCGACGAGTATGAGCGTCTCTGTGGGAGGAAGTGGCGCCAAAGAACCTCGGAAAGGTTGGATGCCAACTGTACTTGACTGAACCGGAGCTAACTCGTATAGATATCATCCATTTTGGAAATTGATCTCCCAAATGGTATTTGGAGTCCATCTCCTAGGCAAGAGACTGGCCAAATCGGACGTTTCAGTCATGAAAATTCTCCAGACCCACGTCGATGAGCTAGACGGCTTTTTGCAAAGGACCACTGAAGACCTTTTGATCATCCGATTAGATGTTCGCACCCGGATTCAGTATCTCAGTCTGCCTCTGGGGAATCTAGAGGTCTTTGATGAAATGCTCCAAGATCGGGGCTTCCGACTATCGGTTGTGGCTTATAATGACCAGATCGAACATTCCATCCACAGATTCACTCTGGCTATTACAGATGCCCTCAAAGATCTCCAAAAAGCAAAGGAGGCGATGGGCGCGCTCTGGTTCTACTTCCGAGAGCTTGCGGACGAGGGCTGTTTTGAGATCGACAGCCTCAACGCCTTCCGTCAGGCCATGATGGACAACATGGAGGGTTGGATTGTTGCTATTTCAAAGCTTCGTCGACGAGGCGCCGCTCTCCAGAAGGCTCTGTGTCAATTGGGTCTCGCAACTACTGAAATGCAACGCCGCGTGGGTGTAGCGAGTAGAAAGGATGTGGTGAGTTGCCAAAATTCTAAGTGTCATCTTCCGTACTGACTGGAACAGCGATCATTCGTGCAACAAACTAAGAAGACCGCAAGACGAAGCAAGTCAGTCAGGCAGAGACTCTTTGAAAAAGAACCGTCCATTCCGGAGAAGCCTCTCCCTCGCGATCCATTATCAAAACCAAAGCGAACAACTTCCAAGAGTCCATCAGCCACACCTCAAGAGCAACCCAAGACTCCCGCAGATCCAACCCACCAAAGCGATGGTCTACGACGCAAGATCATCAGTCGGGCCAAATCATGCAGTGCCATTGTAGGAGAAGCCAGCGCCGGCGCTGGCAACGAACCACCACCTCTTCCATCAACACCTTCAACACCTGGACTACTCAAGCGAAAGCTGTCCAAACCATTCTTACCCAAACGATCCGCCAGTGAAAAGATCAATCTCAACCAAACCCGACCTAAGACAGCACCTTCACAGCCATCAAGGCCATCACGCGCTATTTCAATAGAACAACTACGAGCATTCTGCACAACGCCACGGCCAGGAACCCGACAATCCATGGTCAAATCGCCCACGCAAGCTCGACAAGAGACCCACAATAAGCTCACTAGCAGCCGGGAGAGCATGAAAGACCAACTCTCCCAATTCCTCAAAAGCGACCGCGTGGTCGAAGCCTGGGATAACGTCTCCAAGAACGCGTCATGCTGTGCACGGCCACTCGCAAAGACCAAGGAATGGCCCAGCAGCATCTTCCGCACTAAATCGTCTACTACTTTACAAAACCAAGACCAAAATGACCTCTCCGGGCCGGACCTGGAAAGGCAGATGTCGTGGGTAGAGGAGACGTTCGATGTCCTGCCTACCTACTCATTCAAGCCGAAACCCGACATTTCGCCCCGGATCCACGTCCTGTCAGTGCAGATGACCCTGGAAGAGGAAGCCAATGTGACCGCTGGCCGAGAGGCGAGTTTGGACATGAGGAGTGAGTCTGGTTCGATCACGGCGCTACCGGCTGTGCCGGCTCCGACGGTTTCTAAGCCACCGGTATGTAACTCATGACATTTTAGGTGAATTGATTACTGATATTTGAGATCAATTTGAAGCATCGATCAAGGCTGGTTGATTGTGAGGCTTGAACAGTTTCTTTACCCAAAGTGTAGTACATCACCACTTGAGCCTCGGGACGGGAATTGGGAGGCATATCTTTTATACAACTATAACTATAACTACATAGATTAGAATAACTATTCGCTTCATATGCACAGCCCAGTTTGTCTCTCAGCCCTGCGCCCCCAGCGCAGATCATTGGACAGTGGAATACTGCGCCACGCGCTGCGCGTACAATACTTAGACGCTGACTACGGAGTACTTAGCGCTGTGTTCCCTCGCTATGTTCCCTCTATTTTAGAACAAATTCGCTATAAACTGCTGTTCAATTTCGTGATTTCTATAAAGTACCGGATACTTAATTCGATACCCGAGCTGTGAGACGCGCCAGGTCACAAGTACCTCGGAACCTTTCAACTGCAGCCTAGTGCCAAGGACCCACCGCCCAGCCCCTACGATTACGTCGAACATCCTCAGCCTTGGGACATTTTATTCTCTTGACTCCCTGTTTCTCGTTTCCATCCCCTCCTCATGGCTGTCATTTACCCCCGATACACCTGGTAAGTAGTCAGATACATACTCTGCCAGCATATGCTAACAATCATCCAGCTATGGTGGTTATGATGGCTGTTATTCCACCTGGGACTCCTGGGGTCGCTGGGTAGCATTTGCAGTTATCGTCGGTGTTGCATTCCTTCTCTTCTTTGGTTTCGCGTGAGTCTCACTTGGATACCCCTGGACCATGCGCCATGCGCGAACTCGAGAACTAACCAGGTCCAGATGCTTCAATGCACGTCGCCGCAGAACTCATGGCCAGCGCCCTATAACCGGCACAGGGTGGATGGCTCCTCCCCCGGGACCTCCTCCGCCAAACCAGCCCATCTACCAGCCACCCTACGGTGACCCCTACTATCAACACAATTCGCCTCCACAATACAGCGCGAACCCCCAGAACTACGGCTACTTTGGCGCTCAGAACGGACCACCACAAGAGCATGGAATCGAGATGCAGCCTCCACCACATGCGTACAATGCTGGCCAACAGCCCTACTCGCCCCCTCCTGGCCCGCCCCCAAATGCGAGCAAGGTCTAGATGCTAGACATTGATCCGAAATCTTTAACGGACATGGCTTTGAAACCAGATTTGCATTTCCTCGAGTGCACTGGAACCTAATGTTTTACGGCGTTTTCAACCGGATGGTGCGATGCATGGACTTCTTCTTTGATACGAACGGATACCCGCATGGGTGGATTCTTTTATACTTTTACTTTATTGCTCTCTCAGTTCTGATCCCAGATCAAAAGACAGACAGCTGGGCTCGGGCATGCAACTTGGTCTCTGAAACAATGGGACTAGACTTAAATAGTTCTGTGTTCTCGTACATTGTTCACATCTCTAACTTATCTCTAATGACACATCTTGAACGGCCAGATGGTCCTGAATAAAATACACTAATTAGACCGTTTCTTTCAGAGCAGATTGGCCCTGGATCTGGACGTCAATTATTGCGCAGGGGCATGAGATGATACGCAGTTGCAAGCGCAATAATGGTGCATAGTAAAATCACCTATGAAACACCTACTATCTATTATACTCGGCGCAAATTTCCTCCAAGCGCGAACTACTCGGATTGATATAGTGGATTCATGCCTGGGGCACCCTATCTCCGCCCTATATCGCGTTCCGCCTTACAATTTCCTCCAACAACCTCCCCATGGACATTGACGACATTCTCGCCTCGGTCGATCGCGGCCCAGGCGCCAGCCGAGAGTCAGCAGCGCTGGACCACCAGCTCCTGACGCGCTTCTGGGTCGCCGAACGCGCCGTCTCGGAGGTTCTACCCTGGCCCGCACCACTGATGGAGCGCATGATGGACCGGGTGCGGATGCAGGTAAAGCCCAATCCAGCGCAAGCAATCCAACAAGACCACGACTGACAATCCCCTTAGATCGAAACAATCGAAGATCTCGCCGCCTCATCAGGCGACACAGACCTCCAAAAAACAACCAACACCCATAACCCGAACCTCAACCTCCGCCTCTCAATCCTCCAAACCGACCTCGCGCGCACACAATACATAATCCGCAGTCTGCTGCGCGCACGACTAGCCAAGATAACGAAATATAGCATGCATTATCTCGTCCACCTAGCCTCGCGCAACAAAAACCCCCTCTCCCAAACCCAATCTACAAATATCTCGTCCCAAAACCCCAACCAGCAACCGGAAGACTCGGTCCCTGATATATCCTCGTCAGACGATCTAACGCCGCTTTCAGAGCCAGAGGCTGCATTCTTGCATTCGCATCAGACTCTGTTGGCGGGCCACTATGCGGGGTCTTTTATGGGGGCTTTCCCGCGGCAGTTGAGGCGGTTGGATGATAATGCCGGCGGAACGAGTATGATCCAGGGACCGGAGTTGCGGGAGGTTGTTTTTGTGCGGTGTTTGGGGGTTGAGGTTCCTGTTGTTGTTGGGGGTGAGGAGGATGGCGGTGACTTTGGGGTTACGATGCGCATGGGGGATGTTTGGGTTGTTAGGTGGGAAGGGGTTAAGGCTGCTTGGGGGAAAGGAGAGGTTGAATTGTTGTGATTTGGGGTGATTCTTTTTTGAATAAGGTAGCGGCATTCTTCTTGCACTTGGACTGGCGTTGTCTGTTTTCTGTTTTATGGGTTATATACTCGGGTTGTGGTCTACGGTGCTTAGATCCAAAGGATATCTTATGTTCTTATTTAAATCTCAGTTGGGATGTTACTGAGACCTATGCATGTCTGGAGTGGCCAGGTCCATTTTTATACTTGCAAGTTAATAGCGAAAAACCAAGTACATGATATGATGTTTTGCATGGCCATTGCATTTCACCCTTCCCCTTGGGAGACGCCAGTCGCTAAACCCAGATAAAGACACAAAGAACCCCGGACGCAACCGCCGATATGCTGAGAACTGGACCATAAGATCATGAGAGCATGAAGCAAGTGACCAAAGCCATTGCCAATGAGACCGATTTACGCAATATACCCATATGTGGGCGGCTCCTCAGAGATCCGCTCCAAGTATTCACGATCAATCAGACTCTCAATGCGACGCTTGATCATGTGAACATCCGGGATGAAACGAGAAGACAACTGGGATAGGACCTCGGTCATTAATTGATGATGGATGAGATTCTTGCGTTGCCTAGGAAATGTTAGTGTATACCGTATAGGAGGAACTTAAAAAGCAACATACTTCATGATACGGACGATAGCAGCTTCAATGCTACCGCCGCGCTCCTCGCTCATCTTCTGCTCAGTTTCCTTGCGCTGGTCCGTATTCTCAACCTTGTTAGCACCACCGCTGACGACACCAATACGCACTTTCACGAATGGGCTGTGGAATTCGTGGTTGAAGAAGAAGCGGTCAGTGGGTTGGACATTCTTGCTCATTGGATCCTTTTTCAAGACTCGTGTCTTTGGAGCAACGGCCAGCGATTGCAGGTTTCGAATTAGGTCGTGGTCTGGAATCTGGGTGCGGATTTGGATGTCTTCGTATGTGAGCGGCTCGCCATCTGGTGTGTCGTTGAAAAGCATGAGGATGACCATGGCGTAAGTTGAAACGTTAAGCTCATAGCGCTGGACCTTGCCATTAGGGCGTTTGAAGGTGGCTCGGATGTCACCAGTGCCCATGCTAGCTTGCCATGACAGCTTGCGGCCGTTGTGTTTGCCGAGGTAGAAACGCTCGAAACTGTGCATGAGTGCTGAGATTTCTTTCGGATAGATGCAGGGCAGTTGAATAGTTCCTTCTTTCGAGTTTGCCATGATGTCCATTGGCCACATGTTACTGGTGAGAACGTTGATTTCCAGGTCCACAGGCTTCTGATCGGGATCACCAGTCTTTGAAATGTGGTCCTTATAGTTGGCACTGAGGTCCTCGGATATAGTCATGTCCTTGAACATGGCTTCGATGCGCTGGGTGAACTGATTGCCGACTTCCATCTTCATCTTGGAAATCATCTGTCTCTCTGCATCCATGCTGGCAGCACGCTTCATCAAAAGGCGACGTGACAAATGCTTCTTGTAATATGTTTCGAAGAGATCTTTGTCTTTAATATACCGCAGCAGTGTGATGCCATTGTCCAGGAGAGTATCCACCTCGCTCTCCGTCTTTCCCTTTATGCCCTTCTTCAGGTTCTCGTCAAAGAAAAGGGAAAGGAATTCCGAGCTGCGGCTGTTCATGTTGATGAAGTCTGAGAAGCTGCCCATGATCGAACTCTCAAGACCCTGGTCAGACATAAACGCTTTTTCCCAAACATCGTCGAATTTCCGTTTGAGGGCCAGGATTTCGTCCACCCAGCGAATAGCAGACAGCGTTTGCTGATTCAAGGGCTTCTGCTTTTCTGCTGACTTCTCCTTTTTATCGTTCTTTTCGTCCTTTTTGACAGAAGGGGCTAGCGTTTCGGGAGGGGGAGGCTTTGACGATGTATTAATATCTTTGCCCATTTCCACGATCCTCTTGTTGACCGCGATGGCCAGGGCTTCCTTTTTGCTGTCAACTCTGGCATTTAGCGAGTAAACGTCGCGCAATGCATCGAGCTGATTGTGGTCGAGCATGTGTCGTACACCGGTTCCTTCAAGATTAACGACTTCTGAGATGTTGGTGCGAATCAAGTGTTCATCGAGCAGTTCGAGGATTTTCGGCTGTGTCAAAACTGCCAGGGTATATTGGCATCGCTCCTGCTCTTCGGCAATGCGCTGTATCGCGATTCGGCAGAAAGTGGCAGCATCTCCAATTTCCAACAGTCGGCGCCCTTCGGCCTGATAGAAATCCTTGCTTGTATTCAGGAAGGCTGGTTCGAAAATTGTGAGGTAAAGCTTTGTGCTCTCTTCCTCTGTGATGGTCTCGTAGAGGCCCTCCATCATTTGGATGCAGTGTCGAATTAACGGACGCTCAATGATATGACCAGAGCGTTCTAGTTGGATCATGAACAAAACCGTTGATTCCAGGATGTCAACAACGGTTAGGTCAGACTCGGGGCGGACGGGGGACCGAAGGATATGGTCACGGAAGAGTGCCATGCAGACGACATAAATCGAAGGCTTGGTGTGAGAGGCCAAGATCATGCGGTCCTGCGCAGGAGATCAGACCAATTCCCAAAGTGAACCCCAACTCAAATACTTCTACTTACCATGTACATCAAAACATCCGTAACCATGCCCATGCATAGTTGATGGTCCTCCCAAGCATCCTTGAGGGCGGCCAAGAACTTCTCGCCCGCCTCCCTCCTCTCATTGGACTGGTCCGTCGCATCAGGTGAATTGTGTGTTCGAACGAGAATCGAAGAGATTGAACCTGTAATGAGCTGCTGAACATTGTTCTGCAGCCATTGCTGTTCCAGCTCTTTGACCCGGTCGTGGAGTTCTTCACCCCGCATCATCAAGGCGATCTTGTATGCATGGCGGTAGAGCTCTTCGAAGGCCAGTGTTGAGGCATTTTTCGTATTTATTTCGGTCAATGACGCCGAGAGAACGGACCAGATCGTATCGAAAGATTCAGGCTTCGCTGCTGAGGTACCCTAGAGCGATCTATAGTCAGTGGAGAGCTTCAACTTTGTCCCCACGTTCACTTACCCCCCTTCGCGGAGCTCTGATCTTGTGTCGAGCTCTCATTGCCATTTTCCGGGCTTTCAAAGTAATAAAAAAGAAAAGAGCGACGGATATGAAGCAGTCAAAATTCGAGATGCGCTGGAGAACAACTCTCCGCGGAGGCCGGTGCCGGGGTAACTATTACCCGGGCTTATCCGTAATCCTTATCTGCAACGGCCCGGGATAACCAATCATCCGGGTTTTTTCAGGCATCGTCATCACCGCCTCGAGTCTTTCAATCTTTGTCTGTCTTTGAGCTACCGCACCACGATTTATCTCCGGCTCACTTTCTCACCTCAATATTAGCTTCAATAACTCAGCTGCACCGTCGCAATGCGCCCTTTTACATCGGGCCTTCGCCCATTGAACAATGTTGTGTCGCAAGCTCAATCATATACCTCCATCGCGCGCGCACCCTCATCGCGCTTCCTGTCAACTCAAATCACTCGCCCATGCTCTGCCATTCCTTCTTCACGTCCTCGCCCTCAGCGCATCCTGACCCACACCCAATTCCGAGCCAACTCAAGTGCCGCTCGCCCTCTCACTGCAGCGTCCCCGAGCCAGACAGACACGGACGCCGAGCGCGCAGCACAGAATGAAGAGCGACGTAAGAACGAAGAAGCATACCGCATTACCTTCACTTGCAAACCTTGCGGTAATCGCTCTGAGCACCGCATGTCGAAGCAGGGCTACCACCGGGGAACCGTCTTGATTCAATGCCCTGGGTGCCATTCGCGCCATGTCATGAGTGATCATCTGGGTGTCTTCTTTGATAAAAAGACAACTTTGGAGGATTTGCTCAAAGAGAAGGGTCAGGCTTTGACGCATGGCCATACCGACGGTAACCTGGAGTTCTGGGATGATGGATCTGTGAAGAGCTTCAACTCGGATGGCAACAACCAGATTGAGTCCCCCGAGCAAAAGTCTTGATTGTTTTCCAGTGAGATCGTATTATACATGGGTGCTTAGTACAATTGTTCGGTGCATATAACGGTGTGGGTTTATTTGGTTGTTTGTCCGTTTGGATGAGCTTGTATATTACAGATGAAAGACGTTGACTCTCCACTCACAGCATGGCAGGACCCAAGCATCGATGAGAACATGTTTAGACTTGAGGTTATGTACATTAGAAATAAAATACTCGCCTTGGCATTAAATTCTTTTAATCTGCAACAAATTCTTCAGCTGTAGAGTTAACATTAACTCCTACATGAAGCTAATGAGTAACGTTATAGCCTAATTCCACCTGATCTGTACAGAAGAATCAAATTGTTCTAAGGTATATACAATGCAAGTATAATAAACCAGTCCACCTAACGCCCACTTTTTAGTATGCCAGTAAAACATTCATGAGACATGCAATATACATGTAAATGCCAAATCTTTTACCACCCGCGTCTCTTTCCACGGTGTTCCATGCCCTTCTCACGGCGCTTCTCTCTCTTCCGCTCATTCTTCTTGATCTTTTCGCGTCCGTAACGCTCGGGATCAGCAACAGCATCGATACGACGCTTGACCCGTCGCCCTTCACGACGTTCCTTGATAGCCTCCTGGACCTTAGACATCTGGTCAATGTACTCGGTGGTGCCGAGCTTCTTCTGCAGAAGATCCAAGACCTCGTGGCAGTTGGAGACGAGGGACTTGTATGTGTTCTGGAAGGTCTCATCTGACGAGCGTGGTGCCGGGATAGACGAGTCAGTCAGATGTTGCAAGGGGATGAGGATGACGCGGATGGAAGGCTTAATGTGCTCAGCGTCGATGTGGCGGATGAGCGCGGCGAGGAGGGTGATAGAAGCTGTCTTGGGGGTGAGAGCATTTGCTCTGTTGGACAGCATTTCACGGCGCAGAAGAGATGAGATTTGCTTGAAGATGTAATGGATGGCAGATCTCGGGGATTCAACAATGGTCTCTTCCTTTGTCTCTCCCTCGGCGTCACTACCAGCGGCATCGTCTTCATCCTCGTCCTCGGATTCCACATCATCGTCTCCCACCTTTGGAAGCTCCAGCCCGTTTTGAGCACAGCAACGGCCGAGGAAGACGAGGTTGCGTACGCTCTGCATGGCCAGATCCTCAGTGATACCTGGGGTGCGCAGACTGCGCAGACCAGCACGAAGAAGCTGGAGCATGGCGGGCTTGCTAAGAGCGAGACCAGAGCTTCCAACCAGAGGAATCGAAGCGTAGCCTTCGGCAGCATTTGTCTTGGCCAAGTCAGCCATCCACATGCCGACAAGGTTTGCAGCGCAGGTCTTCACCCAGGCGTGGGGGAAGAACAAAGATTCCTGGATGGCCGCCCAGATGGTGGCACAATCCGGGCTCAGAGCCAGCGAGGAAGCTGTCTTGCAAAGCTTCGTGAAAAGCTGCAGGGCGAAATAGAGAGCCTCCCAGTTGCCGTTCTCATGATCCTCAAGGACAGGCTGCATCAATTCTGGAAGAATGCCAATGACGAAACGAGCCTGCTTATCTTTCTCGGTCTCCTCGGCCTCGAAGTAGATCCGCATGGCCTGCAATCCAATGCTACACAGAGCCATGTTGTCGGTCTGCTCCAACCACGAATGGAGAGGAGTGAGGATTGTCTTCATCTGCTCCCGATCCGCGCGGTTGTAGAACTCTCCCAGCAAGGTACCTGCCAGCTCTCGACACTCCGGCGACTCATCGTTCGCCATAGCGAGGACAATCGGCAGGAAGAAAGTGCTGATGATATCTTGGGCCAGCTCCTGGCCAGTCTTGGAGAGGAGCATGTGCATAGCCTCCATGACTGACTGTCGTCCAGACTGGTGCTTGTATTCCAGGTTCTTTGCGAAGAAACTGAGCTGTTTGGTCCATCGGTTCTTCGCCTGTGGGTACTCGATCAGGAAATGAACGTAGGTACCTCGGGCAAGGTCTCGGGCAGAACGAGTCTGGTTCGTCACCATCATGGTCGCGATGTTGTCCATAAGTTCGTACATCTCTGGGACAACGAGCTTCCGGGACATGACTGCTCGAATGAAGTTGAATGTCACTCCTTGGCGATCTGGCTCTTCAATATCGGATGTCAAGCGCTGAAGCAGGTAAGCAAGGTGTCCATCGCGAAGCTTGGTATCTTTGCGTTCACGGAGCATTGAGGAGATCAACTTCAGAGAGGCCTGTGCCGCCTCAGAGTTGGTGCTAGGAGACTCCTTGATCAGTTTGACAGCTTCCGTGAAATAGACATTTGCGTTCTCATCGAGCTCAGGTAGCGGGAGCTTGATAATGGTAGATAGCAAGCGGAGAGCTGAGATCTTAACTTCCTCCTGGGCCTGGACAAGCGCATCACCGATGATAGGGATGAACCCCGACAAATTGGCAGCCGTCAACAACGAATTGAACTTGTTGAGAATCGCACGAAGGACATCAATAGCGAATCGAGTCAACTTGTAGATGTGGGAAGATGTCGTACCCCGGTTCTCGCCTCGCTTGGCTCCTTGCAACCTGACCAAGAACCGTTCCTCGGAACGAGACTTGGGTGCAGGCGCAGCCTCAGTCGGGGCACTGTCCCGGTAAGACTCCTTGATTACTTCGTAGCAGAAGACCAACAAATCGCGGCTCTCAGCACCGGGGTTTCTCAGAAGGCCAATGCCGATTCTTCGCATAAGCTCATCAAGCTTCTTGACAATGGTCGAGTTGAGCTTTTCACGTAGGAGTGCCTGTAGAGGTCGAACCAAGTTTGAGAGCTGGCTGATCGTGGAGTTCTTTGCGAGAAGTTCCATGGAGTCGTAGCTCTTGCTACTCTTCACCTCCTGCATCTTGCTAGTGTATCCTTCGGCATCCTTTTCTTGACCGACAGTGCCGAAGGTATCATCCATGACGACCGCAACCAGGTCTGTCAGGCAATAATCCAAATCACCCTGCTCGAACGCGTCTGTGGTGTGCACGAGCATAGAGTGAACAGTAAATGAGAGCACGTGAAGCTGGTAGCCTCGCGCGAGAACATTGCGGAGTTCCTTCAGGATGTAACCGAAGTAGACTGGGCCTAGAAGGAGAGCAATCTCATTGAGAGTTTTGCGTGCTGTGTCACGGGAATCCTGTGCTTTACTCTTGAGGGTGGTGCAAACATCGAGCAGAACGGGCGGTAGACGAATAGCCATGTCCTCCTCCGGGAGGATCTTGAGGAGTTTGACAGTAGTGACCGCAGCAGGCAAACGCAGACTCATTTCTGTCTCTTGCTTGTGGTGAATGAACTTGGTCAAGAAGGGAATGAAGTTCGTAGTCAGTTCGGATGCCACCTTGGTAAGAGATGGAACCGTCTTAGCAAGCGTGCATATAGGATGTTCGGCAATATCCATCTTGTCAGCACTGTCATCTGTCTCCTCTTGCGGTCCCTTCTTTCGGCTCATTGCGCTGGACAGAGCATCAGACATACGGCCTAGCAGCCTGAGAATGTTCTTCTCTTTTTCGGGCTTGCTTGCCATGTAGCTGCGGTATCTCCGGAAATTGGCACGGAATTGGTTCCAGTCCAACCATTCTGACAGAGCTCCGATAGTCGCAACACCTTCAGCAATCAGGTTATGGGCATTCTCATCAGCAGCATCTTCGAAGACGAAGTGCTCAATCAGAGGAATAAAGATAGTGCCCAGGTTTGAGGCCTGGATGCTACCATTGGCTGCATCTGTGGCAAGTCGTCGCAATGCACGCTGCCGGCGGTGCTGCTGGATGTGAAGGATGTTGGTGAAGAAAGAGGCTTCTTCATCATCGCCGACAAGAAGGACATGCATATCCTGCACTGACGGTCTGGTAGGGTTCAGCTTAACAAAGTAGCCGATGACGGCGACAACTTCGGAGCGAATAAGCTCGGACTTCTGCCGAATACCATATTGCAAGGAAGGGAAGAGAACATCATTAATAAGAGTTTCAAACGCCGCGTCTGGTTCATTGGCCGTCCTGTCGATGAACCGTCTCAAACTGAAAGAAGCGCTGGATCGGATTGCGAGCTCGTCTTCATCCCTGACATAGAAGAGCATGTTGTAAAGGAGAGGTCTCCATTGCTTCGCACTGTAACTGTGGTATTGTTCCTCGTTGACTTTCCGGAAAGCTTGCAGGCGTCGTTCATAATCGGGTTCGAGCCTCCTCGTCGAGCGAGAGTTGAGGTCTGCACACAATTCAGCAACCTCTTTGAGCTCCTCATCGTGGGTTGCAAGAGCAGCGAAGACCCTGGATAGCACTTCTCTGTTCGCATCATCCTTGAAGTAGTCGAACATGGAGCATACCGCCTCAAAAACTTGCTGGCCAAGCTCGGCATCTTCTTTTGTGTTCCACAATGGTAAGAAGTGCTCGAGAATCTTCAACAAGCCAGATTTGGTTCTGGGGCTTACACGATCTGGGGGTTGACGAAGAAGATAGGTAGTGATGCTGATGAGGCTGGACGTCTCTTGAGAGGATTCAACACAAGGGGCGATGAGAGAAAGCGCGTTAACACCGGAGTAGAGAACAGGCTTGGAGGGGCCTCTCTTGAGAACGCGGCCGATGTGTTGCAGAGCGTGTTCCAGGTAGGGAGAGAGAACCTCCGACTTGATTTGCTCCGCTGGGAAGTCAGGCATCTCTTCATTTTCTTGCAGCTTTTTTCCGGTAGAGGCCTCAACCAATGGCACAAGAATTTCATCCAAGACGAAGTTTTTGACCTCGTCGCGTGTTGATTCTACCCCGAGACAATCGATCACCTTGGTCAGAACCTTGTCGTTGTGTTGTACCAAGTAGAATGTCGACCGCGGGAAAGAAGCCCAAGTATGGAACAACCGCAGTAGTCCCGAAACTCCCTGGGCTGTCTCGATCGGGAACTGCTCCAGTCTGCTGTTGATCATCTCGTCGAAGATAATACGGATATAGGGGGTCCAATCGCGGTTTGAGGCAATCGAGAAGACCAAATTGAGACAGCGAATACATTCTTGACGGATGTTTTGGAGCACAGCCAAAAAGCGCTCATTCGGACGATCGCAGCCTTCGCTATAGAGGGCTCGGCATGCTCGCACCAAACAGTAAATGACCACATTCGTGGTTTGGGGTGCGTATGATATCATGCGGGTTTGGAGGGTCTCAAAGACGGTATCGATCATCTTGAGCAAACCCAGCTGTCTTCTCGGGCTTGTCAATTCCTGCTCAAAAATACTCGGGTCGTCAATGATGTTTGCATCTGCGAGTGGACCAAAGGCGAGATGCATGAAAAGTCCGAAGTCATGCTCAGAGAGGTGTGAGATGGTACGTAGAATGGTCTTTCTCCTGCCAACTTGGCCGGCTTGGCCAGAACCACCGGCCTTAGAGATCATTCGACCGTACAGTAGACGGAGAAGCACAGGAAGGAGAACCTCTCGGTGAGACTCTTCAATCAGACTGTTCTCATTGCCAACGTGCACAAATGCCGCGAGCTCATCTTTGAACCTAGATTCATCTAGAATATTGAGCAAGTTTTCCTGGTACGGAAGAACATTCTTATCTTTCCAAGTGAACAGAGCCTTGAGCGCAGATTTCTGAAGCTCAGAGTTTCCGTGACACAGTAGTCCCAGAATGGCCTTGTGAACCTCTTCAGTCCTGTACAAGACTCTAGGATTGAGGAACTGCGCGAACAAAGCAAGCATAGACAGTCGATCTTTGAATCCCCAACGAACCTGCTCTTCGCCAGTCTCAGAATCGATCTTCGCCTCGCCAGCTGGAGGGACATCATCCTGGTCATCGCGCAATGCCCACGTCAGGAATAGTGGCACGATTTGACGGGAGCGCTTCTCAGCGACTCCCGGGGCCGCGTTCAGGACACGCAGAGCATGGGTTCGTGGACAGGTGGGGAGAACAGCTGCAACGGTGTGGTCCTCGTTGAATTGCTGAGATAGGACGGAGTAGGGATCCTCTGTGCTCTTCATGTTCGCAGCGAGGACCTTTTCGACCTTGGCAACGTTATAACACTGGAAGTGACTGGCGACATAAGAGCTTTCATTGTCGTCATCTGAACCATCGGGAGCTTCAGAATCACGCTCATGCAACCACTGGATAGACAAGTCGGATACAATCTTCTCACCCTCGGGATGCTCGCTGATAGATTTCAGTGCCGCAGCAGAGTCATCCCACAAGGGAGCCAACTTCTTTGAGAACAATCCAAAGCAGAAGTAGGGAATCAAGGTGGCCATCCATTTGCGAGACATTATTTGGGGGTAGAGAATGGCGAGTTTTCGGATATGCATGGAAATGGTTCTGACGCTGTCCATGGTTAACGGGCTCTCTTCAACTTCGATGGCCAACTCCACGGGAGAAGGATCATTCTTGGCAACGCGAACAATCAATTCGCGCAATATTTGAAGGGATACCAATCGTAGCCTGTGGGACGGACTAGCCAGGTTGACAATTAGGTCTCGAGCAAAGTCCTCCAGTGTAGAGTGCTCTAGGTCTGCAGACTCCGGCAAGGAAGAGATGAAAGAGAGAGCACCCTCCAGGAAGACAGGCAGGCGGGAGAACTTAGTAGCAGTCGCAATGATCTGTTCCCACAAACTCGAATCAAGCTCTCCGACTTGTTTCGCGAGTTCGACATACGTTTTGAACCCCTGGCCGAGGAAGAATACCAAGCCGTTGGTCTGACTTTCCTTGCCTTCAGTTGCGCCATCTTGGAGGGCCGACAGAAGGTTAGTGTGCAGCTTGGAAACCATCTTCGATATCGTAGCAGAGTTTGAAAACAGAGAAATTGCCGATGGAAGCTTCACCAGTGCGTTCAAGAAGGCCTCGTCCTTCGTGGGATACTCCAGCGAGTCATTAACGCGGGATTTGAATGCATCCGGGCAGGAGATATAACCAGGCTTTGAGCTGTCTGGTGTGATGCAGCCAGTTTGATTCAGGCGAAGCAGGGTGAAACAAGTCTCCCACTCGCGGTCTTGCCATGATGAATTGATGAACTTTTGGAGAGGCGAAACAAGCAAGCTTTGGAATCGCTCAGAGCCCCACTCCGAGAATGTTATACAGAAGAATAAGAAATATTTTGAGAGCGGACCTGTGGACACCAGGTCCATGATAGAGCGCAGGTACGGGAGCAACTCGTCCATGGGGGACTTTTGCAGGGCATATGTAACGCTTGTAAGGAGGGTTGATATCGTTGCTGACGACACATCGAATGATGTCACCTGGTGAAGCAGGGATACCTGGATCTGGTGGACAATCTTCCAATTCTGAATTCTGACACCCTTGCGGGTTGTCACGAGCAAGAACATTAAACGGCAGCACTCTGAAATATTGGGGTTCGGGGTCGACTTCGAGCGCTCCTCGATGTAAGTCTTGACAGTCTCCAGGATAGGGCCGAATGTATCAGGGGTCGTGTGGTGAATAAGGCTGACAGCCACACCACAGACAACCTCCGCTGGCTCATTATTAGCTTGACTCGGTGGGATCTTAGACAGGATACAATCAAGAATATCCATTCCGTTGGAGTGAAGTCCGTTGTTGACTCCCCTGATAGCATCGGAAAACATGTTCATCAATCCGTCCCTATAGTTCTCGGTGTCCTTGCCCTCGTCCGCAGTTTTCGATATATCATCGAAGAGATATGAAACGGCGATCTCGAGAGGCGCTTTGTTCTTGTAGTAGACGAGACCGGCCTTGCGAATGAGGAATGACATTGACTCGGCGGCGAACCTCGCCACGAATGGCTTCTGTCGCTCTTTGCCGAGGTACGGAGTCATGATACCGAGCAGTTGTCGCAGATCCGGTACCAACAGACGAGAAAGGAATTTGAAAATCCATGCTAGGCAAGTGAAACTCCACTCGACTACCTCAATATCCGCATGTGTCGCCGCAATGGAGGAAACGAGAGTGACCGCTGTCGCAAAGTGTTTTTCAAACTTGACACCCAAGTCACGAGCAAATTGCGCAAGCAAGCTCAATAGCGGTTCCAAGGAGTGTTGGTCTCTCTTCTCAATGAACTCCACCAGTAGAGCCATAATCTTCTCTTCATGGTAGACGACTTGGGCAAAGCTTTCGGAAAGAGGGTTGACACGCCGTACGAATTGTGAAAAGTTGTCTGAAAGGTTCATCTCAAACCAATGGTCGAGGGCCGATCGGAAATATGAGGTTGTTTCGTCTTCATCTTCGCCGAAACTGGCGCGGCGCACGCGGTGGATCGGGTCGATTTTGAGCTTCGAGATGCGCGATGAGAAGCCCTCGAACCGATGTGATTTTGTGGTTTCGGTGCCCTTTTTCACCCGGCCGACAGGCCTGGGTTTTGAGCCTGTTCCCACCATCTTGACGGGTCTGAGCAGCACTATGGGTGGGAAAGGTACTGATCAACTTTTTTGCATCTTATCCGTATCGAATACAAAAAAGTTCATCGGCGCGGGGATTCTTTGTTCCGCCGCGGAATTGCCATAGGTCACGTGTTGTGAAGGATGGCCCAAGCTCCCTACGCAGGATGTTCGATCTCGCGAGTTGCTGAGTCTAGTTCATTTAGTTGAGTTGGTGGTGCATGATTTTCCATTTTGATTGCTTTGGACTTGAACTACATAGATATACTTTCCCTGCCGCCTCTTTCGTCTTTATTCACCTCACGAGATTCTTCTGAAACCAAACCTCAACCTAACATCGACCGTCGAAATGGCGTCCAAGGTGTAAGTATATCTGGATTCACGTGTTTACTAGTGGCTAACACAATATACAGTGTTGTAATTGGCAGTGTGAATGGTCAGCTAAGTGCTGTCTTCACCAAACTTGCCAAACTGCAGCCGAAGCAAAATTTCTCTTTTGCGATTATCGTCGGAGACCTCTTCGGTGACTGCTCGACTGAGGCCGAGCTGAATGAGATCACCGGCTTACTACAAGGTAACACGGTTGTTCCATTGCCCACCTACTTTACTGTAGGCAATAGACCACTTCCCACTCGGGTTATTGAAAAGATCCAAGCCGATGATGAAGTGTGTCCCAATTTGTTCTTCCTTGGGAAGCGCGGAACTCTCAAGACCACGGAGGGTGTTCGGATTGTCGCTCTCGGTGGGACCTTTGAAGAAAAAGCAGAACGCGCGCCCGAGAGCAATGCTGTTGGCAAATTTCAGTCGACATACAGCGAAGCTGATGCTCGTGCACTCTTCGGCCTTCACCGTACCGACATCCTAATTACTAACCAGTGGCCAAAGGACGTCAAACTGGGATCTAGTCAGACAGTTACTGGAGATGAGAGTGGCGTGCCATCTGAATTGCAGTGCATTGCCGATGTCTGCGGCACCTTGAAGCCTCGATATCACTTTTCTCGCTCGGACACCGGTTTCTTTGAGCGGGAGCCTTTCTTTTACATGCCCACAGAGGAGGGAGATGGATATCAAACTACCCGCTTTATATCGTTGCCGTCATACGGCTCAAGGAAAGATGCACTATACGCTTTCAACCTAGACCCATCGGTGGCACCTCCAATCAGTATCCCCATCGGCTGCACCATCTGTCCTTGGTCAGCCGTACAGAGCAAGCGCAAAGATCTCCCCAGTCAACGCGAATCATACCAGCGCTTTTCCCAGACCGACGGAGAAAGAGACCCGGAGCATAGGCGCCGGCACAAAAAATCCCGTGCTCCTCCACCAGGCCCAGAGCAGTGCTTCTTCTGCCTCTCAAACCCAAACATCGCCACACAACTCATCACCTCTATTGGGAACGACAGCTACATCACTACGGCCAAGGGACCTCTTCCAAAACCCGACTTCTTCCCATCCCTAGGCTTCCCAGGCCATATGCTCATCATCCCATTCGAACACAGCCCAACAATTGACCTAATCTTCGACCCCCAAACCCGAGCCTCAACGTACACCGAGATGCAAAAATACCGTGAATCCCTGCACCAAATGCTAAACGAGAAATCAGGCGGCAAACTCGGCGCCGTAACCTGGGAAATCAGCCGCTCAGGCGGCATTCACACGCACTGGCAATTTCTCCCAATGCCGGTAGAAAAGATCCGCGGCCGCCTAGTGGAAGCAGCCTTCCAAGCAGAAGCAGCGAACCTCAAATACGAGAAATTCAAGACAATCCCAGGTCCCGACGAAATCGACAATCACGGCATGAACGATTTCTTCCGCGCTTTCATCTGGACACCTTCGCGCAGCGAAGAAGACCCCGGCGAGGGCGAAGGCGAGGGCGATTTGTGGTCTAAGCCTGGCCACAAGGGCGTGTACAAGACACCATCGGGCGAAGAGAAGATTACAATGTTGCCCATTCAGCCGCAGAACCGATTCGATCTTCAGTTTGGTCGTCGAGTTATGGGCAAACTTCTTTTGTTAGATGAGCGTCTTGATTGGAGGGATTGTACTCAGACGGAGGATGAGGAGACGAAGGATGCTGAGGCATTCAAGGAGGCGTTTAAGAAGCATGATTTTACCATGGATATGGAGGATTAGAACAAGCAAGCAACCTGGTTTGTTAACAATTGCGAATGTGGATGCTATAGCACTGCTAGGGGGGCTTGTGGACAGGTCCTTTCGTAGAATACGATGATATATAACAAATGAGCGCAGATTGAAGCTAAGTTGCACAATCCGCTTACACGAGAGAGTGTCAGACGTATAACTTATTGGTTCTACCACTTTTGGTTGTTTGAAACACTGAATGAAAGCACAAGGACCATACAGGACTAAGCCGTGGTTCATCAACATCGTTCACTATCTATTCCAGCCCAGCCTCCAATGCTAGAGAATAGTGAGAAACCAGTCCGACAATATATACACAAGACAGGCCAGCTGAGCATGCAATGTACAAGGGAAGAGGTAGTCATGGTAACGTCGGTAAGACAAGCTGGAAGTATCACACAAGCTGACAAGGGATCATCCAGACAGCAAGACATCAAAGTTTGAAGAGAAAGAAGAAAGAAAAGAAAAAGAAACTTTCATTTCCAAGCGTGTTTCCAGCTTGGAGTGTATGTATGTACGATGAAAAAGGCAGATGCAGCCTGAGAATGGTATCAAATAGGAAAGAGAGAGAAAAAACGGTGCAAATGAAGAGAACAGAAGAGAGCCATGCCAGCCTCAGAAGTTATGCGCAGCATTAGGCTTAGGCCCACTCTGCAACAAACTAGGAGGTCTCATAGTATCCGGCTCAGGAGCCGCCGGTTGTGAAGACATGGCATGGGGGTTATAAGTGGTATACTCGGAAGGCGAAGGAGCAGGGAAAGGAGGCGGCGGGGAAGCCGGCGACGTAGGAGAGAAAGCCCTATACGCAGACGCAGGCTGGGAGGTATAAGTAGGAGGATACTGGCTCGAGCCGAACGAGGGCTGGCGGGTAAAGCCAGGAGTGGGGGCGGCGCCTGCGCCGTGGTCCTGTTCCGAGGATGGAGTGAAGGACATTGGGACGGGGCTGTAGGTGGTGTGGGGTTTGTAGGCAGCCACTGGGGAGGGGGATGTGACAGCGTGGTATTGGCTACCGTAGGTGGAGTGGTCGTCGTAGGATTGGTCGTAGGGGTTGTGGACTGGGGCACCTACGGGCGAGGTCAGGCCTGGGGAGCGGCGGTTGTAGGGGTCTTGTGCGGCTGCGTATGCTGCTCCTGGGCCTGGGGATCGTCTTGCGTAGGGATCGACCGCGGCGGCAGCTGCTGGGGATGTTACGCCTGGGGAACGTCGTCCGTAAGGGTCTTGCGTGGCGGCCAATGCTGCGGCTGGGCCTGGTGAGCGGCGGCCATATGGATCTTGAGTGGCAGAGAGTGCTGCTGGACCGGGGGATCTTCTGGCGTAGGGATCCATAGGTCCACCGGGGGATGTCACACCTGGAGAACGACGCCCATATGGATCCTGACTAGCAGCCAATGCGGCCGCTGGGCCGGGGGAGCGTCGCGCATAGGGATCGGTAGGTCCAAAGCCTCTGTACCCTCCACCGGCCATGGCTGGGTTAGGAGAGTAATCAGAGTACGCAACACCGGGAGTCCCAGCGCCCTTCCTGTCCGGAGGATTCAAGGGCTCCATTTCAACGTCATCATGGTGATTCGGGTCTTCGACATGCTTGTTGACGGCACCAGCCCAAGTAGGCATCTCGGGCAAAGCATCATCATTAGCCGTAGCGACCGTGGCAGCAGGAGACTTGGGCGTATCAAAGCGCGCAGTCTGTTGCGCACCGCGGTACGAGGGCGGAGCAGGAGACGCTTGATAGATTGGGTTCGCGTCAGGCGGCGGAGGCTGGTGGAATGGAGGGTCATCGAAGTGCTTTGGTTGCTTCGGTTGCTTGTTTCTACGCCGGCCGGATGGGCAGCAACAGCTACAGCAGCACTTGCAGCATTGGTAGCCACAGCATAGGCAATTGACCACACATGCTAATACGGCGAGTAGGATCACGGATCCGACAATGATACCGGCGATAACGGGCCACCTACGCCGATTGATTAGTATAGTGTCAGTTGATGCGCCTGCGCGCATGGAATTGAGGACATCGGCTCCTCGCGATAAACTCACTTGCAATAGGACTTGGCCATGCATTTGTCCCAGCTAGAGAATGTTGAGGGCACCGATTCGAGCTCACTGGCAGTGTTTCGGGCCCATAGCGGGACATTTGCGGGACTCATCTTGGCGATAAGGTGTTGTAAAGCGCTAGGCTAGAAGCGAGGAATCATTCGATTATCGAGAGCGATTGTGTAATTGTGTTCCACAATCCTCCTTTGAATCCCCTCAAAGTGTCTGTTGCAATGCACAGTCCAACAGTTCGAGTCAATGGTGACGCGGAGATACAGTTGGTGCTCCGCGGGTAAGGAGAGGGCGGGGCGCGCGAAGCCGAGTTTGGCGAAAGGTGCGAAACACAAATGTTGATGCTGATGAGCAAAGAAAGGATTGTAAATAGCTGGTTGACCAAGCCCTGGAGATTACCGTTGGAACAGGCAGCAAGGTACGAAAATAGAAGCAGATAATGAATGACTGGGATGACCCAAGGAACGTCAGGGCGCAGGGTCTCAAAACGAACGGGCAGTGCTTGTCTCAGACAGACACCTTAGTTTATATGAGAGACACCTTTAAGAAAGAGATGAAGATGGAGAAAAGAAGAAAAAGGCTGAAACGTCAAGGGGAGCCGAGTAAAGGGTTGACAGAGAACCCCATAGTCTCCTCGCCTCCGCCTATCACATTCCCGCGGGAGAGTTGAAACGCCAATCGTCATTAATTGATACATCCACCGTTTGTCGATCTTTTCTTTTGCAGATATTGAGTTATTACTCAGTCTACTAGAAGAAGAGTTGAATGTATTTTTTCATTCTTTTCACAAAAGGAAATCAAACATTTGTAGCTGGAGTCTCCTCTGATTACCCTTTCCAGACACATTAAATCTCACAAGGGAAACCTCCAGAGAGAATATCCCGTAATAAACAGGCGGATCCTCATATGTACAGCTGCAGAGCCACTAATGCATATTACACCAATTTCCTCCTCTTGACCCGAATGACACATTTCAAAGGGGCGATATTAGTAGAGGAAGATGCGTTGAAATACAAATGCTTCATGCAAGGATTTCGTAAAGCGTTTTGCCGGTTAAAGTACCGGAGTCGGACGAGATGCAAGTTGGCGCAGCGAGGAACGGGGGTTGTTCCATGATAACGTCGAAGGCTGTACAGAGAAGGGCCAAATGGTGGATTAAAGGACGATATGGTGTCAAGAGAATGTGCGTGGAGAGAAGGGAATGCCAAAAGCGGGCAAATGTTTGGATGTGAATCATCGTGGGGGTATTATTTTCGCTGAAAAGCCCCATAGGAGTCGGAAAAGGGAATATGGTGCTGATAGGCCGACGCCTTCATTCGCAAGTTCGAAGTCGCGAGGTCGTAATGTGACATAGGAAAAGTGACACTCGGGTCCGAATGGTTCATGGGGTATCGATTGCCCGAAGTCGGATCGTAGGCAATGGTCATAGAGAGAAGTGACGACAACTTGGTCGTCCAAGAAAAGGAAATGATGAGGATAGACCGACGGTAGTAGATGATCATCCAAGGAGAGGACGATACCAATAGCTGGTATCAAAGAGTTGTGGAAAGGGGTGGCAAGGCGGAGGATCCAGCGCCATTACCGAAAGAGGTGAGAGAGAAAGGTTGAGAAGAATCGAAAGAAAAAAAGGCTGGAAAGAAAAAGCCACCGTAAAGGCATCAAACACCACGCTCCAATGACAAGACGGAAAAGATGAAATGCAGAGCGCCATCAAAAGACTGGCGTTTTGGTTTAGTATGAAAGCATCCGACGGCCAGGTGTCCGTTGGGGCACAGGGCTTGCGGAGAATGGGGAGCCAAGGAAGCGATCTCGCTGGTTGTCAAAGCGACAACGGCCCGTAGGGCTATCCTCCATTTGGGGGGACTGTTCACCAAAGGCGAAAGTCTGGGCACGGTTCAGCTTGGAGCGCTGCTTGACCTTACCAAGGCCACGCTCGCAAGCGAACTCATGCTCCTTATCACTCATTTCCACATAGTTCTGCGGGAAGCAGAACGAGCGGTGCTCGGCGAAGAATGAGCTGTAACCACCATCCAGAATGTACATATCAGGGTACGTTAGGTTGGGGTAAGTGTCGACATTAATGGCACGATCCTGGTGACGAAGATACTTGGCCATAATAGGGGCTCGGTGGGCAGAGTACTCGCAGTGCAAGACCAGTGCGGTGCGAGATTTGGGAGCACCGAAGAGCTCACCGGCGAGCTTATCCTTGTCGTTGTAGTTCAGGGCACCGTTGATATGGCCACCATCATATTCATATTCGAAGCGGCAGTCGATAACCAGGATATTATCGAAGTGTTCATTGAACTTTCCATCCATGAGCTCCAGGAGAGTGCTCTTTTCGATACGAGGCAATGAGTCCGCACGATCCTCGGGAATGAAGTGAGGTAGCTTCATGCTGGGCGGACTCGAGATGTCACTGACTGACTGCAGGGGTGTATTTGTTGCTACCTTTGCCTCTTTATCGGCAATCACATCAGCTGGATGCTCAAACATACTCAATGACCTCCGGCACTGCTTGCGGGGGCGCATCAAGGGGTGAGACTGCTTGCGAATAGAATTGGGAGCGGGTGAGCCGCTACTACGGGCATGGTTGAATGGTGGACGCAGGCGAGGGGGTGCCAGGCTGGTCGACGAGTTGTTCCGCGAGAGAGGGCGCTCATGGGGAGGGGAGTCTCCGAACATATCCTCCAACGACGTCGATGTACTGAGCGAGGTCTTGGCTCCAGTGCCAAACCGGAAGGGAGGAGCCTTGCTCTCGGGTGCTGGCCGGGTCATTCCAAGTTGAAAAGACTGAGCCTTGCTCTTGGCAAGACTAGGACGGAGGAAAGCGGGACGCTTCCGCTCTGGTTGGCATAGCGGAGACTCAATTGGAGACGCCTGGAGAGGACTAGGAGCCGCAGACATAACAGGTGAATCCATAGGAGTGCAGTCCGGGGTAGGAGAGTGTACTTCCAACTCTGCGGTAACAATGAAAGCTGGTTTATGGGGGAGAGGGGACATTTCCATAACGTCCATAGCCGGGGCGGGTGACGAGTCGAGTGGAGGGGTGGTCATAACATCATCTATATAGTATCAGCAACTGGTTGTTTCATGGTAGCATGAATGTTCCTTACCCTGTCGGTTGGCCTGGCTGAGCATGTTGGCCGTGAACAAAGACCGGCGTGGTGTGGCTAATTGGGGACTAAATATAGAGTCAGCATGCCTTTGTCTCTTTAACCTGAAACGAAGATGGAAATGAAGAACCAACCTCTGATCAATATGAAAGTTTTGCGACAGGTCAGCTGCCAAACTCGCCGTGGGGGAAGATCCCCGGACTGGTTTCATGTTGAAGTAGTCCGAACTGGACCTCTTCATGGACAGGTCCTTGAAGTTGAACGGGTTCCCACCAAACCCCGACATAGAACCCAGAGGATACGCAGTTGGAGCCTCTGAACGGAAGCAATGACCAAACATGACTGAGGGCGGCTGCATCGCCGCCAGAGGAGAAGAGTGTTCCATGACGCAAACTGCAACCGGTCCAGATCCGACGGTGTACAGTTAGGCGATGCAATGGCAATGACCCCAATGTCTACCCAGCACTAGGTCCTACAACGAGGTCCCGGGAAAATGTAGTGTTCGTGAATGCACGTCTCCACGTTTGCAATTTCTCGTTATGGGTCCCCACGATCGCCGTGACAACCAGTCTCAAAAAAAAATCCTGAGGTCCCAGACCCTCTAACCACCGAGAGCCTTGTATCGTGTGTGTGGAAGAAGCTATAGGGCCATGGCAAGCGAGCGAACAGGCAAATAGAGGCGGAGGAGGGGTCGGAGCTCGTGCAGGAGGGGATGTCCGAGATGTCGGAGATCTATTTGAGGTCGCGAACAGTGAGATATGAAGCAAGTCAAACCCCGGATGTCCACCGAAACGAGGAATGTGTCGACCAGAAATATGGAGGAGAAAGAGAAGAAAAGGTGGCACAAAGCGATTTGAAGAAAGAACTGAAGCTGAAGGGATGGGCTTGTTGCAATGGGCAACGCAGGTGGGGAGGAAGAGTATAGGTTTGGTAATACTGCGGCTCCGTACGGTAAGAATTCAGAAATGAGTATTCAGTATTGAGTAGTATTTAGTGTAGTGTAATTGCTCTAAGCAGGGGAATGTATAGGGCCTGGTACTGTAAATACATGGGTCTGCATATTCAACCATTTCGGTAATCCCTTAGAATTAATTATAATTAATTCTTTATTCTACAAGGCCAGGTACGATCTACTGCGGTATGCAATGGCCCTAGACAGCAAGTGATAGACATCTGCTCTAGGGGCCAAATATTGCCGGTCTGGTTGCCCGGGCTCCCCTTGCCGCAGCAACCCAGCGCCTATCACAGTAGACTACTTTCAGCACTTTTCCCATTCTTACGTCCGTTCTCTGTACATCGACAGGGATTACGCTTGGCACCCATGTGTCTTGTCTCGGGCTATACTGCTAGCTGTCTCTGACCCCTGGCCTATAGTATGGGGAAAGCTCAAGGAGCCTGCAGGATGTCTTCAATTCAATACATACACTACCGAGAAGAGATTTCCTGTGGTTCCGGAGCTGTCGAAAATTGTCTCTTCCGTGTATCTTCCATGGGTCTTCCCCACTGCGTATGAAAGAAAAGTTTTCGTTTCGGTTTCAAACATCCCGTGTGCGCAACCGCAGCTGAAAAACGGAGATCGGGTCTAAGAAGCGCTAAGTCAGATCCCCACTTAGTGTTCGGAAAAAATAGAGGCTTGATGCAAGTGATGTACGCAAGGGTTGAAATTCATAACGTTGGCTATTCGACGTCACCCATGAGATACCCCAGAGTGCGACGCTATATGATACCTAGGAAGGAGTATGGAGTATGGAGTATGGAGTATGAAGCCCGTCTTGTATGGAGGATATACGATGATCACTCAAGACGACGAGCCACAGAATCACATTCGTCTCGGAAAACTAACGTTATACCGAGGTGTTGATTGGCCTAGCAATCTATCTCGTCATCTCCAATTGAGAATCTTGAATGGCTTCAATATCGGCACGTAGTATCGAGTAAGGAATGGAAGATTATCTCCCATTCTTCTTCCCGGATAATCCCATTCTACCCATACCCGTGCCCTTACATGCCCACACCCGCATTTTTGCTGATCAAGGGTCCGCGAGGAGGACCAATGTCGCGCATCCCTTCCAACCCCCTTGTAGGAGGTTTAAGGTATTAATTGCTTATCCAGGGTAGTTTATTGAAACCTTCACCCTGTCTGATGACTTGGGGTGGTTTCTTCTTCTTCTTTCCTCTCTGTACCCACGGCAATGGCAACAATTTTCGCGAACGCACTAGTTCAAAGTCTGATCTCATAACGCGAAAGTGTTACGACGTCATTGGTCAATAACAGCAATGATACACATGCCCAGTGCTCTGGATCTCACGCGACAATCTCGTTCTTACAACATGGTAAGATCCCTGACTATCGCGCGACTCACGAACAAGTTTGGATCTCTCGATCGGCTCTAATTCGGGGTATCAAACGCGATGTTCGTCACAAAGCGCGTAAAAACAAAGAGCTCAATTTGCCACCCCGGCGGCTCTCATCTCTCACTAGTCACTGGAGTCGGCTATGCTTGTCCAGTCACAATGACCGATCTCCGACTACTGCACCCCACGTCTTTGTATCCCGGCGCCCCCCTCTGAAACACTGGGAGCTCAAGATCCACGTTCCCGAACAGTCCGAGGTGTATGGACTGCACAATGGCTTACATCTGCATCTGAAGGCCTTTGTTTACTCTAGCGGTGTGCACCTCCACGTCGACGCGACTGTATATTGCGGGGCTACGTCATGTCCGCATATATGATGTTAACTGTGCACCGTGCACTTCACAAACCTGATGTTGATCCTCCATGACGTTTAGCAATCTGCCCGGGGCAGCGTCTAATGTCTTGTTATTGAGACGGAGGGTGTCCCGGGGCAGACTGGCGACCCTCATCTATTTCAGGCTACAGATATACAGTGGGCTCAGTCTGACATGCTATCGGTCGCTCCGATCTGCGCCACACGCATTGAGGTGGGGGCCAGTACAGCTGATGTGATCCGTCAGCTCGTCACAGCGCCATGTGCAATCGAGCCAGTCGTGTGTCGTCTCGAGCCGGTCGCATTTCCCTGCGGGGTTTATCACATCTCCGACTCGTGTCCTGCAAGATACCCTGCTCCGGTTCTAGGCCTTCCCCTCTTTGTCTCAGGTTTGCTCCAATGGTGATGTCAGTCACCTTGATTGTTGATGGGCGCGTGTTTGAGCTTTGTGGGTAAACAAAGCACACGAAGCTAATGCGATATCCCGTGACCATGACATCAAGACTCGAACAAGATTCTGGCCATCCCCGTTCATCTTACCTCTAGCAGCGGTATTGGTATTGTGAGTACTCGAAATACCCATACCCTGTCTTTCGTCGAATTTGCCAATTTCTCCCGGGGCCGATCTGCGACACTATTGAATCCCCAGGCCTGCCACTATGCGACAGACCACGCCATGGCTTCGTGCCTGTCAGCCTCTTAACTAGCACGCCCAAATCGTGGTGCTATCAATTCTTAGCGACGCCCTAACCCCCCATCTGGAAGCTGATGATCCCCCATCGCACAGCTCCGATCTCCCTGTCCACTGGACACAGCACATTTAGCCGCTGGACTAGTACACTATCCATTCCACGCTTTATTGCATAGCTGAGGAATAAACAATATGATAGAACAAGCTCCTATTCGACTTTCCGGTGTCATCTCAGTCCACTCAAGACCGATCCCATAATTGCCGTCAGTAAACGCAAGTTCAAGTCCACCGTAGATGCTGTATCACCCCCGAATAGCCGCCACGGCACTCCCCACCTGTGATTAGGTTACTGCAGCGTACACTAACGTGTAAATCAGGCAACTGAAGCCCAACCCCTGAACCATACAGAAACTCGACCTGTATAGACCAAGTCCAACGGTTGCCCGGCCATCAACTCCACCCACCGGCAGAACTCCATATATTATTCCTCTGACCCCATCAGCATACATAAACCACCTGCGCATTCGCACGAAATCCATTCCCACATGCTACATGTAAAGAATTATACATATAGCCCGCACGACTAGAACTAAAAAGCCATGCAGATCCACAGCAGATCCCCCATTCATCCAAATCCACACCCACATCCACACCCGCATCTACACATCTCAATTCTGACACAGAGTGTAATTTTCTTTCCTTTTGCCATCTCAGCCCAATGGCGTCTACACCCACCATAGCGCCCCCAAGCCTCAGAGTTGATAGCCTGATGCATAAGTTTGCCTTTGCTATCCATCATCGACTCTCGGAACGATGCATCCACCGGCGCGTGGGGCGCGGACAACCGCACCACACTTAGCCCTGGATACTCTGACATATAATTCCGGCCTTGTCCCGGTTGCACTTGACAACAGGACGCATTTTTTTTGCTAGTTTGCGCTCTGGACGGGCGGCTTTGGGTTGCTGTCGCGATGGTCTTGTCTCGTTTTCTGGATCCGTCTTACCCCTGAATCAGTCTGGACATTCTATGGGGCCTGGTGGATTCTTACAGGTGTGTTACTTTTTGAGTTGGGGCTTTGACAGTTTCGAATACTGGTGTTTTCGGTGAGGCTATTGTAATTGTATGCATTTCGGTGTTTGATTCTTCTTTTTCGAGCTTTTGGATTTTCGTCCTTGATGCATGTTTGAGGGGTTCTATTGTAAGTTTTGGTTGCTATAGATATGGATTTCTATTGTTTTTGTTTAACTTCTTTTGGTTGAGTCTTGCGAGAATAGGGATGTAGCTATCCTTCGGTTTGACATTGTGTTGCAGTTGTATAGTTTGGTAGTGCTCGATATATCTTTGTGGAATGAAGTCGTAGACACTGGATGTATATACTTCCACCAAATATCTGCCAGTTTGCGCCATCACACTTAGATGTTTCAAAGAGAACATATATGAGCCAACTATGTCTATATACCCCAGAAGAAGGGAATAAACTACTCTATACTTCTACTTCCAATACTTCAATCTCCAAAAATCCTTATCGGCTTATCGGCCTATCGGCCAACGCTAGTCCCAAATAAGTTACAGCCCGAATTTTTCTCGACTCCAACGGCCGCAAGGAGCAACATCGAACGTGCCCGCATACCCAAATTCAAGGCCTGTGAGAGGGCATTCCGACAATTAGTCGCACGTTCATATCCCTCTCAAATATCCAGCCGCCACAATGGCTCCCAAGCGCCGTCGCGAAGGTTACAATGTTGACGTGAAGCTGGTGGAATTCTACGAAGACCTCGCCAGCGAAAAGGACGAGATCAGACTCAAGGCTGCCCAAGGTCTTGTCTCAGAATTCACTCCAGATAAGAACCCCGCCGATGAACAAATCCAGAAGGTTCTGCGGAGACTCTTCCGCGGTCTCTGCAGTAGCCGCAAAGCTGCGCGTATCGGTTTCTCAATTGCCTTGACAGAGATCCTGACCCAGGTCTTCTCTACACCGAGAGAGACATCGCGATTCGGGTTCTCGGATGCTCTGAGTCTATGGGAGAACCAGTCCAACTCAACCGGCAGCGAGTCGGGTCAGGTTAGTGGCTACTTATGCACTTGGTAGAATGTCGCATACTAATTGTAACCTCTTTTCGCCTGATATAGGAACAACGCGACCACCATTTCGGACGCCTCTTCGGTGCCGAAGCGATCATCAAATCCGGCGTCCTATTCCAGCCCACCGTGCCTTTCGAGCAATGGACCCAAGTACTTGACCTTATCTTCGAGCTCGCCCAGAAGAAGCCATGGATCCGGGAAGAGTGCGGATGGATTATTTACCAGTGTGTTTATGATTTGGCCTCGCGCAAGATGGATACCAAGTATGTCGAGGCTGCGCTGGAACGCTTGTGCTCGTACGAGATTGCCCGGTCGCCTGAAGGTATTGCTATCTGGTTGGCGGCTAAGGATCTGTTCCCCAAGGCTAGCTTCCCGAGCAAGATCTGGAAGCACGATGACCCGCTGGATACGAAGGAGCGCAGCAGTCTGTCTAAGATCATGAAGGAGTCGGGTGCTGCGAACAGCGAGGGCGAGAACAAGACCAATGCTGCGAAGTCGTCTGGCGTCTGGAACTCCAAGCTTCACTTTGCTTGGGATGCTGTTATTTCTCGGACCAGTCTTGAGGCGAAGGAAGAAAAGTCGAAGAAGGCTCGTTTGAGCTTTGCTGACTTCTGGACTGAAGTTGTGGACAGTGAGTACACGTTGCAGCGCTGGGGTAAATTACGAGGAATATAAACTGACAAGCTATTCACAGATGGACTCTTTGCTTCCGCATCCTCAGAGGAGCGCAAGTACTGGGGTTTCCTGCTTTTCGTCCGGGTCATCAACGATGGTGCTCCTCAGCAGGCCTCTCACGCCTTTACCAAGAACCTCATGCGCTGTCTGACCAACCAACTGGCCGTGGAGGACCGATACTTGCACCGTATGGCCGTCAAGGCCGCAAAGGCAATTCAGGCCCGTGTGTCTAAGGAGCCTGAGTTCGCGGCCGTCGCAATCCGCGGCTTGATGGGAACCAGCGGCACACTGAACTTCGACCAAGCGACCAAGACAAAGACCGTTGAGAAGATTGTGGCCGAAGCCAACCATGAGGCATTGGGAGAGATCGTCCCATTCTTCGAAAAACTCATTCAGAAGCCCGGAACAACCGACGAGAAGACTGCTGCTTCCAACCGCCAGTTCGTCGCCGGTCTCCTTCTCTCCATTGTGCGCTCCAAAGCATCTGCTACCGAAGATGATGCGGATGACCTCCAGGCAAGCCTTGAGCAACTTTTGTCTATTTTCGTGCGCTTCGCGTACTTCATGGATGCTGGCAAGGGATCCAGCGCCCCCGAGCCTCCCCTCTCCCAGGCCACACAGGAGTTGCTGCGGAACCGCATTAACTCTTGCTTGAACAGCCTTATCTCCAACCAGAAGTTCGCCACTACTCTCCCATACGTGGTTGTGAAGCAGATCCGCGATGCTGCCAAGTCTGGCGAGCATGGCAAGTTCATCATTGATATCGATGATAAGCTGCAAGATTCCGTGAAGGCTGCCTTCAAGTCTCTGAAGAAGCTGTCTGGCAAGGTAAGAAACAATCCCCAGGCTTGTCTTTTTCCTTACCTCTGCTTTTACTGACCAACTAATAGGAGAAGAAGGAAAAGGGCATGGCTGCTTTCAAGCTGCTGTACTCCATGACAATCATGCAGGTCTACAACGGCGATGCTGACGCAGTGTCCATGCTTGACGAGCTAGAGTTCTGCTCCACCAAGTTCCTAGGTGACAAGGAAAGCAAGAAGCAAGACACTGGCGATGCGTCGGATGCGCTTGTTGAGATCCTGCTCAGTTTCGCATCTAAGCAATCACAGCTGTTCCGCCGTATGAGTGAGCAGGTGTTTAGCGCATTCGCTAACCAGGTCACCGAGAACGGATTGGAATCTTTGATTTCGGTATGTGAAACCAGCCCCAAATATACGAAGATATACATAGACTAAATGGACACAGATCCTGGAAGCCAAAGAGAGTCTGGCTGGACAGCAAGAGATGTTCGAAGAGCAAGATGAATCCGGCGAGGAGGAAGGCGAAGAAGGCTCTGACGCAGAGATGATGGATGTCGACGACCTTGACAGCGACGTTGAAGTCGTCGAAGCAGAGGAAGGCTCCGACTCCGACTCCGATGAGGAAGAAGAAGAAGAAGAAGCAAACGAAGACGACGCCCTAGAAGTCGCCGCCTTCGAAGCCAAGCTCGCCGCAGCCCTAGGGACACACCGCGCCGACGAAGACCTCAACGCAGCGGAATCCGACTCAGACGCCGACATGAACGACGACGAGATGGACGAACTAGACGACAAACTAGTGCAAGTATTCCGCGCCCGCCGCCAAGAAACCTCCCACCGCAAAGACAAGAAAGACGCCCGCGAAAACATGGTCAACTTCAAAAACCGCGTGCTGGACCTCCTCGAAATCTTCGTCAAGAAGAGTCACACCCGCCTCCTAACCCTCGACCTCCTCCTCCCCCTTCTCCGACTCTCCCGCCGCTCGACCGTCAAGCAAATCGCCACGAAGGCAAACAACGTCCTGCGCGAGTACACAAAGGTGTGCAAGGGCAACTCCCTACCGAAGATCGAAGACGAAGCACAGACTGAGGCGCTGTGGGAACTTCTCCGCTCTGTGCATAAGGAGGCTGGACACAGTGGGCCTATGGGCCATGCTACGGCTTGTAGCCAGGCTAGTTTGCTTGTTGTTAAGATTCTTGTTGCGCATGATAAAGATGCTATTGTGGGCGTTGTGGATGTCTATGCTCAGACGCGCAAGGATCAGCTTGTTAGCACTAAGTGTCACGTGCAGCCGTCTTTCTTCTCTGAGTGGAATAACTGGTGTGTTTCGGCTAGTAAGCAGTTGAAGTAAGGTATAGGTTTGAGCTAGAAGGGGTAAGGAAGGGGGTTTTGTATAGATGAGGATGATTTGTTTGATGTTGATGTTGATAGAATTTTATATGTAAAAGCTGGATGAATTACTTTTTATGTGTATCTTCTTTTCTCTTTTCTTTCTTTACTTAACTTAAAATAGATAGACTAACTGGTTATCCCTGCGAACTTGGACTGTTCGTATTCCCTTGCATTCCCGGCATTCCTACGCCTACCTTGACGTCATTTGCACATACCTCTCTCTCTCTCTATTTATATTTTAAGCTTCTTTGCTGTTCGATTATATATTCATAAAGTAGAAAAAGAAAAATCGAAAAAGAATTGACGGCGCTAATAAAATTGTTGTGAGTTGATTGCAATAGACTAGAGATATATATTTTCAGGAAAAGCTTGAGAAAGACCAAAAAACAATGATAAGTAGATAGCAATAAAGTCTACAATTTAACCTACTACCTTTATATTTGTGTTAATGTCGTGATAGCCAGGTCTACAATAAGGTAGATGCTTGTTGACAATCACGACCGACTAGCCCTAAATATACCACCGTGTATAGAAACGAGGGGTTCACTCTTTTCACACGCAAGGAACCGAGGAACGGTCGATGTGCTTGATGAGAGTAACATAGACATGAGAGACCCCTGAAAAGAGAGACAGAGAGCTGATGAACTAACAGGTGGGGTACGGCCTTCTCGGTGATCCCCGAAGCTAGCATACTTAAGCTACTAGCACATATACTAAGGAAAAGGGGCACAACTGAAGAGAAGACTATTGAAGCAGTCAGACTTTGATTTTGTAAGGGTTTCGGACTTGTTTGTAGATTCCTATCACAAGAGGGATGGTGGTCAATAACGGCAAGAGAAACATCGCATGAAATCCCTCGAACATGGCGAGACCGTCACACTCTGATTCATCCCAGCCCGGAAGGCTTGGAGAACAGAAAAAGTCCGGTACGGTGTCCGCTATGAGAGGCACTAGCGATACAAGGAGAAAGAAGATATATATGGCTACTAGTAAAGTCTTGATAAGGCGGCTGGTAGGTTTATGGCAGAGACTCAGCCCAAAATTATACATTATAGTTAGTATCTGATCGCCTTTTGGTTGTCACAAACTAGAATGTTTTGAGCTCACAGGAGAGATTAAGCAATGCCCATACACCTGCTAACTGGATGATGTTGACCCACTCAAGGGCATTTTGGGGGTGATGAGTTCAGTACTCTGTCTCGATAGGCAGATTGATCGTGTGATAAAGACGAAAAATAAATGCTCTGTGGAACAAATGACGTTTAAGAGTAGATAGAGCAATGAAATGTCTCTAGTGCCCTTGCCTAGCCAAACATACTTTATCTGAGGGATGAAAGAGACAAAGACCAAAACAAGAACGATGCTATTTGTGTGTTAACGGTTTTGCTAATGTGGAAATCCAGCTTCGAGGAGATAGACGCACAAGCTGATAATGGCCAGAAGCATGCTGTAAAATGGCGGTTAGAGGTGATTTGCAGCAAGGAAGGAAATATCTTGAGATACAAAGAGAATCATGGATTAGGCGGAGGAAGATGGAAAACGAGATGAGAAAGAGTGAGATCTACTGGGAGATCAGAACTATCAGACATAACTGCCATGATATGTTCCGACAATGAGCCGACTATCTAGTGGGGCTGCGCACCCCATTCTTTCGAACAGCTAGTTGAAGGGTAAAATGAGGTTGAAAGCAATTTCAAGACCATTGAAATCGCCCCCACGTTTCATTCGCCTTAACTGCGTCGACCATGTTGTATCCACCTTATTCAAATCAAGCAACATCCTGGATATTACCAATGAGCTTTCGTGGAAGGCTTGGGCCCGCGTAGATAGATAGCGGAGGTCCGACCCTGTGATGAAGCTTGAGCTTCGAAGTGTAAGATCCCACTTTGATCAACAGTATCCAGTCGATGCAAAGAATCCTGTCGGACAGAGGCATTCCCTGGGCCTGAAATGATCGCCAAGAACCGAGCGATATTTTGTTGCATGCAACAGGCTCACTAAATCGAACTAAGAGAGAAGAAAACTCCCTTCGACTTAATGAGGGCCTAATTAGGTTAGGGGACGCGACTAGGCTCGCGCCGGCATCAACCGTTAAGGAGCGGTCTATGACCGCCAAACTATCCCTAGCTAGCCTAACCGGATCTATTTGGTCCATGTATTATTTGGCGTTGAACTGTCTCACAGTTTCGGTTCTATTTCGCCAGTCCGAGGCCGATATAGCTGGATCTAAAAGCTACTACGCTTCCGCAAAGGCACCCACAAGAGAAACGCAGGCATGGCTTTGTATTGGGATGCAGTCCTTGCTGTGAAGTGGGAGGTCAACGACGGCTATTGTTACAATTCTTCTTTGGATTGCCCAGTCGCCAATGTTGGTGGCTAAACAGAGCCCTACTTGGTGCGGACTGGAACACTGTTACGCTGTATATAAGGGCTCGCACATTGAACAAGCCTTGCTCTTGCAACTTCGTATTTCTGTGCTCTACCACAGCCAAGTCACCACAGCAAGCCGCACTGGTCCCAGTGACCTTGATAATGAGCGCCATATCCACGGGTGTATGAAGGTAGTGATAATGTATATCTTATTTATAGCCAAATGACTAGCGTCCAAGATAATGCCATGGCTTCTGCGCGAATAAATTTCCAAAATATTGCAGGTCAAGTGTGTTTTACTACCGAACTGTCAGATTTTCAAATTTTATATTCCATTTCAATCTCAGTTCCACCCTGGTATCATTCTCCGAAAACCCGACCGAATAAGAATCTATTAAAGATCTAATAATCTAATACCAGTGGTAGTTGAATCAGATTACACTCAAGGTAATCCGGACCATATTGACGGTATTAGTGCAATATAGCCCAAACAACACAACTGGAGCCAGAGAGTGAAGGAGCACAGCTACTGATGTGGGTTTTCCTCTGGAGAAGATTGACTGTGAGTTGATCGACCGTGATCCTATTCCAATAATATGGTTTCCGACCAGACTTACGTTTTACCTATCAGAGGTATCCCTTGGTATTTGGATTTCGGAGATAGACTGTCAAACTACAGAGATCAAGTACCAGTCGGCAATTTTGTATGATTTTTTGCCTAGTAAACATGAAGAGGAACGCCTCTTTAACGTTAATAGTTATCTACGCAGCATGCCGAGCTAGAAACTATCCGACATTTCCAATAGCACGCAAAAGATAGTCGGATTACGCCTTAGCACGCAACAGAATCATTCCACGTAGACTTCGGTCATTGCCCGAGATCTGAAATAATTGAACAACATCGGACATGGAACATATATCCCAGTATCTCGAAATGTATCTAAAGTAAATGGCGCAAGTATTGCGCAAGATATGCCGTGGCATCGCAATACGCCCAGACGGGCTGGATAACCCTATAGACCCCGGCTAAGGGATTAAGTCCCGACTCATTACTAGATCCCCCATGAAATGTCAGAAAACAGTGGGGATAGCAGAGGCTTCGTAACTGACGCGATCGCTAGGGTTGCTGAGCACATCCCCCTCGAAATGCATAAAATACTACGACTATCGTCAAAAAGCAGAATGACGTCTCATGCACACTTTCTAGTCTTTGCGCTTGCTGTAGTTGAGCAGCTCCTACTTTATAATGGGAAACCCAGGAAATAATGGTGAAGTGACTATATCATCGATAAACAGAGACATTGAGAATATTTCCGATGGCTCTTCCGATAATAGCACCGTGAAACCAAAGTCATGGAAAGGCTACTTGTGGGATACATGGGACCTTCCGCCGGATGAGCGATGGCTTCTTTTCAAAGTCGATGCATTTGTTCTCACATTTGCTTCGATTGGATATTTTCTGAAGAACATCGACCAAACGAATGTCAACAATGCTTTTCTTAGCGGAATGGAAGAGGACCTACAAATGTTTGGCAACCAACTCGTTACTAGTATGATTTGTCTCATGGAATTTCCCCGTTCTTGGAAAGCTACTAACTAGTAGTAACACTACAGGCACATCTATCTGGACTGTTGGCTACGTCATTGGCCAAATCCCTTCTAATCTCCTTCTTACAAGAGTGTCCCCACGTTGGGTTATACCCTCACTTGAGGTAGGATGGGGTATTGCGACCATCTGCACATCGAGTGTGAAATCTTATCATGCGCTCTATGCTCTCCGCTTCCTAGTTGGTTTTTTTGAGTATGTTCACTTACGATAACTTAAGTATAAAATGTTCTGACAGTCGGTACAGGTCCGGTTTTTACCCAGGCATTCACTACCTTCTAGGATCATGGTATACCCCTCGAGAGATCGGAAAGCGGGCTATGGTCTTTTGGCTGGCTGGCTCTGTCGGCTCTTTGTTCAGCGGCTTTCTGCAGGCAGCTGCTTATAAGAATCTGAACGGGACGAATGGTTACGCAGGCTGTATGTAACCCCGGATTCTCCTATTCCTTCTTCAACTCTCCTGATTTATCTTGCCCCTTGATTATGGCCCAACGGCTGTGCGCGACACAATTAACAAATAAAAATAGGGCGCTGGCTTTTCATTATCGACGGAATTATCACGCTACCACTCGCAGTCGCTGGCTATCTCTTCTTCCCCAATCTCCCCCAAGGCGGAAAGAAAACATGGTGGACAACCGAAGAAGAGCATGTACTCTCGTTGAAGAGAATGCAGCTCATCGGTCGTGCTGGAAAGCAGCCGTGGACAAAGGCAAAAGTGAAGAGAATTCTTTTGAGCTGGCATACCTACCTTCTCCGTATGTCATCGTATCCCCGAGTCCCCAAGTTGCTCTGCTTCTGATAGTGGACTAACGCCGTGAAACAGCAATGTTGTACATCGTCTGGAATAATGGTATACCCCAGGCCGGTATGGGCTATTGGCTCAAGAGCTTCAATGCCCACCATCCCCCAGTTCCAGGAAAATCTTTCTCTGTTCCACAAATTAACAATCGTGAGTTTCAGTTACCTCTCATTATGCCTCGTTCTAAATAGCTAATCAAATATCAAGTACCACTTCCCACGACTGGTATCTTCATTGTCATGGCGTTGATCTGGGGCTGGCTCTCGGACGGGCCTTGCCGAGGCGCTCGCTGGCCATTCATTTACGCTGGTGCTGTGATCACTGTAAGCAAACTCCCATTTCTTGTCTAACGATCGCTAACAGATACTTTCAAAAAGCTTCTCATGAGTGTTTTCTTACTCAAGGTACCCTTATACTCGGATATCAAGGGCAGAATGGCTGTATATTGGCTAAGCAACATTGGGGTACGTCGAACCTCTCATATACTATATGAAACTGCCTAACAAGCTCCATAGATGGGCGCGGGTCCTCTGATTCTCAGCTGGATCAACGAGATCTGCTCCGATGACACGGAGAAGCGAGCGTTACTTGTTGCAATGGCGAATGACCTTGCTTATGTCGTTCAGGCTGTTGTAAGTTCCTCAGAGTCTGACTTGGATGATTTATACTGACAAGTATCACAGGCTCCCAATTTTGTGTGGAAGACTACTGCGTTCCCTCGAGCTGCTAAGGGATATACATGGTCGATTGTGCTCCAAATCCTGCTAAGTAAGTTGGACTGAAATTGTCATTTATAATATCTACTAACAAAGCACCAGTCGTTGTCACTGCCGCTATTCAGTTCCTGCTATGGCGGGATAGAACAAAGGCAGCAGAGGTACATCGGACCGTGGACCCCGTTGATCTTTCGTCGACAGAAGAAGAGGAGCGTCATAGCAAAGATATAGGACCATCACGGGTCAAATTTGTCGGTCAAGATTAGCGCTACGAGTTATGCCAGTCAATGTTAGTCTTATAGTCACTCTGATAAGCTCCACTATGCAGTACATATCGGATGTTGCCCCATACTAAGCCTCCACCATATCATATTTAGATCCAGTAGAAGTTTGATAAGAGGATATTACACCTGTTTCCTCCAAGCTTGACATCATATCAAAACCAATCAGAGTAGAGGCCAGTCAGAGTAAAGAGGCGATATTCAACATCCAGGTCTGATCGCTGATAGATCAACGCTATACCTGATTGGGACACTACGTCATCGATGAGCGCTGTTTTATATACGGCGGCCTGGAAGTCTCTCTTCCTCATCTTACTCTGATAACACATTCGCATCTTTCATTCATCATGCCTCTTGTTGTACCGGGGATCAACTCCACGATGGGCGATAAGTCCGAATGGGTCAATAAGCTTATGGGCAAGAAGCTCGGCGATTCTAGTAATGAGACGGTATGTGGAGATTGGACATTCCTGAGAACATGGAAATCTAACTGTTCGCTAGTCCTTTGCTAAGAAGGACCTCCCTGAATCCCACCGTGTTCTGAAGCCAGGTGATATGAAGACTATGGATCACAACCCGGACAGGTAATAGTCGATCCCCCCGAGGTCAGCATCATGATGACGGCTTACTGATCATATCTTGAACTAGACTCAACATCCACGTTAACGAGGAAGGTGCTGTTCACGATGTCACTTATGGCTAGAGCATAGGACAATACACCTGCTGAACCCTTGTCAACTTGAAAGAAGACTACACTCATGTACCAATTTCTTATCTAATAATCACTTGACATCTATACTTGAAAGTCTATCACCATACTCCAAACAAAAGAAGCCTACTCAGCCTTCCATCTGAGCAAAGTAAGAGAGTGCTTGGGGAAAAGGTAAGTCCCGTTTCCACTCCAAGTTGTCTCCTCGACACGCACTTCCTCCGCACCGTTCATATTAGTAGCAGCCAAATGAGCACCAGTAACAGTAAACACAGCCACATCACCAGTAGCGCCCTCAACCTTACTCTCCAAATCCTTCTCATCATGAATATTCACAACAGCGACATTAACAAACCCATCCTCACCAAGCGTAGCACTAACATCCAACCAAGGCGTATCCTTAGCACTGCGAATCCACTTGGGCAAAGTCTCACCCTCATAAGTCCCACAAGAAACATGACTAGCAATCGTCCAGCCACGCATATAGCGTGAAAACAGATAAAGCGGCCACCAAGTCGTCTGCTTAGTGATTCCCTCTGGGCTAGTCATCAAGGGCGAGATAACATTCACAGTCTGTGCAATACAAGCCATGCCGACGTCCTTGCTCTTGCGGATGAACACATTTAGCCAGGCGGCAACGGCTAGTGCGTCTGAGAGATTGTAGTTCTCTTCGGCGCCTTTGCTTCCCTCGGCGCGGATCGGGTCCCATACGTTCCACTCGTCAAAGCAGATTGTTGGGCGGAGTTGTTCTGGTGGAACTCCGTTCTCGGCGCGGGCGAGGTCGATCAATGCAGATGTAATTTCGATGGCGCGCTCGGCTGCTAGGGGGGCTGTTACGTTGGGTAGGTGGGATGATGAAGATGTGTAGAGGTGGATGCTGTGCATGTCGATTAGGGGGACTGCGCTGGTTGAGAGGGCTGAGTGGGCTGGCAAGAGACAGTGCTTCAGGGTATAGTAGTCCCACGAGGCGGTGCCGTCTTGACCGCAGAGAATCAGGATGAGGCTGGGGTCCAGTAGTTTGAGGGCTGTTAGAATGTTGTTAGTATAGGTATTTATTGATGAAGGTGATCGAATTACCTTTGGCCCATTGGATAGCCTTGTGGGCGTAGGCTTCCTTGGTCATTTGCTCGACTTGCCAGGGACCCCATGTCTCGTTTCCGAGGGCCCAGTATTTGACCTGAGAGCTTTAGCGCATTGAAATGCAAGTGTTCCTCGTGAGTACATACATTGTAAGGCTCCTCGCGTCCATTCTTCCGTCGCAAGTTGGCATAATATGTATTGCCAGTTCCATTGCAGTACTCAACCCAACCCAAAGCTGCGTTGGTTCCAAATCAGCATTGATCCGAACACATACACCGAGAGAGAACACACCTTCATCCAAAGTACCAGTTCCAAAGTTAAAGCAAAGGTAAGGCTCCGTTCCCAAAGCCTCACACCACTGCATGAACTCGTCGGTACCGAATTGGTTGGTCTCAGTTCCAAGCCATGCAAGCTCAGGTCTGCGAATAGTCAGCTAACATGCTAGCAATAGGTAGGTAGCATGAAAGCCAAGCATACCTGGATGGACGTTGGTCCTTAGGGCCAACACCATCAAGCCAGTGATAGGTCGCGCAGAAATTACCACCGGGATACCGGACGACAGGGATGTTGAGCCCCTTCAACGCCTCCAGAACATCCGTCCGAAATCCTTTCTCATCGGATAACGGATTACCAGGGTCGTAGATGCCGCCATAGATGCAGCGTCCCATGTGCCTATAGAGGATGTTAGTTTGTGTCATGCGCTGTGGCCTTGGTGCGGCAATCTCACTCAGTAAAGCCGGCATAGATGTTGGGATTGACCTTGGAGATGCGCCGAGACGGATGGACAGAGATGACAGGCGTCTCATGATCCTCCAACTTGGTCAAGGTAGTCATTTTGAAGAGATTGGTTGTGTTCTACTGTTTACGGGGGGCGAGTAGCTTATAGGCTGTATAGGCTGGGAATTGCGACTCTCAGAAAGAAAGAATTGACTTACAATAGATAAGAAGGGAACTTATCAAGTGGCTTGCCCTGCTTGCCCTGGAAGCGGCAAAACTCCTGCGGGGAACATCATGTCGTCGAAGGATTGGCAAGAAACCACCCGATGCTTATTGTGGCTAGTGTCACTCTCGACAAAAGCCATTTAAGACGTGCCAAGCTGGAAAAACCTCGGCTGTCACCCAATAGCCCGGCAGGGGAGTCTCACAACAACGACTACCCGAATCTGTGGAATTGTTCCGTCAATCACAGCGACCTACATGGCGCCACATTTCTGCGTAAAGCCTGGTCCCCGCAGAATTGAATCCCAGCTCGGCTGTTAGGATGGACGAAAATGCGCCAGATCATTTGTTACCGAGACGCCTTTCACTCGCGAGGGAGGTTGTTCTTTTCCGGTCTAGCTCGGTTAATTGACTATGAAGCATACGATGATCCTGGCTGGTGGCTTCGCCTAAGCTATGGCTCCGAACCTGGAGTGCTCAGCTGTTTTCCGATGGAGTATATCTAGGGATCATCGTCCCCTCCGAGAATATTGTGATATGTGGAGATCCCCAGATTTCTTCCCCATACTCTGATTGTGACGTTTGACTTGTACAGCGCCATGCGTCTTTCACCAAAGTGGTACCAGGTATGAAGGATAGTAGTCTTCATTTATCTGGCCGAGCTGATGTTTCTGTAGTTCCTGGTTGGCGTGTTCGCCTCGCTGGGTTCGTTCCTGTACGGATGTTAGTATAATCGTCCCAGATCTTCAAGAGTTTCATTCTAACACAGTATTAGATGACTTGGGTGTTATTGCCGAGGTTATCATCTGTCAATCGTTCACATCGAAGTTTACTCCATCCGATACCCAGAGGTATGTTTCATATTCGACAAACTGGATATCCCTCGCTAACAAGTCCTCAGTGGCCTGGTAGTATCCCTGTTCACAGCTGGTGCCTTCTTCGGTGCCGGATTTGCTGGTCCCAGTGGTGATTACCTTGGCAGAAGACGAACTATCTCGTTGGGATGCTTGGTCTTCTGTCTGGGAGGTGGCCTCCAAACCGGCGCCAGAACCATCGCCTATCTATATAGTGGACGACTCCTTGCTGGATTTGGGTATGTCACTTATCACCGCAGAGAAATATCCTTAACGACAATATGGCTAATTCTGATCGTTAGTGTCGGTTTCCTCACCATGATGATTCCTCTGTACCAAGCCGAGATCTGTCATCCCAGCATCCGTGGCCGAGTAACAGCTCTGCAGCAGTTCATGCTTGGTGTTGGTGCTCTATGCGCTTCCTGGATCTCCTACGGAACATACGTCGGCTTCTCGCCAGACAACCACGCCCAATGGCAATTGCCTCTGGGCTTGCAGGTTGCCCCTGCTGTGTTCCTGGGTCTTTTGATCATGTTCTTCCCCGAGGTAAGGGATTTAACAATCCATTCCCCAGCCTTGGATGCAGTATCTAATATGGCTTAGTCCCCTCGCTGGCTCATTGATCACGGCAAGGCCGAAGAAGGTCTGAAAACCTTGGCCAAGCTCCACGCTCATGGTAATGAGAACGACCCCTGGGTCCAGGCAGAGTTCGCCCAGATTCAGGAGAGCATCAACTTCGAGCACGAGAACGAGGCCAAGTCGTATGTTGAGCTCTTGACACACCGCTCTTCGTTCCGTCGGTTGTTCCTCTGCTGTGCACTCCAAGCCTCTGTCCAGATGACCGGTGTATCTGCCATCCAGTAAGTTCTCTCAATGTTTTAGCAAAAGTAAAACACCTAACATGACCAAACTAGATACTACTCCCCCAAGATCTACGAACAAATCGGAATCTCAGGCTCAGATACCCTCCGCTACCAAGCAATCAACTCAATCATTGCTCTAATCGCCCAATTCCTCTGCATGATGTTCATCGACCGCTTCGGTCGTCGCTGGACATTGATCACCGGAAACCTAGGCAACATGGTAACATTCATCATCGCAACAATCCTCCTCGCCAAATTCCCCCCTTCCACCAACAACACCGGCGCCCACTGGGGCTTCATCATCATGACCTGGCTGTACAACTTCTCCTTCTCAGCAACCTGCGGCCCACTTTCATGGATCATCCCAGCCGAAGTGTTCGACACGCGCACACGTTCCAAGGGTGTCTCGATCGCGACGATGACTTCGTTCGCGTTCAACACTATGATCGGACAGGTTACGCCCATTGCCATGACGAATATCCAATACCGGTTCTACTACATCTTCGTCGTTTGCAACTTCACTAATGCACTCTTCTTCTATCTCTTGTTGCCTGAGACTAAGAAGGTGCCTCTCGAAGAGATGAACCAGATGTTCTCTAATGCGCCTTGGATTGTGCCTGGCAGCAAGAGGGAGGATTATATGACTCATGATCTGGAACGGAAGGTTGAGGAGCAGCAGGTTAAGCAGAATACCATGCATTTTGAGGAGGAGATTTGAGAACTGAAGGCGATTTAGAAGTTTCGTTGATTTGACACTTATATCCTTTGGTCACTTCACCTTCGTACCTTTCCAGTGTTGAGCAGTCCGTGCATATTCCTGCTGTCATGAAGGCATATCGTTGCCCGAAGAAATGTTGTTTTCTATGGATACTCCTGTGCCTCCTGTGGTTGTCAGAGGCCTGAATGATTGATTGAAATTTTTGAATAATGATCTTTGATATCCTCGCATCGACTAATAACTTCGTTCTCTTTCATAATCATCTCTAGATCATTAAGTTGTAGTTAGCATGATAAGTTAACATGTGACTGGCATTTCCATAGGAATGACTGAAACCTATAATGGGCCTCTATTTTTAGCTCCAACCGTATGAAATGCATGAAAATGCGGCTGTACTATTCCAATATGAAGCCAATCGCAATCTATACTCGCAGCCCCAAACGGTCAATTCTGATTGGTCCGCATTGGAAACTTGTCGGCGTCCCAAAGGAGATTAGTGTAGGCACCCAAGTATACAAACTCCGTTTCGCCTCTCAACAGTCAACAATCATCACTGATACTGCAAATATCGTAGTACGTACAACATTATAAGTCAACAACAGAACATCCAAAGAACCACCAAATCCAACCCAACCCCAACTCACCATGACCAACATCGAAGCAAGCTTCCAAGCAGCAATCGCCGCCAAAAAGATCAACGGCGCCGTAATCTGCGCCAGAAATAAAGATGGGACCTTCATCTACGACAAAGCCATAGGCGAACGCACCCTCCTCACTGGCGAGAAGAAACCCCAACAACTAAACGACGTGCTATACCTCGCTTCAGCAACAAAGATCATAACAACAATCGCAGCCCTTCAATGCGTCGAAGACGGCCTCTTAACACTAGACAGCGACGTCTCCCCCATCTGCCCAGAACTAGGGTCCAAACAAGTCCTAACGGGCTTCACGGAGGACGAAGACCAAACTCCAATCCTGGAACCGGTAGTTCGACCTATTACACTGAGGATGCTGCTCACGCACAGCTCCGGTGTGACATACCACTTCCTCGACCCGGCCATTGCACAATGGCGCGAGAGATTCGGGCTTCCGAATGAAGACGCGCGGCAGTCTGTCGAGGAGGTCTTTACTTACCCGCTTAGTTTCCAGCCGGGCGAGGGGTGGATGTACGGGCCTGGACTGGACTGGGCGGGACGGATTGTCGAGCGTGTGACGGGCCGTACGCTTGGTGAGCGGATGCAGGAGCGGATTTTTACTCCGTTGGGGATTGCGGATGCGCAGTTTTATCCTGTTACCCGGGAGGAGTTGCGGGAGAGGCTTGTTGATCTTAACCCTGATGATACGGAGGGTCTTGGGCGGGCGGTGCTTGGGGGTGGTGGTGATATAAATAAACGGTCGAGGGGGGATTTTGGGGGACATGGGCTATTTATGACCGGTATGGATTTTGTTAAGATTTTGGGTTCTTTGTTGGCTGGGGATGGGGTTTTGTTGAAGGCTGAGACTGTTGACGGGATGTTTGAGCATCAGCTTGGTCCTGAGGCGAGTAAGAGTCAGCGGGATAAATTGGCTGGTCCGGTTGGTCCCTTTTTCCAAGTTGGTGTTGATCCTGGGACTAAGGTTGGATATGGTATGAGTGGGTTGTTGACTCTTGAGGATGTTGATGGTTGGTATGGTGAGCGTACGTTGAGTTGGGGTGGTGGGTTGACGCTGGCTTGGTTTATTGATCGGAAGAATGGGCTGTGTGGTGTGGGTGCTGTTCAGTCTGCGTTGCCGGTTGACGGTGAGCTGGTGACTGAGTTGAAGCAGACTTTCCGTCAGGATATTTATCGCAAGCTTGCTGAATGGGAGGGAAAGTCATGATGGCACGAGGAAGCTCTTGTTGATATCCTGAGTTTGTACACAGGTCGATCGAATACAATGCGGGCCTTTTGGCACTCAATACAAAACTGGAGATAGAAGGGCGAGTGGAATAGTTGTAATGAAAGAGGCGAAGATCAGGGAAAGATACAAATGAAATATTGTTTATGCACGTTAATAATGGCCTGATTATCATTTGAGACAAGATTCTCGGTTATAGAGTAGATCATTCGCTAAATCTGATTTTTGTTGTGTATACAGTTCAGGTCGGTCCAGTAGGACACCTGGCTCGATTATTATTGTATGGGAGTAGAGGACCAATAAGGGTTGGTCAACTAAGACGCATCACTCTGAATCAGAGCTATATCCCGCCAGGCCGAGTGAGATCGGGGCTGGTTTCGCCGGCGGCTTGGTTTGTGGTTGACTTTGCTCGGGATTTGTAGCGGTCTTGGGGGTTGTGGATGCGGCGACTTGACTAGGCTTGGAATTTTGTTGCGCCGGCTGCTTGGGCTTTGATCCGCTGTCAGCTCCAGACTTCTGTGACTCTTGTTCCTGGGAGTTGGGCTTGGCACTGTTCTCGGTCAGCGAAGCCTTGCGCTTCTTCCCGGGAATCAAAAGATCCTTCTGCTTGTCGCGGCGCCTTTTGCGCGCGGGCGCAGTCCATTCCTCTTCCTCCGCAGGTGTGACATCCGACGACGTCGGTCCAAGTAGTGCCTTCTCGGCCTCCTCGCGCTGTCGACGAAAGACCTCTAGCTGGTCAGCCGTATCCCGCTTCACGGCGGCCTCCTGGGCTCTTGTTGATTCAAGGACCGAATCCAAAAATTCGACCTCGTCTTCGTCCAACGAACGGAACTGATTCTTGAGTCGGGCTTTCTCCTCGAAGGCTTCTTGTTTGGCCACTGCACATCAACCGCGGGAAATTACCCTAACACGTCAGTCTGAGTTCCTGGATCCATTGGCTGCATTTTCCGCCATTGCGGGGTGCAGACCAGCCCTCATCGCAAGTTAGGCTCACTTTTGTTCCGCTCCAAGACCTCAAAGAGGCTTTTGCCGTCATCCTGCTTGCCTATCTCTGCCTTTCGCCTCCGCTCCTCCTCCAGCTCTTGTTGCGCTTTGAGCCATTCATCGTCCCGCTCGATCGGTTGCTCGTTGGTTCCGGCTGAAACAAATCCCGAAGACATGACGCCGGTCGGGATAAAATGGTGCAAGGGTTACGGGATCCAGGACTCGGGTATAACGGAACGTGTTAATTATCCGGGGCAAGTCCGGAAGGAATGTGGGGGAGAATGGACCGAGAGCGAATAATAATGTTGTCTCCGTGGCCGGGTGAAAGCAAATGAGAAGTTTCTGGAAAGGGAAGTATCACGCCGCGACAGACAAAGGCGGAGCCAATTGGAGGGTGGTGATTGTACAGTCAGCAGTGGGCCTGGCTATTTAGCCGGAATGCCAATTGATGACGGAGATTCACTGAATTGTGGGCTATTTATGTACGGGGAGTATGGCGTTTATCGTGAGTTATGGTTTAGCAGTCGGGTAATTACTGATAATAACACCTTTGCTTCTTGGGTGGAACGCATTCCCCACTACCCCTCTGAGATCATTGCTCTTGGACCTGCCCACTTTACGACGCCTCACGTTATAAAAGACCCCTACCCCCCTACCCTGTTTCCTTCTACAATTCATATTTTTACGTCCATAATGTCGAACCAGCACACCCAGTGAGTCTCAACTAAGCTCAATATCCATAGACCGAATCTTATTAACTGCTCTTCGCTATATAGGAAGACCTACACCCTTAACACCGGCGACAAGATCCCCGCCATCGGTCTTGGAACATGGCAATCCAAGCCTAATGAGGTCCGCGTCGCTGTCCGCGATGCGCTCCTGGCTGGCTACCGTCACATTGACACCGCACTGGCTTACGGCAACGAGGCTGAGGTCGGTGCCGGTATCAAGGATTCTGGCGTTCCCCGCGAGCAGATCTGGCTCACCACCAAACTGGACAACCCCTGGCACAAGCGCGTGAACGAAGGTATTGAGTCCTCTCTCAAGGACCTTGGTACCGACTACGTCGACCTCTACCTCGTTCACTGGCCCAGCTCGACCGACCCTAACGACCTGTCCAAGCACCTTCCTGACTGGGACTTCATCAAGACCTGGCAGGATATGCAGAAGCTGCCTGCCACTGGCAAGGTGCGCAACATTGGTGTTTCCAACTTCGGCATCAAGAACCTGGAGAAGCTCCTGAACGACCCCAGCACCAAGATCATTCCTGCCGTCAACCAGATTGAGCTGCACCCCAACAACCCATCCCCCAAGCTCGTCGCCTACAACACCTCCAAGGGCATCCACTCCACCGGCTACTCTTGCCTAGGCTCCACCGACTCCCCTCTCTACAAGGACCCCACTCTCCTGAAGATCGCCGAGAACAAGGGAAAGACTCCCCAGCAGGTGCTCCTCGTCTGGGGTATCACCAAGGGCTGGAGTGTCATCCCCAAGTCTGTCAACAAGGCCCGCATTGAGGGTAACTTTGACATCAACGGCTGGGAACTGACTGCTGATGAGGTTAACCAGCTAGACAACCTTAAGGACCGCTTCAAGGTCTGCGGTGATGCTTGGTTGCCTGTCAAGGTTTTCTTCGGTGATGACGAGTAAATCTGTTATGATGATGTTTTATGAAGTACATAGGCTTTAGATACCAAAAGAACGATTTTGTCATATCAACACATTCGCAAAGTAACCCCGCCATAGATAGTAGCAAACCAGACAATCAGGACAAACGAAACAAACATTAGTACTAAGCCGGAATCAAGTCATGTGACTGTCACGCGAGTGGCGTTGCACCGCCACTGCGGGTCCAAGCGGAGAGATAATGGTGTATACCCCAGCGTCATCAGCCCTCTCTCCTTCTTCATCCATCTCACCATCCAGAGTAGGATATACATCTCTCAACTCTCAGTATGGCGCCTCCGAATGGGCACCTGCTGCTCCCCAAGATATGGAGAGCAGCTAGGTACGTATATCATTTCCTGTCACCTCCTCATCGAGGAGCAATGGCAGTTGTCAACTAACATCGTCCCAGGTTTGCCTATGAAAAGGCTTCCAAAGCCATTCGGTCCAAACTACCAGAACCACAATATAACTCATTGCGATATCAACCAGCTTATGCCCGCATCAACCGCCAGCCAATCAGTCGTGCCGCTGCCATTCGTCAAGCCCGCAGTCGCCACTTCTCGACTCGTGCTGCCGGTGCTTTCACCTCTGCGATTAGATCTACATTTGGGGCAGAAGGTACCGCCCATGCCACTTCTCGTATTGCGTCCAACATCGGCCGACTGAGCAGCCGCGCGCCCTTTGCTTCCACCCTCCGTCCCAATCTAACCGGTGGCACTCTTGGCCGCACTGCAGGAGGGTACGCTGTTGGAGCAGGTCGCTTCGGTGGAGCCAGATACTTCTCCCATGGCCCTGCAGCGCCGGCACAGGTTATCCAGAATGTCTCCCAAGGCGTTCGTGCCTTCTTCCTGTCTGGACAGAAAGTTCGATTCGATGGGATTGATCCCAACACCGGCGAGAAGCGGTACAAGGCTGTCACGGTTCTCCAGGACCAAGCGGAGCGCAAGATGAACTCCATCCCGCGCAGCGCTCCTGGTTCGTACCTTGACTTCCAGGTTTCTCCCACCATCACTGCTTTCGGTGCTCTGGGCGGTCTCAGTCAGACCTCCTCGGCCCCATGTGACACCTTGAACTCCGACGGACTAATGGACCTCCTTTCCGCCGACTTTGCTCGTGCCCTGAAGGATTTTGCAGCTATTATGAATGATCTTAAGCGTCTGTCGTCGCTCGGCGATCTCCCGGTCACCCTTCACGACCGATCCACTATACGGGTACGCTTCCCAGGTTGTGATGCGGACACAGTTGAGCGGCTATGTGATGAAGCCGGGGTCCAGAGAGGCCGCATCGTCCAGGATGAAGACTTTAATCTTCGGACTGGTGCTGATATGGCTCTGTTGTTCCCATTCGCACCCAGTATTGCCCCTTCATCTGACACCGACTATTACTTCGAAAAGGGCCCCAAGATGCAGTCCCAGTATCCCCAGGATCTGGATTGGCATGGAATGATGACACCCTCTTCGCCAGGTATTAGCCGTGACTCCGGAAATGCCATCAGCTTCGAGGATAGTCAGCTCTATGGTGCCAATCCCTGGAGAACTTCGTCTCAAAGCTATTCCAGCATTAATGTCAGTGAGCTTGGCGATCAGCCTTTCTTCCCGGAACTCTCCAGCGCTGGTCTGCCGGAGAATACGTCTGCTTACGAAGGTGTTGAGGGTATCTACAAGTTCTTGGCTGAATGTGATCGTGCCCAGCGTTCATAACCGACGGTTAGATATCGTTTTGGTTCTTTACTTTCGTTCTTTTTTCTTTTCTTTTCTCCTTTTTTTTGTTGCATTTCTTTTTAACTGCGTTTGCGTTGGATATACCCCAGGCTAAAGCCGGGTACACATGATGATACTGATACCACTCCACTCTTTAGCTTTCTTATTCGTCAACATTTGCTCAATCGGATGAATATTTTATTCCAGATATCTCTTAAATAAGCGTCAATAGAATCGTAGGTCATGACACTTCCGCATTGGAGGGACGGCCCGACTCCTTGATCTTTGCGGAAAACTAAACCCTTTCAACACCAGTGCGTGGGGGGAACAGGCACAAGCATGTCAGTTGATCTGAACTACTTCTGCTCTCGGTTCCCTTCTATGGATTCAGGCTAAGAGATCATTGGAACGGGCAAGCCGCTCTTGGCACACCATTGACCAATCTATATACTTGAAACCCATACATACCTTCACGCGCCCACCACTGGACCCTGCCTTAAAGTGCCTATCGTGCGGGGTCTGGGTAGTCTGAAGAATGTGGCTGTCAACAACCGAGCAAAGGCGTTTTCTCAGCATGCCAGTTTGTACACAGACCGTAAGCCTTGCAACACCCCTGGCAAGGCTATGGTTTCATATCCAATCATTAAGTCTGAGGTAAATACTTTTCAAGTATTTCCCGGGTCTCAATAGATACAGCTCAATTCGTCATACATCTCTCAACTTTGCTGCTGTTGCCGACTGGCGTATAGCTTGTAGCCATAGATGGACAGCTCTCAGCCTTCCGTTTGGCCGTGTTCCCTTCTGCATATAAACCTCCCACATAATCAAAATGAAGGCCAAATATTGCAGGTGTCATTTTAAATCTGCTCTACTATCCTCCCGCGCCGAGTTTGGAGAGGATCGACGATGAGTACATCCTGTTTGGGGACGGAGTATTAATTCCGCATAAAATACCAGGGTCTTCACGCTACCCCAGGTTTCTATCCCTTGACCTTCTGGGTACTTATATCCTGTTTCATGCGGCTTTTTCTCCCATACGCCTCCAGCCAGAGACTTGTCTATTTAGCCAAATTTCGACATCTTTCTTGGCAGTGTGCAGAAATGACTGTTTAAACGGAAACCCTTCTGGTTTCATAGTAAAAAAGCCTGACACTATGTAGCATCGACTTCGGGTTCCGGCTACTTATTCCGATATGGTGTGGAAGAGGGTTGCTTGGGAATGGATATATAAAAGAGGGAATGTAAAGCCTTACCGTCTTTGAAAACACCAAATCCCACGATATCAACAAGATCAACAGAAAGAGCCACCACCATGCGATACTTCGCTTCAATTGTGCCACTTTTGGCCACCTCTGCAGTAGCAGCCGTCATTCAGAACGTTCCACGAGCCACTATCACAGGAAACCCCTTCTCGGGCTACCAGCTTTATACGAACTCATACTATGCATCCGAAGTCTCAGCCTCAGCCCTGCCATCAATGACAGGGACTGCAAAGGCAGCAGCAAGCAAAGCCGCTCAAGTTCCATCTTTCTTCTGGCTGTATGTCCTTCCAAAATTAAAAATATCCAACTCCGAAGCCCTAAACTTCCCCCAGGGACACCGCAGACAAGGTCCCAACAATGAGTACCTACCTGGCAGACATCAAGTCCAAGAACGCTGCCGGTGCTAGTCCTCCTATTGCGGGAACATTCGTTGTGTACGATCTGCCTGACCGGGACTGTGCCGCGTTGGCCAGTAATGGGGAGTATTCCATTGCGAATGGTGGTGTTGCCAAGTATAAAGCGTATATCGATTCTATTCGGACAGTACTGCTTCAGTACTCGGACGTGAGGACTATCCTGGTTATTGGTAAGCCTCGGTGCTTCGGTGTTGATTTATGTTGAACAATTGCTGATTGCTGTTTTTAGAGCCGGATAGTTTGGCTAACTTGGTTACCAATATGGCCGTTTCGAAGTGCGCTAATGCGCATGATGCTTATTTGGAATGTACCAATTATGCTGTTACACAGTTGAATTTGGATAATGTTGCTATGTATCTTGATGCTGGTAAGTTTCACCTTGGGGATATCTATCTGGGATGCGAGGATATGCTGCGGAAACCTTCCCTGAGGCGGTTTTTCTTTTCAAATTGATGCTGCGTCATGAAACATTGAAGTTATATACTGTTGAAATCGCTAACAATTCACATAGGACACGCGGGATGGCTTGGCTGGCCTGCCAATCTGAGCCCAGCAGCGGCACTCTATGCTCAAGTATACAACACTGCCTCGAAGCCCAAATCACTCCGAGGACTTGCCACGAACGTTGCCAATTATAACGGCTGGTCTCTGTCTACGTGCCCGTCATACACCTCGGGAGATTCCAACTGCGACGAGAAGAGATACGTGAACGCCATTGCTCCCCTGCTCAAAAATGCAGGCTGGGATGCTCATTTCATCACCGATACTGGTATGTATCTAAGGACACATCAGCACGTTCTGATCCTCTGTTTCAAGTATAAACGCTGACGATTACTTTTCAGGCCGAAATGGTGTCCAGCCTACCCAGCAGAATGCCTGGGGTGATTGGTGCAATGTCAAGGGCACTGGCTTTGGTGTTCGCCCGACTACCAATACTGGTGATGCGCTTGAGGATGCATTTGTTTGGGTGAAGCCTGGCGGCGAGAGTGATGGCACTTCGGATAGTAGCTCGGCTCGCTACGATGCTCACTGTGGATATAGTGATGCTCTGCAGCCTGCCCCTGAGGCTGGAACTTGGTTCCAGGTGAGTCAAGTGTTGCTTTGGTCAATTGTCTGAACCGCTGCTAACAGTTTTGCTCAGGCGTACTTTGCGCAACTTATTGCGAACGCGAACCCCTCATTTTGAAGGCTGGCTTTGACTATTCCTGTGATTTGAGGCAAGAACTGGGGACCTAGCTTTTTAACTCGCTATCAATGGATTATTCTTGGATATTGAATTTCTATCATAAAGTGTGTACCAGATTAGGATTGTCCATTTGTATAGTTGTAAAAGGCGGTCTGTACATCCGGCATTATATATGGCAAAACTTCAGACCGCCCAATAGGCGAAGAGGCTATCTCTCGATAACGAGCGGGATACATTTACACTCTCCCTCAAGCTCAATCTCATAACCCCGCCGTTCCTTCGATAAAGCAAATTGCGCCTCTGGAGACCAGTCAATATAAGACAGTCTCCTGCATTTCCCAACTGTGCAGGTCTGGGCTCCCCCAGCACCTTGGGCTCCGTGACCCCACCTGTGGCTCCTCCCCGAAACCTCGCGCAGAGTGCGAAATAATTCGAGCTACTCCGACGCCAATAACATAACAACATAATGGAGGACTTCAACAGCGAGACGGATAGTGACTACACCAGCTACTGGCGTGACTGGGTAAGTGGAATTTCCTTTTATTATGGTACTGCGGCTGGGGGTAGATCACATCGCCGGGTCAGCACAACGAGCGCGTGAGAAGGCCGCGGCCTTATTGTGAATAGCGTCCCAAACGGGAAGGCAGTGACCTTGTGATGGTATGTCTCGCCGTGCTCACCAATTTCGCCTTTATGAGACGAAAGCTACGCCATTTTGACCGTCTTCGTCACTACCTCGCTCTCCTCGCTCTCACTTCACACTCAAATCCGCCTCGCCTTCAACCTCACAATGGCATTTCTACCATCCTCAGCTATTGTCTACTTCCTGGCCATCTCCCTCCAGGGATTTGCTCTCCGTCTGGGACGCCATGCGGTGGGGCTCATGGGCAAGGGCCAGCACTCGCTAGCGGCGAGATATTACCTCTTGGTATATCTCTTCTGTTGTGTTACCGGTGCCTTGGCCGTGGTTGCTTGGACACTCAGTAAAATTGAGGAAAGCCAAGCCGAATTTCACGATGGCCCTTTCATCCCAGATGCTGAACATGTCCCCGGACCCGGCCCTGATGCTCTGGCTTCCAATGGCCAGGACTGTCATACAGTTCTGGACACGGCGCAGCCTGGCATTAGAAGTGGAAGCGCTGACCATGGCCATTGCGATTGCTCCCCTGATGCCAATGCCGATGCCAATTTATGGATGATGAAGCTAATTGCAATTGTTACCTCTGCTCAGTTTGTTTCCTCTCGCGGCAACGAGTACTTCTGTGAAATTGATGAGGACTATTTGACCGATCGTTTCAACCTCACTGGCTTGAACACTGAGGTTTCCTACTATCAATATGCTCTTGACCTTGTGACCGATGTTTTTGACCTCGATGCCGATGATGACCTCCGCGAGCAAATCGAAAAGTCCGCCCGCCACCTTTACGGCTTGGTCCATGCCCGGTACATCGTGACCACTCGCGGTCTCGCTAAAATGGTAAGTTCAACCTGGCAATATCAATGAGGGACCACATACTAACATCCACCCAGCTTGAGAAGTACAAGAAGAGCGACTTCGGCAAGTGCCCTCGTGTGATGTGCGATGGCCATGCTCTGTTGCCTGTGGGCCAGTCCGACATCTCCAACCAGAGCACTGTCAAACTGTACTGCCCTAAGTGTGAAGATATCTACAACCCCAAATCCTCTCGCCACGCATCCATCGACGGCGCCTACTTTGGCACCTCCTTCCACTCCATCCTGTTCCAGGTGTACCCTGCCCTCAACCCCGAGAAGAGCGCCCGCCGTTACGAGCCCCGCATTTATGGCTTTAAGGTGCACGCCGCAGCTGCGCTTGCTCGCTTCCAGGACGGCAACCGCGAGGAACTGAAGTGGCGTCTCGCCGAGGCTGGCATCAACCACAAGTTCCTCGAGGACAGTGATAGCGATGAAGATGCCTTTGAATACGACGAGGAAGCCGAAGCTGCCGAGCCAGCCAAGGCCGAGCGGGTCATCGGCGACGCCGCATCTGGTCGCATGGATATCGGCAACTAATCCTGCTATTTCCTGAAGCTGCTACCATTCTTCCATGAGCAAGAGTACGGCGCAATGAGGGATTTCTGATGTCTTCTTTTGAGATGTGTTTACGAACGGCGTTGTCAGGCTTGCATGGCCAATCTTCAATGGTTTTTCTTTTTTTCTTCGACTTCGCTTGTATCTACATTATTTGTCTAGTCCACGCCGTGAAGTAGGACTCAATAACAACGAAACATCGTTCCATCTGACATATATTCATGAAATCGCGTAGATGCTAAACATGATGGGTATACGCAGTTTCGATGCAGACTATTTACAGTCGCCTGGAATGCTAGAGTTATTTCGTACCATCACGAGGAGTCAGGTTCATCGCCTGTAGTTCTTCGAATGCATAGACCACTGCACGAGCAAGCTGATCCCCCTTCTCCCACGCCTCGTCATGCCCACCGCTGATCGGCAACACCCGAACTCTGCGGTCCTTCGTAGACAACTCATGCACGGGGATTTGAGCCTCAACCTTCTCCCACCGTCTCAGCACCTCCTCCATAGCCTCAACCTGAGACGCACCAACAAGCTCATCATCCTCGGACTGCGCCAGAACAGCCAACCGCCCAGATCTCCAGCCACCCTCCACACCCCGCGAGCCAGCCATCTGCGCCGGCGAAACCGCATCCCAGAGCAACTCATCCGCCCCGAACGCACCTTCAATGAACTCCCGATACGCCGAGATCCCAGCATTCATATCGCGCAATCGTCTCAAATCATAGATACCAGCAACACCAACAATAGCAGTCGGCTGCACAGTCAAACGCGGCGGCAGTGGACCAGGCGAAGTAGAAACAGGCCCGAGACTAATATCAAGCTTATTCATGTCCCCCTTGAACGCCTGCTCACGATGTCCCGCAACGGCCCCCATGACAGCCTGGAAAGCAAGCGTCGCACCGCAGCTATGCCCAACAAGAATATAGCGCGCGCCGAAGATATACGTATTCTGAAGAAAGGCCAGCGCAGCCTCTACATCGCGGATATGATCTGGATGTTTCGCATCCCGGAATTCTTTCGGTCCGGTACTCGTTGGGTCTTGGGGGTGGTTTGGGTGTGCGCTTAGTCGGTAGGAGATTGATGCGATTCCGGCAATTGGGAGGCCTGGTGTTTTGCGCAAGATCTCTTCCGTTGCTTTGAATGAGTCTGCCGTTACTGTTGGGTCGCGCCAGGCGCCGCCGTGGATGTAGCTGCGTAGAGTTCCCGATCAGTTGATTGCGCTCGTTTTGGTTGCGATTGGGGAGGTTTCGCGTACATTACCCAGTACCCATCGGTGTTGTCAAGCGTTGTCACGGAGATATGCTGCAGATCATGGACTCGGCCGTAGGTTACGGTCTTTGCAGGTTGGTTCGGCATCGTGTGGGAGGTTTAGGAGATGATGTGCCATTGATGGGGAAGTGGGACAGAGACTATAGTTGGGATGGTTGACAGGCTACTGTACCATCCATGATAGAAGGAGATACCTCTATTCGACATGTATAAAATGTCGTTTCTATACTTCGTTTTTATATAATAAATAAACTCAACTTTGCAAAAAGAAGAATGTTGAAATATACGTGTATTGCCCCTCGTTCTGGCGGAGACTCTGTGTATGGTATTACCTTCACACAGTACCACGCTAAGCCCGAACAGGAATGAATGGCTCCTTTCACACAAACCGATCAAGTCAACCGTCTCAACACAACTGCCCATCTGTTGCAACTCCACACAATGGCCGAGTACGTGAATCGACAACCACTTTACGATGACTATACTGACCTGCTTGCAGAACTCCCGCTTCCCTCGCGGCCGTCCAGGTCGAGGCCTTGGTACAGTCCTCCGGCGAAAATCTCCAATCTGCTCCAGAATGCTGATGATACTCCAGGTGGTCATGAAAATCATCAAGCACTGCTCCCAGACCTTCCCTTCCACTGCGACCGGCGCTCTTGTCGGTATGGATGTCGATGGCACCCTCGAAATCACGAATACTTTCCCTTTCCCCGTCGTTGAGGTCCCCGCCGAATCGCACTTTGACAACGCCGCTCCCAACCCCGCCGCCGCCGCTCCCCGGGCTAAGGCCAACGCTGCCTACTCCGGCGAGATGATTCGCATGCTGCGCGAGGTTAACACTGACGCCAACAACGTCGGCTGGTACACCAGCGCCAACATGGGCAACTTTGTGAACATGAACGTGATCGAGAACCAATTCTACTACCAGAGCCAGATGAACGAGCGCACAGTTGCCCTCGTTCACGACGTCAGCCGCAGCGCCCAGGGCAGCCTCAGCCTCCGCGCTTTCCGTCTGTCATCCAAGTTCATGGCTGGGTTCAAGGAGAACAAGTTCACCTCCGAGGAGTATGTACCCGATGTGTATAGAGGAAAATGGAATACTGACAGCCTCGCAGCCTGCAAAAATCTAACATGCGCCACCAAGACATCTTCGACGAGCTCCCCGTCCAGATCCACAACTCGCACCTGATCACCTCTTTCATCCACCAGCTGCAGTGCCCAACCACATCGGCCTCAACTGAGCTCCCTCCTTCCCTGGCCGCCCTCGAGTCCAGCCCCTTCAACAAGACCTCCACCCTCGCCCCCAACCTTGAAAACATGTCGCTCAGCATCGACCCCTTCCTGGAGAAGAACTGCGATCTCCTTCTGGACAGCATCGAGACCCACAACACCGAGGTCAACAACTACCAGTACTACCAGCGTGTGCTCGGCCGCGAGCAGCAGAAGATCAACAACTGGAAGACGAAGCGCGCCCAGGAGAACGCTACCCGCGCCACCCTCAACCAGCCCCTCCTCCCCGAGGACGAGTGGCAGCGTCTGTTCAAGCTCCCAGCTGAGCCCAGCCGCCTGGAGAGCATGCTCAACACCCGCCAGGTGGACCAGTACGCCCGCCAGGTCGACAGCTTCGTCTCGTCGAGCACGGGCAAGATGTTCGCCATCAAGGGCAACCTGTTGCCCAACGAGGTTTTGAAATAAATGTGATGATTTGCAAGGGAAGACACGATGCTTCTGGGATTGCATGACCTTTTTACGGCGTAGGGAGGGAAAATGTTCTCTATTTGGGATGTTAATATGACTTCCTTTTTTTCTTCTATCTGTGATGAGCGGATCCGAGTTTCTCTGGATATGTGACTCTGGTGTGTGCATCGTTTTGTATTCAGTCATAGAAGGAAAATTATACTTTTTTCAGATTCCAACTATTCACCTGCATTGATCTGTCGGAAGATACAATTTAATACTGAGTATATCGGGTTGGCCGCCCTCGAGGTAATGTGGAGATGGAATCTCACATCTTGATGACATATTGAAGAGAGATTCATATATCCTACAGCATATGCTCTCATTCCCGCTAAATCATACTTAGACCCCCATAAATCATTCAACAATAGCACTACCACTCACCCCCAACAACCAACGGAACATGCAAAAACCTAAAACCAGACTCCTCAACCTTGGGAAGCCTACCAGCCCGAATATTGATCTGCAAAGACTGATGCAACAACCTAGGAGCCTTAAGACCACCATCGCGCTCCCTCCTCAACGCCACAAACTCCTCTTCACAAATCCCCTCCTTAAGATGCTTATTCAACGTCTTATGATCTCGCACACTCATCCAAGGCACAGGCTCACTCCGTCCTTCTGGCGGGTAATCATGACCCGTCCAGATCTTGTAGTGATCTGGTAGACTTAGCAGTTTGCGCCCTGAGGCGTAGAGATCTCGTGCCGAGCCGCCGGGGAAGTCGCAGCGTGCTGTTCCTATATCTATGTGGAAGAGGCTGTCGCCGCAGAAGAGGTTTTCTGGGGCTCTTTTTAGTATTTGTGGGAGAAACGGGCAGGGGTGGAATGGAATGCTTCTTTTACCTCCAATCATATATCCCAAATGATCAGGCGTATGACCAGGAAGGTGAATCGCCTTCGCACTCAACTCTCCAATAGAAAAGACTTCATCGTCATCGAAGAGTCTATCGAAAACGCGTACATATTCTTTGGCTGGGACGCCGTACCGCTTGGCAAACAGAGTCTGTACTTGTTCGATACGTTTGCCAATGCAAACGGGCGGTTTGAAGCCTTGATCAGTTGCAAGGCGGGTTTGGAGATAGGACGCAGCAGTGAGGTGATCTGCATGCGCGTGCGTTTCGAGGATTTTGTCGATTTTGTAGCCCATCTCTTTGGCTTTTGATAGGATGGCGTCTGCTGCTTCGGTTGTTATGGCTTGGGTTGCTGAGTCGTAGTTTAGGACTGGGTCGATGATTACTGCTTTTGAAGTTTTGGGGTCGGCTACTAGGTATTGCCAAGTTCCGGATGTCTTTTCGAATATCTCGTGGATGGTTGGGTTGCTTAGTGTTGCTGTTGTGTATGCAGCGCGACTGGATGTGCTTGGTTGATTGTTTGACCAAGGCTTTTGGTTCCATTTCGGAATCGGGTTGGTTGTTAAATGCAGGGCCCTCTGGGTAGAGAATATATCTCTAGACGTCCTTGTTATCGAGGCTGTAGCTGCGGCCTTTTGGTGAAGTTGACGCAATGGTCTATAGCCGGGCAGCTGCAAAGCCAGGCGGGAGGTGCTGCACGCTCTATACATAATCGGTGTCACTTGCCGTTTCATGCTAGATGACTGTCGATAAGTATCGATCATGATACGCCAAATTTAAACATTGAAAATATGGAAGCACATAAATGCCCGGGTTAGGTCCCTTTCCATACAAATCGAGCTATGTGTCATCCAAGGTCGCCGACTCGGTGAGCAAGGTCGGCGAACATTCGGCGATTGGTATGAATCATGTCACTTCAGATGGTTCACAGTCCCGCCACTTGTGGCAATTTACCGTTATATCCCCTATCTCCATGGCTGTTCCTGCGTAGCTTGGGATGACCCGGAAACAGACTCGGTCTCGGGCCGCATTTCTCCGAACTATTCAGCTACACTCACGTATTAACATCTAGGCGTAGCAAACATAGTGGCTAGAACCTATCTTCGAGACATTACTCTGAAGCACCTCGAGGAAAGGTGTCTTGGGGGCTTACAATGTAGCCTGTCATGCAGCTTATCCGTGGCTTGTTCTATTTTCTTCGCCTCCTTAATACCTGGCCTTCATCATTAACCGATTATGGTCCCGATTATGGGACTATTGATATAACATCTACTCTATGTCTCGTTCAATCTCCGCAATTATAAACACAAAACAGCCAATTCCTGTAGTCGAGATGAAAGGGTCACCGATTAGAGCACAGCCACAATACTTTAGCTGTCAGAGAGAGCCAAGATAAGATGCGGGAAAGGACCCATTTATATTGCAGTTTGACCAATTAGACCTCGTTCGTGACGCATTGAGACCAAAATGAAATGAAATGCAGCTTAAAGCTAACAAAAGAGAAAAGTATACTTGACAAGGGGTATCACGTGGTGATGAACGGACTCGACTGCGCAACTTCATCTCCTCTTCCTCAACAACACCCGCAACGAGTTCGTCGTCTGCTCCTGATTACTGTAGACTCTGATTCCATCTTTTTTCAAACACGCTGGTCAAAATGCCTGGTGTTCGTGAGTGTTTCTGCCGCCATATACAGAGGATCGACCCTGTTTCTGGCATCTCACACCAAAAGCATAGCACTGACATTCCCCAGCCCCTGACGCGCTTGAGCAGGTGAAGAAGGGATTCAAGCGGCTTTTCAGTCGCAAGAAGAACAAGAAGCCCGCGCAAACATCCGAGCCTGCTGCTGCAACTGCCCCTGTGGCCGGTGAGGCGGCCGCTGCAAAGCCCACCGACCCCACTGCCACCCCGGATACTGCCCCTGGTATGATGCCATTTTCCGCCCCAAACCTTGCACACCTTGCTTCTTCTTTACCCCGAAACTAACTCATTGACTGGTTAAGACGCTCCTAAGCCAGCTGAGACAGCCCCCGCTGCCCAGGCAGATACCACTGCCGCTAAGCCTGAGGAGGAGGCCCCTGCTGCCCAATCTGAAGCCCCTGCTGCTAAGCCCGAGGCTGCTGCTACTCAGCCTGAAGCTACACCCGAAGCGCCTGCTGCTGCTAAGGTCGAGCCTCCTGCTGTTCAACCTGAAGCTGCGCCTGAGGCCCCCGCTGTTGAACCCGAAGCACCTGCTGCTAAGGCCGAGGAACCTGCTAAGGCCGAGGAGCCTGCCAAGACCGGTAATTGAACCTCTTCCCAGCGCCACAAAGCAAAGAGTAATACTAATGGTGATGTTAGATGTTCCCGCTAAATAAAGTGATTTCTCTTAGTTTGAACCACTCGGACATGGCTGCTCAGTCATGGAACACATTCTAGCATTGATGCTATCTTGATATTACACGACTTGAGGCTGCTTACTATACATAATAACATTTTATACCTTGATATACCAATTTCATAATACTTTTGAGCTGAAAGGAAGACATGGAATTTTCATCAATGTTGGAGGCCTTAGAAAGACATAGATAGTCTCTCTAAAATAGCTATCTAAGTTCAGCATTGGCTGCCAGCTTGGCAAGTTCTGTTTTACAAGGAATCGAATATGTTCTAGTCTTGATGATAGAAACTATCTGGCCTGTTTTAAAGTCCCCGATATCTTAGGCACATTAATAATCTACAAGGCTTGTTATTTCCACGTCCCTAAATGATACTTTTGATAAAATATTTATGCACTCTAGCCGCATGCGAGATATCTATACTCTATGTACCAGTCGGCGATAATAAAGCCAAATCACGTTAAAGCCTCATTACAGACCTCGTGAGAGTAGAAAGTGGCACGTTGTAGAAAATGAAGCCCGAATGCATGGATCGGCGATCAACCGTAGCCCCGATATCGGAGGGGGTTAATCCGGATCCCGGTGATCACGACATCGAGCTGTTCCTGGCCAGCTCAAACTTTTTTGTTGAATAGCTTCATTTTGTCACTTCAAAATGTTTCAGAGTCGTGTTTCATTAGCAGCTCGCGCTGCCCGGCTATCAATTGCTCCTCAGTCGAGGGGTCTTGCGACTGCCTCCCCCGTCAGCTCCGTTGCCCGCAACCACAAGATTGTAGTGGTGGGCGGTGGTAGTGCAGGCATTTCTATCAGTCACCAACTCCTCCACTCCGGTAAATTCGCACAAGATGACATTGCCGTCATTGACCCTGCCCAATGGCACCACTATCAGCCCGGCTGGACCCTGGTTGGCGGTGGCCTCAAGAACAAAGAGGACCTACGTCAGCCGATGAACAGCTTGGTGGATCCCAAGTTCAAATTCTACAACCAGGGAGTGGGCTCCTTCGCCCCTGCTGAGAACGCTATTACCCTCGAGAACGGCGACAAGCTTGGCTACGAGCAACTTGTCGTCGTGCCCGGCATCAGCATCAACTACGGCAACATCAAGGGTCTCCCCGAGGCTCTCGCCGACCGAAACTCGACCGTGTCCTCGATCTACGGCTATGATACCTGTGATAAGGTATTCCGCACCATCGAAAACCTCCGCGAAGGCAACGCCATCTTCACCCAGCCCGCCGGCGTGATCAAGTGTGCCGGTGCTCCCCAAAAGGCCATGTGGCTTGCATTGGACCACTGGAAACGGGCCGGTCTCTACAACCCCTCCAACCCTGCCGAATCCCCGATCAAGATCAGCTATGCTACCGGTCTCCCCGTGATGTTCGGTGTGCCCAAGTACAACGCCATCCTCGAGCAGATGCGCAAGGACCGCGGCGTCGAGGGACTCTTCCAGCACGACCTGGTTGCCATCGACGGCAAGTCTGCCATTTTCGCTTCTCCCAACGGAGAGGTCACTAAGCCCTTCGACCTGTTGCACGTGTCGCCCAAGATGGGCGCCCACGCATTCGTCAAGAACAGCCCTCTGGCCAACGAGGCTGGTATGGTCGATGTCGACGACAACACTACCCGCCACAAGAAATTCGCCAACGTCTGGTCCGCTGGTGATGCATCCAGTCTTCCGACATCCAAGACCGCCGCTGCCGTCACCTCCGAGGCTCCTGTCCTCGTTCGCAACCTCCTGCAGAGCATGGAGGGTAAGGAGCTTGACGCTTCTTACGACGGATATACCTCGTGCCCGCTCTTGACTGAGTACGGTAAGGTTCTCCTTGCTGAGTTCAAGTACGGTGGTGAGCCTAAGGAGACATTTGGCAACTGGTTCGGTATTGACCAGGGTGAGCCCCGTCGTGCCTTCTATCACTTAAAGAAGGACTTCTTCCCTTGGGTGTACCAGAACTACATGGTCAAGGGTAACTGGGGCGGTCCCAAGGGTTGGAAATGAATTATAGATTAAAAGTTTGTGTACAATAGATTGAACTGAAAAGCAACGATACCGTGAATGTATCGCACGAAGGGTTAAAACAAATGTTATATTAAATGATAAACATGAACATGAAAAAGAACATACGTCGCTGCAAGTGGGTTGTGTCAATGATATCATCGCTCATCATAGCCCCTATCGATAAATATGGACAATCTTGATCAGTGAGTTTTACACTCTGGTTAAAGTATGTTTGAATGTTTCTCTGTACTTGCTCTATAGACCTCCTTTCAACTATTCAATCATGTACAACACTCATACAGATATCTGGGTGGTGAGTAGCCCCCGATCAACCTATATCTAGTGGGTCTCGCAGCTATATGTATAGTCCACGCCAACTTTCGAGCCTACATGCACCAATGCGATATGGAAGAGTCAACTAACATGGCGTATTCAAACAGGCAGGAGCATTTGCCGCGGTAGTCGTCGACTTCGTCGTCTACCCCTTTGACACCCTCAAAACCCGCATCCAATCCCCGAACTACGAAAAAGTATTCAAAGATGCACGCACAGGAGCAGTACAGCGCAACGTGTTATTCAAAGGACTATACCAAGGAGTCTGGAGTGTTGTATTTTCAACAATACCATCATGTATGTCTTATCTCACCTTCAAATACAGAAGAGACTTCGCTACTAACTCATCCCAGCGGGCGCATTCTTCACAACCTACGAAACCGTAAAAAGCATCTTACACAATTCATCCAAATCCAGTCAAAACAGAAATCGATCTTCAACAAATGGGACCCTAGACAAATTCCATCTCCCATTCACACATTCCCTCCCAACACCCATAATGCACGGAATCGCATCCTCAACCGCCGAGATGATATCATGCCTCATCCTCACACCAGCGGAAGTCCTAAAGCAGAATGCGCAGATAATCAACCAATCCCAATCAAACAATAAAAGCACACTTTCAAATGAAGGCAAAGACAAAGGAAAAGGGAACAAGTCAGCTATGCGGCAGGTTATCTCCAAATTCAGACACCATCCCTGGCGTCTCTGGAGCGGATATACTGCATTGGTTAGTCGCAACTTGCCAACGACAGCCCTTCAGTTCCCAATGTTTGAATATGTCCGTTCCCGATTAATTGAACGGCGACGACGACGGAAAGCAGAATCTGCTAGCCGTGCTGGGACCCGCCATGATACATCAGAGTCAGGGCAGTCTGATCAGTTGATTGAACGGGCTGGATTGACTGGCCTTGCAGCTGCTATTTCGGGGAGTATTGCTTCTACTGTTACTACGCCAATCGATGTTGTTAAGACTAGAGTTATGCTTTCGGCGAGTGAGGTGCGTGATAAAGGGCCGTTTGCTGTAGGGAGGGATATCCTACGCAATGAAGGGGTTCGGGGGTTGTTCAAGGGTGGTTTGATTCGGGCGGGGTGGACGGCTATTGCTTTGGGGTTGTACCTTGGTCTTTATGAGGGCGGGCGGTTTTGGCTTGAGAAGAGGCGGATGGAGAGGGACGGAGTTGGGAGGGATGAAGGTGGGGCGGTTGTTTAGTATGAAATGGTCTTTGGTGGTTTTATCGAACGTGTTGATGATGTATGGCCAAGGAGAGAGAGCCTTGTGGCTTTTCTGTTGCTGTTGATTACCCACATGGTATCCTTAAGAGCCGGCAACTATAGCTTTGCTTAGAGATGAAGGGTTGTCTTTGTTTTCAAAGACCGATATAAAGCGGCTAAATTCATGCTGAAAAGGGATTGTGTTGCATTGTCTCGAGAAGCCTTGAACAAAGGATACAAAGAACGAAAGATCCAAAGATCACAGGAAGCTATAATTGAAGTCCTTGAGTATATATACCATGGGAATTGCCTTGAAGATAAGTTCCGCTCGAGATCATCTTAATAACTTGATTAAAACCGCGAACACCTGAAATGTCATCTAAAATTTCCCCAATGAGATCCTCGCCAGCCAACCCGCCATGGCGGAAGAACACTATGGACATCGACGAAGGCTATGAAGCTGACGACGAGTCCTCGAAACCAAGATCAGGAGACACAACCACTGCCATCTCATCTCCTCCAGTCGAAATCCAAGGTGTATTCCACTTCAAAGTCCACCGGGAATGCAGCACAATGTCCGGATCATCCGGTGAGGTAAGCCAATGGATAAACGCCTCCTACTTTCTGTGGAAGATGTGCGCTACATTAGCAGACACCGCTGCCGATCCCGAATGGACAGAGGCATTCGAACTATGGCGATCTACATGGGACCAGATCCAAGAAGAGTTACTAGTATCTGAAGATACTGGAGTTCCTGTAAAGATTCCCCCCGCGCCAGTTAACCTTGCGTCGGTCCAACCGGGTAGTGTAAGCCTGAGGGGCAGTGAAAAAGAGGATTGGGTAATTGAGATTGAACAGGAGGATGATGGTATGCTATATGACAATCAAGATATTTGGGCTCTTTGGAGACGTGTTGTTGAGTCGCCTGCGGGTCCTGCTGATGCTTTTTGCGTTATTCTTAAGGAGACTGCGAGAATTTGTCCCCTGGCATGAGTGGTTAGATCACTCTCATCTTTTCTTTTCTTATGTTCTGGTTTTATTGGTACTAGCCCCGACGCTAATATAATTTGCATTTCCCCCCTATCTCGGTATAGATAATCTAACACAGATAAGAATGTAGTTAGGATATGACATCTCCCTTGAAATCTAGGTCCTATTGTTAATCCCGTAGGGTATTGCAGACCCCCAAGCCCTGTAACCAATAAGTCTCATGCTTATATTGTCTGAATAGTCCGAATGAAACATATAAGTCTAAAAGGCGTAGTTATGTATGCGCGGTACCAGAACTCCACTACTTTGTTAGGGCTAACGTGTCGGGCTAGTTGACTTACAACAACCGACGAAACGATTAAAATCAGTATCAATTACATATTTTCAATCATAACCACACTAGGCAACTTGGCAGGTTAGTAATTTACCGAGACTAACGCTATTATGATCGCAAATGCCATAAATAGCAAAGACTAGATTAAAGACCCTTGCAGACTAGTAGTAGCACGGTGTCTTACAACTCGAGTATATAAAAAAAAACGGTGAGCCCACTCCAAATAAAGAATCCATATCCATTCCTAATCTAATACAAATCAGAAGCGCATCAAGCAAGGAAGGACGTCTGGGCGGGAAGCTGTGGGGATATACATTTTTTTTAGGTCTTTAGCGGTCTAGCTGATATGACCAAAAATGAGAAATGACCGTATTATGGCCAGTGTGACCGAGTGGTTTAAGGTGCCAGATTTAAGATTCTCCGGAATAAAACCCTGGTGGGGCAACCCGCGCGAGTTCGAACCTCGTCGCTGGCATTTTTTTGTATTTTTTATTTATTCCTCACTGTAGAAGCTGAAGCTACTATTTTGGTTCTTATTTTTTATTTAATCAATAATTTTGCTATATGATAAACGTCTGCTATAATTTATGCGGACTTGATCGTTACCCAAAAATTCATTGTATTGCTGTCTTATAGATATAAAGATTCATAGCTTGATATTCAATCTGCCAACACAAAGAAACGGCAGTCCGCTGAATATAGAGGGAAATAGAATAATATTGTCCGTTTCAACATACTGAGTCATAGTATCATATCATATCTGTCGTCACATCCTGTCCATCTGCATATCCAGACCTCGCATATAATCCAAACAAACGCTATAAGCAATGTACAAAAACAAACATAACACAAAACTGCTGCCAAACTCTTTTTAGGTTAAAAGGTCGTCAGTTTCCGGAACCAGCTTGACTTCCCTTTGGCAGCCGAACTAGCCGGAGCACCCTGCCGACTCCCAGGCTGCGACCTCATACCACGATCACGCTCGTAATCACCACTGCCAGAGCTACTCTTCACACCCTCCCGACGAGAACCCCGTCTCCGAGAACGGGCATCATCGACCTCTTCGTCGGGGTACTTAGCACGGTGACGAGCTTTCCGGCGAACAGCGCGACGAGCCTCCTCATCCGACGAGAGAGAGTGGCCATTACCGGCTTCATTAGTTGCGTCGGCAGGAGGCATGTCAATGACAGTAGGCATAATCGGCGGCGGCTCTGGTGGCTCGTCAGCTTGAGAATAGACCCACGAGGAGGTCTTGTTCTTGCCCGCGCCTGGTTTCATAGGAGTCGGCCGAGTAGATTCGGGCTCCGGTGCAGCCTTGGACTTGCGACGACGGGCTTTAGGGTCTTCTGGTGCTCGCGAGCTGCGACCTCCTCGACGGTCTACGACCTCCCGCTCGTCTGGGAGGACTTCGTCGGGGAATCGTTCTTCGACGCGGGAACGGCGGCGGCTTGCTTTCGCGGCTAGCATTTCTTCCTCGCGCATTCGTCGTCGTTCGCGGCGCTCGGCTGCTTTGGCTTCGGCGGCGGCTTCGGCTTCCCGGGCTGCTTGTTCTTCGCGGGCTGCTTCTTCCCGTGCAGCTTGTTCTTCCCGGGCCCGACGTTCCTCGCGGGCTGCTCGCCTAGCTCGTTTCTCTTCTTGCCGGCGCTCTTCTTCCTCTTCTTCACGAGCACGCTGTTCGCGTGCTCGTTCTTTTCTTCTTGCCCGTCGCTCTTCGGCTTCCCTGGCTTCGTTCTCACGTGCGATCTCCCGTGCATTCTCGCGCGCGCTTTCGCGTGCGTCCGAGGGTGCCTGTCGAGAAGCTCGCTTTGCCTTACGTGCTGCTCTGCGAGCTTCGGCTTCTTCTGCTTCGGTATCTGCGCCTCCGACTCCGCCAGCGGCATCTGTCACAAATCCTTCGGCATCGGTGTCTGGTCGGACAGATCCTCTGCGTCGATCATCGCGTCGTGGTTTACGGGCTGTTTCACGCTCTGTTTCTGTGGCATATCTCCCGTCATCATCTCGGTACGAGCGTGATTTCTTCCTTTCTGGCATTTCCGGCCTTGTACTCTTCCTGAAAGAGCCGATCAGTCCCATGATCCCTCCTGTCTCTTGCTTCTTTGGCGCCGTGTTGGAACGCTTGAGACGGCGTTCTCTTGGGGGGGCATCGGCAACACCCATATCGTCAGGTCCTGATACGACGTCTGGAGGTGGCTGTGCTTGATCTGCGTCGACCATGACCCCGTCATCATCATCCTCTGGCTTGGCGCGGGGCTGATTACAATCGTCAATACCAACTTGATAAGATTAAAGTGATTAGTTCACGAACCTGTCTCTTTGACTTGCGCTTCGAGCGACTCGATTCTTCCTTTGGTGAATGGCCCTCTGCATCCTCCTTGTCAACCATCACGAGGTCATCATCCTCGATTGCATATGGATCCCGAGCTGTTGGGTAAGTATATTGTCAGCGAAAGAGCGTGAGTGAACAGTGAGACGATAAAACCAACCTGATTTCCGCCTTTCGGTGCGCGGCCGTTCACGTCGGGACTTGGAAGCATTTATACCCATCAGCTTCGCCGCCTTATCAGAAACCTCTGGCTTTTCATCCGGAGGCGGAGTGGGCATAGAAGCCTTATCATCTTCAACTGATGGGCGCCTGGAGACTGGTTTGGATGAAGATCCATGCTTGCGAGTCGATTTGCTCCGAGATTGAGGTGTTCCCAGAACCATATTGGCCAAAGCCACGCTACGCTGATTCTTGGAGGAGCGGGCCTCGCGTTCTCGCCGTTTCTCGCGGTCAGATGCAGAGGATTTCTCGACTTCTGGGTCAGCTTCTTTTGGTCGAGATTTACTCGACTTTGTTCGCACCGCTGCGGAGGGGGACCGCTCTCGAGTTGACTCTTTCTTCTTCGGCCGTTCTGTTTCCTCTTGGACCTTCGGCTCCTTGAATTCCTTGGGCTCCTTCTTGCTGGATTTCTTAGGCGGTGGAGCGGCTCCCCAGAAGCCCCAAGATGAGGTGTTAGTGCGCTCGACGCGAGCTCGTTCCTTCTTGGACGACTTTGGGGGCTCCTCGGCAGCCTCCGGTGGAGGTGTGGGAGGGGCGCCTTTATCCTCTTCTACTGGCTCTTCGGGCTCAGGTTCAGCCTCGGGAGCTGGCTCGGCTTCAGGTTCAGCTTCAGCTTCAGGCGCAGGTGGTTCCTCGGGTGGTGGCGGGGGAGTTGGGGGCTTAGCAGCAGCGGCTGCTGCTTGCAGCTTTTTATACTTCTTGAGTTCCTTCTTTGACATTTTTGAAAGGTCAGGCTCCGGTTCTGGTTCGGGGATTGGTTCTGGTTCTGGCTCGGGTTCCGGCTCTGGCTCTGGTTCCTGTTCAGGCTCAGGTTCGGGGTCATCACCGAAGTCTGGGAAGCTTCCTGGAACGGAATCTCTTGAATTTGACTTTGACTTGCTCTTTTTCGTCGGAGCAGGTTCTGGCTCCGGTTCTGGTTCAGGCTCCGGTTCAGGTTCAGGTTCAGGCTCAGGAGCTGGTTCGACCTTTTTCTCTTTGCTTTTACTTTTGCCCAACTTCTCCTCTTTGAGCTTGTCTTTCTTTGCCTGCTCTAGAGCCTTGATTCGCTCGGCAACGCTGAGCTTGGATGACTTGGACTTGGAACTCTTCTCGGGTGGAGGAGGTTCTTCCTTGACGGGTTCTGGTTCTGGTTCTGGTTCTGGCTCCGGGTCAGGATCTGCTGGAGGGTCATCACCAACATCGATAAGCAGGTCTTCCTCAATAGGCTCGGGCTCCTTCTTCTCCTCCTTGGTCTTCTTCGTCGATTTCGATTTGCTTGTTGAAGTACCTGTTAAAGTTGACCAGAAACTTTTGGAGGTCTTTTCCTCCTTAGGAGACTCAATAGCTTTCGTCTTCTTTGAGGTCTTGGCCTTGGGAGCTAGCTCTGCCCATATATCATCACCATGGTCATTCATAGCCTCAGGCTCGGGAGTCAAGCCCTGGGCAGGAGGAGTCGGTGCAGGTGGAGGCGGCTCTTCGATATCCTTGCCTTTCTTCTTTTTCTTCTCCTTGGTTACGCCCCATCCCCAGCCATCATCTTCAGCCGGTTTCTCGGGCTCCGGTTCTGGTTCTGGTTCTGGTTCCGGCTCGGGTTCGGGCTCAGGTTCAGGTTCAGGTTCGGGGGCAGGTGGTTCCTTGGGCTCATCGGATGGGAGTTCGAAGTCCTTGCCCGGGATGGGCAAACCCTTTCGTATCAATTGCTTTTCTCGCTTCTTACGTTCCTTGGAAGAAATGTCCTTCCAATTTTCGTATAGAGGATCGTCAGGAACTGCTTTCTCGGGCTCAGGCTCGGGCTCTGGTTCCGGCTCAGGTTCAGGTTCGGGCTCAGGTTCTGGCTCAGGCTCCGGTTCGGGTTCAGGTTCAGGGATGGGTTCAGGCTCGACTTTGCCCTTCTTTTTCTTCTTGTCCTTCGTAGACACGCCCCATGAGAAACCAACATCGGCTATAGGTTCTGGAGATGTCTCCTCGACCACAGGCTCCGGTTCCTTGGATTTTTTGTCCTTTTTCTTGACTGCTGTACCCCATCCACCCGTCCAGTCATCCGCTGGTGGAGGATCTGGAGCTGGTTCTGGATCAGCCAAGAGGTCAATCTTCTTCTTGTCCTTTAACTTGGATCCGGTGAAGCCAAAGTCATTTTCTGGCTCGGGAGACTTCTCAGGCTCAACGACAACTTCCTCCGCGGCTTGGGCTTGGGCTTGGGCTTCTGCTTGTTCCGCTGCCAATTTTGCCAAGGCTTCATCCTCATCTTTCCACTTCTTCTCCATTTCCTTCTTCGCCTTGCGCTGTTCCTTCTTAGATAAATTCAGGTACCATGCTTCTTGCGTGAAGTCGGGTCTCGGCGGAGGAGCTGGAGGAGCCGGAGGGGGTGGAGGAGGCACAGGCTCTGGTTCCGGCTCGGGCTCAGGCTCAGCTTTGCCCTTCTTTTTCTTGTCCTTGGTTGAGATATCCCAGCCTCCCCAGTCATCCTCTTGTTTCTCAGGCGGAGCATCCAAGTCACCAAAATCGAATCCGCCAGCAGCTGTTTTGGATGACTTCTTTTTCGTGGAGCCCCAAGGATTGTTGTCATCTTTAGGAGGCTCATCGAGGACATCAAGCTTACCGCCAGTATTCCAATCTTTGCCCCAACCCCCAAAGCTGAATCCAGTTCCGCCAGTCTTAGGAGCCGGAGTATCAAAATTCAAGTCCAGCTGCGGTGCACCGCCGTCCAAACTTACATCCTGGAATCCTCCAGGGGGTCCTTCGTCCTGTGGTCCTATTTAGAGAAGTCCAGCTTGGAATTGAGAAGCGCGGGTTCTTACCTTGCTCTTCTTTTTTTTCCCTACGGTGTTAAACCCGGCCCACGAGTCATCACCACCACCAGCGTCATCAGCCCAGCTGAGATTTTTGGTAGCAGATTCTTCGGCGGCCCTTCGTTCTTCTTCCTCTTTAGCGACTCTTTCCGCCTCTTCCTCTTCCTCTTTCTTCTTCTTGTCCTTTTTCTTCCCGCTCACATTCCAATCACCCCAGTCATCACCTCCGTCACCTCCGTCACCCCCGTCACCGCCATCTCCGGCACCACCTGCATCACCAGCGCCGCCACCGTCACCTCCTCCGTCACCATTGGTCTGCTCGTCCGCCGGAGGATCCGAGCCACCACCGGCTGGCGGAGAAGGAGGCGGAGCCGCCTTTTTTGCAGCAGGCTTTTTCTTCTTGTGTTCCCTCACACCAGTCAAATTCTCGAAATCAATGCGAACATCCAACATGCGATCTTCCAGCAATGCTGACGACTTCGTAAGCGATTTATCTCGAGGAGTCTGCGGCGCGGAAGAAAGGACCCCATGTTTGCGCTGTGCGAGCGGAGGAAGAGCAGAGTATTCGGGAGGAAGATCGTGAACCACATCGTCGTAGGAAGGCGGCTGGTCGTACAACCTTGGCTCTGGGGCGCGCGAACTCAATTGGGCCACCAGATCAGGTTTCCCAGGACGGAGGTTCACCCCCAGAACAAACGTAGCCCAGACATCGTCAATGACTCTCTCCCCCTCGGTTCCCAGATTCTTGGTGTGGTATGCGACATCCTCCAGACTGTGTATCTTCCCCGCGCCTGCACGATAAGACCCCTCCATAACCTCCATATCGAAATCACATGCGATGGCACAGTCCAATCACTGATCTGTCGACTCCGCGATTCCTGAGTGCGAACGCATCGGGGTGCGGGCTTGTGTGTCGAGTTCCGCGGGGGATGGACCCCAATCGGCAACAAACAGGCGGGGGCGAGCGAGTATCTGGGCGCGGAATGGCACGATGGGCTGTCGCAGTGCTAGGATGCGCAAACAAGCGTTCGATTTCGGGTAGATTGGTGGCAAGGTCGAAATTTAAACGTCAGATGTCAATAAAGAGCAAATAGCCTCCCTGCACGACCGGCGCTAGTTCAGTGGTTGTTTCGCGTGTGCGATAAGACCTATATGAGATCCGAGACAGATTAGAAACGCACGGGGGTGTGTGTGTATGAGTATAGGAGTCAAGGGAGGAAAGGGAAAAGTTGGTATCAGCTGGAGGCAGGGATGGAAGTAGTTGGGGCGGTGGAGGTGAAGATCATCTCTCATCTATGCCTCGGGCTAAGGAATGAGATTTCTTCCCAATTTGACGGGGATATTTATTTTTTGGGTAGTCTCACCATTCTATGTTTCAACAGCTATTCCTTGAGAATACCAATAGCAAAACAAACGACTCGACAGGAAAGTCAACTAAAGCAATAAACAGGATGGCTGGGATGAACGGGATCACCATTTAACTTTTTTCCTGCTATGTGTGTACTCCAATAGGCTTACATTCTGCATGGCATACTATAGGCACAGACTGTGATATCCATGCAGTCTGACTGTCCTATAGATCATCAGACACCCCCTCCATCAGCACTGCAGGTATACATACACCAGCCACTTACTACTGGGATCGCAGTTTCCAATTTTCACTACACTGCAACCATGGCACGACCGTCGCCATCCATGGATCACTCTGGAATAGACTGTTTGGTTCCGTGGGTGCCCAAACTAGCGGGGCTTACCCGTCTGCATGGAATAAACAAACATGCAGTACGGAGTATACAATGCAGGGTCAATGGTGGGTGTGGTGTACTTATAGTTCTATTGACTGCTGTATAGCAGCCGAAGAACACATCACATTTCACCCTCTTTCGACGAGATCTATTCTTTAATTGGCGCTGAAGCTGTTGACTCCTCATGTTTCGGCCTAATCAATTCGATACTTTATCTACGCTAGATCGCTCTGGCGCTCTGCAAGTGCAGCACATCGGTTGCTCACCGCCACTTGTGCGCCGGAGCAAAACAACCACCAGTGCGGGGGTGTGGAGAGCCCGTGGCAAGAAAGTTGAATGTCTCTTATGACTCAGACTATGTGATACTGTACAGTAAGGTGGAATCACACTTGAATCGGAAACGGAGGAGGTATCCATTGGAAGATGGCTTTTTCTAAGAATAATCGTCTGCAGAGCATCCACACCCAGAAACAGCAACTATAGAGAAACAGTGACATGAAACTACAATACAGCGACAAACGAAAAGGGAATTGAGCGACAGGGAAGCTGAAACACGCGGCATGTAACATACACCAGACCGAGAGGGTACCGTTTTCTGGGAGAACCTCCCAGCTCGAACACCAGACTAGCCAAGATAAATCAAAGATCAAGTTAGGATGAAGCCTCGGCCGCCTTAGACTTTGAGGGTGGAGCTGGGGTTCCATAAACCTCCTGGTGCTCTCTCTCGTATCGCGCACGATCTTCAATTGACAATTTGTGGTAGGGCTATTGCGACGATTAGTTTATGCAGTTCAAGGCTTGTCCAATGGGTCCATACCTCTTTCTCTGCCTCGGACATTGCCTTCCATTCTCCAGCAATGACGCTAACTCGTTCACGAACAGCCATATGCTGGTTGTCGCTGGACTTCAGACCTTCAGTGCAGTAAAAGGTGTAGGCGCTGGAAGGCCTTCTGACCAGGCGCTCATCTTGGATTAAGGTCCAGCGCTTGCTGTGGGGCTTGCCTTCAAGACGCGTAAGGGACAGACGGGCGATGTTGGCTTTTTTGATTTGGAGAGGGGTGTGTGAGTTCAGCCAATCTTCATACGAAGCTTTATTGGCGGCTTTGTTCTCCTCGGCCTGCGCTCGGTATTTCTGTACTGGGAAATTAGTACACTGACAACAGCGACAAGTGCTTTGTAACGTACCGCTTCATTCGGGACGGGTTTGAGCATCTCGGCGGCGGCCTTAACGGCGTCCCTCTGGTTGGGATACTGTCCCTTGATTTCGTTGATCTTCTCATGGAGAGCAATGAAGAAGTAGTTTTCAAGACGACCCTTGGGCACTTCCAGGGCAGTCTGCTTCAGCTGCTTGATGTGATCCTTGTGCTGACGGAGCTCCTTAGCTTCCTTTTGCTTCTCGGTCAGCGGCTTCTTCTTGGTCGAGCTGCTCTTAGCGGGCTTCCTGTTGTCGGTCTTCGCCTTGGTCTTCTTTGGCTTGGGGGAGGTATCAGTCGCAAACGACTTGGATTGCGAGAGCGATAAAACGGCGGGGATACGCTGGAGCTGGGGGCGCGCCTGGCGTACGTTGGCAGCCAGACAAAGGTGACGAAGCTGGTTCTGCACGCCGATCATGGCATTAGGGCGAGTGGAAGCACCGAAGTGCAAGGGTCTGAGGAGGGCCCCTCGAGCTGCGGACTGCCAAGGCATGATAAATTGTAAAAGTAAACTGAGGCTTGGAGTAAGAGGTCTAGTACAGCTGTAAATTAAAGCAGCAAGGTAGAGGGCACCACAAGAGCTTCTGACGCAAGCGGAGAGGGAGGCTGGACGGCGCGTGCCCTTCGTTTGGATCTATCCGCATCAGGTTAGCTCAATAACCAGATCACGTGACCCATTCTCCACGATTGCTTCAGCACTTCTCGGGTCACGACGTTTGGTATGTTTGTTCTCACGGCGTAATTTTGTCGACCTGAGAGCTTGTTTTTGCAGAGAGGCGACGCTTACTCTTCCAACGCTCGGTACCCCGAGTCCTTTTGAGCTTCAGTAACACTCACTAATCAGCCTGGAACAATGGCACGGCACGGGGATACTCGCTCACCATCACCTGTAGGCAGCACATACTCTTCATCCAGACGCAATCGCCGTGATGATGATCGCTATGAGAGAAGCCGGCGGGATGATGGGCGCGGTTATCGCAGATCCCGCAGCCCAGAGGTACGTGTGGCGAATCGCAAGACATTTTCAAAGCAAACTTCTGACCATGGATGTGTTATACAGAGGCGCTACCGCGAGCGCGAGCGTCCTCGTGACAGAGATGGATACAGACGCCGTGACCGCTCGCTAGACCGTCGCGACGAAGACAGCTACCGACCGGGTCGCAAAGACCGATCCCGAGACCGCCGGCGCTCCAGAGACCGAAACGAAGACGTTGATCGCCGACAAAGTCGTGACGGAGATTACCGGGCCAGGCGAGATGATTCCCGCGAGCGGGATCGCAGGCGGATAGATGGTTCTGCTGATTTGAAGCCGAAATCTAGACGGGATGCCAGTCGTGATCGTGCGATGAACAGACGGTCAAGGTCCAGAACTCGGGAGGTATGTCACCAGAAAACCGCTTTTTCCAGAAGTGTAATATTAACGCTCTTTATAGCCATCCAAACCATCCACACCAGCTCCCACCGCACAGACCGACGAAGCGAAAAAAGCGGAGAGGCAAGCGAGGCTGGAAGCATGGAAGCAAAAACAGGCTGCCGAGCGCGAGCGCAAACAACGAGAGCAAGAAACGGCGGGCCCGAAGACTATCCTGGACGAGCTTGACCGTCAAAAGGGATTCTCCCCAGCCGTGGGCTCACCCCAAACCCCTGTGACCCCCGCCGAGTCCCCAGCTCCCGCTGCATATCCTGGAAAGTTCGATCCCAAAGCTATCGCGAAACCATCGACAACAAATTCTGCCACTCCCGCAGTTCTTGGAACCGACGTTGCGGTGCCAATGTCCAAACTGTCCGCGACAGCTAACAAACCTGCTCCTGCGCCTGCCAAGCTTTCAGGTCCTTTGAAAGCCAAAGGTAACGTTAGCGGGTTTGGCTTGGGTGCCAAACAAGCCTCTGACACCGAGAAGCCTTCCGCGCCTATAACTCTGGGCTTTGGCGAAGAAGAATCCACCCGCAAAAAGTTGGAGCGACTACCGACTCCGCCTATTGATGACTCTAAAGATACCGAGCCAGCAGTAAACGATGCAGGCGAAGATGACGATGTTGACATGCACGACGAGGGGACGGAGGAAAAGGCTGCAGCGGTAGCACGTGCCGCTGCTGAGCGACGAGAAGAACGACTTCAGAACACCGAAAATGGAGATGTCCACATGGAGGACTCGACAAATGGACAAGCCGATTCTACCCCCATGGAGGTCGACGAAGCCGACGAAGTCGACCCTCTGGATGCTTTCATGTCCGAGCTGCAAGACACCGCACCTCGAAACAAGACATCAGGTGCCAAGTTCGGGAAGAAAAAGGAGTCACATCAACCAGAGGCCATGTTCGGAGACGATGAGGATGTGGATGTCACCGCAGTTGGTGCTGATGATGCTGCCGATGACCTCCTCGCCATCGCGAAGAAGAGAAAGAAGCGGGAGCTCCCCACAATTGACCATGCCAAGATTGAGTATGAGCCATTCCGCAAAGACTTCTACACCGAGCCTTCCGACCTTGCTGGTATGACTGAGGCGGAGGTTGCAAATTTGCGTCTCGAATTGGATGACATCAAGATCCGTGGTTCTAACGTGCCCACGCCTGTTCAAAAGTGGTCCCAATGCGGACTGGGCGTGCAGACCTTGGACGTCGTCCGCAAGCTTGGCTACGAGAGCCTCACCTCCATCCAAGCCCAGGCAATCCCTGCAATCATGTCAGGTCGCAACACCATTGGTGTGGCTAAAACTGGCTCCGGAAAGACGGCCGCTTTCTTGATCCCAATGTTCCGACACATCAAAGACCAACGGCCCTTAGCTGCAATGGAAGGCCCTATCGGGTTGATCATGACCCCTACCCGTGAATTGGCCGTTCAGATCCACAAGGACTGCAAGCCCTACCTGAAGGCTTTGAATCTTCGGGCAGTTTGCGCGTATGGTGGAGCTCCCATTAAGGACCAGATTTCGGACTTGAAACGAGGAGCTGAAATTGTTGTTTGCACGCCTGGTCGCGTCCTTGATCTGCTAGCCGCAAATTCAGGTCGTGTCCTCAACCTGAACAGGGTCACGTATGTCGTCCTGGACGAGGCAGACCGCATGTTTGATATGGGCTTTGAACCGCAGGTCATGAAGATTATGAACCGCATCCGACCTGATCGCCAAACTGTACTGTTCTCAGCTACCTTCCCCAAGAGCATGGAATCTTTGGCTAGAAAAGCATTGACCAATCCCATCGAGATTACCGTTGGTGGGCGAAGTGTCGTAGCGTCGGAGATCACTCAAATCGTTGAGGTTCGCAATGAAGACAAGAAGTTTGTTCGCTTGCTGGAACTCTTGGGTAACTTGTACTCCGATGATGCCAATGAGGATGTCCGCTCTTTGATCTTCGTGGAACGTCAAGAGGCTGCCGATACTTTACTCCAAGAACTGATGCGCAAGGGCTATCCGTGTATGTCGATCCACGGTGGAAAGGACCAGATTGATCGTGATTCCACCATTGAAGATTTCAAGGCTGGTATTTTCCCTGTCCTGATTGCCACGTCTGTCGCCGCTCGTGGATTGGATGTTAAGCAACTCAAACTGGTAGTCAACTATGACGCCCCCAACCACATGGAAGATTATGTTCATCGTGTTGGTCGAACCGGTCGAGCTGGAAACACTGGAACTGCGGTGACCTTCATCACCGAAGATCAGGATCGGTACGCAGTTGATATTGCGAAGGCTTTGAAACAAAGTGGACAAGAAGTGCCTGAGCCAGTCAAAAAGCTGGTTGATGGGTTCCATGAAAAAGTCAGGGCCGGAAAGGAGCACAAAGCTGGAAACAACGCTGGTTTCGGTGGTAAGGGCCTAGACCGACTTGATGAAGAACGTGAAACTGCCCGCATGCGCGAGCGGCGCACATACAAGACTGGCGACAACGACGACGAAGATGAGGAGAGTGAGGACGATGAAGAGAAGAAGGAGGATCGCTTCAACAAGGCTCTGTCCGCCGTCCAATCTGCAGCCGCACCCGCCGCGCCCTCAGCTTCCCTGCCCGGCGTTCCAAAGGGTATCGATCTGGACGGTAAGATTACTGTCCACAGGACAGAGAAGGATCCCGCCTCTGGACCCAAGAACGCGCTGGACAAGGTTGGCTCTGCTGTTGCAAGTATCAACGCACGTCTCAGCCGCGCAGGTGTGATGAGGTCGGGTGTCCCCATCGACAACCGCGGACCTGATGCCGGCGCATTCCACGCGACCATGGAGATCAACGATTTCCCTCGTAAGTTCCATCCTCTGTTCCAAATACGTTGGATCAATGCTAACAATCTTGTTTCACACAGAGAAAGCACGTTGGGCCGTTACCAATCGCACGAACGTCGCCAAGATCCTGGAATCCTCAGGCACCTCTATCACGACAAAGGGCAATTTCTACGCAAATGGCAAGGAACCCGCTCCTGGCGAGCTTCCCAAGCTGTACATTCTGGTGGAGGGTGAGACTGAAATCTCTGTCACTAATGCTATGCGTGAGTTGATGCGCCTGTTGAAGGAGGGAACGATTGCGGCTGCGGACAGCGAGGCGCGTGCCCCTGTCGGTGGCCGTTACAACGTGCTTTAGTTTGCTTTTCCACGGTGAGCAGATCATGTTTTCAGATCTGATTGTACAATACCCTCAGTGTCTCGGCTCGCGTACATTGCCAGACGGCTGAATCTATCATGTTGATATGTCCACAATAATTCTTCGTAATACCTAGAAGTAGACAGTAGAGGCAGTTTTATAATAAGAGAGCCGGCAGGGCAAATTATGGCCAAAGGTATACAAGCGGTGGATGAAGTGTGAGATAAGTAATAATAACAGTAGTGTTGTAGCAAGTGTAATGAAGCGAAGGATACTTGATGAATGCCAAAACCCCGAACGGGCAGCCAGGCAAGGCTTGAAATGGCCGGGGGTGAGGTCGGGGCGACGGCGTGACGAACTGACGGGCTGACGAGGTACCGGGGATATACGCCGCGGAAGAATCACAGGGAAGGTGGACAACGTCTTACAGTAGCCCCACAACTAAGACCTAGCTAGGAAAGAAATGCTACGTTTACTGTTTTGTACTGTTTACTGTTCATATCCTCTTCTCCAAGCTCGAGCCACTGGCCCGAATATTGATGAAAAGAAAAAAAAATCCACGAATGGAGAGTGCCAAAGAATACGCCTGTCAATGACCCGAAAGCCATTGAACAAACTGTTCCGCCGCGCAGTGCAATGCAGGGACCAGACTGTGGTGAGCCGCCTTGATGATCGCAGCTACCCAAACAAGGTAAGTATGAAGAAGAAAGAAAAAAAAAAAAGAGGAAGGATGGGGAAGGGCGAGGTATTTATACCCGCCAGCTGGCCAGCAGATCACATGATGTCACATGAACTACAAACAACCCCCTTGTAAACATCGCCTGCAGAATACACGCTACAACGTACAAAATAAGAAATTACCACACCCAATCAAGGAGTACAGATGCATCAGAGCCCCCTACAATCATCCCCTTGATCTAAACCCCTAGATCCCGTCACAGCTGTTCAATCATTCCCACCTCCTCGCAGCCTCGGCTCCATCGGCGTCGCGCGCCGCCCTCTCAGTCCGACTAACCTGATCCAATGTCTGCGCATGTGTCTGTGCCTTCTGTGCAGCCAATTTTGAGCCTAGTTTGCCTTTACCAGTGGTGCTGCTATCGGCGCGTTTCTATAAATCGCGTATACTGGTGAGCCAAGCCGAGCCCCGACTCCACATGGACAGTATGACCATTGGATAATTAGGATCCGGGCTGTTTACATACCTGTGCAGCAATTGCTGCATTGGCGCGTGCCTCATCACTTGGTGCTTCGCTGCCACCAGTGTTGGTATTGCTCTCGCCGAGGGTGCGGCCCGGTGTTGCTTTCCAGTTTGTCTTGGCTGGAAGCGGGGCGCGGGGTGATGGATTTTGATCTGAGGTATTTGTACCCACTGTGCGGCCTGGTTGGGTGAAAGGGTCATTATCCTTGTTGGAGCCTCGGGAGCAGATGTTGCCCATTGTTGTTTTAGATTGGAGAGAGGGGAGGGGAAAGGATAGATGCGATCGCAGGGTCTGGGGATGGAAATGTTGGCTTTGCGGTCGGCGCGAGCTTGCAGGAGTGATTTGGTTTTAGTCTGCACTATGAGAAGATATGAATGACGAGATCAGTAAAGTGCAATGATATTGATTTCGCAATGACTATGCTGTGAAGTGGGTTGGATGAAGGGAGCATTGCGATAAGATAGTCGATCCGGGGCAAAGGCGGTGAGGGTTGGTTAACGGTGATGTCAACAGTTCACTCTGGAGATTGCCTAGGTACTTTTAGTTATTCTGGGTATATTGCTCAGTGATTTCCACTGAAGCATTCTCATCACTGAATGCATACGATTTGCACCTCAACTTAGGGTTTCAGGACAGCATGTGGAGGGGCGGGCAAAATGGGCAGAATGAGTCAGCAGGGCTGAGTGGGCCGGCCCTGAAGCCATGCGAAATGGCTTCCGCGGGGAAGAATTCTCATTGGAATGCTGGGGAGTACTACAGCTACAGGTACTTTGCTGATCTCCAAGTTTTGACTCTGCAGTGCGACTACGCCATGTGCTGAGATCCCCGCTTGCCAACAGGGCCAACACGATTCGCCCGAAAATCATGACGCCTAACCCCCAAGGTCCCCATCCTCTCCATCGTCCCGAAGGTCCTCACTGCACCGGGGGGCAGTATCAAGTTCCCCCTGATCTCGCACATCTTTTCGCCTCTACGTATCCTCCAAGGTCCTCTTATTCCTGCACGTCCAGGAAATCTCCGATTGCGTCGGTTAATCATAGCCGGCAGCGCATGCAGACCCGAAGCCCAAGCGCATGACACAACAGTGAGACCGCATTTTGTGTGATTGGATCATCTGGCACTATTGAGAGCTGCTGTTGGGAGATTATACCTGTGGGATTTCTGGGTGGCGTTTTGACTCTGCCGGTTGCGTGATTTTGCAGGCTGGATATTGTTCCTGGACATACCTAGTAGCCCACTTGCGGTCGTGACCCCCTCGGTTCTTCAACTGCTTTCCTTAATATCGTTCGCTGCATTTTGATATTGCGGCACACTGTTCCTGGCAACCCCTCTCAAACTTGGCCCCGGCACCTTCCCTCTACCTGAAGTGAACCGTGCACCATGGCGTCTCAAACCCAAGGCAATTTTTGCCTTGAATGCAACTGGGAGGCTTTCCACCTGGATGGCAAGGAAACGGGGGATCCCTCGGTCAACCATTCTCAACATCATTGGAATTGTTCAAGTCATGAACATCAGGCAGCGCTCCCCCATTGCGAAGTGGACGAGGCCTGTTGTGATGTAGATGACTGCGCGCTAGACTGTGGGTCAATGTGTGATGGCTTCGTGGCCTGTGGTCCTTCTACTGTCTGCTCTGTTGCCAACTGCGAGGATGACAACTGTGATGACAACGATTGCGAAGACCACTGCGAAGATAATCATTGTGACGATAACCACTGTGAGGATCTCTGCGAAGCCAATCACTGCGAAGAAACCAACTGTGATACCACACACTGTGACAGTATTGACCCTCTTTGCTTCGAGAGTCACTGCTGTGATGGTACCGAGGGGCAAGACTGTTCATTTGATACACTGTTTGGACTCAACACTCCGCTGTCGCTGGACACAGGGATGTTCCCATCGACAACAATGGGACACCATCTCGGCCATGGAACTAAAGCCCTAGAGCACCCTCTACCCGTAACCATCGATCCAAGCCAACACCATAATTTCCTACACTCCTACCAGACACACGCTACCAACTGCGACCAGAATGTACCCAACCACTTTGAGTGTCATGACTTCCAGAAGGACTTGCAGGGCATGTTTGTGGCGCCTCCTTTGCCGACGCAGACTGAGGTCAACCCGGCGGAGGTATTCCATATGCTTGGAATGTGTTCAGACTTCTCGATATGCCAGGATCAACACACTGGCACTCAAAACGACGTGTCACCCTTTGACAAACCTAAAACCGACCCGACGGACGCATTCAACTGCTTCCACCCCGAACACCTTCATGTTCACGGTCACTTCAAGAACCCTAATGACCTCAACCTGACCACCTCAAGAGGACCTCACCGAAACCAGCATCGCTGCCGAGCCCACCACCATGCCCACTCTCACCCATACTCTCCCTATTCACGACAGTCTCGCTCGAGTATCAGCTCTCACCTCCTATCTAGTCCAGGGGAGACTCCACCGCCCCTCGAGGGTGGTGTCTCATCTGTGCTGACCACCCCGGATTTCTCTGAAGACAATGATCTGCATATTTGCAAATGGTCAACAAAGATCCATGGAATCAAGGCCGCCTGTGGTGCTACTTTCGCCGATGCCGGTGCTCTTCAAGAGCACCTTGTCACCAGCCACATGAATACTGTGAACGGCGCTAAGGGCAATGGATACTACTGCTGCTGGGAGGGATGTCATCGTCCAGATGAGCCCTTCTCGCAAAAGTCCAAGCTCCAGGGTCACTTCCTTACGCATAGTAACTACAAGAACTTCTCCTGTTCAGTATGTGGAAAAGCATTTGCTCGACAGGCGACATTGGACCGACACGAGCGCAGCCACCGTGGTGATAAGCCGTATGCTTGCAAGCATTGTGGTAAATCATTCACAGATAGCAGCGAGTTGAAAACACACTCCCGCACCCACACTGGCGAAAAACCATTCAAGTGCACCTGGCCAGGATGTAACTTTACTACTGGCGACTCTTCGAACATGTCTAGTCACAGGCTGACCCACGGAGAACGAAGACACAAATGTCAATTCCCCGGATGCACGAAGAGCTTTACTCGGCCTGGTATGTCCCACCATCCCTCCCATACTTTTCTTTTCCCAATGCTGACAGTGGCCCCCTCCAGACCAACTTAAGCGTCACCAAAGGACAACACACAAAATGGAGTCATGCTCTACCTTACCTTCACCGAGTTCCGATCACTTCACAATGCCATCTTTCACCCTCGTCTAATGAACCATACCCATCAAAGACCTTGTACACGACTGTCATGCTTTACGACCCAACGGATATGGCGCTACTTGCGGCCGGGCGTACTATGGCTGGAAGACACTTACGTGTCTGCATGACTTTTTGACGTTTTGACGTTTTGAGGACCACAAAAATAGTTGATACCACCTGTGCTGAATTGAATGCTGCTGGGATTCTTCGCGCTTAATTTAGAGCTTCTACCGGTTGCCTGGTTTTGCTCCGGTCAGCTGTCTATGATATTTCTTTCTGTTTTGACACATTACAATCGCTCATATTGGGTTCTTGAACCCGTACTCGGGGATTTTTGTTCGACTTAATAGTTCAATGCTCGCATCCTGCTATTATATCTATCAATTGCATATAACAGATCTCCAGAAACATCTGGAATCATAAACTATAGACTCTGTAAATCCTATGTATAACACACCGTTATAAACAAACAAATCTACTCAGCATGAGCCCTCTCCTCCAACAACTCAACAGCATTCTTCAACTCCCGAATCCGCTGCCCAACCCGTCTCCGTACCTCATCCTTAACACCACGCGGCACATCGGCAGGGTTATAATTAGTCTCAATAATAGGCCCATCGCCATCATCCTCCCCAGCTCCAGCTCCAACCCCATTGTCCTTCTCATTCTCAACCTCCCCCGGACGCGCCGTGTACAAATGGTAAACAGCAGACAACTGGTTCAGCGCATCCCGCGCAGACTCCCGGTCCGAAGCTGCGTAGATAGTTCCCGTGTCGGTGCTCTCTGTTGCAATTTCGAATTCATCTTTGGCTATTTCGTAAAGTTCTTGCAGTTCTTCGATTAGGAGGTCTGCTTCGGCTTTGCCGGTTGAGCCTTTTAGGACTGCGTAGGTTCGGATGGTTGTTTGTGGAGTAATAGGTGGGATAGAGGTTGTTTTGGTGGTTGTGCGGACTTTTGTGGTGGTGCTTGTTAGGTTGTAGAGGGTGCGAGGTGCCAGCTGCAATCGTTGAGTCGAGGGCCGGATGGCGTGGTGTGGTCGTAGGCTTTGGTTGCCTAGACGGAGGAGTGGGGTGCTCCGTGTTGGGCGGATGTGTGCTAGACCGGACATTTTTGAGTTAAGATAGACGATGGGTTTTTTAGTATGCAATTGGAGGTGGAAGTCTAGGAGGGAGATTGGTGAGCTCGGAGGTCGTATGAGCTCAGGAATGACGTCGTTTGCTTATCTGGTCACGTGCTGATAACTATGTTGATTCATTGAAGTATACAGTTAAAGGGTGCTAGAATGGACAGTAGTATCCATAAATACATTCCTTATTAGTTTGTCATGGACACAGTTGGCTGTGTTGACTGGCTTTGAATATCGTGAGTCAGCAGTATTGTCGCAGTGCACGGAATCCAACATAATTGCTGTCGTCATCAAGGGGAATCAGATCAGCAGGTTTGTCTAAGATTTGATATGCGAGGGAGAAGCGAAAGGCTAATCCATTCCTTTAAACTCAATCATTCCGGCCGTGTTTAAACAAGTATAGCCACCCCTGGCACGTTTCACCATATATTGCCCAGATGTATACAGGGGTCTCGATTGGCGGAAACAGGACTATGTATCCATGGCGGCTAAATGCAGGAACAGAAAATGCGGGGAGAGCATGATAGCCCTTCCATTTTTGGGAATTTCCCCTTGAACTTGAAGAAATTCCGGAAGAAATTCCCCTATCACTGCGATCGGACCGCCGGGCCGGACTTACAATCCATGTAAACAGCAGTAGATTCAGCCGAATGCATTCTTCACGTCTCTAGTATGGTTGATATAAATGTCAGAGATTCCTACAGAAATGGCCAAGTAAACATACCCAAATATTCTATAATGACACGAAACTATCTCACCACGATATTTGCTCTTCTGCCGCTGGTCGCTTCGCAGCAAATTGGACTCCCAGACCTCCACCCAAAACTAGAAACATGGAAATGCACAACTACACACGGCTGCACCAAACACCAAACATCAATTGTTCTAGATGCACTCTCCCACCCACTCCACGAGATAGGAAACCAAAGTGCCTCATGTGGAGATTGGTCAAACGGCCTAAACACCGATCTCTGCGCAACACAAGAGACATGCGCCGAGAACTGCATCCTCGACGGAGTCAACTACGCAGCGCATGGTGTAGCAACCAAAGGCGATACTCTAACTCTCCATCAATACATGAAAGTCGACGGGACATTTTCATCCGTCTCTCCACGAGTATACCTTCTCAATGAAGACGGAAAGAACTACGACATGCTCCAACTCCTCAACCAAGAAATCAGCTTTGACGTGGACGTCTCAACTCTGGTCTGTGGCATGAACGGGGCGCTTTATCTCGCCGAGATGTTAGAGTCCGGTGGAAGAAACAAGCTCAACCCCGCTGGAGCGCAGTACGGGACTGGATACTGTGATGCACAGTGCCCAGTTCTTCCGTGGGTGAATGGCTTGGCGAATGTTGAGTCTTCGGGCGCTTGCTGTAATGAGATGGATCTTTGGGAAGCGAATGCTGTTGCCACTGGGTATACACCACACGCGTGCAATATCACGCAGGTGTATGAATGCTCTGGTGATCTCTGTGGTAGCGGTGGTGTTTGTGATAAGTCGGGCTGTGGGTATAATCCCTATGCTCTGGGTGATCATGATTACTATGGGTACCGGGGGATTGTTGATACGAACAAGCCGTTCACTGTTGTGACGCAGTTTGTGACTGATGACAATACCGCAAAAGGGGCGTTGAAGGAGATTCGTCGATTGTACGTGCAGAAGGGGATGGTGATTCAGAATGCCGTGGCAGAAGTGTCCGGAAGCAATGTTGATTCTATCACTGAGGAGTACTGTTCGAACTCTGCCAGCTACTTTGAGCAAATGGGAGGGTTGAAGCAAATGGGCAAGGCTCTCGGTCGAGGAATGGTCCTGATTTTCAGTATTTGGAATGACTCTGGTGCTTTCATGAACTGGCTTGATAGCGGTAATGCTGGGCCTTGCAATAGCACTGAAGGGAATCCGGAGCTGATTCTTGCGCAGCATCCGGAGACATCTGTTACTTTTTCCAATATCAGATGGGGAGATATTGGTTCTACGTTCAAGTGAAGGTAGAATTTTCAAAAATCAAATGCTATTCTGCTTGTCAACTTCTAACTAATATTCACCACTCTTCACTTCATCATCCGTAAGATCAAAGCCAAAAGTCATTAATGAGCGTATACAGTTCGTGTCCTCATGCAAATCATGCGTTACCAGCAAGTAAACAAATCCTCTACTTCAATATCAATTTCTTCTCAAGAATTATTCGAGCTCATATCCTTGAGGTATGTTCATGCCAGAAGAGAATTTACTCCTGCTGGCCAGTGATAGCCTTGATATCCTTGTCCTGGTTCTGGTCCTGAGGGTTGGCAGGGTAGTTCTGGTAGGATCCATAGTTCTTGTAGTTGCCATAGCTCTGGTAGCGGCCATTCTGAGCGCTAGGAGTAGTCTGGGCGCCATTCACGGAGTTCCAGTTGTTGGCGGCGCTGGGAACATCACGGGGGAAAATGGGAGTGGGAGTGGTCAGGTCGTGAGCGACGCGCGAGGCACGGTCCCAGTTCTCGCGGTACCAAGAATCATCATCACGGTTGTAGTCATCGTTGCGGTTGTAGTCATCATTGTTGTTGTAGTCGCCATTGCGGTTGTAGTCATCGTTGTTGTTGTAATCACCGTTGCTGTTCTCACCATCCTGGCGCCAGCTGCGACGGTGGGGAGTGTGAGCAGTCAAGTCACCGATGGGCCCAGCCTTATTCTCAAGTCCAGGCTGGTTCAGGCGGCCAGCCTCAGCGCCAGTGGGCGTTATCTGTCCGGGGATCAGGTCGCGCTTCTGGTTTGCGTGCCACTGGCCATTGGCGTCGGTCCAACCTCCCTGGTTGTTTTGGTTGTTGGCGTGCCACTGACCGTTGGCATCAGTCCAGCCGTTCTGGTCCTGGTTGTTGTTCGCGTGCCACTGTCCGTTGGCATCAGTCCAACCATTCTGGTCGTTTTGGTTGTTGGCATGCCATTGGCCGTTGGAATCGGTCCAGCCATTCTGGTCCTGGTTGTTGTTGGCGTGCCACTGGCCATTGGCATCAGTCCAACCACCCTGGTTGTTCTGGTTGTCATTGGGCCAGTTGCGGGCTACAACGGAGCGAGGTTGCCAGCGGCCATCCTGGTTGTACTGGTCGTTCTGGTTGTATTGGCCATTCTGGTTGTATTGGCCATTCTGGTTGTTGTTGCGCCACTGGCCATTGCGGTCAACGTAGCCGTTCTGGTTGACTTGGTTGTAGCTGTTGTCGCCGTTGTTGGGGATAAACTGGCCGCTCTGGTCGTAGTGGCCCTTGCGGTACTGTCCACTGGGATCCCACTGACCGGCTTGGTCGTTGGGGTCCACTGGGAGGGCGAGGGCTGCCAGAGGAGAGACAGCCAGAAGAAGAAGGCCGTTGATCATGGAGTAACGCATATTGTGGGAGTGAATTCCAGTGAATTCTGACAAATTTAGAGAAGGGCGTCTTTCTTTTCGAGAGATCTCTTGTTTTCTTGAGTCTCTTGAGAGTTGCTTGTTTGAATGATGACTGAAGACCGGTTGGTGGCCCTGTATTTATATCTGCGCAGGAGCAGCTTCAAGCTTCGGGATTACGTAGCTCAAAGCTACCCTGAATAACTCACCGAGCTACTGGTGACAATGTCTGAGCTTGGATCTCGTATTCCATCATTGAGTTTTGGTGTTGTTGACTGATGCTGCAAGGGACAGCTGTGAACGTGTAGTCGAAAATCATGGCGCCTTGCGGGGGATAAGCAATCTAACGCGCGATGATCTCAGAGGGCTATGGATTTATAATTAGCTTAGGCAATACAATTATAATCAACGTTTGTTGTGGTTGGTAGACTTTGAAGAGTTGCATGATGAACCTCACATGAAGCTGCAGGCAAGTCAGTGCAGATCCTGCCTGAAGGGGATTAATTGCATTCCTCGAAGATCACACGAAATCAACAGTTGCATATAGTGTCTGACTAGATGGAAGACACGCTTACGACGGCTGCATGTACGTTGACGATTCTCATGTCTTCCTACTCGATCCCTTGATATTCTCGCGTTGTCTGTGCGCCACGCTTCTGGGGTTCTCATGGGCTCACAAAACGTGTGAGACATGCAGGGGAGAAATTGCGTCAATTGATGCCTCTATTTTCTGCCAAGTTGATGTCAGTAACAAGGCTGGAAGAAGCGGGGGGCTGTCGAAGTTGCGGTCTGGGGTTGGAGCTGGCGACACTGCCCTCTGCCGAAGTTCAGGGATATCGCATGCACCCTTTCACATTCGAGCTCTGATATAGGCATCTCATCTTCTTTGCCATTAACTGTTCATATTATCAAAATACGAGCTATGTTCCATGACAACTCTGACAAAAAAGACTCCACACGAGAGTCTGGCGAGCGTCTTCTAGCAGAAGAAGAGGGCACACTTTGGAGCGGCGGTGATGAATCATCATCAGATACTTGCAAGGTTGTGGCTACGACCGTACTCCAGGTTAGCGCTCTTGGATTACTCTTTCTTGTTGGATGCGTGTTTGGTTTCTACTGGCGTGGAGACTTGAATAGCCTCTGCAGTCGACATGTATCCCAATACTGTGAGTACATATCAGTCATGCTTCTGAATCCGAGTTTGCTAAAGACTTCTAGCGACTGTGATGAGAGAAGTTGGAATCGAATATAGCCTGCAAGAATTCAATGGATCCCTCTTGAAGGAGAATGTCTTCAGGCAGGATGCTGGCCCAGATGTTGATGCAGCATGGGAGTCTCTAGGTGTCAACTGTATGTTATACAAACATCTGTCGCTGCTAAACTTGAGCTAATTGGCCGTGATATTATAGATCGAGGTGTTAGAGTGCCAGCGGAAGACGCCGAAGAATCTGGACTTGCTGCCGACCAAGTCAAGATCAAAAAGAAGTATGGCGGAGGGTTCCCAGCAAACGTGGAGGGCTTGCACCACCTTCATTGCCTAGTATGAAGATAATCATCCCTCAAGGCTTTCTGTCCATAGTGAGCTAACTTTGAAAAGAACCTTCTTCGCCAATCCCTCTACTACAACTATGACTACTATCACGAAATGGGTGAGGGACCCTTTGTCAACAACGACTATATTGTCCGTCGACACGTCTGTAAGTATTCAAATGCATCCAACCTCATAGACAATAGACCCAGCTAACACATTTTCCTCTCAAAGCCCATTGCCTTGACATCCTTCGTCAGGAACTCATGTGCACAGTTGACAGTGGAGTTCTGGGGCAGATCTGGATTTACCCTGAGAACCCCGAGCCCTATGTTGATTTCAACACCAAACACCGATGCAAAAACTTCGATGCTGTCCGTCGCTGGGCAGAGGCAAACCAGCTACCTCAAGACCCGCCATCGGATTTCCTAGAGCCACCAGCCGAAGGAGATCGAATCTATGCCAGGATGCCATGAGAAGAAACGATCACGGACAATAAGATAGAGTACGTTGAAGCACGAATGCCAAAGGACAATTGATTTATAATCAGACAAGCGGCGTAGTAAATCCGTAATTCTTCCTAATGGTATCAGTCATGAAGACCATAAACCCCCAAATCCCCACTCATCCCAGCCAAAGCATAAACAGCACTCTCCTTCCCCCCAAAAACACTCAAAGCCTTAACTCCTCTAGCCTCAAGCCCAATCTTCTCCAAAACCCTACAACTCCGCTTATCATCCGCGGCACAAAATCCGAAAACAGCATCAACTCCAAGCTCCGCACGTGCATACTCCAATAACCCTTTCGCAGCCTCAGTCGCATACCCCTTGCCACTTTCCTGGGGTAGGATAGTATACCCAACATCTGGCGCAAGATAATGCGGACCCGGTGGTGCTCCCTTCATAAGGGAAACAACTCCAATATGGATTTGCGTGTCGTCTTCGCTTTGGCGCGAGACTAGAAACATGCCGTAGCCATTGCGGGCGTAATCTGCTAAAACACGGCGTTGGATGAACGAGGACGCTTTTTCCGGGGTGTCTATTGAGGTTTTGCCGCAGGAGGTGATGAAGTCCTCTGTGTTCCAGAGTTTGACTAAGAAATTGCAGTGGGTTGTGTCTGTGCAGTTGAAGGGGCTTATTTGGAGGCGGGCGGTTTTTATGGTGAAGTTTGGTGGGAAGGGTGCTGGTTCTGGGGTTGCCGGCATTTTGAGTTGGGGATGACTTGAATCATGTAAAGTGACTTGAATCATGTCAGGGGTAGTCAACCATTTTTAAAGTTACTGATGTGCTTATAATAGGCTCTGCGTTGTTGTATTGTTGTGATAGTACAGGCCCTCCCTATCTACGAGTGACTCACGACGTGGGGGTCGACACTGAAAGACTCCACTAGATTGCGGATTTCCGTCGGAGTAAGCTTAAATAGAGTTATGTGGTAGTCTAGTAGGCCTTGAATTACTGAATTGATATTTAATTTCGTTGAACATGTTCGTGTCGTGAAAATATATGTAGTGGCATAAAAGAAGGGCAATGTTAAAAGGACCCCCTCTTGTTGATATTCGCACCCCCTCTCCACCTGTCTAAGCCTAATTAGGGAAGGCTTAGTATATGTATTTCACATTGTCTTTTTTGAATATAGTGATATAGCAAATGTTTTAACACTATTGGACAGACCGTTTTTTAGACCTTTTTTTAGACCGCTTGTTAGACCCCCTATCGTAAACCGAAGAGTAAGTCTACAGTGATGTTGCAAAAGTATTTGACCTAAGGAAATACACTATGAAATACACTATGAAATACACATACTAAGCCTTCCCTAATTAGGCTTAGACAGGTGGAGAGGGGGTCCGAATATCAACAAGAAGGGGGTCCTTTTAACATTGCCCTAAAAGAAACCACCGTATGCTGGCTCACGACAGAAAAATCCAAATCGTTTCCCGAATATTGAGGCGGTGATGCATATGAAAAAGCGAACAAAACGAACCAGTTACTCTTTTACTGAATTGTTTGACAGTGACCACAAAATCCACCCCATACCAGAATCTATTGGCGCTGCCGAATCCTCGCAGCATTTCAGCTTCTATTTATCGAATTTATGTACATTGATGGCTGTTAATTATCTAACCGCCCAAATAGTAATGGCCTCTCTTCTCACGGGGAATAGGCTGATTAGCCGTAATAATCTCCTCAAACCGGCGACAAATGCGATCATAATTCTGGCCATATCGGCCAAGCTCTCGTAACCGGATCGACACCCAGTCTTGATAGATTTGGTCTGAAGTAGCAATGCCCGCAATAAATAACGGCCAAACGATCCGGATCATAATGCGGGGTCGACTGCGATGTAATTTCAAACTGAGCTCGAGAACTTGGGACACGGCAGTGCTGAGAGGAATGATGCTGTTGTAGTTTTGAATGCTGGGCCAATCATTCTCAAGATCTTGGAAACACAGGTGGAAATATACAATTGTGCCGTAGTATGTGATGGCTGACCAGAAAACCGTTTCCATGACGCGACGATCGCCGGCGACGTCACAGTTGTTAGCTCTTTTGGCTGAGGTGAGGAGTGTGTCGTATTCCTATGTTTGTTAATGAGAAGGAAATTCACAGAGACGAATGAATGGAATGCTCGGGCGCTTACAATAGACAGCGTGTTGATCTCTTTGATAATCCGTTGGTAGGGAGACCCCTCGCCAAAGCTGATATCCGATGTTGAGCTTTGTTTAAACATTTCTGTGATTTTGAATTGAATCACATGGCTGCGGTGATACAGTGTAAGACCTGAAAGGTTCTCCAGATCATCCAACTGAGATGACATCGGATACTCCTCACCCCAGAAGCGGGCAGGGGATTGCCTGCTCAACCTGTACAGATGGGGAAGGCTTAGGGCCGTATTACCGGTCTCAGATCGTAAAAAGAACCTAAAAATATCTGTATCGAGGCGTGCAGTTTCAGATCCAAAGAACAGAGCTGCAGGTGTAAAGAAGTACAGCGTCCATAGGAGGAAGAGAGGTACACAGGTCCCGCCAAGTCCATGCGCAGGACCAAGAGCAGAAAAGCCTGCATTACTTGCAGTATCCTGGAGGCCAGAAATATCTAGCTGGGCCTGGGGTTCCTGCAAGGGACCTTGACCCTTTGCCGTAATGGCAGGTAGACGGGTATGACCTTGTAGCAAAGGCACGATATTATTGTGTAGGAGGGTCTCGATGCCCCGGATATGGATATTAATGGCGGATGCACCACTTCCAAAGCGATTCTCATAATCTATCATCAACCAAAGGGTGATAAATATGGCTTCGATTTGCCGTGGGGATTTCACATCCCGCTTGAGTGCTTCCCTTAGACCCGACAGGGCACGGCCGTAATGCACTCTGCCATCCATGTCTGATTGCTCATTGCTCATAAGCTGGTCATAAGAGTTCTCTGTGTCATAGAGTTTGGACCGATGGATCTCCCTCGCAGCACTAGCTAGCATCATGCTCATGACCATCGGCTCTCTGGTGGCGATTTTATGGTATGCATAAGAGACTGTTGACCAAGGCCAGTGCTTGCCGAGAATCACGACTAATATTGAATCTTGCAGGTAACCCAAGCACTGGCGGTCGAACACTGACAGTGACAGGGAGTTCGCAGCTTGGATGCTACGAGCATGCGTGCCACTTGCTGGGCTGCGAATTGATAGTGATCCGGGGGAAGGTGATGTAACTTGGAGATATGATCGCTTCCTTGCAGGCCGGGACTGGCTCGCGGTGGGGTTTTCATCCCTTCCTGGAACTTCTCTTGGAGAGGAGAGATCTGTCGAGCCACGATGTGATCTCCGCGGTATCGGACCGCCCTTCCACTCACATAGGATACGGGCTGCCAAGCATCGCCGACACTGTGGCTCCTCGTGCCCTTGGGATTGCAGTTTTTCTTCGTCGCACTTGACCTTACGGATCCGGCAAGTTCGGCACCCTTAATTAGCTGTTAACCGGTGCTGCAAGGGAGAGGGTCTGTGGATCCTTGCCTGTCCGGGAACGGGTCTTCCCCGGTTTATGCATTGTCGATAGGACCAGCCTTCGCGAAAATCCGGTCCATGTACTGTTCCATTCGTCTCGGCTGGCTATGCCAGGGATTCCAGAAGTACTATAAAGTGTTATACAGTCACACGCGACGGTCGCGTAAGAAAGAGCAGATATGAAGAGGGGAAGAGGAAGAGGGGGAAGAACAGAAGGAATGTTATCAGGCTCCACCCAAGCCGAGCTCTCGATGCCGATTGGCTGCGTCGGCTGTTCCTCGGTGGATCCCGATGCCGAGAGCTTACCCAGATCTTACCCTGTGATTGGCTCGACTATATGCCGTTGCATCGCCTATTCCCCTGTTCTGGCACGACTTAAAACGGACGAGATGGTTCAAACTTCTTATTCTCAACAATCCTGCGTAATTTGATTCTCAGCAAGATGAATTTCCCCGAATCTCAGGGCCGCTTTTTGAAAAGCGTGCAAGATGCGCTCCAGCGCTATGATTCACAACTCAATGACATCAACCACAAGGTAAGGGACGAATGATTCCAGCCTATAGGAGACATGAAGCTAATGCAACTCAGATCTGGTCAAATCCGGAGCTTGCATATGCAGAATTTGATGCCCATGATCATATCTGCGCGCTCTTTGAAAGCCTCAAATCCGAAGGGTATTCAGTCCGCAGAAAGGCGTATGAACTAGAGACTGCGCTCGAGGTTGAATACACCTATGGCAGCGGAGGCCGAGTTGTGGCTTTTAACGCCGAATATGACGCTCTTCCTGGGATTGGTCACGCGTGTGGCCACAACCTCATTGCGACAAGCTCAATCGCGGCATTCATTGCCACCTGCGAGGCCATGAAGGCTCAAGCTGAATCATCGTCAGTATCGGGATTCACCGTGCGCCTGCTAGGTACTCCCGCTGAGGAGTCGGGTGGTGGCAAAGTGCGTCTTATTAACAAGGGAGCATACAAGGGCATTGATGCTTGTCTTATGGTCCACCCCGTACCGATGGTACCTGGAAAGCCAGAGTTGATGAGCATGGCAACTACTCTCGAAGGAGGATTCCTGGCCAATGACAAAGTCAAAGTAACTTTTACGGGCAAGCCTGCCCATGCCGCGGCGGCTCCGTGGGAAGGAATCAATGCACTGGATGCTGTGGTGGCGGCATATGTCAACATTTCTCTTCTCCGACAGCAGATTCTACCAACCCAGAAAATTCATGGAGTCATTGTGAATGGAGGAGAACGGCCCAACATTATTCCTATGTCTGCGAAAGTCGACTATTATATTCGCTCTCCCACCAAGAAGACACTAAAGCCACTAACTGAAAAGGTGCTGAAATGCTTTGAGGCTGCTGCGACTGCTACTGGGTGCAAGGTCGAATTTGAATGGTATGTTCCATCCATATTCATCTTCAAATACTGCATGACTTACTTTAATACATGAATAGGGGCCCTTCATATGACGATCTGAAGAGCAACTGGCCAATCTGCGAAAGTTATACCTCGGCAATGCGAGCGATGGGGTATCATACCCTGCTTGACAACTCAGGAGAAAAGAGCGCCCTTGCCGGAGCATCTACAGATATGGGTATGCATGTACCAGATTCACCTCCAGAAACCCAGCTAAAACTTGTTTAGGAAATGTTTCTTACGTCGTTCCTGGATTCCACGGGCTTTTCGCCATTCCTGTTGATGGCGTTAACCATACGCCAGAGTTTACTAGCGGCGCTGGATCCCCTGAGAGTTTCAAACGTGCCATTGGCTGTGCAGCAGGTATGGCTATGGTTGCTTGTCAAGTCTTGGTTGATGATAAGTTTGCCGAGGATGTCAAGAAGAACTTTGAGGAAGATAGATAAAGTGTGATCAAACTAGCAAATCAAATAATGCAGCACGGCAATCAAGATAGCTATTATAACTTGAAAATGGTCTGTTATCTGTTGAAGAGTCCCAGTCGAAGGCCTCGGCCTCCACCTATCAGTGTTTAATCATGTCACGAGCAACCCAGCTCGCTTTTCAACACTATAAAGACGACCCACTTGTCTTATCCGGGGAAAATAACCTAAAGTAAACGCCAGGCCAATCAGAGCCTCTCGCCGTGGTTGAAGGCTGCATCTGTACTTTCTAGTATCTTTGCCACAAATCCCATTCCGCCAAGTATTTACTAGCCTTGCCGACACAGCCAATGAGTACATAGCCCAAGATAGCTCCCGGTCTTGTATTATCTAGGCTTCTCATATTGCGGGGATAAGTCTATCTTTATACCACAACAGAGTCAAGGTCAAAATCTCATATAAATAAGATGGCCAATATGACCTTCTTCTGTCTCGTTCTCACATTTCCATTTTCCTTCGATACTCATTCTCATGATGTCGACTTTATCAAACAAGAAAGAAGTAATCCAAGCTGATAACGAGATTGATAAACAAAGCCTTGATAATGGAGCACTTGAATCTTCATTTCAATTCTCCGCTGCTGCAGAGAAGAAGTTGGTTCGGAAGATTGATTTGATGTAAGTGTATCTTGGAAAATATCTTCCAACTCGAAGTCTAATGAGGAACTTTCCCTCTAGGATTCTCCCAATCATGGTCTTTGCATATATGCTTGCCTTTCTTGATAAACAAGCCTTGGGCTACACGGCGCTCATGGGGATTCGGGAGGATCTGCATCTTGTAGGTTCTCAATATAACTGGTCGTCAAGCATATTCTATTTCGGATACTTGTTTTTCTCGTGAGTAGTCCTGAGCTTAGAAAAGCCTTCCGCCATCCTACTTACCAAGGATCAGATATCCCGCATCTCTTTTGATGGTCAAATTCCCGCTAGGAAAATATCTTGCTACCAGTTTGTACGTTACACGATGCTTCCCCGTTTCGTCGATTCCGTTTCTGACATGATTGAAGCATGCTTTGGGCCATCGTTCTGGCTTGCCATGCTGCATGCACCAACTTCAAGGGTATTATGATAGCCCGGTTCTTCCTTGGATGTACAGAAGCCAGCCTCTCACCAGGTTTCACTCTGATCACATCGCTGTGGTATCGAACATCCGAGCAGCCACTTCGTCATGGTATTTGGTTTTGTGGAAATTCGATTTCTCTCGTGTTTGGCAACTTGATTGCCGTAGGCATCCTACAAATTAAAAGTGCCCTCGAGGCATGGCAGGTAAAATAGTGAAACAACTCAAAGCCAAGATTGTACGCTTACCCCGTTATCTAGTGGCTGTTTATCATATTCGGACTCGTAACATTTCTCTGGGGAATCGTGATGTTATTCCGTCTCCCCGATTCCCCGACTACCGCTAGCTTCCTCACGGATGAAGAAAAGCTTATTGCAGTGGAACGCCTGAAAGCTAACCAAACAGGCTACAAGACCACAAATATCGATGGCTCTCAAATGTGGGAGGCATTTATCGATCCGAAGACTTGGCTTCTTGCGGTCTTGATATTAGCTTCCAACATTCCAAATGGCGGATTTACAACTGTAAGCTAACTGTTTAAATGTTGGAAATCCATGCACTAACAACTGTCAGTTCAACGGATTGGTATTGAAAGGTTTTGGCTTTTCAACTTTCCATACCCTCTTGCTTGGTATTCCAGGCGGTGTGATCGTGTTTATCTTTGTGCTTTCATCGTAGGTTTCTCTCGGATATCACTGACAACAATGCTAATAGATTTCTTATAGCGGAATCATCTCTTCGAAGGTTCCTAAGACCCGTTGTCTTGTGATGGTTGGATGCAATATCATCAGGTAAAAATATTCGTGAATAGTTGTTGATTATCCCGTCGCGGAAATAAACTAACGCATTGAGCAGCATTATTGGTAGCGCTCTCGTCTATGCGACCACACCAGTTGGTTCTCGATATGCAGGTCTCCTCCTCATGGGAATATACTCTGCAGCAATGCCTGTCTCAATGGCGATGATTAGCTCCAACATTGCAGGATTCACTAAGAAGGCTACCGTCAGTGCTATTTATTTCATCATGTACTGCACCGGCAACATCGTTGGCCCGCAGTTATTCTTTGAGAAAGAGGCACCAAAATATCAGGTATCGTTGCAAGACTCTAGTTTTCTTCTTCTTATCTAACATAAATTTAGAGTGGCTTCCTTGCAATCATCATATGCTTGGTGATCTGCGTGCTCGATTGCTTACTTCTCTTGTTCTATCTTAGATGGACAAATAGCCAACGTGATAAGAAGTTAGTGGTGGAAGCGGAATCTCAACCGCAAGAGAAAAATGCGCAGCCTGGAGCTCAGTTGCTGGACACTACAGACTTGAAGAACCAGAGTTTCCGATACGTTTATTAGAGATATTCATTTTACCAACTAGATATCTCAGGCCAAGGAACCCTGCCTTTGTATATGCTTGTCCGTCATTGGTTAAAGTCAATTTTCTTTTATAAATTCTCGATGTGTTCTGGGATCTTGATGCTATTTATATTCGCTGTCATTGCGATCACCAGAAACTGTCTGTTAAGACCTATTCGTTCTCTTGAAGAGTCTACTTCTCACATTACACTTTCTTTCATTGAAACACCTGACCGCTGCTTCAATGTTTCATATACATAGCTGGGATAGAGGTAATTCAATACGAACAATAATCTAGAAACTACATACTACAATACAGTTCGTGGAATGGGACGTGATATTCGGCAACCAAATTCTTGTTATACGGCAACCAGTGCAATAGTATTACCAGTCCCCCTTCGCATCATTATTATTAAATAATTCACCGGTCCCCTCCGGGGCAAACATCTTGTCTAACCGGGTGTCCGGATCGGAGGGGACCCCGCCTACGGCACACCTTCCTCTCGGCCGGTCTTAGGCTCACTCAATCTTTGATATTAGGAATGAAATACTTAGCAAAAAATAATTACACATCTCAGTTAGGTTTAGCTGGTTGCCGCATAATACGTTCGGTTGCCCCTCCACTCAACATTCTGTAGTGTTTTGTGGTATTTTCAATTGTGTAGAGCTTTTACGATCACCAAGAGAACCGGGTGTTGACTGCCAAGATGGTATATATCTCTGATGATTTTTCACTTTGTCTTTTCCAACGTCGGCTATATCTTCTTATGAATATGCCCTTTTCAAACTTCTCCATAAAAGCTGAGTAGGCCCACTCACGTGATATCGGCAATGCCTATATCGCAACATGTCCTTCATTCCCACATCTGCACATACAAAATGGAGTCACTGCCACCAGAATTGATCTCCCGAGTGGTGGACTACATTATTTCCGATAGAGATGCAGGAAGACATCCTCGTATTTCCCTGGCCCCATATGCCACTCTGGACCGTCGCTGGCAGGCCATCATTGAAAGACAGACGTTTTCGGATATCTGCATCAATACCACTAAGCGATTGGAAGAGTTTCAACGGCTAGTATCTACCACACACAGAAGAGCTTCTATCCGAATAATTGCGTTGCGCGTGGAGCTAGAGTCATACGATGTAAAAGCGCGCGCCCGATTCGAGACAGACGAGGAACGCCAACGAAACAACAAGATCTTCACTACGACTATCAGCACTCTTTTTAGAACCCTCTCAGGCTGGTCAGATATTGCTGGAATACATCTGGGCATCAGGGCACAGTCCCCTAGCGACTATCTCGCTCTTAAGAGCAATGGAGAGATAAAGCAACGACTACGAGAGGCCAAATCACGAGTGAACGATCTTCTTAGTCAGAGATATGAGAGATCTTACCTTGAGTTCTCCAGAACAACCACTGATTCCGAGTGCCCGCCTGTCTTTGCGATAGCCTCTCTCTCAATCCAAGGGCTCGCAAAAGAGCGGCTAATCGAGCCCGCGTCGAGTGTGCTTATTGCGTCAAAGCTGCCGCGGTTAAACTGCGTGCGGCTGTGTATGAAGGATGATTGCAAGCGAGACGAGCAATTGAGAGAACGTCTTCGTAATGGTAAGCTAGATTCTATCAAGATGCTACATAATATGGTCAACAAACCTCTTTTTTAGATTTTGCTCATAATCTTCACTTGTTTCCTGCTAGTGTACGGTACCTAAGTCTACAATTCCACTATTTGCCTCCTAGGGATGAGAACTACCCTCCTCCTGATGTGACGGTGGATGGAATAGACCTTTTAAGCTCGCACTTGCGGAATTTTTCTCAGCAACTAGAGAGTCTCCATACTAACCAATGTGTGGTTGGCCCAGAATTGTTTTCGCCGTTCAGTCCGCAGGACGACGATACCAACCTGCCATTCTGGCCGAATCTGATTGATGTTATTGTGGAGTATCCGCAAGTAACACCGTCTGGAGAGTGGCTCTGTCAAAGGGAGCCAGAGGAGGCTGTGGATGATGACACGGACGATTCTTACGACTATTTCCTAGAGAATGAGAACGCCTATCCCGAATACGTGCGGATTCCTCTCGAGGATCGCAAGAGGAACTATTTCCGAACAAGGATCATTGCGGGTTCTGTCGATAGATTTTACCTTTCGGCTGGTCGGGCGGCCCTCCGAATGCCTAAGTTGAGAGAGATGAGGCTCGTGAATACTTCCCGCCCGGAGTACTCATTCGAGTATAAAGTGCAAGCGGGAAGGGCGAAGCTCATCTGGAGCAATGAAGACATGTCCGACCCAAGTGAAACCGACGCTTCGGCAAGATTAGAAAAGGCTAAGCGCATATATCAGCCGGATGAGCAGGTCTTCCAGATTTGGAGAAAAGTTGCCCTTCAACACACTGGAAGTGAACTCGAGGTTGAATTTACAGAGTGGGGAACATGGAGAATGTGTATAAATTGATACATGCCACCCAAGCCCATAAATTAAGATGATACACCGAGACAGTAGGCTTCACCCAGCCAGAAGCTGTTTGCGGGGGAAGAATGTCAGCGTTCGGAACCGATAGTAAGAAATTAACAAGACTCACTTCGCAGGCACTATAGAGTCTAGTCCCATGCGTCTATCGCGGTCGAGTTTGTTAAAAAAGTACGAAATGTGACAAAGAAAGCAAGCCTTGGACGATACCCGATCGGGTATGTGGCTAACCCTAATCATGGATCTGTAATTAATGATTTAATTACATACATTAAATTACCTAGATACACCTCTTACATTGCATACTAGATACAGATTTACATATGTATGGCTACTCGTACATACCTACCTAGGTATATCATCAATATCTCTGGGCCAAGTGACCCTTGATGACTTGGAGGACTACTGCGATCAGAGAGCAGAGACTGCTTGAGGGGAGGTCTTTGAGCCTAGGAGAAATTCCCGGTTTCAATAGCTTTTGCATGAGATGAAAGTTACAATATTCAGATTCACAGAAATTCAAGTATGAGACGTGGCATACAATCAACATCTTACAAATGAAACTTGCCTTTGCCGCTTTTGTTAGATAGACAGACATGACGAGTAAGAGTTTCAGTCCTTTCCATACATAAAAGCTAGCTCACTCCATCAAAGCGATGAGTTGCCTGCGGGTTTTCCAGCCTGAGGGTAGAAACGACTACTGCCAGCCACATTCTCACGGCGACGGGTATCCGGATCTTTATCTACCCTCTGGTCAGGTTTGTCGGCCTTAGGGTCGTAAGTCCCCGCAGGCTTTCCAGCTTGAGGCATAAAAGTAGTGCTGGCAGCAACCTTCTCGCGATCCTGATTCGAATCTAATCTGGAGTCAATCTTGTTGACTATATTGCTATTGTGAGGACCGGCGGTGCCCCCGCAAGCACCACCGTCGCCATGGTTGTATGTTGATCCAGGATGGGAACCTGGGGCGTCTTTGTTATCTAAATATTTGATTAGATTTTCTGATTGCATACATTAATTGGAGAAGCAGAACAGTAAACTCTACCTCTGCCGCTGTCAGACATGGTAAACTGTGGTGACTGGTAGTGTGATTTTTGTTCATCCTTCTATAATATGGGCAACATGATATATATATGTCTTGGAGGTCATTCGCCTATGGCGTAGGAGTGACGTCAACGGAGTCAAAGGGTGATCGCATTAAGGTCCAGCAAACTTGAGTAGCAGATATACCACGCTCGTAAACTAGTAGCCGTGACCTTGGGACTAAGTTCATTAATTGTGAATAAACTTGTTCCTTGTTGTTTGTTTCAAGTTCCGAACTATGAATGTCACTGACTTCTATCTGGTCTACAACGGCGTATCAATGTTATAAATACTAAGGTATTCGCCTCGGAAGATCGTTGCGAAACGTCACCGACGAGTGTTTAAAGCAATAAGTGGAATTTGTCACTGAGCTGGTAGCCTCAAATCAGTTGCTGATATTAACGACTAGATATGCCCTATTAGCAGGTATTCTTGTGTTTAGTCCACGGGTCAACTGGTGATGACATGAATGACCTTACAATGACGCAACATCTTACTTTCAGCCAAATCACTGGCGAGTTCAGGGGCACAACAATTCTTAGTACCTTGCTGAGATTTCCAGGTCTGACTGCATTAAAAGAAAATCCGGTAACGCTTCTATGGTACATGAGAACGTTTATTATTCACGTTGTGGGGTATTAGTGGCCCAATTCAGCTTGATATTAGAAGAAACTGATCGATCCCTCATCGGACATTTAACTAATCTCTGCGAGACCCTTAGCTTCAAATTCCGTATAATACCAAGTAAAGAGTACCTTGTGCTCCTGCTCTTGCTCCTTTCCTTCCGTGTAGTTTGACCTTCTGATTGAAAATGGCTGTTAGTCGCCTTGTTTATCGGTCAAACATCTACGCCTTAATTGGCTCTCGCCACCCCCACCTTAGGACCGATCATGAAGAATGTCTCCGGATAGTTTAACGTGGCCATGTGGGCGTCGATTGATACAGCGGAGCCCCGAAGCAGATTCCACAGTCTCTCGGGGTACCCGAAACCGATACAAGTTTCATAACCAAACTCCGAAGCATGTCACCAGGACTTTCGCCGGATTTAACGGCGCCATTCATATGACACCAATTAGGGCCGAAAAATTTCGGCCCCGACGAAAGGCAAAACCGAAATCCAATGAAAACATCAACATGATTGAATTTTAGCCCCTTCACCTCACGCCATATGTGATGGAGTTTATTTGGCCGACAGAGCCACCATCGGACTTAACGGGGATTTCGAGATGCTTGCAATATATAAGAGCCAGCGCTCCATGCTCTTTCCACTATCACTCACACAACCCGATAAACATTATCTTCCTCTCACATTGCACTCGACATCATGGCTACCAAGTACGAAGCGGTTCACCAGACACTCAATGGCCCCGGTGATGCCAGGCCTACAGCTCTTCAGATCATTAGCGACGAACAGCTCAATGGAAAGTGGACCGACAAGACCGTCCTGATCACCGGATGCTCCTCAGGAATTGGCATTGAGACTGCCAAAGCACTTTACGAAACCGGTGCCACAGTCTACGCCACTGCACGGGACCTGAACAAAGCCAAGTCAGCCCTCAGCTCAATCCTTGATAGTGGCCGTGTCCACCTGCTCGAACTCGATCTCGAATCCCTTGCTAGCGTTCGGAAATGTGCGGAGACCTTCCTCGCCAAGTCTGACCGTCTCAACGTCCTGATCACCAATGCCGGCGTTATGGCTACTCCCGAAGGCCGAACTGCTGACGGGTTCGAAACCCAATTTGGCACCAACCACCTCGCCCACTTCCTCTTGATCCAACTACTACTTCCTGTTCTCGAGAAGTCATCGAAGCCGGAGTTCCAGTCACGTGTTGTTGTCCTCACTTCCGTCGCTCACCGTGATGGCGAGGTCAACTTCCCGAACCTTAACTTTGAAGGCGAGTATGATGCATGGGATGCTTACGCTCAGAGTAAGACGGCCAATCTATGGACTTCTAACGAAATCGACCGTCGGTTTGGTCCAAAGGGCGTCCACTCAGTGAGCGTGCATCCTGGTGGTATTATGAGTGGCCTATTGAGGCACTTTTCGGAAGAGCAAAAGCAAAGCTTGGAGGCCGATCCAGGAGTTTCGCAGTTGCTCAAAAGTCCCGAGCAGGGTGCGGCTACCACTGTCTGGGCAGCCACCGCAAAGGTCCACGAAGGTCAAGGAGGTAAGTATCTCGAGGATTGCCAGATCGCGAAGCCTCCTAAGGCCGGCGCTGGTCGGTATGATCCCGGATACTCAGCCTGGGCGTATGACGAAAAGAAGGCTACGCTGCTGTGGGAGAGGTCTTTGGAGCTTGTGAAGCCATTCCTGTCATAAAAAGATCATGAGAAGCACTAGTCTAGAATGATGTCGTTCAATTTTCGGTTGAACACGGCATATTGCAAAATCAACTGTCTGCTTTCGCAGTTTCATTTGTACCCGAGTCGATACATTGCTGAATATAACAAGATATCACTACCTATAATATCGCAACTCAGGAACTTGAGTGAGCTCTGCTTGCTTCAACAGTTCATATTGCGTTTCAGGGTTTTCGGCCTCAGGCTGATCGGCCCACGCTAAGTCTGGAATTTGTTCAATGATATCATGGTGTAACATACTAGAGGCTTGACCCAATAGAAAGAGGGTTCTCGGACATACTATAGGTAAATATCTAAGCAAAACGGCGTGGATCTTTCCAAAGACTTTCGAAGTTTGATCCAGTAAGCTTCGGCCGAAAATTTCGAATTTCGGTTCGGATATTTCGGCGGAAACATAGCCCCTTAATTTTTCACCCGATGATGACCTACGGATATAAGTGATTGGTTATGCCTGGTACAGGCGGTCAGGATAAATGGTATCTATGCATACTGGGAAATCGACGGAGAGACAGAGGATACGAAGGGCCATTGTTAATTGGATTATGGGCGCGTGACCGGCTCCACGCCATTCGTTAGAAATTGTTTGCTGATACAGTATAGCACCACCTGGCCACACATTCCCCCAAACGGAAGCCTCAATGCTCAATCAAACGAAAGATTTTCCCACATCCCGTGGGGGTCTTGTTCAAAGATTAGAGATGGCTGGATCTGATTCAGTTGTTCCAGCCAGTATCCCTGATCAAAGCTGTCTTGTAATCCGTAGAATGGAGGCGTCGGAAGTCCAAGGTCGGGGCTGTGGGTGGGTTGACTAGGATCAAGCAGAGAGCCCCTTGATAAATCGATGGTATAATCGCTCAAATCCCTCATCAGACTTTGTAGTCGAATGGTAGAAGAACCATGTGGAGCAGGGTGTGGCCCAGAAGCGTTATTAGGAGATTTGAAAGCTTCTCTGAGCTTGCTGTAACAACGTTGGACAACACCAAAGCCCGCTTTAGCTATTGGGTTATAATCCCTCATCGTTGAGAGACTATCAATTGACCGACGGAGACTGGTCTCAATGTTTTGCCTAGTTTCGTGATTCTCTGGTGGGTACAGAATAGTGATGACCGAGAGAAGAAAAGAGGCGTCAACCATATAGAATGCGAGGCTAAATAAATGATACTGATATGGTTTTGTTTGTGCGAAGGAGCGCAGCTGGAAGTCGAGCGTGGCAATTGCAGCCTGTAAAGCGGCTTTTCGGCTTTCGGTGCTAGAGATAATATGTGGTCGGTGCAGATTGACGATGAAAATGTTCGCCATGACTTTTAGTTCCTCGCGCAACTGAGGAAGGTAGGGAAGCTCCAAGTCCCATGATGTATCCGGACAGTCGGGGCGAATTGAAGGCAGCAAGCCGTCCATCAACAAGTCGACATCCTCATGAATCTTTCGGACCATAGAATAAACTTTAGGATGAGGGCGATCCAATTTAATGGCTCGCATGTCATGGACCTTACATGCAATTGCATAACGAAATAAAGATGCTGATACTGGTATGATGCCGGGATTTTCGTCGAGCCGCACCGCCATTGGTACTGCCGTGGAAGGGTTCTTGGGTATACTGCATTCCATGGGGGGCTTTGCATCACAATCATCCCTATGTATCATCCGAGGACGGCCAAGGATCATGGCCATGAAACTAATACTGTCAGAAATAAACGGATCGGAAATGTGTTGGCATGCATTACCTATCCCACACAAACAGGTTGATCCATAGGCGTTTCTTGTTTTCTTCATACCAGAAAGAACTCAAAGTCTTACTAATATTAGTTTCATCTGGCTGCCGGATTTCCTTCTGACGGTGTAGTCCAAGTTCCTGGGCTTGCCTTTAAAGTGCGTCAGTTGACTGAGAATTGTGAGCGGATAGAGACAGGAAAGAAATTATGCGAACCTGATGGCATTTCCAAAAGCATGCCAGGCTTCAGTACCTCTACCAACGTTTTTCAGCCACGAGGATCTTAGAAAGTCCGCCTGAACTCCACTCAGAGCAGCCCCAGGCCTGCCTAAAACAGACAGTAGCTCATCGCCTAGGTCGCTGTATGTTTGTGAGGTACCTAGAGCATCTGCGGAGAACTGGGCCATATCTAGATGGTCTGGTGGTAGAAATTGCAATGTCAAGGAGACAACCTGGAAAAGTAGAGCCGAAAAGTAACGTAGCTCTCGTGAGAGTTCTTCGGGCCTGAGGTAGCTCACGGGTTCTAGTTCTTCGCTGTGTGGCCATCGTGAAAACAAATCATCGAAGTAATATCTTTCGAGAATGAAGTAATGCCAGTTTACCTCAGCGAAAAACACGTTAACAAGCGTCTGAAGGACTGGCCTCGGCGGTAGTTTTGAAACCAGTGTTTGAGTATTTTTTCGTGCAACACGGGAGTTGAAAGCGGAACTTTGAACAGCATTCATCTTTTCAAACTCGTCATTACCAAGAATCTAGTTTTTGTTAGCCTAGTTGTTGCTGGAATGCTGTGACGGTGTACGACCTGTTGCAAACCCACGAAGGCATTGCTGCCAGGAACAGATGAATATCCGAGGCTACCAGAGTCCAGCTGAGAGCTCTCCCGGTCATCTTGTATCGGTGATTGCCCCTGGCCCACATCATTCGTTGACGTACTGGGTTGCTGAATGCAGGCCTCAGGCCGCGACACACTTGGGATAATTGTTAGGACCGTGATGAAGGATCTGGCGACCGAAAGAGACAGCCGGAGATAGAGACCACAGTAACTCACGTTGAGGTATTGAAAGTACATTTCCCAGGGACATTTCTCGCTGAGCAATTATTGCATGGGTGTTTACGGTCACACTAAATAGGCGTCAGATAATCAAGACACTGTAAGGAGCATTGGAGAACTGACCTTTTGCTTCCTACGGTAACATTCCGAGCAAGATTCTACCACCCGCTTGCGCTTTAGTGACGGGCTACCAGCAGTAGGCATAATTGTTGCTAGTTACTGGATACTGGACAGGTTCATGGATGTCGTCGACCGAAATGACGCCAAGAAAACGGGTGAGATTACATAATAATACACAGTCCGCACGCTCCCGTTCAGCACTGTAACATTTTCCGAAAAGTTGCTATGATCCTCGAAGCTGTCAAATTGGCCTGTGAAACCTCTTACGTCCAGGCCACCATCACTCCTTGCTCATGCGATACCCTTGCAAGCTCAATTACCCGCAGTACGTCCCTTGATTCTGTCGCCTTTACAGTCAGTTCGGCTTTCGCATGAATAGCATCCAAGGTTTTCATAGAGACCCAACCATCTCCCTGTAGTCGTGAGGTACTTATCAACAAAAATTTTCGTTTGCGGAGCCAATTTTTGCACTATATTATCGAACTCCTCGTATGTGGTAAGTAGACTTCGGAGATGCACCAGCTCTGCCCCGAACATAGGATCGAGAGGTTTTGCCTGCCGCGATAGGTTCCTCCTGGGGGCAATCACTTCCTTCCTGAAATTTCATGCGTTGATCACACCGTCGCCATCGTTGTATTTGTGGATATCTCCCCTACATCTGCGACATAGAAGAAGTGAACCCGCGGAAAGGTATGATAAATAGATACCAGAGACCGCCATGGAAAGGATGTCGTTGAGTGCGACGCTAGAGCAGATGTTGATCAGCCCTAGCAGCCAGGCAACTGTCGTTGTGAGAAGGATTGAGTATAGAGGTAGATGCTTGGAGGGCGTGATCTTGGCAATATCTTAGTATGATAACCCTAGGAGCAATGTTGTTGGACAAAACTTACCGGAGTCCATAGTCGCCAACCTGGCACTCCGCGATCTCTTGCAAAAGACCAGAACTGGCGTGATGTCGCAGCCAGCATACCGATAACGGAGTACACACCAAGAATCGAGACAATGGAGCACATAGTCAGAGCGCCAGGCATTGATCCTGTAGCTTTGTAAAAGATCTCGATACACGGGAAGCCAGTACACGATGTATGTGTCTTTACAGAAAATCAATTAAATCGAGCTGCGTATCTGCGAGGCTCCGAAGGTAACCTTGGCAAATAATAAGCTCCTCCGGTCGTGTTGGGCTGGGAAGATCCCAGAAAAGCGGTCATCCAACATGGAACGGGAACGGCGATCATGATCGACGGTGGGGCGTTGTCTTGCTTGTAGTGCTAGTCTTGCATTGTTGCATATACTTACTTACATGTACCCGCATCTCTCAGAGTCCAGGGTGAAAGGCATCGAATCCTGGTATTTCGTTCGTTTAGTCCTGGGATTATTTACATGCCTTTTTGGTAGTCGGGCTCATTTTAGTTTCTTGTCTAACTAATACCAATCAATATATTCGGCCCCTTGCTTGGACAGCTGTGGGGAAAAAACGCAGTGTCAATCTCTGCATGTCTGGGCGACAAAAAGAAACGAAAAAAGCAATCAAAATGATATCAACTATATAGCAGGTAAGAACCCCTCCACAACAGCTGCCCATTTCCCTGGGAAGTGTGAGCCCTCAGATCCATCCCATCCCCCTGCTAGCATGGCAGCAGCCAGAAGCAAGCCACCCGAGCTTGGGAAATAAGGCGTAGGGACATTTGACCCCCCAATCGGATATCCTGCATCATCGAATTGAAAATTTTCGTGCATGAGATACGCGATCGCTTGGTCCGTATCACCGAGTCTCAAGGAATTCATAGCCAACAAGGGAAAATCCCAGCCCCACGCACTTGAGAACTGCCATTTGTCCTTCATCACCTCGGCCGTCTTTCGGACGACATTCATATCAAGTGGCGGACCACTGGATAGCTGTGGCAGCCACCCGTATATTCCTGCCATAGCCGGATGGCTCTGGATTGTGCTGTTCTCAATCCACATATCTGAAATTCCTTCGTACGTCGAGAAAGTCCCATTAACCGTCGCCAATGGGGCAAGCTTGTCCAGCACCTCTTGCCATTCCCTTGGAACGGGCTTCCCTTGTCGCTGCTTCCAGCGACTGGCGACATCAAGACCAAATCTCCAATATGCAATTTCGAAAGTGGGATTTATTGTTGCATTTGGGTTGGTCGTTTCGGAAACAGTATACATTGGGGGACCGAGATCGTAGACCCCTGTCGTCTTATTAAACCACGCATATGATGCCATAAAATCTGCAGTTGCGGTGATTATCTCATCCCATTTGATCAAGTTATCATGCTCGCTTGTAGGAAATGCTCGGAATTCCGTCTCGGCGAAATACATTGGGTGTGGTTGCTGCCAGATGAGAAGTGAGTTGATTTCTCCTGGTGCGCTGCGTCCCGTGGGGTCCGACATCTTTCCCCATCGTGCGCCTCTGTAGCCTTGATTTGATGCTCGTTCATAGGAGGCTGGCAGAAACTTTCGATACATGCTCGGCTGGCTGCGCTGGAATAAATCGAAGTGGTTCCAGCGAGCGAAATGTGCGGTATGCCAGAAGCACATCTCCAGCTGGGATAAAATTAGTCAAGGCTTATTATCTGGGACAACTGTTACGTCTACTTGCATGAAACTTGCCGTACCAGCCATTATTCACAAGGCCTTTTATACGCGTCAGCTTACTCTCTGATGAATATTTCATAAGTAATGTGGTTCTCACCGGATTCTAAATTATCGTCAATTAGTTTAACCAATATCATGTGTTTGGGACACTCATACCTTGTGGCTCATGATCAGATGCAGAGTTTACTGCTAAGAGATATTGAGACAATATGATTCGACGCTGTAACTCAATTGCGTTTGGTTCGCCCGTGGCTGAAATATCCACGAACGCCCCGGAAGTCCAATAGGAATTCCACCACCTTGCAGCAGATCCTTCAACTTCGGAAGTAGTTTTCACACTGTGTGCTGTTTTCTCAGTTGTGAACAAGGCGCTGAGATGTAGTGTCTTCGAACCGGGTAGTCTTTTCAAAATATATTTGTTCGACTCGGGAAATGGTCCTGAAATCTTGCAAGGCCCATCCCATTTGGCATGAAGATAATGGATGTTATTGTCAAGTTTTTGGCGGATCGTCGCACCCTCTTGAGAATTCTGGAGAGTCGTTGTGGACTGGGTATTATTCCAGACCCCAACGAAGGGAGCATCAAACTTGTTCAAGTCAGGATAGGGAAAATCGAAGAATATACCCAGCTTGCCCTCCGATAGGAGGTCCGATTCGACTGTTATCGCAATAACATCTCGGTCTGGGTCGACTGTTGTCATGACATCGACGCGAGATCCACCTAGAACGAAAGAGGACAGAAGTTTTCCAGACCAAATGTCTAGTAGCTGTGTTTTGTTCTTTAGGTTCTCTTCTTGAATGGATTCATTTCCAAAGTGAAACCCAATGCGACCCAAATTAAGGCGGTTGGGGTTAGCAATGAGCCATTGGCTAATATCGCTTTCGGCTGAGTTTGGCATATTATAGTCGACAAGCCTTCCGTGAGTCCACCATTTGAGCCCAGTAAAGTCTGAGAAGTAGTAAAAGTTAGCTAAGGTGTTGTTTCCTCTATCCATGGTCGTTTAAGCTTGCCGCTGATGTTGGTCTGCCCAGCGGTTGTAGGCAGGCTCGCATTATGCCATCCCCAGGAGGACATAATGCCATAAGGCCTGAATGTTTGGAGGCCTGTTATATCTGCACCAAACGCGAAGTTGCCATTACCAACCTGCAAGGGTGTCTCTTCGGAACTTTCATTGCGTCTCACGTTGAAGGTTCGAACGATCCTCTCCCGGTCTATCACCGCTTCCCCTAGGTGGAAACACGAGCCAGTTAGTGCTAGGAAAAGTATTAGACGCATTATATATCTTTGAACTGTGAGTTCAGGTTTCCAAAAACCAGGGAAAGGAAATGTAAACAAACTGTAACAGTGCCGCTGGTTCGTATGGTGGAGATAGAAGCCTTAATAAATGCTAGTTTGGTGAAATGGACACCGCTGGTTCTGTTCCAATAGTCCAATAGCCGGCTCAATTCATTCTGATGGTTACCCCGCAAAATCGCTCAGTATTCAGGCTATCCAGGGTGTTTGTTAGGGTTGCGGGGCATTATCTCCCGAAATCCCGAGAACGTTCACACTGATTATTTACATTTAATACCATTTACTACTTCCTTGAACATACTTCGACGGTCCAATATCCGCCCTCTCGCTTTCTCGAGGATTGTGATCGGCAAGTTAACATGGAATTTGCTCCCTGTAGAAGAACGATACTTCATTGCCAAGTCGGCCGTCGCGCAGCGGAAACTATCCTGGGGTTCCTCGAATGCTGACGTTTCTTTCTCGGTTGGTTACTGCAACAGGGTGCGTAGCGCCCATTGCTGTCGTGGGCGACCTGCCACCGGACTACCCTTGAGAAGCAACGTCTTACGGTCCTGCAGTGGTTTGACTCTCCGCGCATAGTTTCGAATGATGTGTCGAAGGTCGCCCGTCATGCCAAGGTAGGTGTCAAGTTGCTGTAAAGTGCTTGGGAACTTCAGCTCCGCGATTGCTTGCAGCTTTTCCTTCGGGGTGGAGAGGCCGAACGCGTCAACGTAGTGGCCGAGAAGCGCGACCTTAGGGAAACCGACGAAAGCCTTTGCTGGACCGAGTCGTATGCCATATTGCTCTAGCCTGCAGAGTAACAGCTCTAGGTGTTGGAGGTGCTCGCATAGTGAGGAGGAGGCGACCACGACATCGTCGGTATACGTCTTGCAAGAACCAGATGTACTCCGATTCGGAGAAATTAGGGAGATCAGCTGGAGAGGTAGACAGAGTGATCGCAATTGCTGACCAGAAAGTCATTATTATTACCTGCTTTTATAACCGACGATGGGTATAATAATCGATACCTCATTGAAGTCTCAGTCACAAACTCACAACTTTTTCGTGCTCTAGGACTGTGACTTCCAGATTTTGAGAAAGCTCAAGGAAGCCGACACTCATTACGACTTTGAGTCCCCTGCTTGGCTAGCTGGGATGATAGAAAAGGAGTACACACCGGGTACTGGAATGGCTTTTGCCTTAGGTGACAATACCCAAATTCCTTTGCTTGACAAATGCTCAGACACCCATTTTATAGGAACACACAGCATCGACTAGGCTCTGGTCTTATTCGGATGTCCCTCTGTTACAGGCTGCTTCCGTGCGCAGCGCGGTATTGATAGTGAAGTTGAGGACTCCTTACTGCAGTAGAATGGTACAAAAAAAGATCTACTCGGTACGTCAAAACATCGGTGACAACTCCAATGGCACAGAAACTAAAACTCCTGGTGCGAGGTACAAGTTGATCCGGCGCCCTTTCCATCTCCCTGGCATTTTGGGCGGACTCATTAGCACATATGCTGTCATTTATATCACGATAGTTGTGTTCTTCAGTTTTGGGCCGACGCAGATGAACCCCACTGTCACGACGATGAATTAAAGTGTTGTTGGCACGTTTGGGACTGTTATTTTGGCTGTTATATACTATGTTCTGCGAGCTAGGAAAGTTTATAGTGGACCTATTGTGGAGGTCGGTTTGTGAGGGTTGGTTTGTGAGGATTTTTGTATTCTTTTGAAATTAGCCTTGTATATCAGGTTGCATTTTGAAATGGCAGAAGCTTTTCAGCCGTTTTTATAACCTAGTTACTCTCTTTCATCAAACCTTCTGTGTAGACAAGACAGGATGTATAAACAAAATGCAATCATTAGCCAAAGCTTACAGCATGATCATGTCTTGTGGCACGGTTTGAATATTAGATAAAAATGGCATGTTGACTGGCATCGAACCGACCCGGGGGTCCGGGTATGCAGCATGAGGTAATTCGTGGGGCAATGAGGGGCAGCTACAGCTACTTCAAAATCGAAAGTGAATTCCAAACAGCTCTGAAATCCAAATCTTTTCAAATATCTCACTATGCCCCGACCAACTACGCGCGAGGAAGTCCTCTCCCGACTTCGCAAGACCATCGACGATGGCTCTATCGTCGTTGGAGCTGGTGCAGGTAGGTACCCCACCAGGTAACTCAATTCGAGAGCTCAAGCCAACAACAAAACCCACAGGTATTGGCCTCTCAGCCAAAGCCGTCGAACAAGGCGGCTGCGATCTAATCCTGATCTACAACTCGGGACGATTCCGCATGGCAGGACGCGGGTCGTTAGCCGGCCTGATGCCGTACTCCGATGCGAACAAAGTCGTCGTCGAGATGGTACGTTCCGACCAGCCCAACCGCCTTATATGAGTCTACAGCTTACAACAAACATTCCAGGCCAGTGAAGTCCTCCCCGTAGTGGAGCACACGCCCGTCCTCGCCGGCGTCTGTGGCACCGACCCCTTCCGCTCGATGCCCCAATTCCTCACCGAACTACAGCGCCTCGGCTTCGTCGGCGTACAGAACTTCCCGACTGTGGGCCTGATCGATGGCCAATTCCGGTTGAATTTGGAGGAGACGGGTATGGGCTATGACAAGGAGGTGGAGATGATCGCGACCGCCCACCAACTAGGCCTCGTCACCACGCCGTATGTGTTCAACGCGGAGGATGCGGTCAAGATGGCGCGCGCGGGTGCGGATGTGGTGGTTGCCCATGCTGGATTGACTACGTCTGGTGCTATTGGTGCGCTGAGCGGGCGCTCACTGGAAGATTGTGTGGGGTTTGTGCAGGAGATTCGCGATGCAGCGGTTGGGGTTAATCCCGAAATTCTGGTGTTGTGTCATGGCGGACCCATTGCGCGCCCAGCCGATGCGGAGTTTGTGCTGTCGCGGACCAAGGGGGTGCATGGGTTCTTTGGGGCGAGTAGCATGGAGAGATTGCCAGTGGAGGTTGCCATTAAGGAAAACGCGGAGGAATTCAAGAAACTGCGAGTCGGCCCGAACTAATTACCCGTTGCCCCGGCCAGTCCCAATCGGGCAATTTTCCTCCGCAATTCCCCCACGCATTTCGGCTAAATACATACTCCAAATACAAGAAGGCTCATTGCCCTTCAATTCTTCACTAATTCTTCTTCAATTCCCTTCTTCTCCCATATCCTCAATACAATCTCTTGTACAGTATCAAAATGGCCCGCGTTTTGGAAGGCAAATTCGGCATCGTCACCGGCGGATCACGGGGTAAAAGCCCCTCCCCCGCATAACAAAAAGCCAACTAACACCGTGGCAGGAATTGGCGAAGCCATTGCGCGCAATCTGGCCGCAAAGGGCTGCTCCCTCCTCCTTAATTTCACCTCAGAGTCCTCGCGCGCCCCCACCGAAGCACTCTGCTCCTCCCTAGCCTCAACCCATGGCATCAAGTGCGAGAGTGTACAAGCAGATCTCAGCAAGCCCGCCGAAGCTGTGACACCCATCATCGCAGCCGCACAGCAACACTTTAGCAAGGACGGCAAGCTTCAGATCGACATCCTCGTCAACAATGCAGGTGTCTCCGCAGACCGCAACCTAAACGACGCAACAAGAGGCCCCATCGAGGCCGAGCACTTCAACTGGCAATACGCAATCAACGTACTCGCTCCACTCCTCCTCACACAGGCCTGCAGCCCCTACCTCCCTACCGACCGCAGCGGCCGCATCGTCAACATCTCCAGTGTATCGTCATCCCTTGGATTTGTTGGCCAGTCCATCTACGGTGGCACCAAGGCTGCCCTCGAGGCTATGACTCGCACCTGGGCGCGTGAGCTTGCTGATCGTGCCACTGTCAATGCTGTCAACCCTGGTCCTGTTATCGGTGATATGTACTTCGCGACTGGAGACCAGTTCTGGAAGGATATTCAGGGTTATCAGGATAACACTCCGCTGAGCAAGTTGGATATTAATAATGAGGATACTATGAGTCGCTTGACGGATGAGCAGAAGCGCTTGATTCAGGAGAAGATGGGTGGGCGTCGGCCTGCTTTTACTAGTGAGGTCGCTGGGGTTGTTGGCATGCTTTGCACACCTGACGGTCTTTGGTGTACTGGTAGTGTAGTTTGTGCTAATGGTGGTATGAAGATGGGGCAATAAGCTATCAATATAAAAGACCTTAATTTTTTGCTCCACTTGACTTTATGTAATGTGAATTGTTGCTTCTCGCTGGTATCTAGTTCGTCGTATTTTTGTTTCATGCTGCCGCTCGAACTCCTTCATGCTCTACTCTCTACTTGAATGTATTAACAACAAGGATGTGACGGTAAGTTGGATCCCCTCAATGTCCGGTCTTTGCATGTCAATGTCCTTGGCTGACCGGGTTTACTGCCCGTGCCTCGCGTTAGCCGTGGCTATACCTCCCAATCCAGCGATACAAGGCTGAACCGAATCCGTCCCACATGATCGAGATGCTTTTTTGCTTGTTTGTGATACTTCTTCTATTCAAAGTCAACTATCTCAATTCTTGATATTAATGAATTATTAGAAAGATGCTATCTATGCCTGAATACATATATGCGCGACTTCACAGTTTCCCGAAATGCCAGTTGATACCATCGGAGATCTTACTGAGACACCCTAGGAACGCCACAGCTCACAGTTTCTCCTTCCTATAGTCTATGCTAAGCGGGACTGGCTATGTAGGACTAATCATCGAGCGTAACACCATTTCCCTCTTACTTTACTAAACCATGTTCTAGCGGCTAGAAGATCTGTCCTAAGGCAACTGCTAGGAGGCTTTCATTCAAGATTGGCCGTTGACAATCAACCCTATTTGAAAATGGAGATTTGGCCCATATAAATACGTCCATTCGCTGGCTTCTGGTGTTTCTTATTCTATCCGACGTTTGTCTCTCAATGAGTGGCCCGGCATCTTTTAACCCTAGAAATCAAAATTATTGCGTGTTCGTTTGATGAGGGTCACCGGTTTCATGTCAAAAAATAGTCGCGTTCAGACGGGAGTCAACCAGGGAATTGTCTATACTGGATCGGTTCGGGCTTCCTCTGATACTGAACAAAGTAAACACTAGGAGCTTGTGACTTTCCTATTTTATGTAACTAACGAGATACAACTAGCCAATGAGGATGAAATATCACTCCTATCCATCCAAATCAGGAAAAGTATGGAAACTTTTGAAAATGAGGTTCGCTGACAGTCAACGAAGGTCATGCCCTGGTCTAGATACTACAGTGCCTGCCTAGGTGGACCTGGCATTCACAGACCTGAATTCAAGCTCGACACTCAAGTCCGGCGCAATAACTGGCTCCAAATCAAGTGTCTTGGGTCTTTCGCGTTCTCCACCGGCATAGCGGATATCGTAGCGCGTAATGAGCTCTCCGAGAATAGTCTTGAGAAGCTTAATGGCGTAGAAGCGTCCTGGGCAAGCCTGTCGACCGTGTCCAAAGCTGTTTACATGTTAATATAGGGATATCGGCTGTTCGGGGCTGTAAACTCACGCTAGCCAATCATTCCTGGTATCCGCTATAAGAATGCGTTAGTGGTGATTCATCTATACCACACGAAGAACGGGTTTGTGTTTACTAATATTAGATGCAGTCTCCAATTTCTTCGCTTCTTCTCTCATCCGGTAGAACCGATACCCGTCAAACTTTTCTGCCTCTGGATATAGATCGGAATCATGTTGCATGAACATAGTTGGGAAAGTAATTAGTGTGCCTTTGGGCAACTCGAGGGTCTCATCGAAGCGGAAAGTTTCGCTGGTAACAAGACGCCATCCAGTCACTAGAATATAAGAGCTCAGGTTAACATGAATCGTCACGAAGTAGAGCGCTACAGAACAGCACGCACAAGATACAATGCCTGGAGTAATCCTAAAACACTCCTGAATGAAAGAATCGAACTTCTTCATTTTCGCCATGGCGCTTTCGGTCCATCTGCCATCCTCAGAGACACACTTAGTGATCTCCGCCCTCAGCTCGGGGAGATACTCTTTATGCGAAACTGTATCAAATAGTAAGTTCACCAGTACGGTAGCGGGTGTCCCAATAAGCCCTGCACTCAGATGCAGAAGCCGATGGGCAATCTGTTCTGGAGTCTTCTGCTCGTCGGGTAGTGGCTGATCCATGGCCCACTGTATGCAATCAACCGGTTTCTCTTCTTCAGAAAGATTTGCGTTCGCTCGTTTCCTTTCCTCGATGTGCTCTGTCACATAGCGAGTTGCAATGGCGAGATCACGGCGATGCTTCCAGTGGACCATGTACATAATGTAATCCCTCAGGCGGCCGAGGTTTATCCAACGCAGAATCAAACCGTAGTACATCACCTTAGTGGAATACCGTTCCATGGCTTGGAGGAAGGCTTCGTTTTCACACAAGGTTTCGCCGAAGACGACTCTTCCGGAAGCGTACTTCATAATCTGCATGGCCAAAGTGTGTGCGTGAAGCCTTTTCCATACTTTTCAGAATGTAAGAATAGAGATCAACAATGCTCGGGATCAGAATGTGTTACCTTGCGGGTTTCCTATTTCCTTGTCCAGTATATGCTCAGTCCTCACTTGAATTAACGGCTTGATGTCGGCTGGTGAATAGAAATTAGCAACATGTCCTTCAAAAGTTGTTGGCAATGCTCACATAGATTTCCATTGACAAGTTTGGAAGCAACTTGAATTTCGAAATTATCGAAATGTCCACTGGAGAATTTTGGAACCAGATACTAGGTGCTGTTAATTATCGGTCTCTGAAATCAACCAGCAAGGCTGCCACGGCTGGACTCACCGTATCTACTACAGATCGGAAGCTGAGCTCTGAAAGCCCTTGGTTTTTGATGCGCGCAAGGTATTTCGGTGGCAAGATGTAGACCCAGTTTTGAAACAGACCCATCCAGATCTTGAAAGGCTTGCCATTCTTGCTGTACTGTTCATTTTCTCAACAATGGGCATGGTTCGAAGCAACGTGTTGCTAAAACTTACCTTGTAATAACCTTCACGAGCGTAAGGGAAGAGCCTCGGAAAGAGAAATCTCCAGTAAACTCCGGTTTGAAAAGCATCAACAAATCGAGAACGATGGATTGCTGGTATCTTCTTCAGGCCGTGAGGGTCCCGCGCATTGTACATATACACTCCAGCAAGGAAAAGAGCAAAAATGGTAAACACGGCAAATCTCTGATTGATATTGTCAAGGGAATACTCTATTTTGGACGGCCCTACGTACATTGGTTGTCAGCTAGGTTCGTTGATTGTTGCAGATTCTGGCAGGTTTAATTATCGCAGCGTACCTTGGACCGAGATAGTCGTGGAGTTATCCATGGTATTCGCGGTTGAGTCAAGTTAACTTCTCTCAAAAATATCGTATAGTTCAGTGTCTAAATGATATTCGATGAAAGCACAAGGATCAAATCCTGCACGAATGGTTTTCCGGCAATGTGATTGTCCTCTACATATAGGATGGCGTCTGGAACCCCAGGTTGCACATCACCTTACGCATTCCTCGGAGATCAAGAACATTGTGGATCTGCATAATGCATCCATTTACGAGGATGGCTGTGTTACAGCAGATACGAGGCCCCCTCTTCCACAGGTGAACTAAGCAAGATATAGTACATGCATATACGAGAAATAGGGTTGGCGGTAAGGCATATGGATAACGAATGATGGGAATTATATCGTGAATAGAGTATACCAGATACTTTTACTCGCAGATCATCTTCCCAAGCAACGCCAAAGTCTTGGGTGGTTGCATCGTGGCCATTCTTGGTGTCTGATTGTATATCAAAAAGTTCGCACGTGATTCTTTGTACTTTGATAACAACCACAGCTCTGATGCGTGCAGATCTCACACCTCATACAGGCAATGGTGGCAGTAGGCTGCGGGGCACGGCCTAGCAGATGTAACCTCAAATACAAGCAGTGGCATCGGAGCAGAAACTTGCTTTCAATCCCGGTCGGCAGAATACGAACGCCACAGATCTCTGATCACGCTATGAGTGCAACTTGTATGGAAAGTCGACAAATCAGAACAATCGCCGGTGGTCAAAAGAAATTCCCTCACTATATCGGATTAAGCGAGATCAACAAAAGCCCTGTCGTCCTGATGACTGTCAAACGGAGAGAGATTTCTAATGCCTATGGGCCGCGGAGCATCCTTACCAAATGCAGTATCATCGAGCGAGGCAATTGGATACAGAACCACGGGGGCATTTACGAACCGTATATCAAACCGGTCAAGCGCGATGAGACGACTCTTGAAGAAGAAATTATGTCTGAGGTATAATGTTACACAGTACTGAACGGCGAGATTTCGTTGGTCAGATGCGTAATTTGTAGTTAACAGATATCTGACTGTGCAATGCGCTGATTGGTAGCACTGATGAGAATGAATCAATGCAATTTGTCAATGTTCAGTCTTCACGGATGATCCCTGCCAAGGGTCCAAGCTCAGCCTCACGATCCGGCCCGTATTCGGGTGAGGTAGCGAACGTAGATCCTCTCCCGGTCCTTGGACCCTTGGCGACCCTCCCGTTATTTATACCCATTTCCTTTTAAATCAAAATAAGATATATGCAGACTTTCAATAATCCTAAAATATAAGCAAAATGCTCAAAAATATAATCCAGCTCTATCAATATGAATATCACGAACTCTTAGTATTTACTCGGGCACCCGCCGGTGATCTTCAGTGCGGCGGACTTGCGACCCTTAAACATCTCACGGTGACCTTCCGACGTAACCTGCGGGTCCTGCCGTGGTCCAGTTTAGCTGGGACTAGGAGATGAATACGAGGTCTCCTCTTTTGGGTTCTCTCATATGCATGATGCAGGAGTGCAGTAATTTGATACGCCAGCAATTGTCGACAAGTGATAAAAAGCTACGCCTGCAGGATCATACATAACCTGAAGTACATCCCCTAGCGTACTTCTATCTATCCCAAGCCAACCGCGCCAATTCTCTGTATTTCAAGATCGATATTGTTCTCTTGCCCAGTATGGAAGACTTCCCCAATGTCTTCGAATACTCACGCCCTGTTGACCCAAGCGAATTTCAATCTCAACCTCCTGAGTACTTTGGGACACTACCTTTCCGCGTTGCCAGATTCCATAACGAAGCAGTAAAAGCCACGGACGACTTCCTTGCTGAATGGATGCAGGCACTTGGACCGGATGGGAAGGACCTGGTGTTTCATGGGAGCCCCACTCCTTTAGGTCACTTTGTTTCCTGGGCTTATCCTGAAACTCTCCCTCAGCGGGTGGTACTTTGTACCCGGATCTGCGATTTCGGATTCTACTGGGATGGTATGTATTAGTTAAACCAATTGCGGGGTCAGCAAACGGGTCTAACGGTCTCACAGATGTCACCGATGCTCTGAGTGTGGAAAAGGTATGTGGATCAACTACGATTCAAATCTTGTTCGGTATCGAAGAACTAAGAGTCGAAGAATGCCGAGATTACTCAGGACCTTGCCCTCGCTATGCTTTCAGAGCTAAAGCTAGGCAAACGCCTAGAACCTAAACTTGAGATCAACAAATTAGTCGTCCAAATGCTGCGTGAAGTATTAGACATGGACCGTGAAGCAGGGCTCGAAATGATCCGATTCTGGAAAGGGCATTTGGATGGCCAAGCCAAGAGTACGCACAACGACATGTCGTTTGATCAATACAAAAAGCACAGACTGTCTGAAGTGGGTGCAAGGTTGGTTTTATGAGGCATAAGTCATAGAGATCTCGGTAGCTAACAAAAGCTCCAGATGGGCTGCCGAAGTCGGATGTTGGTCCTTGGGGATTCACATTTCTCCGCAAGAAAAGCAATCTGTCCACCACTTCCTGGACAAGGGCCTATTAGCCGCTGCATTAATGAATGACTTTTATAGCTTCAATAAGGAGTTTGACGAACACAGTCGAGCCGGTTCCGTGGATAGACTGCAGAATGCACTGAGCATCTTGATGCGAGAATACGGCTATACCGAGAACGAAGCTCGAGAGATCCTCAAACAGGAAATCAGGAAAGGAGAACGAGAAATCATGGACGGCTACGTTTCCTGGGAGAAGGAGAGCATAGAGCCCAAATCCAGTGAACTTCGCAAGTACATTGTCATGATCATTAACATGATTGGCGGTATTACCTTCTGGAGCTCTCATGCCTCACGATATCATCGGGACAATTTGTCTACCAATGAAGCGGATCGGGCGACGATTGTAGGCAAGTCCCATCGGGACGTCCTCCGAGTTCTTAAAGACTATCCTCCCCCTAAAGTGAAGGAGAGTACTCAGGACACAACAGCGAGGAAGAAGCGGAAGCTGGATGGATTTTCCGAATCGAAATTGACAAATGGGGCGAGCCAGACAAACAGGGTCAGCCACACGAATGGGGTCAATGATCATGATTCAATGGCTGTTTTCACTGCTCCATTCTTGAAGGCACCCAGTCATGTAAGCTCCCGCACCGTAGGTCTTATCAATGCAACCCTGCTGATCAATGCAACAGGCCTGCGAGTCACCATACGAATATATCAATTCCCTCCGGGGCAAGAACATGCGGAACAAGTTCATCGACGCCCTGAACTCGTGGCTGCAGGTTCCCTCCACCTCTCTGGAGATCATAAAGGACATTGTCCAAATGCTGCATAACTCGTCTCTGATGTTAGTCCTATCGCCCGGGTTAACTTCTTTGGTCATGCTAACCAGAGAGGTGCAGGCTAGATGACATTGAAGACGAATCATCTCTTCGACGAGGCCAACCGGCCACACATATATTTTATGGTCGGAGTCAGACCATTAACAGTGCTAACTACGTCTACGTCAAGTCAGTGGCACAGCTCTTGCGACTGCAGAATGAAAAAAGTCGGGACATCTTCATTGGTATCACGGCTCTCATATTTTCCAGATCTATGTCGTGCTTGGTCACTAACTGACAATATTTAGATGAATTGAGCAATTTACACCTCGGACAGGGTCTCGATCTCTACTGGCGTTTTCATGGTCGGTGTCCAACTGTGGACGAATATATCGTCATGATCGACAATAAAACTGGAGGCTTGTTTCGGTTGATGCTTCGACTTATGGATGCAGAGTCTCCGGTTTCCTCAACTGCTTCTCTGGCAAAGCTTTTGACCCTAACAGGTAGATATTACCAGATACGGGATGATTATAAGAATCTCACTTCTCAAGAGGTATGTCTCTGTTCATGTCTTTGCCTCGTCTGAGGATACAATGCTAATTAAGAACATATAGTATACAACCCAAAAAGGTTTCTGCGAGGACCTCTCGGAGGGCAAGTTCTCTCTCCTTTTGATTCATCTATTAAATCATACACCCTATCCAGAGCGTGTGACTACGGCATTATTCCATCGTCAGCCTGGGTCAACGACAGATCTTTGCCCAAAACTGAAACACTACATCCTTGATGCAATGGAATCAGCAGGAACATTTGAGTATGTTGCCAGTGTTTTGGAACTCCTCCATGAGGATATAATGAAGACGTTGGACATGGTAGAGTCTGAGCTAGGCTTAAATACTGCTGCGAGGGTGCTGCTGATTGGATTGGGTCTCTGAAATTCCTAGTCACTACTATTTGGTGCAATCGCTTTACGAAAATTTGATTGTCGAAATATTTGAGCCAAATTTGCTATGTCTATTCACTTAACTTTGTTAAACTTTCCTATCATGATATTGGGGTTCTTCTCAAGAGAGCACTTTTTGGTTTTGGTCAACTGCGGTTATTATAAACAGTACAAGCATGCCTAGACTCGTGACCTACTCGTGACAGCTTATTTATGTGAGTTTTGCTAGTATCTTTTGAGTATTCAATATATTATTTACTCAGGAAACCCATGTATTAGTAGATTATATACTTTTCTATTTGATTCTAGCTTATATTTAGACATTGACATGGGTAGCCCAAGTCGATGAGAAGAGAAGAGTGGCAAAAGTCAAATAAGGATATATCATGTTATGAGATACTTCTTGAGCAAAAATGGCTATCAGAGCTACAATAAGAGAAAGATCAACAAACGCAGTGTAAACAATTTTATACAACGCAGATCTGTGACGACACATACCCGCTTACCCCACACTGATATCTACGCCCCCCACCAACTACTTCTGAACTTCACTTCTCAACCTCATTTCAACCTTCAGCATTCATTCATCCTTCAGCATCTTCAAATCCAACCCAGTAACCCAACCCCTCCACAAAAACATCGCAATGTCCTCCACAACCCCAACAATCCTCCTCCTAGGAACATGCGACACCAAACTCCCAGAACTCCTCTACACAAAAGCCGCCATAGAATCCCAAACCGACCCGCACTCAAACCAAAAAATAAAAGTCCACCTAATGGACATCGGCCGCACCCAAACAACCCACGAATCAATAACAACAACCCAAAAAGAACTCCTCTCCAACACCAACACTAACACAGACCTCTCATGCCTCCCCAGGGCAGAATACATAAAAACCCTAACACCACACGCCACATCCACCACAAAAGCCCTCTACGAATCAAAGACCATCCACGGCATCCTATCCATAGGAGGGTCCTGCGGTACAGCACTCTCAACAGCCGTCATGCGCGACGCCTTACCAGTAGGATTCCCGAAGTTGATGGTGTCAACAATGGCATCGGGCGACGTGGCGCCTTACATTGGTGAAACGGATATTACTATGATGTACAGTGTTGTTGATATTGCCGGCACGAATCGAGTTCTTGAGACTGTTTTAGGGAACGCGGCATGTGCGATTGCTGGGATGGGGGTTGGGTTTTTGGAGAGGGCCTTGTTGGAACGGGAACAGGAGAAGAAGGAGACGGGGACTGGAAGTGAGGGCCATACTGGAAAAGCCCGTTCCACTCAAATTGCAATATCAATGTTCGGCGTGACGACACCGGCTGTTACGCATGCGCGCCAATATCTTGAGACGATTCTTCCAAATTGCGAAGTTTACGTGTTCCATGCTACAGGCTCTGGAGGTCGAGCCATGGAGCGGTTAATTCGGGAAGGGAGGATCGATGCAGTTCTTGATTTGACAACGACGGAGATAGCAGATGAGGTCGTTGGTGGGGTCTTGAGTGCCGGACCGGAGAGATTGTATGCAGCCACTGAGCGGGGGATTCCGAGGGTTGTCAGTGTGGGTGCTTGTGATATGGTTAATTTTGGGGGCGTGGAGAGTGTTCCTCGCTCTTTTCGGGAGATGAAGATGGATGGTGGGAAGGGGAGGTTGTTTCATGAGCACAATGAGACTGTTACGCTTATGCGGACTACGGGGCAGGAGTGTGCTGATATTGGGAGGGTTATTGCGAGGAATTTGAAGGGGGGTGGAAATGGTGCTTCCCAAAGGTGGAGGACGCGAGTTGTTTTGCCTGTTGGGGGGGTTAGTATGCTTGATGTTCCTGGGGGACCGTTTTGGGATCCTGAGGTTGATGAGGTGTTGTTTTCGACGTTGGAGGAGGAGTTGAAGGGGAGTGGGATCTCCGTGGTGCGAGACTCTCGTGCAATCAATGATCCCGAGTTTGCAGTTGCTGTAGCTGGTGAGCTGGTCAAATTGATCCGGGGGGAGTGAGTTACATTGATAGCCAATGGATAGTTGGCACTTAGTCGGTAGGAAAGATTACAAAAAGATCTACAAGGTGCCTACACATTGCGAAGTACTGACGCATAGCTTCGATTGTTGAAGGTCTACACAGTCACAATCGGCCCATGGAGGCCCACACAGAATAAGGTATCAAGAGTCAAATCCCATCCGTACGCAGTGTTGAATGCAAGACCATCCCAGGTCATCCCACGCCAAAACAAAACATTAGAAAACACACCACCGGTGCAGGCCACTTTTTATGCCGTTGAAGGACAACCACTTTTGAGTTCTAAGTTGATAGAGAACCCGAATGCCAATCATAACATCGTCGAATCATGTTGAAAGTCTATATCCCAAGAAACTCATTGAATATCGAACGCAATTGGAAAAGAGAGCGCAATTAGTAGCTTAGTAGCGGTAGATCTCGCTCTTGAAGGGACCCTCGACGTCGAGGCTGAGGTACTCAGCCTGGACGGGGGTGAGCTGGGTCAGCTTGGCGTTGACGTGGTCCAAGTGGCAGCGAGCGACCTGCTCGTCGAGCTGCTTGGGCAGAACGTAGACACCAATGGGCTTGCGGCCAGCGGCACCGAACTCGATGTACTTGTTGCCGAACTGAACATCCTCAGCCTTGAACAGAGCAATCTGGGCCAGGACCTGGTTGGAGAAGGAGCAGGACATGACGAAGGAAGAGTGGCCGGTGGCACAGCCGAGGTTGACAAGACGACCCTCAGCGAGGAGGATGATGTTCTTGCCGTTCAGCTGGTAGCGGTCAACCTGGGGCTTGATGTTCTGGACGGACTGAGCGTTGGCCTTGAGCCAGGCAACGTCGATCTCAATGTCGAAGTGACCAATGTTGCAGACAATGGCGTCGTTGCGCATGGCCTCGAAGTGAGAGCCGACAAGGATGTCACGGCAGCCAGTGGTGGTGACGAAGATCTGACCAATGGGGGCAACAGCCTCCATGGTGTTGACCTCGAAGCCCTGGACAGCAGCTTGCAGGGCGTTGATGGGGTCGACCTCGGTGACAATGACACGGGCGCCCATGGAGTGGAGAGCCTGGGCACAACCCTTACCGACATCACCGTATCCGGCAACGACAGCGATCTTACCAGCGATCATGACATCGGTGGCACGCTTAATACCGTCGATGAGGGACTCACGGCAACCGTAGAGGTTGTCGAACTTGGACTTGGTGACACAGTCGTTAACGTTGATGGCGGGAACCTTGAGCTTGTTCTCCTTGAGCATCTTGTAGAGGTGGTGGACACCGGTGGTGGTCTCCTCGGAGACACCGAAGCAGTCATCGAGCATCTCGGGGTACTTGGTGTGGACGAGGGAGGTGAGGTCACCACCGTCATCGAGGATGAGGTTCAGCTTCTTGCCATCCTTGAAGGCCTGGAGCTGCTGGTCGAGACACCACTGGTACTCCTCCTCGGTCTCACCCTTCCAGGCGAAGCTGTAAACAAAGAGCGGTCAGCAGGGTCCACAAAAGCAAAACTGGCACGATTGAAACTTACACAGGGACACCGGCAGCAGCAATGGCAGCGGCGGCGTGGTCCTGGGTGGAGAAGATGTTGCAGGAAGTCCAGGTGACCTCAGCACCGAGGTGAGTGAGGGTCTCGATGAGGACAGCGGTCTGGATGGCTGTATTATCGTTAGTAAAAAGGCCAATGTTGTTTGTAAGACTGATCACATACTCATGTGAAGACAACCAGCAATACGGGCACCCTTGAGGGGCTGGTCGGCACCGTACTTCTCACGGATGGCCATGAGACCGGGCATCTCAACCTCGGAGAGCTCGATCTCGCGGCGACCGAAAGCGGCCAGGGACTGTAAAGGAGGTCAATGATTGAGCATGTTGAGACGGATCGAGAGGACGTACGAGGTCAGCGACCTTGAACTTCTGTGCGGGGGCAGCCATTATGAAGGTATGTAAAGAACTGGTGAACGTTAGTGAGAAACAGCCAGATTTATATAGAGAAGTACGAACCAAGAAAAAGGGTATGGAGAGAATTGGTGGAGGAAAGAGGAAGAGGAGGAAAGAAAAGGAGGGAGGGGAAAACTCTCCGTTAGTCTAGGATCGCCAAGGAAGTACTGGTACAGAGTTCGTGGTACAATAAAACTAGCACGTGCAAGTATCGGTACCTCACAGGATCCGTGGTGGGCTGACTGATAGCGGGGTCCCTGCTGAGTCAGCCTGTTATCGGCAGCTGCTGAGTCCAATCACCTACCGGCTTATGTACAGTATTGCCTCTCTACATCTACATGCAGATATGTATATGCGGGATATTCGATAGTTGCAAGCAGATCCCGAGACGGGAAGTGTTGAATCCAGTTGTAGGTACAAGCAATCATATGGAGCAGCCGGCCATGGTCGTCACAAACGCTGAAGAATCAACCCATCAGACTGATCTAGCCTTGGAAACACGATGAAAAAGATTAAAATCAAATAAAGGCATGGTCTCATAAATCATGAAAGAGGAAATCATATGATGAAAGGAAAATGAAAGGTTAAGACAGAAAAACAAAACTAGTAAGAAATCTGCGGAGCCTCCGAAACCCCATAAGGATTGCCATCATGATAAACTGGTGTTCGGTCGAAGGAGTCGTTTGTCGATGGTGCATATTCAATCTCATCAGGCCAGCGGGTCTTTCGGGAAGGGCCATTGCCTTGACTGCGAGCACGGCGCCGCTCACGCTTGATAGCACGTTGGGCACACTCTTCCTGGTAATGATGATTCTCCTTGCGCTTCTCGTTGACTTCCTTCCATTCACTATAGGCGCCCTTGATACCGAGGGCAGCAAGACCAATGCTCACAGCGTCCAGCGAGTTAGCTTTGATGCGGCGTTTGCGGGCCTCTTCGGGTGTGATCTCTCCCTCCTTCAACTGGTGCATGCGTTTCTTCCTCTTCTCCATACTACCGTACAGACCGTGGGCAGCGTGGATGGTAGCCACACTAGCCAAGCCCGAGGTCAGTAGCATATCCCGCTTCAGCTTCTTGCGTTGCTTCTTCTCATCAGAACTGTCACCTAGGTCAGAATCACTCTCAGAGTTTGAGTGGTGGCCGCAATCCTTAGATTGGGCTCCGTTCTCGCCGCGCGGTGCGCTAAGGGGTGCATAAGGGGGATATTTTCCGTCCAAAGAACGGTGCCGACCTACATCTCTCGAGCCTCTGCCCCGTCTCGAGTCCCGGCTGTAATAATCGCTGTCTGCATCTGAATCCGAGTAATCGTCGTGCCGGGTATCGCGGCGATGACGCCGGTCCCTGCTATCTCTGTGGTCCCGATGGTGGTCTCTGTCTCTTCTGTCTCTGCTGTCCTTGCTCCTTTCTTCTTCTCCAAGTCCAAGGGCGGCCATGCCCTTGCTGATGTACTCCGACACGCTCTTACTGCGTTTCTTAGAGCCACGCTCATCATCACTGCGGGAATCAGAACGACCGCGAGGCCGAGACCGAGATCGCGAAAATCGATCAAAGACTTCCTTTCCAGCAGCAGCAAGGGCTCCACTCGCAGCGAGGTCCTTGAGACCACCGCCCGAGCCGCCGCGACTGTTTCGACCGCGGGAGCGTGAGCGTGATCCGCCGCCAACGAAATGACTAGCAGCGAGACCAGCAAGGGTAGACTCCACAACATGGCGTGTGCTGTGCTTGTTGGGATCCTTATCGACAAGACCATCAGTGCCACCAGCGGCGACAGCAGCCGTAAGGATTCGTTTTCCCTTTGCACCAGCCCAATCACCTGGCTCTTTGCGCTGCTTGAAGGCTTCGATGGCACCAGCGGTCAGCGCGGCACGAGCAGCCTGAGCAATGCGCTGCTCGCTGCGCTCACGGCCACCGCGACCACTGCCACGATGGCGACTGCGACTGCGTGAATCAGACGGCGATCGAGAATAGGACCGGTTGCGATGGCGAGACTTGGAACGTCCCCGGCTGGCCGATGCAGCAGCACCGCCGAGACCTAGTGCGCCCAGAGCCTGTTCGCTGAAAGACTTGCGACGGCCATGGCGGGGCGGAGAGCGACTTGGAGAAGAATCAGAATCATACTTGGACCGACGAGAGCCTGAGCGAAGAGTTAGAATGTATCCTCAGATGAAAATCAGCTATGGGATGTCACATACGTTTGTCCTCATAATGTCTTGACCGTCGAGGACGGGATGAGCGAGAGTAAGCAGCATCGTAGTGAGGATCGTAACCGCTGACGGAGGAAGCACGTCGCACATTTTCGTAGACGGGTCGCGAAGCCCTGGGCCGACGGGATGTGTAACCACGCTCATAGACATAATCTGAGTCTGGGGGGTAATCGCGCTGCACTTGCGCGATAGAATCATCGCTGACTCGGCGTCTGTAGGGGTCACGATCGTGCCTTGCATAATGGCCTCTCGGATCATCGTATGGATCAACATAGGTGGCTGGGCGGCTGTAGCGGTCGCGCGGTGCGTATCGGCGATCCTCGTAGTACGCCATGTTGCGGCGAGGATGAAAGGAAAGGACGACAAAATGGAATGAAAAGGGTGTCGATGGTGTGAGCTGCTACTGTTCACTAGGACGAGATATGGTGAAGAGAGAGACTGGAGTAGGGCGTAGGGCTAAGAGATATTGGCGGGGCAGGTGGCGTGACGTCGATTCAGATGAACGATGTTGGGGCTGGGGGACTTGGCAGTGGCTGAGGGTTGTAGTTTTCGTACAAATGTGGGTGAAAGTACGAAGTGCAATAGTGAAAGTAACGTGGTTAGATTATATATTTTGACTGTTCCTATATGACGTCTGTGGGTTATTGTCAGGAGTGGTGGAATGTTCGAAGGAAATACTTGTTCCATCGAATGAGCATATCGATTGTGTTTCAAATATCGCTCGACGTCATCTCGCATTGGGTAAGGAGCAGGGAATATGACAGCCCTACACGTAGACTCCAACTGACCGCTGGTCTGGGAATGAGTTTTAAGAGAAGTATGAGATGTTCGATTTAAGATTTCAATGTTATACTTGAAGGTAAACACTGGTTCCACGGGTCTTTTACCGTTCTCAGGCAGTCAGGCATCAACTTTCATCATAGACAAAAGAACCATCTCCACTATTAATTCAGAGTTAAGCTTATACTAAAAATACTCTGAACCTAGATCAAAGCTATGTAGAATGGCTATGTAGAATAAACAAAGCAAACCATTCTTCCTCCACGCTTATCTACGTCAAATTTTCCCTCCCAGAGTAGTACACCATTCCCCAGGACCCCAGTGGCTTAACAATCTCACCAACACAAGACCAAGGATGTCATATAGTGCAGCCGGAACAGGTTACACACGTATCATTTGATTTCATGGGGATCCTGGAAAGGATAGTACAAATGAGACTGGAACACATAGCCTAGGGAGGCAATTTCAAACATCACGCATAACACGAGGAAGCAATCAGAACATGGTACAGGAGGGATATAAAACAGATAGGCAAAATGAACCAAAAAGTAGTAAATGGTAAATGGTAAAAGGAACACAAAAATAGAAAGATAGAAGAAAAATAGAATTTCAAAACATGTGTTGTAACCCGAGACGTTTCGTCGGATATTCTGAAACGTCCGGTGATGGGTCATGCAGATGGTCGCTGAAGCCGAAAATGCATGTTCGAGAGCCCTGAATCGAAAACAATTACTACCCTGGGTAGTGAGACAGATTGCAATGTACACTGCACTGCAGTCAGGTACAAGGAACTGTCTGAGAAAAACGGTCGTATAGTAGAGCGAGGAGTGGGAGAGTCGGAGGCAGAGATAGTCTCACTTATGAAGGTTATTGTGAAGAAGAATCTGGAGGAGACCTTGTAGTAGCCTCCATGGGTTGGCTAAGATTCCGCTGGTGTGAAGCAGCCGAAGCAAGTGTAGAATCAGAATGGGGCATGCCCCAGCGAGCATCATTCTCCGGTTCAGATGTGGATCGCATTTCATCCGAGTGCGTGCGGTGGGTGCGAATGTGCTGCTTCATATTATCTTTTCGAGTGAAGGCCTTGTTACAGATCGGGCAGTGGACGCTCTTCTCGCCGGTGTGCTTCTTGCCATGGCGAGCAGCGTGGCCAGACGTCGTGAATGTCGCTGCGCAGCCGTGGCTAGCTGCATAGGGGCAGGGATACTTGTTCTTTCGGCCTGTGGCGCGACCCGCTCCGGGCTGAGACGATGTCGTTTCTGAAGCGCTGGACCGCGTTTCGGGGGTCGTCCGGGGAGCTGCTGGTCCGCGCGCTGGGAAGCGATACGGTTCCCGTCGCGGATCCTGCCGGGCATACGGGTGGTAAGCTGAAGATTGACTGGTGATGTAGTCGTAGGCGGAGCCGTCGGATGAGCCGGGCGAGACGGGCTGGACGGCTTCGGTCACCGGGGCGAAAGGGTGCCTGATGCCTCGGGGTGAGGCCGCTGGAGATTCGGATGCAGCATGCGGACGGGTGTGCTGCGGTTCGCTGACGGGCGGGGGTTGCTGCTCTGGATAATAGGATGGCGAGATCTGAGTCCGACTGAGTTGGGGCGCAGAGCGGACCGCAAAAGATGGGTTATCATCATTGTTGAGGATGGACACAATACTCGTCCGGCAGCTTGACATCTCCTCTGGGCCCCGATATGCGGTCACCGGGGCTGGAAAGCTATACTAAAGGGCGCAATCCGTTAGTTTAGATGTTTGGCAACCGGCTCAGCCGGGCTCTGGATGCTCGACAGAACTCGAGAGATCACAGATCGGAGACAAAGAGAGGGAGGAGAGAGAGAGTATATCTCTTTCCTGACAGCAAACGCACCAGCGGCTCTCGAAAGATGTTTGTCCTCTCCGTCGTGTAACACGTCGACAACATTAGACCCTAAATCGGCACTCGCCTGCAGACCAAAACAGAAGCCCGATGACTCCAACCCGTGCCGTGTTCTGTGTTGAGGGCGAAGTATAGACGGTTGATGGAGTAGTCGGAATGATCTGGCAAATGCCCTCGCAACGATCTGGATTTCTTCGGCGCCTAAGTTTATTCCCTTGAGGCGGTCTTGCTTTCCTTCTAATACTGCAATTGGTGTGCGGAACACAATCCTCAACGGCAGTTGCAAACTGGGCTGGGAATGTTGCAGAAGATGTCCGGTTGTCAAACCGCAATAGTTCTTCCCGAGAAATGCTGAAATACCAAAATGCTCAGGAATATCCAGGCGCTCTGCGCGTAAGAGAAGGAGAGGTAAGTGAGATAAGGAGGGGAAGATAACAAAAAAGTAGGTTAAAGGTGGGAACGAAATGAGAATACAAAAGTAAGAAATGAGAGAAGAAAAAAAAGAGACCAAGCATATGGTTATCTGAACTAATTATACTAAAATAAAGCGAAAGAAGCCAAGCTCCAGGGTCTGGCGAGGCTCCATAGCGGAGAAAACCAATATTATAGGCAGACAAATATAATACAGGACCCTGTGCAGACCCATTTTCTTACTCCGTTTCTTCCGGCCCGCGACCCTGGCGGAGTCGATCTTTTTTCTTTTTTGTGAGTTTTTAAGTTGTTCCGGAAGAGAGCGTTAACTCCGACTCGCACTAGGGCTTCGGTTGGTCGATGCGAAACAAAAGCTCCACCATCGGCAGAACTACGGGCCTTTTATCTCGGGACGGACATGCATTTAGCCCCATATCAGTTGTTCTTCTCTGCAAAAGTAAATAGTACCATGTTTAATAAAATAGAATAAGTAAACTAAAATACGGTAAGAAAGAATCTACGTAAGTGATGATGTTGACTCCTGTTTGGGAATCCACCTCCGGCTCGGACATTCCTGGGCGGGGGCGTAATGTATGGTAACACTTTTAGCTGTATTTAGCGCCCTACGGCGATCTCGCCCTACAGCTCGGTGACGGAAAAAAATCCCTAGAGCTCTGCCCTTTTCTCTCTGGAAAGGGTACTCTCAGCCGAGTTTCTGTTGAAATTTTCTCCGTTCTGCGGAGTCCGATCATGTTAGGCCTACATACATGTTGTAGATTGAACAACTAAACATAATGGCATCTAACCTCCACGCCAATAAGATAATCTAGTCTTCTAAAGACCGTCATTTAACTATAGCAAGAGATTGGCTCGTGCTACACTTCGTACTCGTACGCGTCCAGCGCCCGCCCCGCCCCGAAAACCATTCGCGCGGGGACTCTCCGCTGAACGTACGTAAGATGGCGACGCATAGTATGGTCTTACTGTATGGCTTCAAAGAAGTTATTCGTAAACATCCAGGGCTACTCAGATTGTGAACCGGGTAAACTCCATTAGGAGATTAAAATCAACCATTACTTTCTGCGTATACGTGTTCTGCGTATTTATTTTATTTTTTTAGAATTTTTTTGGTAGATCAGGCCAAGCTTCAAACCTCCGATCTGGAACATGCCCGAGGGGGTTGTGGTTCGTGGCAGAACGCGGACCGTTTTGGGGCTTCTTGAGCCGAGCGATGATTTGCCTAAGCTCAATCTTAGACGGGGCATACGTATGCAGCCTACGTATATCCACGGTAGTTTGGCTGTCTAGTCCTTCTCCAGCAAATACACTTCCGTGCTTGAGGTGGGCTAGTGTTTTAGCGCTCGAATTAACCCTTCTCGTTCTACCTCCCAGCTTACGCCAGAAGCTTGACTCGTCAGGGCCCTGTACCCGGCTTACGTTCCTGCAAGGACCCTTGACCCTTTTTGTCCTTTTTACCTTTTTTCGGTGTCGTATTGCTTACACTCTAGACGCAGGGACTCGTGGACACTCCCCTACGCTTACTCGGATGGGACTAGCTGGGCGTCAGTTACCTGTATAGCTTTGCCCTAATCACGGTTCCCGCCTAGCGTCATGGAGACCCTAATTTACTACTGCACCCGCCACTACTTGCCCACGCGGCCTTTTATCGTGGCTTAAACCCGAACTCTCGCATTTGTTTCGGCGATTTATCTTTTGGAATTCGTGTTCTCTAATCAAAAATAGCCATTCAATAGTCTCGGTCCAGCAGTCCATGTATGGAGTATCTCTCTTGACAGCTCCACATATTACAGGTCATAATGCGATGATGTTATTTCCGGATCATCCGATAACAAGGGAAAAAAACCACACTTTATTCCCCACCCAGTCCCCGCACACCACCATCATCTCGCTCTTCGACTGTAAACACACAGCCACAGCCACAGCCCCAGTTTGCGCCAAACTGCTGCCTGATTTCCAGAAATCAAAGGTGTCAATGCTCTTATACGGCTTCGGCACTTATGCAAGTCCATAGAGACGATCCGGCAGACATCCTTCCGACAATTTATTATCTTCCCCCCTAAGCCGTGGGGCCCTCGCTTCGCCCAATACGGAATACAGATCTCTTGGGCCCCATCTCACTAAGACCCTGTGGCTCTTGTCTGACTTTCGCACTATTGATCTATTTTGAAATTCGGGAGTTCTGCTTCTTTGGACATAACATGAGATATTGAAGATACATGTATGTAAATTGTAACAGTAAGAAAAGTGCACATCCATGCCCGCCGAGAGAAACTAAAAGATAACCCGTGGAACGGGGTCTGGTGATTAAGCGGGCAAACCGACGCCGAGCTGAGTCATCCCACGTGGAACGGTCCCTGAATGCCGTTTCTCTCGTAACTTCATAATTTTTATGATCCATGGATTGACAAAAGTTAGCCGATCCCGGTCCCTTAGGGAAAGATGTGCAACATTGAATTCCAAGATCCCGACATAAGCATATCTGTAATCGCTACATTACAGACCTGAGGAATAGCATCGGCGAATCCTCGCAAATAGCCACACGTTAAGCAAAAGCCAGCAAATAAAATCCTCCAGGCTTGCCAAGCACGTAATATAGCCACATATTGCCCCAAACCCAGAAAAATAAGACTCCAGTTATCAAAGTTTCACGCTTGCATATCATACACCTTCGTTATCGCTTCCATAGTGGAGCGGAAATATTAAATACTTACTGTAATTTTTCTTTTTGCACACAACATTCTGGACCCGACACTTCTCTCCTCCCCCACCGAACTATTGATATATCGGTATCAGGCCACTCGCGGACATACGCAGGTTTCCCGATTCTTCTGCTAGGGACTTGACCTACTGGATGGGGTGAAGGGTCCCTCGGAAGGAGGGGCGGAGTGGAGGGTGTATTCGTACCCTTACATGTAAGGTTATCTTGATCCCGTGGCTGAGACGTGGACGAGGACGTACCTGCAGACGCAGATGCGGATTCAGCCGTGATGTGTACAGTAGTAAATGCGGGTGCCAATGGATCTCCACGTTAGTCCAAGGCTTGAGCTATGCTCCCGTACAGTGTATGCGCTCTGAACGTGGTCAATGCATACGTCGAATCAATGGCCCGACCACACGGACGTCTTACAGCTCCCGACTCCTACTCCTACCCCTCTAGTGTACGTAGTAACTTATACGTAGTATACGTATACCCCCTTTTTAGCTTTTGTACGTAGACAAGAATAAACACAGTTTCAGCTCCCCCTCCTCCTTCCTTCCCCTTTCAACAGATCGGCATCGGTTCACTAAGCTTTTGGATAATGTATAGGTATGCATTCATGCACCATGCTGTTGATTAGCGTCCCCAGCTTTCGAGAGGTTGCGTAAGCGTAAACGTCATGTTGGTGGGTGGGCTTTCGATGCCCCATACTTGTTGTAAGCGCTTCTTAGGTTGCCAAGAGGTGGGAAATTGTGTCGTGGGCTTGATAGGTTAGCCCCTGCATATGTGGTGGAGTGGGAGGTGCGAGTTTTGTGGCTAGAAGATTGGGTTTTACGCGAATGCTGGCGGCCCTGGATTACAGGGTCAGGGTTGGGGTCTGTTCTGGTTTGTGTAGGAGGGTAGGCGCTTGGTTATGTGGTTGTTTGGGGATTGGGCTTTGGTGAGGGTTGATGAGTGCTCAAATTGGTAGTCTTTGACTGGCAGAGGATCTTGAAGGGAAGATGGCTTGGATGATGAGTTCAATTGTCCTTGCACAGAAGAGGTCCCTCTGCGTCTTCTGCATTCCTTGACAGGCAAAAAACTCGCACAATGCGAGTCACAGGCTCTTCGTTTTCACGGATTTATGATCAAACAGGAATATTCTTGGCGATTCACTTGGCCAGTGTGCCAGCTAACAGGTCAGGGCTAACATCAGACGAGAACTGACAGCACTGACTTGTGTGATTCTTAGATTTCCACCACGAGAATGAAACCGATCCGTTCCTCAGATGTTGTCGTTCAGCCCTCAATATGGGATATCTTGACTCTCTTGACTCAGCTCCCAATTCGCCCGTACAAAGATTGGAACGCGGACGGTGGAAGCACCGGTGACGCTGACACAGTCCGCCGATGAATCGTTAAAGAAGAGGCCAAGGAACAACAAAGCTCGCTTAGTTGCACTCAGTGCAAAGGACTTCCATGAAGTTTGCTCGCAGTGTGTTCTCGGGTGAAGCCGTCAAATCCTGACACGATTGACTGGCTGCTATCCTTCAACAATGCCATACTCCCAGTGCGTGTTTCCTATCCCAGTTTCCATTGTTCCTACATTCCCAAGTACGTACACCTCTCCGTGCGTCATCTTGAGGTCCAACTCTGTGAGTGAAATGTAACTAACACGCTGAATTGGCAGAGCCCACCATCTAACCCCCTCGACACTATTTCAACGACGCTCTTTTAGGCCACGTACCGACGAGAAACCGACGAAACACCCTGCTTAACTCCTAAACATGCTTGCCAAACGGATTTCATCACCCTCATCCCCATTTGCCGTCATTAAGGACACGGTTAATTTTGTACCGTGGCTTCTCTATGGGGCCGATGCGTACTGACAAGGGGTACCAGCTCAATCTCTATATGCCGGCACGCGATGCACTCTGATGGTATATCGCCCTCAACTCAATACCGGGTATGAAACAGGGGTTGGAAAGGTAGGCCGAGTTTTCCTACGGGCTGTTGCTCTCCAGCAGGGAACGCCAGAGGGCCTTTACCCATTCGCAATGGCAAACACATGGAGTAGGTTTCTTGATGTCTCGTGTCTCGTGGTGAAGTCTCCACGCGACAACGCTATATTTGTCACTGTCAAGGGACGAAGACGCTTTGTACCGGGTAAGATAACCAGGTTTCCACTAATATACAGAGATCCTCCTATCACCTCTCCGATGCACAGAGGAGAGTTAAAGTCAAAAACCCAAAGACTCTGTTTGGGGTCGACGTCCAAGCAACTGATTCTTGTACCAGTCGATGCCGTCTACCCAAATGGTGATCAAATAAGATTCCTGGACAAGGGGAAACCCAGCGTGGTGCCTGGTCTCGCCGTTGCTATGAGTATATTCCCTTTTGACAACCCAAAGTTCCTGCTGTCGTATCTCCCTGATCTCAGCACGGAGATGATTTGGCCCATCAAGGACTTTCCATAGGCACAAACATTCTCATACCGGCTCTGGCTTGCCTAGCCATTCTATTCCATCGCTTCTGATACCCCGGACCTGTCACAAGGCCACCAGAATCAACCGCATCTTCATTTCGCCTCGTCTGGTACGCAGGACATTTGCGTTATATTGCGGTTCATCCTCCCTCAAGCCATGGCTAGTAGTACCCACGTCTCTTACGATGGGGAGCTGATTCATAGATAAATCAAAGACCAGCCAATATAAGAGACCGATAAGATCTGATACCAGTAGAATGGAGAGTTTACAAGAGGAGAAAGTTAAATGCCGATGAAGATTTCCAAAATATATATTTTGAAGTGCTTGCTGGAAAATTGTTGTGACATGTCTGAGATTAGGCAGACAAAGCGCGGTGAGGTTGGCCCCTCCTGTCCTGGAACGGCCCCCAATCCCCCAGGTTCTCCATCGCAACAGACAAACCAGTCATGTCATCCAAAGATGCAGAAGAAAGCTCGATTCCTGGTGCGACACGGCGGCAGCGCTCTGGTCCCGCGTGTGATGAGTGCCGGCGGCGTAAGCTGCGCTGCGATGGACAACAACCTCAATGTGGGATTTGTCGAGAAACAGGGATTTCATGTGAAGTGACACATCGCGGAGCCCGAGGCCCCAAAAAGGGCCACTTGAAAGCCTTAAAGAACCGAGTCGTGCACCTAGAGGCGATGTTGGAAAGTCGCCTCCCAGATCAGCAGCTTCAACGGGATCTCCAGGGATCTCAACACAGCAGCGACCCGATAATCCCTGCTTCGCCCGGTGTTTTGGCAGATTCCGGGCTTCACGCCGCTGGTGAATGGCCACAAGAGCCTACAAATCTCTCGCAATCAGGGCGCGCAGCGTTGTTCGATGGCCACACCTCGGACTTGGTTTCTTCCTCGCTTGAATGGTCATTCCCGCCTGCTTTGACAGTTTCAAACACTCAGTTTCCGCCCACGGACTTCCTGCATGATGAATTGTAAACACAACTTGAGAGTTCTTCGCACGCTTCTATTGCGGCAAAAAGCAGGGTACATGGCTAACATATCCTCTCCAGAGACCAACTCTACTTGGATCGTGTGCACCAGTCAATACCGATCATTAACCAACGACGGTACCTATCATGGTCTAAATCCAGCTCAAAAGCACCATCGCAGAAATGTCTGCAAAACGCCATGTGGGCTTTGGCCTCGCTGCTGTCAGCTCAGTTCCGCGAGATGATAGAGCCACTCTACCAGAAGACAAAACAGACACTCGAGTCCATTAGTATCGAAGGCAACGACTACAACGTCAACACAGAACTTGCTCAGGCATGGGTTCTTGTCGTGATATTTGAATCTATGCGAACTCACCATCGGCAGGCTTGGATGAGTGCCGGTCGGGCATTCCGCCTGGTGCAGGCTATGCGCTATCATGAGATTGACAGACCCACTGACAAGGGAGGCCCGTCCTCTCCCCGAAATGGTGACTTTATCCAAGTCGAAGAGAGACGCCGGGTGTTTTGGATGGCTTATTTCCTCGATCATGTCATTAGCATGCGCGATGACTGGCCTATCACCTTAAATGAACATGTGGTAAGGATGCCAATACCTCAATTCAAGTGAGTGGGAGCTAGTGGGTATTTTACTGACGTATTGTCATTGCCGGTGATTTCAGATCTGCACCCGACTGCCTGCTCTAGATTCAGACTTCCAAAGCGGCAACCATGAACTTGGGCTCTTTTTATCCGAAGCCATGACCCAGCCTACTCTGAAACTAGGTTCATCCTTCAACGAATGCCTCATCTTAGCTACGATATGTGGTCGCACTCTACTTCAGATCCAACAATATCAAATCTCCAAGGCATACGGAGATACGCTACTGGACTCGACTGAGCAGCGGCGCTGGTTGGATAGTCTTCTTACAACGAGACTCCAAGCTCTGTCACAATATTATCCATCACCTATCAAGGCCTACGATCCTCTTCTTCTTTTTGCCAATATCTTAGGTCAAGTTACAGTTATTTATTTCTGCAAAGCCATGATGGAGTCAATGCCAGCATCTGCCAACCCGCTGCAAGGGGATGCTGAATTCTCTGATTATCAAAATCGAGCGTTAGAGGCTTCCACTACCATCATCCATCTGGCGACAACCCTGTGTGAACTGCCTATTGCCAAGGTAGGTAACATAGGCTAGTGAGTTTATGATATACTACTAACATTATTCTCTCTAGATCCATCCCTTGATGCCCATCCCTCTCTTTTCCTGTGCCGAGTTCCTCTACGCCAATATGCATACTAGTGAATCATTTCAACTCAGAATCCAGGAGTTGTTTTACATATTCCGTCGGCTGAAGAATGTCAATAATCATGAGAAAAGTTACCTCGACCTGTTACCGAAGTCGTGCATTTCAAAAACCACTGAGATGTTAAATAATAGTGTGCAGGGGAGTACTCCGGACCAGTTCATAGGATCGTGATCTAGAAAATATTTTGAATATGGTGATATGGAAGTATAACCTCAAAGCTGTTATGACGATACTGTTCGTGTGCTCGTGCCAATCCTCGAGGACCCTATTTTCAGACATGTACAAAACCAGCAGTCATGGGCGCTCTTGCGTGTTTCCAAAACTAGCTTCATTAGCCTGTAGTGTACGATGGCTTCATTCCTTCCAAGATCCTTCAAATCCCGAAGGAACGTGTCTATCCGACGCCGTTGTTATGCCCGAAATCCGTTGAGGCTCGGAGAAATAGATTCGGGGAAAAGTTTCGAGGCTCAGCCAATCCGGTTGCTGCATCAATAAACTATTCGCCGAGCTCCTTGCCGATCGTCAATAAGCTCTATTTAAGTAAGTTACGGTGTTTGGTATTGGATTATTCATCTATATTGTCCCTTGTTTAGGGGCAACTGTAACGAAGCCTTACAAACAACTTTGTCCCGAGAAGCTCCACCCATCGGGCTGATCCAGATGCCAGCTACAATGGCCTACCAGGTATGCACAGCATCACTGGTCTATCAACACTGTTGTATTGAACCGGATCGGATATTCGGTCTCTACAATTCCGATGTTTGAATCACGTTATATTGTGCTCTAATGGTTGTTGGGGCCGTTCTTATAAGAGGCGACATCTCTCCGTTTTGATGCTCAAGCAACCCTCCTTGATCATTTCCAAGAACCTCTTTCAACGTCTCAGTGGAATTAAGCTGTCAAAGTCATTTTGTAAACTGCACAATGAGTCTCATCGGTCGAGCAAACGATGTTTTCCAAGTCAACCCCGTAACAGGGGTTGATGAAGCACTCTCTATACATGGATCTGACTGGCTATGGGCTGTGACAGCCATCTATATTGTCTCCTTTGTAAGTTCATTTCTTACTATAGCCGCTCTATCCCCTAACACATACGATCTCCAGATCGGCCTCCTAGTACTCTCCTTCGCAGCAAAAGAAAGCGAAAGAGTTTTCCACTACCTATTCACTTGCGCCTTAATGGTCGGCGCCATGACCTACTACGCACAGGCATCCAATCTAGGCTGGAGCGCTGTCGAGCAAGTCGACAACGTCGGAAACGGAGTAATCCGCCAAATATTCTATGCCAAATACATCAACTGGGTAGTCGCCTTTCCTTCGCTTGCTCTAGCAATGGGTCTAATCTCGGGCGTGTCTTGGACCACCATCGTTTGCAACATTGCTATATCCTGGATCTGGGTTATCAGTTACCTCGTGGCGGCATTTACACCCTCAAGCTACAAGTGGGGGTTCTTCGCCTTTGGTACATTCTCATGGCTTATCCTTGCTATGAGTACTATCAATGAGAGCCGTGAGGCTGCTGCTTTGTTGGGGATTCAACGTGACTATATGGTGCTTTCGGGGTGGTTGAATCTCTTGTGGTTGCTTTATCCTATTGCATTTGGATTGACTGATGGTGGGAACCGGATCGGTGTGACTGGTGGTTTTATTTTCTTTGGTGTTCTCGATATACTCACCGTTCCAGTGTTGAGTTTTGCTGTTTTGTTCTTTGCTCGAAACTGGGATTATCGCAAGTTGAGCATTGCGTTCAGTGATTCCCGTCCAAGCCGAGAGAGTGAGAGTGAAATCAAGGAAGCTCCCCGGGCATCCTCCGATATTGCCTCCACTGTCTGACTACTGTTCGGAATTTTGTTTTGGGAGTTTTGGTAAGCTTCTTCCTATGTGGAAGGAGTCTGCGAACGCTATCAGTGGGGGCCTTTGCTATCTTGGCGTCAATCCCCGCATGACTATGGAAAGACTCTGCGAGGGATTGATTCTGATTGATTGAACATTGATGTTTGATTTACAAAGGGAATGGTATAAGAGTGTAGCCCGAGGGCTACGAGTGGCTATAAAGACCATGTTGTTCCTAATACTTTTTCGTCTATTTCGCGGTCTTGCAAATTTCTCATAGATCAAATTGAACAATGCACTTAACTACGTCCAATGTTTATTCCTCGTTCCTCTACGGAGCTATTGCTCTCAATGTAGGCCCAGGTTGAATCTTGTCTTCTATAAAGCCCTACTAAAGCAAAAACGTTTAGAAAGTAAGATGATATAGACTTGCTCTTCGGTTTGCGATAGGGGGTCTAAAAAACGGTCTAAAAAACGGTCTGTCCAATGGTGTTAAAACATTTGCTATGTCACTATACTAAAAAGAGACAACGTGAAATACACATACTACGCCTTCCCTAATAGGCTTAGGCAGGTGGAGAGGGGGTCCTTTTAACATTGCCCTTGGTAAATCGGACAATACTCGCATTGTGAATATTCCCCTGGGAGAAGATACCAATTCGGCGTATGCTATCTATGATGGAAAGCGATTGACTAAACTGGCCGTGATGAATTTGCGGGCTTTTAACCAGACTAGGGCGGGAACTCGTCCAAATAGTGCTTATAGCTTCCATGTGCCTGCACGTCATCGCAGCGCTAAGGTGGAGCGTTTGATTGGTCCGGGTAGTGACGTGCTTGTTAATATTAACTTTCGGGGGGATTTCCTATATTATGCATTGTGTCGGGGGATGCCCGTGTCTGTGCATGCTTTGGAGGAGGTGGCTAGGGTTCGGGATGGTGTACTGACTGTTGAGGTTCCTGAATCTTCTGCGGTTCTTCTTTCTTTGGATTAGATTTGGTTGGATATACTTGAGGCTCATTTATCAAGCAAAGACAAGTACTTTCAATGAGTATACGGTGTCTCTAAGCTAATACTTTCTTGATTTTATATTGATTTAGCCCTCTTATACAACGTGGATTATTATATTTAAGGACATCATGCTCTGTCCTTAATAATGAGAAATTTAGGGCTGAAAGACAGAAGCTCACTAACTTCCGAGTTGTATAGGTTCGGGAACACACAGCTTACCGCGGGAAGGGTTAAATAACATTGGACTACGAGAAAGGCCCAGACCTAATGCAAGTGCGTCAAATATAAGAACCCTGACGGTTCATATGTAGGCCACCCCTAAGTCACCAATCAGCACAGCCACTGCTCTCCACAAACAGACTATAGACGCAGCTAACGTCCGCACTGCCCATTTGGCCCCCAACGAATACGGTTCAGCCGCAGGAAAGCTAACAGACGACTGCACCCTATAACTCCTCCTACCCGCGCTACTTATGGCTTTCCGTTAAGATCCAGGGTCCCGGCTCTCGACTCCGCTCTCCCATCTGTGTTCTTTCCACCTCACAATGGCGGAGTCGCGCGAGTCGCAGCATTCGCTGCTTTCAGGGGACTCGCTGGACAATCCACCGCAGCGGTCCTGGGGTCCGCTCGGTCGCTTATCCTTCGAGCAGGACTATGTTTACCATGCGCACGAGCGCCGGTCCGAGGATGTGGTCCACGATGTCGGGTTGGGTATTTCCAATCATTCCGGAGATACTATTCCTCATTATGAGCGCGCTTCAATGGATAGTTCAGCGACGACCACGCCTCGCTCTATTCCTAAGGCTCCGCTGTCTCCGCATTCTCCCACGAGATGCCCTAATCGCGCGACGGTGCTACAGAAACGGCTTTCGTGGATCCCTTTGACGATCTTTGTGCTGGCTCTTTATGCTACTATCTTTTCGGGGATTTACCTCGCTATTGCGCTTCGAAAGCCTCGATGGAATGGTATCTCCAGTGAGGGGCCCATGGTGCCGTCTACGGCTAATTTGTTGAGCGCGTTCTTTGCAAAGACAATTGAGTTGGCCTATGTCACCGTTTGTGTGGCGTTTTTGGGACAGGTGCTTAGCCGGCGGGCTTTGATGACCGATTCTCGAGGAATTAGTATCTCCGATATGAATATGAGGGCCTGGATCATGCAGCCGGGCTCGATGATTGTCCATTGGGAGACGCTGCGGTATTCTGCGCTTACTTTCCTCGGTGCTATTGCGCTTGTCGCAACATTCGTGGCGATGCTATACGGTACCGCCGCGCAAGCGTTAGGTATACTTCTTCTCTCACAGCAATAAACCACGGAACACTAACTTATAAAAGTCGCACCCAAACTCTCCCCCAGTCCCGTCGAACCAAAGGTCCTTCAAGGCAAAGTATCCGCCAGCTTCGGTAACCCGTATTACCTCGCCTCCAACTGTGAAACTCCAGTCACAAACGCAATGGACCCGGACGACCGCAACAACACATGTCTCCAAATTGAACACGTCGGCCACGCCTATCACAACTACCAACAATGGATAACAAAATGGAGCTCCCTAGTCGCGAACAACAGCGCAACCTCAACAAACCTCCACAACCGCCCAGAACCAACTGGCTCCCTCTGGGACAATACAACAGTAACAGGCAGCTGGATCCAAATCCAAAACATAACAATCCTCTCCAAGAAACACAAAAGAATGGTCAACAACATAACAATGGCAATGCCCCACGGCGGTATCACAGCAGTAGCAATGAACCCCCTAAACAAAATAAAACAGCCCAATTCAGCCTCAGCATCCGGCGAAGGAAGATACACCCTAGACGCCTCCGTCCCCTCCCCAGCAATAAACGTCCTCTGCGCAGGAATGACCAAAAAAGAACTTGAACCGCTAGTCTACGCCTCCTGGCCCGGCGGCGACAAGTTCAACCCAACATCCTGGAGCGTCCAACCTCCAGACGACATCCCCCGCACCCCATCCTGGCTCAACAGAACAGTCGTCGACACGCTCTTCGAATTCGGCCCGGAATACGGCCAACGCCCACCAATCTTCGGCAAATACCCTAAACCCTACAACACAATCCTCAACACGACAGGTCTCTGGCCCGCAAATTCCATCTACCTCCTCGGTGCATCGCCACCGAATACGACAAACCCGCCGTACGTGCTCTGCGCTCTCCGCGCTAAACTAACAGGCGTCTGTTCGACGCGCTATAACGCGGCATCCAGCGGGGCATTCCTCAGCGCGATATGCGAGCAAGGCAATAATAAACTGCAATATGACCGCCGACGTGCAAGCCGCGGGTTTATAGAGGGTTTTTGGGAAGCCGATTATAAAAATGTTGTGTCGGAGTGGGCGAAGGCGTTGAGTCTCGGTGCGGGTGTTTCGGACGGCGAGGCTAGTAATGCCCGACTGCTTATGCAGATGATGCCAAAGTATGATGTTGAGGAAGAAAGCTTCTCGCTTGATCCGCGTATGCCTTCTATCGGGGAGGGGTTGGCTGTTATGGCTGGGAGTACGTTGATTCTCAGTTCGCAGGATGCGCCGTTTGTGCAGGGGTGGAATTATAGTGCTGATAATGGGAATGTGTTGGATGAGGGTGTTTATCAGTTTTTTGATGGGGAGGTTCAGGCTGTTGGGTACGCTTCTGGCTGGACGGAGCGGTGGCAGGGGGTTTTCTATGTTATTTTGGTGTTTGCGTTTTTGACGAGTGCTGTTTGTTTGGGCTTTGTGATATTTGAGGCCCGGGGCCGGCAGATTACTGATTTTACGGAGCCGCAGAATTTGTTTGCTTTGGCTGTTAATAGTCCGCAGACGGAGCAGTTGAAGGGTGCTTGTGGGTGTGGGCCATGGGGGAAGCAGCTTAAGGAGAGGTGGTTTATTGGGATGGAGGAGGAGGATGAGCATTATTATATTCGGAGTAAGATGGAGGGGAATACGCCGTATCTTGGCGCTGAGGGGAGGCTTGAACAGATGGAGGTTGATGATGGGGGCAAGGTCTTGAGTCCTGCTGTGGATGAGTTCCGGAGGGTGTCGAAGAGGAACTCGTTTTTGGCGAGGTTTTATTGACGGGGATTGGTACGATGGTATGACTATACGGGACTATAGAAGTAATCCTTAATATGCTGCAATTGAACATATGTGAATATACTGCATGGCTGGAGCATGCGATGGATTTCAACAGGGACCTAATAGAGCCAGATATGTACAGAACAATGCAACGCCCATTTCGGAGCTAAACAGGTGAACCAACACGGAGACGCAGAACAGGAACTGTGGTATAACGCTAATGAATCGCTCATACACACAGACACAAGACGAGAATTCTAGATGCGACGAAAATGCAGCACTTCAAATGCAACGGAAAAGAAACTTTTGCAAAGACACCGATAGCCATGGAGACGCCATCAAAGGAATGGAGAGAGGTAGGAGATATGCACAGAGGAACCTGGCGAGGTGAGGTATTGTGGTAGAAAAGAGGGAATGTGAGAGTTGGAGAGATTGTCTCCGAATGACTGTAGGATGAATTGGGAGAAGTATCAACGATCAGCTTGAAGATTGAGCCAGCTCATATCTGAATTGACGTTGTTACTCCGCCCTTGCATCGGCAGCTCGTCCATATCCTCTGGGATGATCGCGCTGGATCTCCGTACTTTTGAATTCCTTGTCTTATCGACAAGGCCTGTGTATGACGAGGTACCGGGCAAATCGCGCGTGCTCGAGTTGTAGAAGCTGTTGCTGTAGTTGCTGCTGCTAGGTCGTCCCAGCCAGCTAGAGTGGCCGGCACCTTGCCAATTCTCGTCCCGGTCACTTTCTGAGGCAATACTGATTGAGTCTGCAGAGGAGATTCGTGCCGACTGGCTCTCTGGAATGACAAGGCTTCGGCCGCCTATTTCGGAGGTGTTTTCTGTGGTTGGGCTGGCGCTCATGACACGGCCCAAGGGCTTGGGTTGGTCGAGGAATCCCAGGTTCAATGGTGTCAGGTTTGACATTGGCCAGGCGCTTCCGCGGTAGTCTGACTTGGTGTAGACGGAACTCATGGTCGAGCGATCAGACGCCATTCCAGCCAGGTTGGTGGTGGTGGTGTTATCTTCAAAGTACTTGCCCCATCCTTCGTCCGTGCTGCGATCGCCAGGCTGGTTGCCACGGCTGGGGTCTGTACCTCCTTCCGTTTCATCAGTGTTGACACTTGATGCGCCAATGGCATCGCTGGAGGGAATCGTGGAGAGCGGGCTGCTCTTGCGGGGATGAGACAGTCCGTAACCAGTCGCATTGGGTGGCTTGAGAGATTTCTCTCCGTTGTACCTTCCGGTCATAATAGCCAGTGAGTCTGTCGAAGCGGCGGCGACTGGAACGGGAGACCTTGCCATGGGATAGGCGCCTTCGGTCAGGGGTTCTATGCCCTGATCCTGGAAGCTGAGTCGGTCTTTGCTGTCGCCACCAGCTTTGCCGGACTGATGCTGTTTCTTTTGCTTTTCGCGTCGAATCAGGAAAAGAAGGATAAGCAAGATCAAGCCGAATCCGAGGACGCTTCCAAGAGTTGCACCAAGTATAGTTTTAGCGTGATCACTCAAACCGCCACCGGCAGCTGCGGCAGAAGTGGATGAGGGAGTGGCCGTCGCGGAGGTTGATGTCGAAGTGGTTGAAGTAGCTGTCGGGGTAGACGACGTGATTGACGACGTAGTGGATGGCTTGAGAACATTCTGATCTCCGCTTCCATAGAACAATTCCGTCGCATTCACCCAACCATTCGAGGTCTGGTTGAAGATCGCTAATGAATCCTGACCCCCACCGTTGGAGAGAACAACCATATTTTCTCCCTGGGCGAGAGCAAAATTTGACCAGCTGTTGGAGGGAGCTAACGTGTTGTTGTAAGAAGAATCCGTCAGACTCCTCTTTCCAATTGTAGTGGCTGGGCTCTGCAGCTTTCCCTTGGAGCTGAGTAGGTAGCTAGAAACACTATTGGGCGAAGTGTTCATGGTAAACTCCTCGAGAACGATGTTTTTCTCAGAGTCGGAAACAAGGGTACATCGAGAGTTAGTTGGAATTGCAGAGGGAAGAGTCGCCTCCGAGAGAGTCCAGCCTTTGCTGTCTTCAGCGTCATAGATGTGAACAGCCGTGTTGGTGGCAGAGCCTCCAATCATGGCGATTTTAGAATCACTCCAGGGCAAAAGAATGGGCTCATACAAAGCGGGAGCACCCTGATCAAGACCAGAGGTCACGTCGTATGGGGAAGTTGTTGAAATAAGCAAGGTCGATTGAGAGCTGACAGTGCTTCCATCTGTCATACCTGCGTAGACGAGGATCTGGGATGACGAGGCAATGTACCCGGCACCGTGGCCAGTTCGGTTAGCCATCACCTGCGAGGACATTGTCAAGTTTTGCCATTTCTGGTCCTTGAACGAAAACTGTTGCAGGCCATCGTAACCAGCAGGGCCGGTCCCGCCGACCACATAGAACGCCTCATCGCCCTTGGAACCACCCTGTACACAAGCGGGGCCATTAACCGATGTTCCTTTTGGCAGTTCGGTCCAGGTTCCGTTCTCTCGGAGCGGTATTGATAGGAAGTTGCCACGTGAGAAGACATAGAGGGTGTTGCTGTGGATGGTGGAGCAATCGCCCTCGAGGGTGACTTGGGGTTTGGGGACAGTCATTTTGAATCACCACAAGCTGTAGATACCAGACCAGAAACGAGAGCGGGTGGCCAGCCAAAGATCCAAAGACTGTAGAATGAAAGTGCGGCCAGAGCACTATCTCATCTCGACAGTGGTAGAGTAAATGACGCCAATCTGCGAGCTGCAATGGAGTAAAGTGTCGCGATATCGGCAATCTTAATGGTGTGTTTTTGTTCTCCGGGGTGTAATCGTGGTTCCGAGTTCTCTGTGGATCGCTTATCGGATGTCTCGGCGACTCGTACGACACCACTAGAGCAGTGCTTCTGGGATAAATGCTTCAGAGATAGCAATGGGGTTTGCAACTGTGGCGCGTCGGGACGTGTCGGATAAAAATGATCAAAGGTAATTCCAGAGGGTCTGACGTCGGGCGAACCAGTCGAGGCGATAAAGCGATAGTGCGGGAAAAAAAGGAGCAAACGAACGAGGTTGGTGAGAAACGAAAGAATGGCTGTGAGACCGGCACTATCAAACGAGTGCACAGCACACGAGGAATCAAGACAGGAAAAGAGAGCCCTGGAGAGATTGAGACAGGGAGAGAGAAGTCAACCCCCTAACGGAGAAGGTTAGCGGACTGGAAGGACGCCATCCCTTAAGGGGAAAAGATTTCGTCACCTCAATCTCCATCAATAATTGGACTAGTTTTCGGGGGTCTGTGTCTACTTCTCATATTCGGGTTTATTTCTTGTATTTTCTGTGATTGCTATTTGTGCTATTTGCGCACTGCCAGTCACCCCGTATAGCCCAATTGAAGCTATCCGACAGGTGTTTCGAAGCCAAGAGTGAGAGGAGGGTGGGACCAGGGACTTGAGCCCCCTGTCCGATTCTATACATCTGAGACAAACAGCAAGGAACAAACGACAGCCCTGGCAAGAGGGAAGGGGCTCGGACACAATAAACAAAACTGCGTCCAAGGTTCCCCTTCCCGTGTCCGTGGTTGAGTTTGCTGGTGCCATGGATCCTCACGGGCACGCTTGGCTCGTGCTTTCCTCTCAGGTTCGTCTGTTTAGCGCTACACTACAGACATTGCCCAGTAGATACGCTCTCTATAGTCATGAGACAGTATTCGAGTTGATCTCTGTAACGAATAATCTCCGACATCCATAGATACATGTACGTAGATGGCATGCAAATCCGGTGCCTGGTTCGTCCAAGTCTTGGCCCTCGTGGGACCGGATATAGCGGTCTCCTCAGCATAACTGGTTTTATACAATGATCTACAGGGACTAGCTATATGTGATGGAAGACTACCAGCTAGCCATGCTGATTGGCCATGACGTCAATTAAGCTAACGCGGTCTTTGGCAAAATGTAGTATATCACACCTGGGAATATATATCTCGGCACCCACTGAAGAAACAGATCGACCTGAACATAAACATGAACGAATGGCAACTTCGTGGCTGCAGACCATCTCGCACAGAAGAAAGAAACATACAGCTGCATTTATTGAGCCAAGTTCTTAACCCAACCGATGCAGGTACCACCTTCCTCGTGCAACGCTTCAGCAATACACAGCCCGCTGCACAATGATCGCCAGTGGGAGGTGCAGGTTCCGTCGCACGACAGGATTGGATGAGAGATTAGGATGAGTGGCAATCTGTAGATATGAGACAGATATGGGGAGATCCATGGGGCTGGTCTATTTCTAGAGCACTACATATTACACCGAGCTGAACGGAGTTGAATAATTGGCGTATAGATATGCGGGCTGGTGGGAGTGAAATATGGGACACCAACCTGTTTTGATGACATGCAGATTGTAATGGTATTTGGTCTGCTTACTATAACACATGGAAGAAAAGTCCGTCTTCGTGACCGTGGACTTGCAGGAGAGGTTGCATGGACACGATTGGGGATCTCGAAAGCAAAAGAAAATCTATCACGCGCTTCACGACTGTGCTTGCTTCCATTGGTGTGCCTTTTGGAGCAGGCGGGAAAGGTTGGCAGCGGATTGGTCGTCTGCGGGGAATACATAGTCCATGTACTCCTCGTATCGGTCGTCCTCCAACTTGCGGCGCTTCTTGACACGTCTGGGCATCTGTTTTTCGATCTTCTCGATATCCTCGGGCGATCCGTGTGTGTTTTCGAATGAACGCCAAGCATTGAGAAGTTCCACGCGCTAGGAATAAGTTAGCATCGATCATGATGAGTGAGTGATGGAAATGACGTACCTCTTCCTTGAGCTCCTTGTCCTTGAATACCTTGTGTGCCCGGGTGAAGACTGCACGAGCCCGCGTCTTCGCTTCTTCGCTGATCGGCTTTTCCTCCTCCTCCTCCTCCTCTTCTTCCTCTTCGTCCTCCGGCACGTTGACCTCGAACCGGGCGTAGTTGATCCAGACTTTGACGTGATCGGTCTTCTGGAGCAGACGCTCGTACAAGTGGCGGACTCGGTCATACTCGCCTTCGTATTCTTCAAAGTCGATATAGGCCTTCCACACAAGCTCGGGCATATCGAGGGTAGGCTGATCGATGCCTAGCTCGTAGATAGCCCTTGCCCGCTCCAAATCATCCAGACCTCGTTCCAATTCTGCGAACTGCATCCAGGACTGACTGTTGGAAGAGTTCCATTCGATTTGCTTCTCGTACAAGGTCCGGCACCGCACGAACTCGAACAATTGGCGTTCAAGGTTGATATAACCACGGAACAACTTGTCCTTCGGACACATACCAATGGCTTGGCCTAGTGTTTTCCGTGCAGCTTGTAACTCCATCTGTCGGATCTCAAACTGCGCCTTCATGAGCCAAATCTTGGCAAAAGTGAACTTTTTGTGTGGAATCAACCGGAGACATTCCTGATAAATTTGCCGGGCGCGGTCCACTTCTTTCGCCTCCATTTCTTCCCAAACAGCGTAGAAGATCCAGAGGTAGATATAACGGCGCCAGTGCCTCTTCTCTTGTGAGGGAGGAATCTGTGCAATGGCCCGTTCATAGATGTCCCGCACCCGCTCCGGGTCACCCGAGGTCTCCTCCAGGCGTGCAAAGTCGAACCAGATATCATAGTTGCGAGGGTTCTCCTTAAGCTGCTCCTCATACTGCACCCTGCGCTTTGAAAGAATCACATCTTCCACGCCCTCGCGATCACCATATTGCTTCTCGAAGGTTGTGTAGGCCTTGTGAAGGGCCATAGACTTGGACCGGGGGAGTCGGTCTAAGGCGTACTTGTAGATAGCGCGTGCACGCTCATACTCCTTTAGCTTGGCCTCGAATTTGGCATATGCGCTAAAGAGCTTCTCGTCCATGAAATCCTCGCCGAGCGTCTCAATTGCCAAGCCATAAACCTCACGAACCAAATCACTAGTTCCATACTCTTCCTCAAAACGAGCCCATTTAATCCAGTTTCGCGGTTCGGGATGAACAACAGTGAAGCGCTGGAAGACGCCGCGCGCTCGTTCGAATTCACCGTACCGCTTTTCCAGCTTGATGTATGCGCTCCAGGCGCCCTCATCCGGCTCCCACGACATCCACCTCTCAAAGACCTGGCGGGTACCAGGAATGTTGCCCAGGGTCTCCTCCATGTAGACATACTTGTACCACAGCTTGTCGATACGGGGCAAGATGGTCACGGCACGGTCGAGAAGATTTCGGGCGTGGTTGATGTTTCGGGTCTTCATCTCGGCTTCGATGTAACGGATCCATAGTACCACGGAGGTCGAGTCGACGTCCAGCGCGCGCTCGAAGATTGAGCGTGCCCGACGGAATTCCTTCTGTTCGAGTTCCCAGGCGGCATAGCGCATCCAGTTGTTCATGTTAATACGGTTACGCCGCACATAGTCCTCAAAGTCCTTTCTCTTCCGACCCTGGTACTCGTGAAGTTCTTCAAGGTCGGCAAAGCGCTGTGTCGGTGCTTCCAGGCCAGGCTCCTGCCGGTCCACAGCCTCGCGAAGCAACTGCTCCGCAGAGATCTGGATCGGCGCGGCGGCCTTGTTCTTGACCCGGGGAGGGCCACGGGATGCCTCCATTGTGATGGGTTCGTATCAACCGGTGCTGATATCAAAGTATTGGTCTGCGGTCGAGGTGTGGAGTGAAGGTCCCGTACGATAAATTTGCGACGAGTGCAAGATGTGAGAGAAAATTGAAAGACGAAAGAAGCTTCACCAAAATTGCGCGACCAGTTATCCCGGAGCTAATTCGCGAAGTGTCTCACGCCCAAGTCACTGACGAGAGTAGCTTGGTCTGCAACTCTGAGAATCCGCGATGAAATCGCAGAACTGCAGAGTTGGTCGCTGTCGCCACCCGCGCAGCTCTCCCTGACTAAGCGCTTTTCCATCCTTCCATTCTGGAACATTGCTCTCCTCAACTTTCTCAAGGTCCTGTGGCCATCTACACACGCTTTGCTTTGCGCGAATCCAGATAGTAAGAACTATCTGACCTGCCACTATGTCGACTGCCGAAGAACTGTTGCGCGACTTCGAGTCAGATGAGGAATTCGATGCGGGCGAGGAAAACGAAGACCTAGAGCCCGAGCAGGAAGAAGAGACCCAAGAAGCCCCAGGGGCCACCAACGACTTTGACCGCTCCATTTCCACCGCCGATGAACTGAACCGCCTACACAAAGTTCTGCGCGATCACTACTCTATCCGGTTCCCCGAGCTCGAAACGCTCGTCACATCTCCCATCAAGTACGCCAAAACGGTTGCGATTCTCCAGAATGGCCCTCTTAATGACATTAAGGCGCTGTCAAACACATCGGACAATATGGTTGGCGCGTCACTCAAGTCCGTCCTGGATGGACCGTCCTTGATGGTGGTTGCGGTGGAGGGAACGACCACCCGCGGCCGAGAGATGACAGAGTCCGAGCTCAAGCAGGTTCTTGATACATGCGAGAGAATTTTGAAGCTTGATAGAGAGCGCAAGGCGCTCACAGAAAGTATTCAGTCTCGCATGAACCAGATTGCGCCTAACCTGGCAGCACTTATTGGACCTGAAACCGCTGCCCAGTTCCTCAACCAAACTGGAGGCCTACTGGAACTAGCGAAGATTCCAGCATGCAATTTGGGCGCACAAGGTTCACGGAGACAGGAGGGACTAGGCTTTGCGACCAACATCGGTGTCAGATCCCAAGGATTCCTCTACGACTCTGAGCTTCTCCAGGAGGTTCCCAACGACCTTAAGAAACAAGGAATCCGGATTGTGTCAGCCAAGATGGTTCTCGCTACTCGTGCCGATGTCTCCAACTACGCCAAGGATGGATCTCTCGGCGAAGACTTAAAACAACAATGCTACGCACGGTTAGAGAAGCTGACTGAGGCTGCACCAAACTCCGGTACAAAGGCTCTCCCCGCGCCCGATGACAAGCCTTCCAGAAAGCGTGGTGGTTGGCGTGCCCGCAAGGCCAAGGAGGCCGTCGCCATGACCGAGCTCCGCAAGGCGCAGAACCGCGTTGCATTTGGCAAGGAGGAATCGGAGGTGGGATACGGCACAGGTTCCGGAACCGTTGGTCTAGGTATGCTCGGCCAACAGAACGATGGCCGTATCCGCGCGACACAGATCGACCAACGCACTCGTGCCCGACTCAGCAAGAACAACAAAGGCTGGGGTACGTCCACCCCCGCCAGCGGAACCGCTTCATCGCTACGCGGTTTCGGCCAAGGCGCAAGCGGCACAGCCAGTGTTCTGCAAGCCCGTGGTCTCCGCGCATCGGGTGTCGGATCGTCTACAGCGGGTACGTCCAGTACCATTGCATTCACACCCGTCCAGGGCCTTGAGCTGGTGGATCCCAAGGTGCAGGCAGAGCTGAAGCGCAAGCGCGAGGCCGAGGAAAACCGCTGGTTCAAGTCTGGAACTTTCACCCAGGCCCCGAACCAGGGCAATGGCAACGCGCAGGGTGGAGAAAACGGTGGCTTCAAGGTGCCGGCCCTTCCGCCCAAGAAGAAGGTCGACACGGGCGAGGGCAAGATGGGTCCGCCTCCCAAGCGGTAGAGTGCATTACTACCGTATCCTTGCATTTGACGGCGTTCAGGAGGGAAGATCAGGAGGCATGAGCTTCTATGATTTACGTGATACCAACCCCTTTGTACATTAGACAGCCCAAATCTAAAATCACAAATTCGAATTTATATTTTGAACTCGATCTATACTCGCGTGAGAATAAATAATTCTTGATAGGACACAGTGTCGGATTAAGAATTGCACCCCACCTCTGACGGTCCCTATCCACAACCCCGACAACGGTTTTAGGGCTCAGCGACAACACGTGTACGTTTTAGAATATTCGATGTGTGGGCGGGATTTTGTCTCAAGTTCTCGGATTCTGAGAAACTGAATCCCGAAATCGCCTTATAGTGGACCAGATGGCGTGCTTAAGCAGCTGCTGCAACTGTATGATCTCGCAATATCCGCGGAATGTGGTACAAGACAATGGCGGAAGGTATATATTACGGGGTCATTCAAAGGGACCCTTTAATTGTATATCGCATCATTTAACGGCTGAATTCGTACAAATTACTTGCAATTGAGTAATCTGCTCCAAAGGAAATATACATAAATAACCCCTCGTTTACTATCCCCGACGAGTCGCAATCAGCGAACCCAAAGCATGACGTTAAACATCGCCCCAACCACCAGCAACACTACCATCACAATCGCCGAAACCAAACCCAAAGAACCAAAATCCCTGAAACCCTCAACCCTAACCCGAGTCCTCCATCACAGCCATGTAACCACCGACTTCGATGCCCACCGCTTCAAAGCAGCCGCAGCACAGCAATTACAACCTCAGCAACGATCCCAAGAAACAGATACCCACCTCATTGCATCACCATATAACAGCGCCGCCCATCTACTGGATATCTCAGCACTGGAAAGACAAGACAGACTCTTCGCATTGGCATTGACATATCTCAAACCCACGCGCGCCGACTATGCCACGGCTGGATATACGGAATCGTTCAACTGGACAGAAGTATTCGAGTTGTTGAGGGCGTTTTCTGAAGCGGAGGATCATACGTGGAAGAGGCGTACTTATTATGTTGTTATTTTCCGGTCTGTTTTGTTGCCGGATGTTGATTCGGATTATTTGTATGCGCTTGATGCGCATTCGCATCGCGAGGCTATGGCTAGTGGGGGGTTGTTGAAGTATTGGTTTGGGGCCAAGGATGGGCTGGAGAGGAATTTGGCTACTTGTGAGTATTGTTCCTTTTTCGTTTTCACCCACTGTTTCTTTGTTTGCTTGGGTGGGTGTTAGCAAATCGTGGCTCGGACTTATACGTTTGTTTAGGTATTTGGCGAAATCGGGATGATGCTAGACTCGGTGGCCAGGGACCGTGGCATGCTCGTGCGAGAGCTGCTGGTTCGGTGTTGTATGAGCAGATTGTGTTCACGACGCTGGGGTTGACTATTGGGGATGGGGTGGAATCGTGGAATTTGAGTGATTGGAAGGAGGATGCAGCTTGAGGAAATATGCTCGGAGGATGCGATATATAGGTACACAGATAGAATAAAATCCGACATGTGGATGTCCGGATCTACAAATATCCAATATAACTTAAAGGCCGAAGGGACATGTAAATGAACGGAGTAGTTAAGCAAAAGGAGAAATATTCCCCGCAGTGGATCAGCAGTAGCTTCCCCACAAGGCGTCGAAAGGGCTCAAAAAGGCAGCCAATCTGTACATCACTGCGGGAAATGTTACTCTTTACTGCTGTGCCTCCATCCCTCCTCATCTATGCAGTCATTCAATCAAGTCATGCAAGCCAACTTACACATAAATGCGGGGAATCGGGGTCAGCCTTGATATATATGCTTTGTGGTTGGCCACTTCTCCAGTTGAAATCCATACCCCTCCATGGAACTAGGAAGCAGCAATGTTATAAAGAAGCGGCATTGTCCCAGCTTGCAGAGGTCTTTTTTCAATTCAACTCTTTATAGCAACGTTCAATATCGCATCCAAAATGGTCGGCCTCCAAGCAGACAACATCGCCGTCAACGACGGCCCCTTGACCTCCGAGAATGCAGCCCTCCTCCGCCCTTCAGAGCCAACACTCCCCCTAGAGGAACTCCGCAAAAGATACGACGAAGACGGCTATCTCTTCCTCAAGCAAGTCCTCCCTCGACAGGATGTCCTCGATGCCCGCGAATCATACTTCTCTTCCTTGCAATCAACAGGCGTCCTGAAGCCCGGCACAGAACCGGTAAAGGGTATCTTCGATCCAGCCAAAAACCACCTAGACTATCCTGGTATTGGCGCCGGTCACATTGGCGGTAATGGCAGGCCTGGTGGTGACCGGGCAGCGGCTTTTGTTGATCTCGCTCTCGATGCACACTACCAGGACTGGTACGCCGAGAAATTCTGCAACCACCCGGCGCTGTATGATTTTGTCGCGAAGTTTTCGGACTGGGGGAAGAATACGTTGAATCTGCGCCGTACGTTGCTACGGAACAATATTCCTGGTTCGAAGCCTATTGGCGTGCACTACGATCAGATCTTCCTGAGATACGGAGATCCGACTAGTATTACTGCTTGGGTTCCAATGGGTGATATCAAGCTTAATGGTGGTGGTCTGATTTACCTGGAAGATGGTACGTCTATTCTCTACCTTGTTCTTATTTTCTTCGAATCATGAATACTGATTGAGTTTACGGTTTAGGTGACAAAGTCGGACTCGGGTTGGAAGAGGCCTTCTATGCCAAGGCGAAGGAGACTGGTCTGACAGACGAAGAAGCCAAATCCGCTTTCAACACAAACATGATGGCAACGGGTCTACTATCCGAGTTCCCAAGTGAATTTGCTCGGGAAAATGGCCGTCGCTGGTTGGTGTCGGCATACGAGGCTGGAGATGTGGTGCTGCACAAGCCTCATATGGTAAACGACCCTTTCTTTTGATTAACGTGAATGTTTTAATTAACAAGGTGTAGATCCATGCGTCGACTATTAACAACGACCCGGACAACGTCATCCGTCTTGCTACCGATCTACGGTTCTGTGACTCGTCCAAGCCTTATGATAAGGTTAGTTTCATTGTCCCTGAAATTGAAGCCAGTGGCTAACTATTTTTGCAGCGATGGATGAACTTTTACAAGTTCGGTGATGGTGTTTAGGTGACTGATAGTTTCTAGTACATCTTTGGTTTTAGCGTGATTCTTTACCGAGACTATGTAGATAGATATGTGATGTGACCAGGCCTATGAAGACTTACTTCAAACTCAATTTGTTTCTATTTATGGTAAGGCTTTCAGTCAATCGCAAGGTTTGATTTGTTAGAAGTTGCATGGGAAACATCTTAACACAGAAGCATGCAAGCATGAGACAGTACCACTCCCTCATTCCGGTCAACTCTGGTTAAGACTATGCCAATCATATTTCCTTTATGTTATCATTATGATTCAACCAGGCGTACTTGATTCGCAGGAGAGCAGTGCCTGGAATGCTATGTGTCATTTTTAATGGTTAACATGGGCACAGAGTTATCCCTAGATCCACGAATGGCCCCGTTGCTGAATGGAAAGCCATTTTAATGAATTAAATTATAGTAGTAAATGTTAGGAAGCCGTATGGATTGTCTAAAAAAAAAGACTGAATTGATCTGCGAGAACAGTAGAGGAAAACGAATCGAGTAACATGTAAACGTCGGCATTTGAGTTCTGCGGAACATCATTCCAAACTACGACAGGCGGTATTTCGCTAATTTCGCACTAACGACCTACTGTATATGAAGTATCTGTGGTCACTGATCGCCCACTGGCACCTGGAATCTTGCTGTGACTGTCGTGACGCTCGCGAATAGACGTCTTCGCCGTTATTAGAGGTATCCCGTTCCCAAGCCTATACCAATCTACAACACACACACACAATATCGATTCAAATACACATGTCGCAAATTATCTCAAGGCCATCATGGCTCACTGTTGCTGTTCTAGCACTGCTAGCAGTATCAACTGTCAATGCCGCCCCAGTCCGTGCAACAAACCAAGAAATGGAGGCAGAGCAGCCGACTAAGGTTGAATCCCGATCTCCTGTGAGTCACTTGCCAGAGCCATACCTTTCTCCCGGAAAAACCAACTAACGAAATCCCAGCGACTGATCCCCGATACTGAAGGATACGTCCACGACCTCTTGAAAGGGTTAGGCCTGGATGAGCCAAAGGCAACACCAACCGGCACGCCAACCGCAGCGAGCATGCAAGCCGAGCAAGGTAAACCGGAGAATGAAAAGGCCACACCAACCACACACATTACCTACTCCAGCTCTGTGAGCTACACACCCACCTACGGCAGCAATGGGGCGGGCTTCACGCACACCGTGAAGCACGAGGAGAGCAACCATAAGCCCTTTGAGAATGTTCAGATCTTGCCTGGATGGGGCAGCAACAAGAAGCTTACTTCCGAGGACCTGCCACGTCTCTTTGATGCTATGTACAGGGAGGTGAAGCACCGGGTTAGCAATATGATTAATAGCTCCGATGAGATTGGGCTGGATGGGTTTACGTGATGAGAATGGGATGGTTCTTGAAGATATGGAGGATGTCATGAAGATTTATTGATTTATGGAAATTTCGAAAGAAGAATTGCGTCGAGTTTGTTTCTTTACGATGTACTACTATTGATATGCAATTTTCTACATTTCCCGTCGTAGAGTTGAAAGCCTACACTGGACAATTGACTATTTATCATTAGACTCTCTCAAAATTGCCACTTTTTTGGGAGGGATTTGATTTTTCGTTTAACTATGGTATTATTTAGTCCTCTCGACGCGGGTGAAATAGGAGATGAATGATGATGCCGTCCCTGACATGAAGCAAAAAAAGAAATTTGGGGGTTCCGTTTAAGTATGGGAAATATCTAAGCCTCACGACGATAGTGCGGGATAGCGGGGAGACGAACCACGATGTTGTCCTTGACAGGATGCTCATCTGTTGTGACTCCTTCATGGAAATAGTCCCAGTTGATGAAGAGAGTATCACACTGGATCTCCAACAACAGCATTCTTGCATAGCTTTCTGCATGCTGCACGGCGATGACGCTGTCCCATTCACCGGTGACGGGGAGTGATATACAGCTTTTGTAAGTTGCATGAAGGGGTTCAGTGGTCACCAGACACTGGCGTTGCTCAATTAAGCGGACCACCTGTTTCATTAATTTATCATCAGTTCCGGTGCGTCCGCGGATGAACACAGTAACCCAGTAAATCGGTTGCGCAGTCTGCATATTATGAATGTCTTCTCGGACAAAATGCCCATCTTGGATAAACATACCTCTTTGGGTAGATCTTGCCATTTCAGCGGGCTCGCGGGGCGCCATGGTGATTGGTTTGTAATCTGAATATGTGAATATGTGTTGCAAGTTTGGTTGTTCTAATTGATGAGTGATAATAGTGCTGATGATGATATGAACACTGGACAGCCAGGTTCTTAAATACTTCGAGATAGCACCATATTTAGCACGTAACTATTCAATAATACTAACAAAGGCCATTCATTGCTACAATGAGCTTGTAAGGCGTCAATGACACGGTAAGGCGTTTAAGCGTAATGGCCGTATAACAAAGAGGGCTATCGAGGGCTTTGATCCTCGGTCCATGATTAAAAGGTGTAAAAGAATCCATTGAAGGCCTTAAGAGCTCATTGATGGCATTGAACACCTCAAATAGAAAGTAATGATGAAATCATGAGCTGGGAGTCAAACTTGGAGTCGTTGCAGTTATCTCCATTAACTCCGGTCCTCGATATCCGATCACATCTCCGGACGCAAATAGGCGAAAGATGCCCGGAGATCGAGCAAGGCAGAAGGTACTGGAATAAAAGTCTATTACTACCACAATACTACGAGGCTTGCGGAGCCTGAGCATCCGTTGATCGTCTTCAATTGACTCGGCGGGGCAAATGCAAAATCCATAAAGAGAACCGGAACCCCTTCACCTTTTACTTCCCTCACGACAACATTCAACTATTCTATACTCAACTTTCCTCTCTAAGGGTCATATTTATCCCAACTTAAACTTATAATGCCTTCGCTTGTTGGAAAAGAAGTCGGCCCTACCGGGTACGGCACCATGAGTGCGTTTCCCCTCCAGACACGGCAGAGCAGTCAAAAGACATATACTGACCAAATTACCAGGAATGACATGGAACCCCCAGCCTCCATCCCAGGAGACATGCTTTGAGACCCTTAACACGGCTCTCGAGCTGGGTGCCAACTTCTGGAACGGTGGCGAGCTGTACGGCACCCCGGAGCACAACTCCCTTCATCTGCTGAACCAGTACTTCACCAAGTACCCCGAGAATGCTGAGAAGGTTGTTCTCAGCATCAAGGGTGGCCTGAAGAAGGGAGAGCTCGTCCCGGATGGCTCTGAGGAGAACATCCGTCGTAGCGTGGATGAGTCTCTGCGTGTCTTGGACGGCAAGAAGAAGCTTGACATCTTTGAATGCGCTCGTCAAGATGCCAAAACTCCCGTTGAGAACACTATCAAGGTCCTCGCAGAGTATGTCAAGGAGGGTAAGATTGGAGGTATTGGTCTGAGCGAGGTTGATGCGGAGACAATTCGCCGAGCGTACGTGCATCTTTATGATATTGTTCTACTGTAATTTGATCTGACTACTTCTACAGACACAAGGTGCACCCCATCGCCGCTGTCGAGGTGGAGATGTCACTCTGGTCTACTGATATCCTAGAAAACGACATCGCCAAGACCTGTGCTGAGCTCCAGATCCCCGTCATCGCTTACTCGCCCCTGGGCCGAGGTGTGCTCACAGGAGCTGTCACCTCCATGGCAGACATCCCCGAAGGTGACTTCCGGCGCCACATGTCCCGTTTCCAAGAGGAGAACTTCCAGCAAAACTTGAAGCTCATCAACGCTGTCAACGACCTGGCCGCTCGTAAGGGCGTTGCCCCGGCTCAGATCGCCCTGGCCTGGATTCGCAGCCAGAGTGGCAAGCCTGGTCTGCCCACTATTATCCCCATTCCTGGTGGTACTACGAAGGACAAGGTGATCCAGAATATGAGTGGTGTGCAGGTGTTGACGGATGCGGAGCTCGCTGAGATCGATGCCCTCCTGAAGGTGCACACTGTTGCTGGGCCTCGGTACTAGATTGTATGCTTTGAGCTTGTTAGCTATGAACTTGGATATATAAATGCACATTTTTGAAGCCAGGGATTGTCTTCACATCTCAGATCAAGTGTAGAATAAGTCAACATGCAACCTCACAATGTATTGAATACACGGAGGTTGTCGGAATTGCAGAATTCTTTCGAATAATCATCATGTAAAGTATGGGGGAGGAAGAAAACAAAGGAAAGCTTACCATTGAGTTAGTGGGTTAGTGTGAATGTAGATATAGTTTCAATCTAATGCAGAACAACATAATGTGAATCCTCAAACACAGTAGTGGCAGTGAGTGAAGAAGGGGAAGAGTTGAAGAGCGCGGAGACCGAGACCGTTGTGTGTATAGATCACGTGAGACACATTGATCCATCGCGCTCACGTGACACCATATGCCTCCTAGCATCGCGATGCCGTCGCGACAGCCTCAAAGTACAATCTCATTTGCCATTCCTCCTTCGTTGTACGAGTATTGTTAATTCACAATGGCTTCAAGGGAATCTCCTGGTTCCCCTCTTTCATCGGTCGGGTCACTCGAGACCTCGGATCATGAATCAATGAAACAAGACAGCCGCGCGCATTCGCCCTCGATGTCGAATATGCCACCTTCGAAGCGGCGTCGCACTGGTGTTGCATCTTGGGACCGTCAAACTCCTCTCTCCGCAGCCCAGGACGACAACCAACCGCCTCCCTCCCCGACAGACTCGATTTCCTCCGATAGCTCCGGCGACATCCCGAATTCCCCTAGCATACTCGGCATCCTAGGCACCAACCAGGAAGATGACTATAGCGGCCAGAGTACGGACCAAGTCACCATCTGTCGATGGGATGGATGCACAGCTGGCGACCTCGGTAACATGGATGGGTTGGTGCAGCACCTTCACAATGAGCACATCGGCAGCCGACAGAAACGGTACTCGTGCGAGTGGATCGACTGCACCCGTAAAGGTCAAACACATGCCAGCGCTTACGCTCTGCGCGCACATATGAGAAGCCACACCCGCGAAAAGCCCTTCTACTGCACTCTACCTGGTATGTTCCTTTCTGATCCTAGCCCTCACCCTCGACAGCAACATCAGTTTACTTATCATATCAAACAGAATGTGACCGCAACTTCACTCGATCAGATGCCTTGACCAAGCACATGCGCTCTGTGCATGAGACAGACACTATGCGACCCATCGACTCACTCTCCAAGGTCCACGCAGCCCCTGGCAGCACGGCCGGCACCCCTGCCTCGAAGATCCAGCGCATCCGCCTGAAGCTCACTCAACCCAAGGAGCCGGGCACCGAGTCCGAACCCCACGGCGAAACTGCCATCCCGCCCAACCCTATCGTTAACACGAATGAAGTACCAGACCTCGACGAGACCACAATGCCAGAATTCGGACCCGAGCTTAACTTCGACCAGCACGAGTTATCCTTGCCCCCGCGCGACCTGTACCGTCTTCTCCGTCGACAAATTGCATGGGCAGGGAAGGAGACCGCCCAGCTGCAGGCTGAGTGGGAGGAGATCCGGCCACGGCGCGAGCAAGCGTGGCGCGAGAAAGAGATCATCTTCGATGATCTCATTGATGCCGAGCTAGGTCTTTTTAGCGCCATTGTGGGGTCTGTACCTCCGGCAAATCTCACCACCAGCCTGGAGAAGCTGCAGCAACAACAGCAGCAGTTTCAGAACCAGCAGGAGCAGCTACAGGAGAAGTCAATTGAGATGCCGCAGCCGCATCCGCATCCGCATGTTGAGGGCAGTGCTTAGTTGAATGCTCTCTAGCTCGTGTTTACCCCCGTTTGTTTCCCTTTCTCTCTTCTTGCCAGGCTGGTGAGCCTGGCCTTAAGTTTCTCGTCATTTTTGCGTCACCGTGCCCTTCGTTGTTCTTGTACTATGGCGTGCATGGCGTTTGGCCCTGCAATTCTTTATTTGCATTCCCCGGGCAAAGGGGAAAGGACGTAATTTCGATGGAATGTATGAATAGCTTTCGGACCTTGCCCGACAACGGCTCACCACTCTGAGTGATGCCCAAAATGATATTGTCGATAATGATGATTCCCGAGATCTTCTTCTCCCCCGATATAGAACACCGCCCGCTTCCTGGTCGACGCTCTCTCTTTCACGTCTTCATCTTTTCGCTTATGAACATGCTTGTGCTTATATACTCATTGTCTCTGAGAGAACTGCCAGGTAATTCGTCCTTAGCCCTAACTTGTGAAATTACCTGGCTACGGTGATATTTGGCAGGGGTGAAGAGATGATAGCCAAGAAAACATCCAAGTTAGTACGAGTATTCGGGGCTCTTCAACGAACGAGGACTGCCTTACTCAAGTAATGCACATCCTTGTCACATCTACGTACTTAGCTGAAAATACACAGCCTCGATCATGGTAGCTAAGCAACTCTTCCTTAAAGACCCAAATATCATGTTATACAATCTTGAGTTTGGACGGTAAGTTAATGTTAGGTTGAACATGTCGTTATAACAGGAGGGCCCGACTACGCGGATCCTCCCCAGCCAACTACATCGTCCGATCCTAACTGCCAAGGTTCGTGGACCTATCCTCCCCCTCAAAATCTTGAAGGGCTTGTTGTATGCATAATGTATATTCCTCCAACGGAAAGGCAGTAGTTTTGACCTAACCATTTCAGGTCGTCATCGGGTTTCTTGCGACGTCTTGGGTAACGCTGCTGTGTCTAGCGCTTCATTATATTGCAACACGATACAACGCCTAAGGCTCCTCCAAGGATAAACAGGACTTGATAGACCGGTCTATCAGGCAAAGATTGCAGCGAACGCCAAGGTGGACGCCATCTTTTAATATTCGGTGGACTAGTCACCCGGCTTCTCCAAATGTCTTCGACGACTCTACATTTCACGAGCACTGCATCGAACCTCACTAGGGGTTTGTGGATCAATGGCTTTGTATGGGCATGTCGAAGGCTAGATCGAACTCACATGTCAGTGTAAATGATGCTTTTGCCTTCGGTCATGTTTTCAATGACTCTCTTTGCATTTGTCCGATGTCTAGTGGATTTCCTAGGCTCTATTTTCTCTGGGGTAAGGTACCCTCTCATCACCGTCCTAGAAACTATACGGGGTACCGCGGTTCTAATCACGTCAAGACTCTGGTTGCCCTTCTCATTGATATAGGGAACCATCCGCAGTCACCGTAGCAGGACTACTTTCTCTTCACCGGGTGTGGATTCCTGCCAATTAGTCCCGGTATTATTACTTCTCGTCCCTGTGCTCTTGATGGCAGAGGTTTAATCAGGTAACTCAAAGTTGTAGTCAATCTAGAAACACCTTTAAATCCTTACTGACTTTAGTAGATGGAGAGTGACGACCGGAGCATTGTACAAACAGATCAACTACTTACTCACCCAGAAGGAAAAAGACTTCAGCATCGCCCATACTAGAAGAGAGTCGAAGAGTGCTCAGTCCCTCCCCACAAATTCTATGTTATCCAAGCAACCCCAGGCTCAGTTTGCACCGACTTGCTTCAGCTTGCGAGCACAACTTCAAGTTTGAACGGTGGTATCTGCATTGTCAACATCTGCTTACATTTACATTGATTGGAGTTGGCTCTGGGACACTGGTTTTTGTGTTGGATCTGGTTTCGCCTGTAGCCTCAGGGCAAAGCGGGAACACATTCTGCGCCCTAACCTGACGTTTCCTTTAATAGACCTCGTCCCTAGTGCTCTGGGCCTACTCTCAATATGGTGCTGGACCATGACCAATCTCGACCCAGTTCCTTTGGTTCAGCGCCATTCTCTATCAATTGTAAGAATCATGGTTGATATCGGTACGGTCTATGGAAGACCACGGCTTGTATTGTTTATGGCCTTTCCCGTGGTATTTTCTATCTTTGCTACGCTCTTTTGAGGAGATAGGTCATTCCTCCCAGTGACGGTGTGTATGTTGGTTTGGTGTGCTATTTCTTGCCTTATGCATGTTTCCTGCATTCTTGATGGGCCCCTATTCTGTTTTCCGGGGCGTATTCAAGTATAACGTTATCTGATAGTATTGACTCCTACATAAAAGCATATCTCAAGCGGCGACGCACAAGGAGGCAGTTTTGTAATACGAAGAGAAATGAGTAGTGAACATGCTCTCGATCTATTCCATATCGTAGAACAAATGAAGCTAACTTTTCATGACATTACTACAGATTTTTCTAGGTTCCATTTAACTCGACCCATAGGTCCTTGCTCTATCTTTCGTTTCACAGCTTAATCAAGTGAGAGGAGAACGTTTATATCTAGACCTGACGGTCTTCGTCGATGATCTGGCATTGGGTCTAAGCCACAGAAATAAGAAAAGAAATGTCACAGATAACGCGCTCCCCGCCGAGTGATCTCATGAAGATACAAAGAAAATCAATCGACGCCGTTGCAGCCACCCCATAAGATACATATGCCGAAAAAGTAAAAAAAATCAAAATGGCCTTGGCCCGCTGAGGCACACCGGCGTGAATGATTCCACCGTATGCCTCAGCGGGCATGAAAGCCAACAGCAAATTATAGCAAAGGAGGAAACAGCTAACTGGACCAACCCAAAGGAAGACATGGGATAAAGTCCAGTTTAGATGACCCCCTGCAGAACAGAGATGGAGAAAGAGGGAGAAAAAGCAAGGGCCCAAACACGCCTTTGCAGTGATGATCCAAGACTGAAGTGAAATGGTGCTCATTTCAAACTGAATCTCTCTGTACTTTTCGGGTTTCACGCAAATCATTCGACGCCTTTCGCAATGCCAGACAACGAGTTGGGGTCGTATCCATATATACCTTCAATCAAAGAACCAAAAAAAAGACAGACTGTCTCACTCACCATGACAACATCAACACATGCCAAGGAAGAGTGACAAGTGACAGTAACAGCAATTCCAAAAAGCCCAGATACTGAAGTTCAGGGGTCCAATGCAAAAATGCCGGATGAAAGGAGTACAAAATTGTGCAAAATCAAACAAATCTGCAGGAAATGAAACAATATAAGAAAAAAGGGATATGCTGCAAGTGTCTACCGTGAGAAAGGATAGATACCTGGGACAAAAAAACGCTGAACATGCATGTCATCAAACCGTGCTAATATGAGAATAATCTGAAACCAAGAACACCTGTATCCGTTGTATGAACGGGAACCAAAAGGGGCTTAAGCTGATGTACCGTTAGAGGGCTTAGAAGCTTTACTGGCTTCCATGACCTTGTTGAACATCTGCTGTAGCTTGGCTCCACTGGCTTCCTTGTTTGGCCAGTAGTTCAGCGAAACGTAATCCCTACGAAAGTCAGTAAGAAACAACATATATCAAACTTTGTCAGAGCTTACCAAAGGCGGACCTCCAAGGAGGGCATCGATTGAGAGCCCTCCAAGGTATTGCGAATGAATTCGCCAATTTTTACGAGGGTGAGACGGAGCTTCTGAGCCCTCTCGTTCTTGCTGGGATAATTCTTGGCTGTGATCATTGACACTTGCTTCAGGTTGGCAACAATGGGCTTGAAGAACATGAAGGCCATATCCTCCTTATTGGAGTGGCCATTCTCATGCCCTTTGCGTCGGCGAAGTTCGTCATTTGAGGCGTCAGACAGACGATGGCGAGGACGATCAATATCCATACCAGATCGAGGGCGCGAGTCGCGAGAGTCGTGATTGGGAGTGTGATGGCGATCATCCCGGCCGCCATGTGTGTGGGAGCGTGGCCGTGAACGATCAGACTCGCGGTGGTGACCCTTGCGGGAGCCCGGGGGAGCTGGAGAGGCGGAAATGCTGCCGCTACCAGAAACCCTTGAGTTCCGCTTGTTATTCCGGTGGTGGTTGTCCACTGCCCTTCGTGCGGTGGCATTGTTGTTGTACTTGTTCCTCAAAACAGACATGAGATATTCAGCTCGTCGAACAAGGTGTACAGCACCAGGGGACTTTGTGGCTTTCTCCTCAGTCTGCAGGCGTTGTGTCTTTCTCTCCACTCGGTGTTCCTCGAGGAAGAACTTGTCGCCAAGACCGAGATCAGCATCATCACGAATCTGAGTCCATGCACCAAATCCATGGCGTGCGATACCAACGAGAAGCATTCCATCCTCACGTGCACCCCATACGCAGCTGTAATCCGCCGTCTTAGTAGCCTCAGGAAGACGGAATGTCCTGAAGTCAGGCAGCGATTTAGTAATGCTTCGGATGAGGCGCATGTCCGGCGGGCGCTCAACAATTGTCCAGGCATTGAGGCGTTTGACGCCGTGATGGTCAAATAGAACTGCCTTCTGTTCCTTCTTTGTGGGATTTCTTCCTGATTGCTTCATTGCCTCCAGTTGTTCAAGGCTTTCTTGAACAAGCGAATTGGCCTTCTCAGTGATTTCACGAAGAGCAGCACGAATGGTGTCCCGATCGCGGGTTTGCAATCGGGCGTCTTCAAGGATGAGCTCTTCAGAGTCATCCATATCACCATAGCGAAGGAAGGCTCGAGAGAGCGCACGGTACTCTTTTTCGCCAAGAGGACGCTTGGGATCCAATGAGGCACTCTCATCCTCGCCATCATCGATGTGGACCTGAGCTCGAGCTAAACGCTTCGCCTTGCGTTCCTCTCGGGAATCCTTGGGGTCGGTGGGGGCTTGACGTTTGCGGGGTCGGTTTTGTTCAATCACTTCAGCAAGATAAACCTCATCATCCTTGCGCTTTTCCTCGGCCTTGATTTCATCAAGTTGTTCCTTAGGAATGATGTCGTCCCAGGTGAGATCATCGACTTTGATGTCGACGAAATCGAAAGCCTTCAAGAACTCCTCGCCACCGTCAGCCTGGATTTGCTCCGCCTCTTCGGTTTGATGTAATTCTGCATTCGCAAGAACAGAGTCGATGTCGAGTTGTTCCAACTTCTTTTGGTTGTCGGTTTGCTCGAACATCTTCTGGCCACGGCGTTTGAGAATCCTGGAAATATCATCTGTGGAATTGGGCTCGCTGACAACACGGGCCATCTTGTTTTGCATCTCTGACGCTTCCTTGTCCGTGACACCACGCTGGATAGTAATGAACTCAAGCAGAAGCTTGTTGCGAGCTCTTTCAATGACTTCCTCTTCAATTGTATCCTTTGAGACAAGGCGGTAAACGCTGACAGGTCTTGTTTGACCGATTCGATGGGCTCGTGCCATGGCTTGCAAATCAGCCTGGGGGTTCCAATCCGAGTCAAACAAAACAACAGTGTCTGCAGTCATCAGGTTAATACCGAGACCACCAGCACGGGTGGAGAGAAGGAATGCGAAATCGGTGCTACCCGGGGCGTTGTAGTGCTCAATGGCCAAGCGACGCGAGGCAGATGGGATAGTTCCATCTAGACGTTGGTACTTGTAGCCACGGTATTCCATGTATTCACTCAGGATGTTGAGCATGCCAACCATTTGACAGAAGATCAAAACACGATGGCCGTCACCTCGGAGCTTGCGAAGGAGCTGGTCGAGAAGCATCATCTTTCCACTACTGGTAATCATAGCACGAAGGATGTCTTCGCGGCGGGAGCTACCTTCCAAGATCTTGGCTTCCGCGTTGGGGAACATGAAAGGGTGATTGCTAGCCTTTTTCAACTCCATCATGATATTCAAAAGAGATTGCTTCATTCCCTTGTTGCCGTCATTCAACGCCGCGTAGTTCTTCGTTAAGATGTTCTTGTAGTATTCCAATTGAACATCAGATAGCTCAACTCGGATAATCTTTTCGGTTTTAGGGGGGAGGTCAGACTCGACCTTGGACTTGGTACGACGTAACATGAAGGGTTGAATAGCGTCAGTTAATTCTGCCAATTTTTGTGATGCGGCTTCGGAATTCAGATCCATATCCACATCGACTTCAATCAGGCCGGGGTTGAGGAAGTCCATCAAAGCTGAAAGTTCAGCCAAGTTGTTTTGAATCGGGGTACCGGTGATCAGAAGACGAGCCTGGCACTTCCACTCAAACAGCTTGGTGTAGAGTTGAGAGTCACGGTTCTTGAGACGGTGGGCCTCATCGACTGCCATGAACTGCCACTTGAATTGTCCAAGGAAAGGGGAATCGTTCATTGCGTACTCATAGGTGGTTAACAAGACATGGAATTTGGGACGCTTGGGGTTCCCATCTACCATCAGCTCATAGTCACGGAGGACGGAGCGTGCTTTTTCGCTACCGTTGTAGACCACGTAGTTAAGGTCCGGTGTCCAATTGTCAAATGTGTCAGCCCAAGCTGGCATAGTGGAGAGGGGGACGATGACAATAAATGGCCCTTGCTGCCGTCTGACATGCCGCATCCAGTTGATGAACGAAACGGTTTGCACGGTCTTTCCAAGACCCATCTCATCTGCCAGGACCACATTACGACCTCTGACCCAGTTGAAGGCCAAGAAGTTGAGACCCTTGATCTGGAAATCTTTCAGCTCTCCGTTTTGTAAGAAGGGAGGGGTGCCGTGGATGGGCTCAAACGACTTGCGTGTGGCCAGGTTGGTCTCGTTCTTGTCAGAGATAGGTTGACGAGCAGTGCGATCCAAGAAACGATCAATTTCGCGCTGTGCAATTTCACTGATCAAGTCTTCGGGCTCCCATGTACATGAGTCGTATAAGAGGCGTTTCCATTTGACGAGGTATTCGGTGGTGCCATCTTCGCTATCACGTACACCGATGACTCGTTCAACCATTTTGTAGTCTTCAATTGCCTCGACGTCACGCTCGCGATCAAGATTCCACTTTTCCCGGTCCTCCGGGGGGGCATCGACACCGTACCGTAAGCGGATATCCTCGCTGAGGACCTTTCGAACGTAGTTGTCAACACGTCGCGTACTGCGGAAGTTTAACATAGACTCGTTGTTTTCCCAAGTGGCATGATAGTGGGACTTGTCCTGCCACTTGATGCAGAACTCAAAGTCATTACGGTCGACATCCTGGGTTTGGGGGTCAACACCCTCCTTGAGGCGGTGATTGAGAACGACATCGACGGCAGGCCGGTTGTCTTCAACATATGTTTCCGCCCAGTAGTTCGGTGCAAGATCCTCCGGGTCTTCCTCAAACATGGCTTCGTCCTCATCATCCTCTTCATTGTAGTTCGATACCTTATTAGCGGTTCGCGTTGAGAAGCGAACCTCATTCAAAGAAGGTTCATAGCTAGTGGTTTGTTGGAGACGTCGCCTTCTGGCCTTGCTTGCACGAGCGCTCTTTCCCCCATACTCATCACTGTCTGACTCGGATAGTGATGACACAGTGGCGGACCGCGAGGCTTTAGAGGGCTGTTGAGATGTTTCGGTACGCCGACGCTTTGAACGCGGCGCGACAATATCTGACTCTGAATCAGACGAGTCGGCGAGGTGGCGTGTTGTGCGAGCGCGACCACTTCGGCGAAGTCCATACAAGTCGGGATTTTGTCTTATTAACTCGGTTTCGGACACCGGCGACGATCCGCGCCTCCCACCGCGAGCGGAGGGAGGGGATGAAGAGTTTTCACGGCTGTATGTGTTGGCCTCGTCATCATAATTATCCTCCGCAGCATCATCATCCTCGGCATCTGAATCTGCAGACGCGCCATCATATGAGTCGTCCGCGGCATCGGGTTCGGGGGAGGACTCGGAGACGGGATGTGAATCAATGAGCTCGGACGGGCTGCGTTCTCGTGGCGCTACCGAATTGCCTTCGCCATGGCTATCATCCGCGACGGGCAAATCAAGAAACGCGTTAGACATCGTTGTGGTGGAAGGAGGTTCTTGAGCAGATGGGATCACCATGCCAGAGGCTATAACCGAGGGGCAGTCAGCATTGAAGCTCAATTCGGGCTAGGACAGGCATGAGAGAGGCAAAGATGGGTAAAACAAGGTCACGCGATCCAGATTGCGGTCAAATGGAGCTATAAACCCAGTAGAATAGGCCAGGATATTAGGTTTGATGGAAGGGTATGTTTTTTTGATGACGGGTGGGATGGACGTGGCCGGGCGTGAAGAGAAGGCAATGACCAGGTTGGCACAGGCAATCAGACTCGGTGATAGCAGTGACACATTGCTCGCAAGGCCGCAGTCCATCAAGAAATGGATCGGAGTAGAAATGAGGTATTCAAGGATTCGTGCAGTGGGTCGAAGAGCGCGGAGATGTACCGCGGCGAACGATTCGGGCGACAACTCTGAGATCAAGAAAAAGATAAAATCACTTACACTCCATAGCGTGGTGACCCCGAAAGCGGGGGATCGGGAGATCAATGTGGAAAAGAAAATGGTGGGTGGGGGAGAAGCGTTGGCTGGTATGGGGGAAGAGGAGACGAGACTTGGAAGAACAAGAGGATTGGGGACTGGAGGGTTTGCTTGGTTTCAACGCCCGATCTCTCAGGCAGAGACAGGCCGCCCGATGTGGACTAGCGTGTTCGCTTGCCGCCGGCATCTCGCCGGATCACATGGCACAGGGTCAAAAGTTACTCCGGGGCGAGTCCAACAGCCAATCACCGCCTTGATAAATAAGTGACGCAGTTGGGGCCTGAGGCACTCCAGCCCACAATACGAAAGAGAATGCATTCAATTCTGCCGCCCCTCGTTCATTGATAGTGTGTTCTGTCCTCTTTACAAAGTCGAGTCTGCGCGGACATCTGGTGCTTTTCTGCGCCCTTACATACCTGCGACAGCACTTTTCGGCCTAATCCATCGCAACCCCCTGCGTCCACTTTGGGCTCATTCTTTTTTATCTTTCTCATACCTCGTCCAGGTTCTTTGAACCGCATCCGCCACCATGTCTGACAAGCTTACGCGGTATGTTTCGGCAGCTCCTGAGTCCTATATACGTTGCTAACGTGTTTTTCTCTCTATAGTATTGCGATTGTCAACAGTGACAAGGTTCGTCGAGAAATACCCCCACTAATACCGTTTTCTCTCCGGTTCGCGACAGCCTGGCTCACATCAGTTCTTTTCAACTCTACAGTGCAAACCGAAGGTACGCGACTCCCCATAATGTTCTCATGGTTATATCAGGGGCTGATCAGTTGCAGAAATGTCGTCAAGAGTGCAAGAAGTCGTGTCCCGTGGTCCGCACAGGAAAGCTTTGCATTGAGGTCGACCCTACCTCCAAGATCGCCTTCATCTCCGAGCGACTGTGTATTGGTTGTGGTATCTGTCCCAAGAAGTGCCCCTTCGGTGCCATTCACATTATCAACTTGCCCACCAACCTCGAGACCCAAGTCACCCACCGTTACTCGGCCAACAGCTTCAAGCTTCACCGTCTTCCCATGCCCCGCCCCGGTCAGGTCCTCGGTCTGGTCGGAACCAACGGTATCGGAAAGAGTACCGCTTTGAAAATTCTGAGTGGCAAGCTCAAGCCTAACCTGGGTCGATACGAAAACCCTCCCGACTGGGAAGAGATTTTGAAGTACTTCCGCGGTTCCGAACTGCAGAGTAAGCGCCAGCCAGAGACAATTGAAGGATATCACAGAAGCTGACTTTAGTAGACTACTTCACCAAGGTTCTTGAGGACAACCTGAAGGCTGTCGTTAAGCCTCAGTATGTCGACCAGATTCCCCGCGCCGTGAAGGGCCCTATCCAGCAGGTCTCCCAGCTCATCGAGGCTCGTGCCCAACTCGATAACAAGGACGAGATCATGGACGTTCTCGGTGCGTTACGTTTCCTACTTCAATGCATTGTAGAAACTCGCTAATATTTGCCCAGAGCTGCGCCAGGTTGCCGAGCGTGATATTGGTCACCTTTCCGGTGGTGAGCTTCAGCGTTTTGCCATTGGTCTGGTTTGTGTGCAGAAGGCCGACGTGTAGGTTTTTCCATGCATGGTGTCCAGGTCCATTGCTAATACTAGTATAGGTACATGTTCGACGAGCCTTCCTCATATCTCGATGTTAAGCAGCGTTTGGCTGCTGCCCGCACTATTCGTGGCCTTCTCCGTCCCGACGACTACGTCATTGTTGTTGAGCACGATTTGTCTGTGCTTGACTACCTCTCCGACTTCATTTGCGTGCTTTACGGTCGCCCTGCTGTTTACGGTGTTGTGACTCTGCCTTCCTCCGTCCGTGAGGGTATCAACATCTTCTTGGATGGTCACATTCCCACCGAGAACTTGCGTTTCCGTGAGGAGTCTCTCACTTTCCGTCTTGCTGAGGCTGGTGAGGACTTCATTGTGGACAAGGACCGCGCTTTCTCCTACCCGGCCATGGAGAAGACCCTCGGTGGCTTCCACCTCAAGGTTGAACCCGGAAAGTTCACCGACTCTGAGATCGTTGTCATGATGGGTGAGAACGGAACCGGAAAGACTACTTTCTGTAGAATGCTTGCTGGTGCCGAGAAGCCCGACGGTCTCGTCTCCGTCCCCAAGATGAACATCAGTATGAAGCCTCAGAAGATTACCCCCAAGTTCCAGGGTACCGTCCGCCAGCTGTTCTTCAAGCGTATCAAGGCCGCTTTCCTGTCTCCCCAGTTCCAGACCGATGTCTACAAGCCTCTCAAGATGGACGACTTTATTGACCAGGAAGTCCAGAACCTGTCTGGTGGTGAATTGCAGCGTGTCGCCATTGTCCTGGCCCTGGGTATGCCCGCTGATATCTACCTGATTGACGAGCCTAGTGCCTACCTGGACTCCGAGCAACGTATTGTCGCCGCCCGTGTCATCAAGCGTTTCATCATGCACACCAAGAAGACCGCCTTCATCGTCGAGCACGATTTCATCATGGCCACCTACCTTGCTGACCGTGTCATCGTCTTCGACGGAAAGCCATCCGTGGACGCTCGCGCCAACACCCCTGAGTCCCTTGTCACTGGCTGCAACCGCTTCTTGAAGAGCCTGGACGTCACCTTCCGTCGTGACCCCAACAGCTACCGCCCCCGTATCAACAAGTACCAGAGTCAAATGGACCAGGAGCAGAAGTTGGCTGGTAACTTCTACTTCTTGGAGGAAGAGGCCTGAAAAGGGCGTCTACAACGAGCAACGTCGCCGCCGTCACAAAATTGATGGCCGCGACCCTGAGCAGCGGCGAAATTGGCGCCGCGGCAACAGGAAGATCATGTGGTTAATGGCGTTCCCAGGCGTTTACAGAGCCTCGGCGGTTCAAGGCAAGGGACTGCATCGCTGCGCCGGGTCCTTTCCAGGTGACGACGATAGTCCCTCGGACGAGGATGGCGATGGCAATGACGATTTAAATGGCAGCAACGACTACGGCTAGCGAAGGGAGGTGACCCGGTTCGGTTCACTTTAACCATTCCCTGGTCTAGTACGCTCATTTATTTTAGCGACCTGCTGCCATTCGTCAATCCATCATCAAATGCCTATGTCGTTATTCGCCTTGCAACTACCTTCACTGCTCTGGATTTGTTCGACATATCCAGGGTCATTGGCCACCGAACGGGAACACTTGTCTGCAGATCTTTCACTTTCACACCTTTTCATTTTTTGATGGTGAATTGGGATCGGCATGGTTTGTTCCAACGGAGTAATTATACATAAGGTTGGAGGGTTTGGGTTTTCAAAAGTTCTTCAAACTTTTAGCATCGGTTTAAAGATGGATTTTTCGAACTGGATTGGTCCTTCTAGACCGGGAATGGCATGGGCTGAACTGCTAGCTTTCTTGCCTCTATGTTTAGATGGTTTTGACCTGCTTGCAGATGCTTAGAAATGCTATTTTCTATTTCATCTTCAACCCGAGCTATTTTTCCAAAGTGCTGTTACATCTCACGTGAAAAGCATTGTTAGTTAGGGCCTAAAGTGCGTAAATATATATTTCCAAGACGCGAAGCGGTTTTGGATCTAGAGTTATATGCGAGGGCTAATGGAAGAAAATATGAACAGGTAAGCCAGTAAATGATAATTAAGAGCCCAAAATTCAAAATAAATACACGTATACCTGATATGTCTAAATTATAGAGATCTGATATAATAAATTGCCAGTATGCGGAGGCAGACCCATGGCAAGACCGCCAAATCGAAGAGTATTAACACTAGCACTGGCTGCACCTACTGTACCAAGCGGGCCATGTTGAAGAACCATGTTGGAGACATAGCCGGGCGCAAGCACCTGCTTGAATCGAGCCTATAAGCAAAGAAAAATGGTGGGTGATAGGGGCATCTGTGAATATTATTTACCTTCAATGCTGCTCTGGTTCCATTTGTGTACATACAAACGGCCCTGTCCCCATATTACCCCACTGGGAGATTGATATACGCAATTAGGCAGCTAGAAATAACATTGAACATTGAACTTGCGTGTATTCAGCTTGTATCTTATCCGCCAGGAAGGAAAGGGAAAAGAGTTGGGGACTCTATTCCTTCTCAACTTCTCCTTCATTACTCGAGTGAATTGCGCTCTCATTCTGCCCTATATTCTGCTTCAAAAGAGTCAACAGTCTGAAAGAACATATAGCTTGGAACGTTGTTGATGTAACTTCGGCTTGGTATCCTATCTTTCAAACGAGAGAGAGAAAAGAACCGAGCACTCTATTCCTCCTCCTCAATTTCGCCTTCTTCGCTGCCAGAGTGAATAGCCTTCTCATCCTGCTTGGTATCTTGTTTTGTATCTTCTCCCTCTTCGGGAATGGCAGACTCTCGACGAGGAGCCCGCGAGCCCCTGCTGCGATCCCGCTCACGGCTATCACGACGATAACGCTTCGCAGACCGGCTGGCAACGCTTTCAGAATCACTGTCGCGCCGGCGCCGACGGTCTCCACTGGCCACACTGCGGGTATCACCGCCGCCACCGTAGTCAAGCTCATCACGGCTGCCACGGGGGTCACCACGGGTACGGTAAAGACGTTCGCGCTGGTCCTCGCGTGGGTCGGCATCCCGGGCAGAACGAGAACCACGATCGAAGTCGCGGTCCCGAGAACGGTAACGGTCACGGTCACTGCGCTCATCACGGCGGTCACGGGATGGGGAGATCCCACTGACCTTGCGGTAGGTTCGTTCACGGTCTGCTTGGGCCTTGCGGCGGTCTGCTTCGTATGCATCGAGTTCTGGGGTTCGGCTGACTCGTCCGCTGGGTCCCCGTCTTTCTCCTCGGCCGCTGCGGTAGTCACGATCGCGATCGTAATCCCGACGGCTTCCACGGCTTTGGGTGTGGGATTCACGGTCCTTCTCGGCGTCTTCGTCTCGTTCTTTCATACGGCGGATCGTCTTGTCAAAGGCAGCTTCCCGAAGTTCATCTGATTCAACCGCTTTGTATTCTTCGTATTTCTCAAGGCGTGGTTGGACTTCGCTCCAGGTGTCGGTTACCCGAACAGGCGGCTCCAGTCGCTTGATTCGAGAACGCAGGGCATCCGCGGCACGACGTTGGTGGCGATCTGCGGCATGCTTCTCTTCTTCATTACGCCGAGCTGCCTTATCCTGAATACGCTGGAAAATAAGACTGAGAATATCGGAGTCGATTTTAGAGGTGCGGCGGTCCGCAGTCATGATGGCATTGAATTCATCGAAAGACGTTTCAGTGGTGACTTCGTATCGTTTGTCCTGCATTTGTTAGCTTGACCAGTTCAATTGCGTAAAAAGATTCCTGACTCACATCGAGAACATCAAGTACATCGTTTCGGGGGCCACGCAGCGAGCGCTCCTCTTCTTCAACCATATCCCAGAAAAGATCAAGAGGCGTCGATCCAGGTTGTCCGAGAATGCCATGATATCTAGGATCATCCTGAATCAGTGGGCAGATATTCATCCACTTACTGCCGGCCTTGATCTTTCCCTGGGACCGGAGCTCCTTGAGCAATTCCAAGAACTGCTCTCGGGCCTTGCGCTCCTTTCGGGCTCTTGCTGCCTTGTGTTGCTGGCGAGCATCGTTGAATGCGCGTTCCAATGACTTGATGTGATTTTCGAAGGCGGTCAGAATATCAGACTTGCTCAGGGTCTTGAACTTATCATCGCTCTGAAACTTGTCGTCCGACTGAATGATAGCATGTGCCTCGGACCAACGTGTGTATGGCTCTAGGTCCAGCGAACCCAGGATGTTGACCAGCTCATCCATGGCGGCCTTGCGGGTGACAGCCTCCTGTTCGACGTGAGTCTTTTTGAGTTGAAGGATGTACTCCTCGAAGAGCTGGCGTCTTTCGCCTTCATCGTCGGTAGCCCGGAACGTGGTCTCGCCCTCAATGATAGGACGGATAGTCTTCCAGCGACTGTAGTGCTTGATCTCAGGATGCCGCTTCAGCATGGTATTGAAATCTGCGCGGAGCTTAGCGAATCTTTCTTTCGCTCGGTCCTTTTCCTGCATGCGAACCTCAACCGCGTATTTCTCAAATGCTGCCTTGCGGTCTCGCGGGTCTTTGAGAGCGCGGTATTGAGGGTCTTTGATGGTGGCGCGCATTGTCTCCTCCCACGTCCAATCGGGCTGCACATTGTGTCGCTTGAGCAGCTTCATGAATGCGCTCTCGGCTTCTTCGAGTGAATTGTAGTCAGGATCGGTCTGCGCCTTGAATTCTGGTGCGGCGACTGTGCCATTGTTGTCATAAGAGCCATATCCAATGCGCCGGTCGCCATATCCTCGATCGCCTCTGTCACCTCGGTCGAAGTCGTCGCGATCACGATGTTGAGATTGCGGAGGGTAGCTTGAGCCACCTGCGACAAACGATGAGCCGCTAAAGTATGGTTAGTGTGGATACTGGCAAGTTCAGGGGGTTACTTACGCGACTGGGGCTGCTGGAGGAGCCGGCGCTTGTGCAAGTGCATTCTTGTATTCCTCGGGAATGTCCCATCTACTCGCCTTGGTTTCCGTGTGGTACCAGTACTTGCGCCCGTCGGCTGCAGTGTGTTCCCTCCAAGGCTGGTTTTCCAGAGCAAGCTAAAGAAGAGTTAGCCCGGTTCAGAACAATTGGGTTTGGCACATACCTCAACCGCAGTCATCAATTCTTGCGGCTTTGTCCATTGTGTCGCCTTCGTCTGTACATTGTAATAATAGACGCGTCCATCTGTATTCCGCGCTTCCTGCCACAAGGCAGCTGAGGGGCCGTTGGGATTCATGGCGGTTGTTGGATTGAGAAAGAAGAGAAAACGGAGGATTGATGTAGCTCCGCGCGTTTGCATTGTTTGCACCGTACACTTATCGTTTATCTCCTGAGACTCGAACTCTCTTACTTGTCTACTTGTCTACATGCGACGTAGCAATGCCTGGCTTGGAGATCCCAGGTGAATTTCTACGCCATGCGATTCTCGACACAGTAGTCCCCCATGCGCCAGCACTCGACATCGAGGGGGCCCTGAGTTCGGCTCTAGAAGACGGAGCTGATGACCTCCCCTCTGTTTTGTCGTCAATTCCGCAGCGATCTCTCTTGTTTTTTGGTATGCTAGTCGCCAGTCCTCCTGAGCTTCGTCTTACTTATTAAAGTTCTATAGATGAATTTCTCCCCGTCCGTATCGTTCTGCGACTGTCCGATTGTTCAGAGACCATCCTGAAGCACTACCTACCTCGGCTCGAAGTCAGGCTCGACGTGTTTGCAGTCGACCCGGCCGAATCAGTTGCTGAGAATCCCACACCAACGCGGGATATCATATTCTCAGGGACAGTGCGCGGTGAAGATGATCCACTTGTTGTGTTCAATGAATTCGAGGGCGAGGAAGGCAGTGGTAACCATGTTTACTTGGTCTGGAACATTGATGCCACGCTCAGTGAGTTTGAGACCGTGACCCGACTGAGTAGTAGCTAACGAATGTAATGCAGAACGACCTCGTATCCGTATCCAACAACCGTCACTTTTGTTCATTGCCTCTGCTAGCCTAAATCCGTCTGATGGGTGTCGTCAGGAGGACTCACAGGATGACTATCTTCCCTCGCTCGTTGCGGCATCCACAAACATGCTCCAGCCTTTGTCTGGCGACAAATCAATCAGCCACAAAGAGCCTTTCCTTCCTGCATCCAGACTCTTAAGGGTTGTACCAACGACATACAACGAGGACCCAATATACAACATCCAACAACAACATGGCCACCCCTTTCGTGTTGTTCCTGCGGCGAGTGCAAGGATACGATATTCTCGACTCAATTCATACACTGGTCTTCCAACAACCATTGCCAGTCTCGATTTCGAAGTCACGCCGTTCTTGAGCAGCCAAGTCTCGTTTGACAAAGCAGAGCTTCACCTATCTGAAGGGACGATTGAGTCATTGTCTGACATACCAGGTCTTACTCTCCCATTAACATGCTACCCACGAGATGATGTGACCCTTATGTACAAACTCACGCCAGAGTATGGCCCTGAGACCAATCCCTCCTCCACTGCCATGTTCAGCATGCTAGATATCTCACTTGGGGCAACAATTATCGTGGACGATAACTGCAAACCGCGCATTTCTATGCAGTGGAAAACCAATGTCGACTTCTCCGTTGCCTTAAACCCTACTTATGGGGGTCCGAGTCCGGCGCTGCAAAGAAACAACCGCCCTACCAGTCTGTCGGTGTCAACCCAAGCCGGTGTACCACCTAATAACCGCAGCTCATTGCGAGAACGGGCGTACTCGGTCACCGATGTGGGTGTAACTATCTCATTCTCTGGGCCTACCCATGTGCAAGTGGGATCTGTTTTCTCCTGGGATGTGTTCATTGTCAATCGATCAAATGTGCCCCGCAAATTTGCTTTGATTGCGTTGCCACGGAGAAAACGCGTGGATCCGCGAGGACATGTTGCTCGACCTTCCTCGTCATCCATCACTAGCCGAAAGGAGGACCATGTGGCCGAGGCAGTGACCGACGACAATATCGTGCATGCCAGACAAAAGAGTGTAGCCGGTCAGGAAGTTGAGTTAATCAGCTTGAGCACGGATATCCGTGTAGGGTACGCACTCTATTCCAACCTTCTTTATCTCCACTAACATTTTCTAGTCCTCTCCTTCCGGGAACCTGTCACTCAACCGAACTCAAACTCCTACCTCTAGCTACGGGACCCCTTCACTTGGAAGCTGTCCGACTTATAGATGTGAGCACGAACGAAACGACCGATATCCGAGACCTCCCGGACATCCTGGCGGATGATCAGCTTCGCTCTAGTTGAGGGCATCCCTACACTGTATATAATACCCACAGAAATGAGCTACTCGATGAGTGATGCAAAGATAGAATCTATAAATCCTTATGAGACACGACGGGGGCAGCTGGCTGGCTGCTGACAATCAAACTGCGTGCTGACTACTTGTAACTAGTCATGACATTACACGAGATGCAAACCAATCCCTCAGTGCACGATTGATCATATATGGCACATTCCCATACGGTACCGTTGTCGTCCAAGGTTTATACAACTGTTCGCCAGGAATAATGTTGAACATGATTTGCACACAACGAGCTGATGATTGGTGGATCCCGCGGCAATGAGTTCCATATTGACCGTTTGACTCGTAGATTGACTTATGAACTAGGCTGTTGCTGAATTGAATCGACCTCAAAAGTCACGCGAGTGTATCAACACACAATTCATATAACCAGGATATGTCTCGAACCAACCCCAATCCCGCCACAATCCACCTCCTATCTCGGGATCAGAGTAAGAAGCTTCCCTTGCTCAGCAATCAAGTAAATCTCAATAGTAGACGTCAAGTTCTTTCCTCCAGACCCACCCCCAAGCACCTGCTCAGCAAAAACCCGCATCTGCAAAGTCATAAACAACTCTGGATAATACCGCTGGATATCCCTCTCCGAGACATCGACCACCGCGGTGCTCCAGTCATTGCCATCAGAAGCGAACAACATGCATTCAACGCCTTTTTCACTAGTCCACCATTTGGGCATCAACTCTCTATTCCTCTCAGCTTGTCGTAGGTACCGACCAAAATCCTCGATGCATGCATAGAGAAAGTCCTTGCAGTGGGGACGGTCATCCCCAACGCGGAGGCGGTAGGAGTCAATGAGCAGCTTGAAGACGTCTCTCTCAGTCCGGCCGTGTAGCCACGTGTTGGAGCGAAGTTGGTGGAAGGGCATGGCAATTTCATTATCTAGGACTTCGAATTTGTCGGTTGCGAGTCTGCGATTGCTCTCCGAGGGCTTTTCGTCACTGGGAGAACTGGTCAAGGCGGCGGCGGCTGCTGCGACTGCTCCTGCAATTGCCTTTGAGAGGGCTTTGGCGTGGGCGTTGGCTTGGGATTTGATGGTGCAGGCCTCCTTGTGGAACTTCCAATCCATCTTCTGACAGCGCTGGCTACAGTACCAGGTTAACTCGCAGCGGCTGCATTTCTTAAGGCTTGTGGTGCCGGAGACTGTTTTGCCGCATGCATTGCAGCTCTTCTCGATGGGAGGGCGTTCGTCTGCCATAATGGTTATTGTTGTGGGTCTCTGTTGGTTTATTTCGACATGGGGGTCAGGTTCGTATAATCGAGAATAGGTAGATCGACAAAGCCTCACGACTTGTTCCTGTGTCGCTGATGATGCTGTACGCGAACTCCTGCTTGTGAACTTGATGCTGCAAAGTGGTGAGTGACGAAGTTGGAATTGAGTAAGCAGATTGATCAGTTTCAGACCAGCAAGCAACTACACTTCGGCTCACTATGCCTAACGATCGGACTATGAGAACATCTCACTCTACTGGCACTTCCTGCTCACTGCGGTTACTTTCAGTATGAGCTAGCTCAGATCCAATGACCATATCACCTCCGCTACTCTGAAATTTACGGTAGCACTCTAAACAATTGTGTGGCCTCTCAACGCTCAAATTTCATCTGCACTTTCAGCAGAGGCATCACACTCTGCTCCCCAGCGATCACCCCATACAACTGCTCCGCAAAGATACGGAGCTGCGAAATGCTTTTGATATCGAGAGCGCTTGTGTTGCGTCTCACTTGGGTAAAAAAAAAAGACTAGATGGAGAGGGAAGGAAAATGCCGCAGACAGGGAAAGAAGATGCCGCAGAGAGGAACGAAGAAGATGGAGAGAGTGAAGGAAGGCAGTGGGAAGATAAAGAAGAAGATAAAGCAGACGACCAAGCGCGAACAAATTCGTCAACAACCAGGCTCTCGCGTCTCATGCCTTCACGGCTCGATGGCGGTGAAAAGGCATCGTGAATAGAAATAAGAGGCAGAAACGTAGGGCCAATTGATAGTAGCTGTATTAGAGCGAGCAATGAGTGATGTTCCAAGCACGGTCTCCGTAAGAGAGCCTGTATGCGCCGCTTAGTAACCGTGGCTACCACTTCATGTATTCTAGAAGAGAAGAAGGATTTTGTTTTGATTACCGGGTATTGGGCTAGTAGCAAAGCATCAAGCCTATCTATGATTATGCATCCATGGGTGCTCCATCTGAAGTGGATGCTAGTATATGCGTGCCAAGATGCCCCAAAACCCAAGTGTGCGAGGGTTGCGAGTTATTTATACATCCATTGCTCTGTGTCAATCATATTGACGCGACACACAGCAAGGAATCGGGCATAGAATTAATGGATTGTTGTATATGTTGTCTACGACGTAGCCCAGCATTATATAGTCCAGAAAGGCCTCTGATTGGCTGGCTGAGATGACGGTGTAATCGACGACCAGGTGACTTTTGTTAGTCATGGCGAGACGCGGAGACACTGATGGGAATCTTGGGAATCTGCCTATTCTCAATGCTCTGACAACCTCTTTCTTGACATAATTTTATACAATACTATAAACCCGGAACTCCGGGGCTAGCATAACCAAGTTCATCCGGATTTCATTGACTTTGCGTCATACTGGCGCACCTGGCCCTCATCCCAGCCCCAACCAGTCATTTTGCTCCCGTCATCATCCTTCATCATGATCTCCTCCGCGAAGCGAAAAGTCCTGGATGGCCTGAACAAGAGATACATCTACGGTCGCGTGGTATGTGATCCGCCCAGCCCGGCTCCTCGCTGTCGCTCCCCCGGCCTATTTGAGAGAGGCTAACCCTGTCGCCTGATGTCATTATTCTACAGCCTCTATTGCACACAATCATCTTTATCATCGAGATGGCCGTAGCGGCACGGCTTGCTGCCAAATTTAACGCCTACTATGCCGAAAGGCCAGGTATGCCTCTACCCGCCACATCCCGCTTGGCCACTCTGACATATTATCTTCCGATAGTGCTCACAACGATGGTCACCAACGCTGTAAGCTGCCCTCAGACTCGACAGCTCCCAATACGAACAGATAGTTGACAGTGCATGGATATAGGTGCTTGGTGGTGTCGCCGATACTGTTGCGCAGCTGATTACAGCCGTCAGAACCCGCCGGGCCCAGACCTCTGGGAACAGCGAAGATTTCCTCTCAATAGAGATTCATGACTTGGACAAGGAAAAGCCTCCTCCCGTCGGGGAACTAGGTTTTTCCCGTCGTTCACCCGCACCCTTTGATTTCGAACGTCTCACCAGGTTCATGGCCTATGGTTTCTTCATGGCGCCGATTCAGTTCCAGTGGTTTGGCTTCTTGTCCAGGGCGTTCCCGCTCACCAAGACGAACCCGAATGCTCCGGCTTTTAAGCGCGTTGCGTTTGATCAGTTAATCTTCGCGCCGTTTGGTATGTCCTCCCTCTTTACTCCATCGAACTGAGCTGACTTGTAAGGTCTGGCGTGTTTCTTCACCTATATGACCATTGCCGAAGGTGGTGGCCGGCGGGCATTGACACAAAAGTTCCGTGATGTCTACCTGCCTACTCTGAAGGCCAATTTTGTACTCTGGCCAGCGGTGCAGATTCTCAATTTCCGCGTCGTGCCTATCCAGTTCCAGATTGTGAGTTCCGCAAGCTTGTGACAAAAGACCCTAGACTAACCTCTCAATCAGCCATTTGTGTCAACCGTTGGTATCGCATGGACCGCGTACCTTTCTCTTACCAACTCCGCGGAGACGTCCTAATTGCACGCTTCAAGCGAGTATCACGTTAACGACCGAGTTATATAAATCGCAATGTTTTTGCTTTATTAGGCGCTTGGGGTGAACGGTTTTTATGTATATTGTTATATGGGTTTTGCATTCCAAAAGGTCGGATATTGCACATTTGGGAATCAAATCGGGGTTTGCTGTCTATGGATTTTAGGGAATTTGCTTTCAACGTCACATGTTCAATGTAGCGGCTATGGACATTTCCATCAGTAGACCATTCCCCCAGAAACCCCCGACCCCGAGGCTACAAGGACCTTCCTGGCCCGGCCCTCTCCGTATCGACGGCAGCTCTGACATCAGTCCCGCATCAGCCCGATCAGTTCTCCGGGGCTGGTGGGGGTACCCAGAGAAGAGGTACAGATATTGCTAATATACTTCCAGAACAGCGAACCAGCTCCCTGACCAGGGAGTACCGCTTGCGGACGAATACATCACCGGTAAGTACCAGTTGCTACGTGATGCGACCTCTTCACCGGGCCCCACCAAACCAACCCCTCCACTCTTTACTGATCGCGACTCACCGTGGCCTGATTAGTTCTTCTTTTCTCACCCCTCCTTCATTCTTACCATTGTTGACTATCATACTCACTCACAATGTCTCTCTCCAACAAGCTCCCCATCACTGACGTCGACCTCAAGGACAAGCGTGTCTTGATCCGGGTGAGTACCCCGTACCCAATTACCAAACATCAGCTGCTAATTGGAACAGGTTGACTTCAACGTCCCCCTCGATGAGAACAAGAACGTTACCAACCCCCAGCGTATCGTCGGTGCCCTGCCCACCATCAAGTATGCCATTGACAACGGCGCCAAGGCCGTGGTGCTCATGTCCCACCTTGGCCGCCCCGACGGCAAGGTCAACCCCAAGTACAGCTTGAAGCCCGTTGTCCCCGTCCTCGAGGGCCTCATTGGCAAGAGCGTCATCTTCACTGAGGACTGTGTCGGTGCCAAGACTGAGGAGATTGTCAACAAGGCCACCGGTGGCCAGGTTGTCCTGCTCGAGAACCTGCGTTTCCACGCCGAGGAGGAGGGTAGCTCCAAGGATGCCGAGGGCAAGAAGGTCAAGGCCGACAAGGCCCAGGTCGACGAGTTCCGTAAGGGCCTCACTGCCCTCGGTGACGTCTACGTCAGTATGTGCCACCCTGCTCCCTCGACTCTCGTTCCCAGCTAACCCACTGTAGACGACGCTTTCGGTACCGCCCACCGTGCCCACAGCTCCATGGTCGGAATCGACCTCCCCCAGAAGGCCGCCGGTTTCCTCGTGAAGAAGGAGCTGGAGTACTTCGCCAAGGCTCTTGAGAACCCAGCCCGTCCCTTCCTCGCCATCCTCGGTGGCGCCAAGGTCTCCGACAAGATCCAGCTGATCGACAACCTCCTGCCCAAGGTCAACAGCCTCATCATCACCGGCGCCATGGCCTTCACCTTCAAGAAGACCCTGGAGAACGTCAAGATCGGCAACAGTCTCTTCGACGAAGCCGGCAGCAAGATCGTCGGCGAGATCGTCGAGAAGGCCAAGAAGTACAACGTCGAGATCGTCCTTCCCGTCGACTACGTCACCGCCGACAAGTTCTCCGCCGACGCCCAGGTCGGCTCCGCCACCGATGCCACCGGTATCCCCGACGGCTACATGGGTCTGGACGTCGGCCCCGAGTCCGTCAAGTCCTACCAGAAGACCATCGCCGAGGCCAAGACCATCCTCTGGAACGGTCCCCCCGGTGTCTTCGAGCTGAAGCCCTTCGCCAACGCCACCGAGCAGACTCTCGATGCTGCGGTCAAGGCCGCCCAGTCTGGCTCCATTGTCATCATCGGTGGTGGTGACACTGCTACCGTTGCTGCCAAGTACAAGGTCGAGGACAAGCTCTCCCACGTCTCCACTGGTGGTGGTGCCTCCCTCGAGCTCCTCGAGGGTAAGGACCTGCCCGGTGTTGCTGCTCTGTCCAGTAAGTAAATGATCAAAAATAGACGGGAGGGGGTGCGCTTGGCCCGAGCATGTTTATGAAACTGTAATGTACACAGCCAATGAAATTTTCCTTTAATTATATCGTCTCAAGAGAAGCCTTTCTGTTCTTAGATTGGATAGCTAAATCTGGTGTGCTAGGTACGAAACCCAAGCTTTGAGTGGTATAGTTGATTGAAGGGTCACGCAAATACTACATATGCATGTAAATAGAGGCCAATACAAAAACTTACGATTATCCCCAAGACAGAACAGATGTAAGCAGATACTCCCAGCCACAGCATAGATGTACCTCGTAAATCCATGTAGCATCTTCCGGCACAGCATTCCCAAGACCTAGAACCTAGGCCAAGGCAAAAATCGACGAAAGTAAGGGAACGGAAAAGTAATTTGCGAAGCCCAAGGCTCCAGGCTCATATTCACGCAATAAAAGAGGAGGTCATAGATCAAACAAAACATTTCTCATTCCCCCGACAAGCCCACTTCACCCATCATCAATGACAGACGCGACCACCCTTCTCCTATTTCCTTCCTCGTTTCATTCCAATCCATTTCGCTCCATTCTAGCGACAGGGGTATAGGGAGAGTGCGAGACGGAGGGATGGAATGGCTGACCGATGTCGAAAGCGATGTGGGGTTCTTTCTGTGGATGGGATTGCGTGGCTTGTCTTGTGCTTGGGCTTGGGTTTGTGCTTCGTGTTTTGTTTAGGATGAGGCTTCGACTTTCTTTAATTCTTCTCTGTTGCGGGTGGGGTTTGTTAGTTGTGTTGTTGATGGAGGTTGTTGAGGGAGGGATAGTTGCGGTGAGGTCATGGTTGGGGGTGGGATTGAGGGGGATCGATGGGACATTGGGTGTAGTTGGAGCGGACATAGAGGCGCGGCGGGGCAAAGACAAAGGGCAAGAAGAGACAGCAAAGGACATCGCTGTCTAGGGTAGTAGGTGACCATCGCGGGAATACGCACTGGAGCTGCTTGGAGAAATCCTCCGCGGCATCGTCGTCATCCCAGCTCTCCTCCCAGAGGTGCTCGCTACCTCCATTTGCTGTCGAGCCAGAGGTTGGCTCGGCTTCTTCCTGGGGCCAGTCTGTGTATTGCTGGGTCAGTATCTGTCTGTCTCTGTGGGAAGGTGTTGCGTTGCGGTACCTTCAACGGGGAAGTCTTCGAACTCGTCGTCTTCCTCCAGCACTTGGGGCTTCTGCTGCTGGGGCTGCTCTGAAAGCTCGGACTTTTGGGTGGAGTTTGACATTGTGTATGTGTGATGTGTCTAGTTGAGAGAGGTGAGGTGTTAGAGTTGGAGCTGTCAGAGCTGGAAGCGGTGACTAAGGCGATAGGCGATAAGATCAATGGAGGGCAGAATACAGTAAAGAGAAGTTAATGGTGAATAGTTGTAGTTGATGGCTAATAGATAAGACTTAATAGGTTAAAGTAACAAATAGAATGTCAGAATGAACTAATATAGCATCAAGTTCTAGATCCGATCCGATCTCGAACTCGCTAACTGCTTCGCCCCTCGGAGGTGCCGGCAAGTTCAGTCTTAAGTCCATGGAAAGTGATTTATTACCTTCCTCCCGTCAGATTTGGCCCCTCGTTTTTCTTTCTTTGTCTTTCTTTAACTCTTCGCAGATGTTCCCGGAAATTGTGCTCGGATTCGGATTCGCATGGGACCGTTGACATTCTTCCCAATCCGGTGTTTTCTCACGCCTCGGCCTTAACGATACTTGTTTTCCACTTCCTACCGTTAATTTTCACCTCTATAACTCTTGGTCTGCACCATGTTGCGAGTCGGATCATGGCTGTATGGCAAGAAGCCGACACAGTCGGTGGATTCCATGGTCGAAATAAAAGACTGTGAGTGGCGCTGTGGTTTACTCCGGAGGTCAAGTGCGTGCTGACAGCGATATTTTGCGATAGTGGTGGAGGCGATGCAAGGTGTGCACCCATTGAACGCACAATCGCGGAGAACTTGGCACTGATCACTCCCAACTAGCGGCGACACTCATTCTCAATGACGATGTTGACGGCGCCGAAGCCAATCTCGCTACAGGGTCCTCTACTTTCCACCTGGTGCGTGATCGTCACTATATCCGATGACGTACCGCCGCTGACTGCGATACAGCTGGGCAAAGGTGTGGTCGCATTCGTGCGAGCGACATTGGGATTCGAGCAAGAGATTATGCGACAAGGTGGAGATACTTTCCGGATTTTGAGACGCAATCATTCTGACTTGTGCAGCCTCCGAACGACTCGGCGAAGCGGAAACTAGCGCGGGCAGCGACCAGACTCGGGCGCAACAGAACGTCAATGCCCCCAATGCCTTCCACTCCCATATATATGCTCCTGGCTCGGAATATGCGCTTTGCCAGGCAATCGCCCAATTGATGAGTGCCGTTGTGGGGGTACTGAACGAAAGCCTAACAGAAAGTATCAAAGCTTTCTATAGACTTCGAAAGGCTTATATAACGTTAGACGCCATTATGAAGATGGAAGAAAAGTTCATGGAATCACAAGATCCGAAGAAGGTGCTACTTCCCACCACCAGCGACCTCTCGAAGTCGAGTGCCGAATGTCCGGACAACAAGTCAGACTCGTCGAGCCAGACCTCGAAGGAAGACGGCAAAGTGGCTACAGCTGAAAGCGCAGAGCTCAGCCGATCATTAAGCGGGTTGGCCGTATCTCTTGAAACATCATCTCCCGGTGCCTCGACAGGCACTTTAACACCTTCCGCAAAGCACATCCATCACGACCCCGACTCGGATATTTTCAAGAACCAAATCGATATTTTTGTGCACTCCGGCGCCAATTTCTGCTTCGGTATTCTTCTCCTACTAATCTCCATGGTCCCACCAGCATTCAGCAAGTTACTTTCCATTATCGGTTTCCACGGCGACAAGCAACGAGGACTGAGGATGCTCTGGCAAGCCAGCAAGTTCCACAACTTGATTGGCGGTATGGCTGCCTTGGCATTGCTTGGCTATTACAATGGCTTCGTTCGCTACTGTGATATCATGCCCGATCCGACTCCTGGTGAGACCGATGTTGAGGGATACCCGCAGGAGAGACTCGCTGCTTTGCTGGCCGAGATGCGGTCCCGATTCCCTAACAGTCAGCTGTGGCTGCTGGAAGAATCGCGTATGAAGGGAGCGAATAAGGACCTGGAAGGTGCTCTTGAGCTCTTGAGCACGAACGCCAAGAGCCCGCTCAAGCAGGTTGAAGCATTGTGCGTGTTCGAGAAGAGTTTGAATGCATTGTTCCTCCACCGATACGACGTCTGTGCCGAGGCATTTATTGAGGTGAGTTATTAACCCCAATTTCAGAGACATCCCGCTGATCTTGCAGTGCGTGGACCTCAACTCCTGGTCCCGATCCCTATATTACTACATCGCCGGATCATGCCATGTAGCCCTATACCGACAAAACCTGTCCGATCCCAAGCTGGCAGAAGAACACGCCAAGAAAGCCGCCCTATACATCCGCGAAGCACCAGCGCACGCGGGCAAAAAGCGCTTCATGGCCCGCCAACTCCCATTTGACATCTTCGTAACCCGCAAAATTGCCAAGTGGGAAGCACGTGCCAAAGAGTGGGACGTTCCCCTGGTGGATGCCATCGGCGTGGATCCCATCGAAGAAATGATCTTCTTCTGGAACGGCCACAGCCGCATGACCGATGCGCAGCTTGAGGAATCCCTCACCCGACTAGCCTGGTGTGAAAGCGACACCAACAAGACCTGGTCTCGGGAAGGCACAGAAGAAAAAGCCATCCTGGAACTTCTCCGCGCGGCTGTTTTGCGCTCACTGTGCAAATATGACGAGGCGAAGAAGATCCTGCAGACCCGCGTGTTGAATCACGATAAGTCCCTGTTCAAGGGCCACCTGAAGGACGACTGGGTGCACCCTGTTGCGCACTTCGAGATGGCGGCGAACTTCTGGATGGAGCGTTCCACGTACCAGACGCTTCATGGGTTGTCTCACTCTACCCCTGCCGTTGAATCTGACAAGACCTCCACCAACTCTGGGAATAGTACCCAAATCGATACTGAGAGACAGAAGGTACGCAAGTGTAAGGAGTATCTTGACCATGCTGCCCGGTGGGAAAGCTATGAATTGGATGCTCGCATTGGTCTCAAGGTTACCGCTGCTATGGAGGCAGTTCACAAATGGGAGAGCGTGCATCCGTCCGCTTAGGTTAGGTTCACACGGGAGTCTACTTATTTCGCTGTTCATATGGGTGCATGTATCATACCCTACATAGACATGTTTAGACGTTAACGAGTTCTAATCTGTTTCTATACTTCTCACGTGACGTGACATGAAACGGCCCCCACTGGCCGCTTTCTTCCCCACACGCGGCACGTCGGAGTTAATGGCATGCCGATATCGAGTACAGTACTCGAAATATCGGGTTTCGCTGCTTTAAAGCTGCATGTACAACGTCCGCCGAATAGCCTATTGGCATGAATCTCGCAGCCCTCCGATCGAGACTCCGATCAAGGCACCAGGGTACTTGACATGGTTGGCACGCCACCAAACCGATGTAACCGGATAGCACGGCTCACCATCCGCCATCGGAGGTCCGAAAAGCTTGAATAAAACAATGAGGGTCCCTCCAGTCGACTCCAGTTCGAACTAAGCCTCAGCCCTGCTTGCTTTGCTTTGAACAACTCACGAACCTCTGGACCGGGCTCCCCTTTCCTCTTTCTCCCCGTTATCTCCGAGGGCAATATCTTTTTCCATCGGAGATTTTTACAGATACCCCGATACCCCAATTTTCAATAATTTCCTCCCCAACGGCCATACAGCTACCCTTGCAAGTTGCAGCAAATGTCAAATGTCATATTGAATCCATAATTTATAAATCACCACACCACGAAATGACAGAACGAACACCCCAGCTCCATTCAGATCGCAGCAGCGTATCCATATCAAGCGACAACATCGAATCGCAATCCCACCACGGCCACAGCGATGAAAGCGCTGTCACAGCATCACTAGCAAAACAAACCACAGTCACATCGGGTATATCCGTCTTCGAGCAGCGCGCGCAGTCGGTCATATCGCGCATTCGGAGTCGCGAGCCTGGGCAGACTGCTAAATTTACGCATCCGCTTTCACATACGAAGACGACCGAGGATGTGATTGTTGATTTTGAGGGGTTGGATGATCCGTATCGGCCTTTGAATTGGGGGTTTAAGAAGAAAGCTTTTACGACTGTTTTGTATGGGTTGACTACTATGGGTGAGTTATGTGTGACTTTTGGATTTAAGTTTAGTGTGGATGTATGTGGATTGAGCTGACTTCCTTTCTTTCTTTGATTTTAGGGTCTACTTGGGCGAGTTCAGTGTAAGATCTTTGTCTATCTTGTTAGGGTTGTTGTTGGATTGGGGCTAATTGTTCATAGGTATTCGACTGGCCAGGGGCAGATCAGTGAGGAGTTTGGTGTCTCTAATGAGGTTTCTACACTTGGTACATCACTGCTGCTGTTCGGGCTTGGATTGGGTCCTCTGATCTGGGCGCCTCTATCGGAAGTGTTTGGGCGCAAGCCGGCTGTGCTGGCGCCGTACTTTCTCGCGGCTGTCTTCTCGTTTGGTACGGCTACTGCGAAAGACTTGCAGACTATTATGATCACTCGATTCTTCACGGGCTTTTTCGGCTCGGCTCCAGTGACGAATACTGGCGGTGTCCTGGGTGATATCTGGACACCCGAACAGCGCGGAGCTGCCATCGTTGGTTATGCCTTGGCAGTGGTTGGTGGACCTGTACTCGGTCCAATTGTCGGTGGTGCTATTTGCCAAAGCTATCTCGGCTGGCGATGGACCGAATACGTGAGCATCTTCTTCCCTGAATTGCCACATAAAACCCCCACTAACAATAATTAGATCACTGGCATAATGATGATGTTCTTCCTAGTAATGGATCTCCTTTTCGTCGACGAGAGCTACCCACCAGTACTACTAGTCTACAAAGCCCGTCGCCTCCGATTCGAAACAGGAAACTGGGCCCTCCACGCTCGCCACGAAGAATGGGACGTAACCTTCAAAGAACTCGGCAACAAATACTTGGTGCGGCCCTTCCAACTCCTCTCAACCCCAATCTGCTTCCTAGTCGCCCTCTACGCCTCCTTTGTCTACGGCATCCTATATCTATCCCTAGCAGCCTTCCCAATCGTCTTCCAAGAAAACCGTGGCTGGAACCAGGTCGTCGGCGCCCTCCCTTTCCTCGCTTACCTAGTGGGCATCCTAATCGGCGGCGTCATCAACCTCGCAAACCAAAGCTTCTACCTCAAACGATTCAAAGCAAATGGTAACCGAGCCATACCAGAAGCTAGACTGCCACCCATGATGCTCGGATCTGTCCTCTTCGCCGCGGGGATGTTTGTCTTCGGCTGGACGAGCCCGAAACACATCCATTGGATTTGCCCGATGATCGGTGCTGTCATGATGGGTTTTGGTTTCTTCACGATCTTCCAGGCTGCGCTAAACTATCTCATTGATACATTCCAGAAATACGCTGCTAGTGCTATTGCCGCTAACACTTTCTTGCGTTCTATCTTTGCGGGTTGTTTCCCGCTTTTCACTACGGCTATGTTTCATAACCTTGGGGTGCCTTGGGCTGCTAGTGTTTTGGGTTTCATTTCTATTGCGCTTATTCCAATCCCGTATTTGTTCTATATATACGGCAAGCGGATTCGGGCGCGTGGATTCTGGTCGCGAGATTCTGTTTGAGTTGTAATTTGAGCATGTGGATATCATTTGTTAGTAGTGCTATACCTTGTACATACTTGTGGCTGGTGCCCCCCCTTGCAATAGAGATACCCTTGAGTTTCAATCATCTTACTTAACTTGCCATTTCTCTTTACATGATGGAATCTATGAGCGAAATACACTTTACCTTCAAGGTTTACTAGGTTACCGAACTACGAATGGGAGAATATTCAATAGAGACGTTTCGATATATTAGAGTATGACAAAAAGCAGAAAAGGGACAAGAAATCAGAGCAGACAGGACAGGAAAATGTAATGAGTGAAAATAGTAAGTATAGACGACCGTGTATAGATCCGAAGATCGAGGTCAAAATGACATAACCACATCACCAAGACATAGGAAATATAAGAATGATCGGTTCATTGAACGAGGATCAAGACCAAACGAAAATCAGCAATAACTTAGAACATACACACATGTAAAGTATGGTGTAAACATGAATACAAAAGGAAATAGAAACAACGGGAAAACATTACGATAGGCAGGATACTCGTCCTCCATTTTCCAAACAACACCGGTTTTGCTTTTTTGTTTTTGTTTTGTCTTTTTCTTTGCGGTCATCTCCAGGCTGAATCAAAGATCAAGCCCGATTAGCGACTAACGTGTTGTTACGCCGGGTGAGCTTCCGCGCCAACGTCTTAGCCTTCGACCAAGCCTTGTTCTTCTCAACGCGAGCCATAGGCTCAGGCGAGTCAAGGACAGCCCCGGTAGCAAGGTGCTCAGTGGGGATATCATCCTGGTGCTTGGTATTGTGCAAAGCCAAGACAGCCATCTGGCCCAGGAACGAAGGATGCTCGATTAGATCCTCGAGACGAACCTTGAGACCCTCCTGCTCAAGTAGCCAAGTAAGCTGGGCCAGGTTGAAGATATCACCTCCAAGATCGAAGAAGGATGAGTCGAGCTGGAAGGCTGATTGGTGGGTTGGCTTTTCATCAATGTCAGGGCCGATTGGCGCTGTGGTCGTGCGGCTGGGTAGGACCTGGTGCCAGGAGCGGGAGAGGATATCAGAGTGCACGAGGAGCTCGGCGATGGAGCGGGACTTGAGATGCGCGCTGAGGAAGTGCTCGTCTGAGGGACGGGGGAGGTCGTCGATTGTCTGGGGTGGCAGGGAGCGGAGCATGCTTGCTGATGGTAGCGATGCGCTTGGGTTTGCAACTAGGGACTGTGCAATCTCGCATGCCATGTTGAGTACCCTTGATGCGAATGAGGGCATAATCGGGCCCTTTTCGGAGTAGCCTAGGGTGACGTCCAGGCCCCGTTCGCCTGAGGGTCGTGAGACCATGGTCAGGTCGGCGAGGTTGTCGTTGACGCCAACACCGCCCATGCGGTATTTAGTACTGTCCAGCTCAAGGGTGCCTTCGTAATCGACGTTCTGGTGGAAGACCGACGTGGTGAAATAGGTCCAGGCGGGCCAGTCGGTGCATTGTTTGATGATCTCGCGGAAGCCGAGAGACTCGAAAGGCATGTTGGATACCTGCTGGTCTTGAATGTAGCGGAAGAGATCGACGCCTGTCCAGTGCTCGCTGAGCTTGATACGCACTGGAATCACGTTGACGCAGGGGCCGACGGTGTTTTCAATGCCAGGGACTGTGGCATTGCGGCCGCTGATTGTGAGGCCGAAGACAACATCAGACTGGGCGGACAGTTTGGCGAGGGTCAGGGCCCAGGCGGCCTGCATGACAGTTGCGATAGTGACATTGCCAAGGGCAGTTGGTGAGATCTCAATGCGCTTGTGAATCTCTGTGAATGCTCCAATGTTCTGGAACATGCTGGTACCCTTTCGGCGCACAACCTGGGTCATTTGAGATCCTTTGAGGAGATCAGCCCAGTGGCGGTAGTGGTCGGGGCCAATTGTGCCCGGGAGCTGACGAAGGTAGCTGGCGTAGGGAATGACTGGTGGCAGTGGGCTTCCCTCGTATCCGTGCTTGATGGCGGCCATGATCTTGGGCAAACACACTCCATCGTACTGGGTGTGCGACAGGCGGATCAAGATACGGTGCTGGTCGCTGCCCTTCCTCTTGACCACGTAGAACTGCACGTACTGCTCTCCTTCGCGGGGACCATATTCACGGTCACGCTGCTGAAGAGTCAGGGTGAACTCATCGAGAGCGCGATCGGTCTCATAGACAAAGATGCTGGGACGGATCTTGCGCAACACAACCTGGAAGAACTGGTCGTGGAAGCAGACAAAAACGGTCCGCAGAATGTCGAAGGCATCCACGATCTTCAGACAACTCTCGCGAAGGCGTCGCAAGTCGAGGGGACCGTTGCCTTCGAGGTAGAAGTAGTTGAGCATCCACCTGGACTTGAAGAGAGTTGCTGTCAGAGACATTGCCTGGAAGTCAGTGACAGGGAGAACATCTGCGATGCCACCTTTGAAAACCCCAATCTTGGGGCAAATTCCACGCTGGACATCAGCGTCGTCAACACACGAGGGCTTGAGCACCTCAATGCTCTCAGAAGACGGGGTAGGCCCCAGAGTGGTTGGCGTGTTGTCAGGGAAGTCATCCTCCTTGGTGATGGCAGATTGCGGTTGGAGATCCACATTGAGCATCTGCTGAGTGATGTTGGCAGCACGGACAGTGGCGACCATATCCTCAAAGACAGGGTTATTGAAGACATCCGCGACAGTGAGAACGAGGCCTTCCTCGCGGGCGGCGCTGACCATTTTCATGGCGGTGATACTGTCACCACCTAACTTGAAGAAACTCTCCTGGTGTCTCACCACATTGGGCGAGAGACCAAGAGCTGTACTCCAAAGGTTCCATAATTTCCTTTCCACGTCGGCCGACATCCCCTCCTGGCTGGAACGAGACGTCGCCGAACAAACACCCGAATCATCGGCACCTTGAATACCCATCTGGTATGGCGAGTCCGCTATAGCATCGGTGCGGACGTACTCCGACAAACCAGTAGTCTGGATAGAGGGCACCTGCAATTTTCCTTCTCTTAACATCTTTCCAATAATCTCATGAACACGATCATCAATAATCTTTTGAATAGCACTGTTGTCCATTGCTTCTCCGGTGGACTTGGCCTTGTCGGCGAGAGTGGTCTGAGAGCGATCCCAATCCACTGACTCCGACGCGGTATCGGCACCAAACTTGGCCTGCGAGAGAGTCACAGTCGGGGATTCAATAAATCCAGTGAACACTCTGGCGATGGTATCAGCCAGAGACTGTGCGTGCTCGTCAGACACAACATCGTTCCAGTATCTCAAGAGAATACCCTCTTGACCACGGGCAATTTCGACGTTCACAGTGACCGCATACTAGATATTGTTAGCAATTGTGACGTGGTTTATAAATCAGATGTACTTACTTCGCTGGGGTCATGTGCATGCTGGAGATCAAAGGACAGCCCCTTATCCTTGGAGCCACCCGCTACCGAGTGGTTCTGGATGGACAGTGTAGTGTTGAAGAGGGACCGTCCTTGCCAGCCAAGCTCGTGCTGAATGCTAGCCAAGGAGCAACTCTGGTGAGGAATGCATTTGAAGTAATCATCCTGAACACTCTTAGACAGATTGATGAGGGTCTCCTGGCCAGAGAATTGAACTCTGCAGCAAAGCATGTTAATGAAGATCCCAACCATGTCCTGGATGCCATTGACAGGGGCATCGCGACCGGCAGATAAATATCCGAAACAGACGTCATCGGATTGGGTGAACTGGCGCAAGACAATCGCCCAGGCAGACAGAGTAAGGTTAGCAAGAGTTACAGAGCTCTGCTCGCAGAACTTGAGCAACTCAGGGAAGCGCTGGAAGTTCATCATAACTCCCTTGAGTTCACGCTTGAAGCCAAAGTCAGCCGAGTGAGAAACATGGCAAGGACGCACTCCTCCAAGGTACTGCTTCCAGTGATCAAGAGCCTCGCTTTGGCTTTGGGTACGAATAAACTTGATGTAATCGCTGAAGCAGGGTCCTGAGCCTTCAGGGAGCTTGCGCTCGTAGGCTAGAGGCAGATCACGAAGAAGAATATCGACCGAGCCACCGTCAATGATGGCATGGTTGATTTCTAGCTTGAGAATGACTCGTGCAGTGATGGTCTTGCAGATGGTCACCTGGTGGGACAGTTTCGATTGCCGCATCGCATTCATGTCACGAAGGGAGATAGCGGCGAGCTTCTCCTCGACTTGGGAGTCGTGACATTCCACACGAAGGATACTACTGGTGACCTTCTTAAGGACCAGCTGGTCGAATGACCCACCAGTGTAGCTGCTGTCGACGAAGATAGTTCGAAGCACAGGGTGACGATCGACAATTGCTTGCCAGGATTGTGCAAGCTTCTCTGCATCGACCTTGCCACCCTTTGCGTCCTTGATCTCGAACACAGTGTGGAACATGTAGGCGCTGGGGTCGCGGAGTTGGCTGAGCAAGAGACCCTCCTGCATGGGAGAGCAGGGGAAGATATCCTCAACATCATCCGTGCTGCGTATACCGGCCTTGCGGAAAGTGCTTGTGGTAAGCATCTGGAGGCCTTGGTAGGTGATGGGAAGAAGAGGGTAGTCGCTGAGGGTAGGTTCGGAAGCGGCTGTCTTCAGAACCATAAGGTCCTTCTCGAGAGTCTGCTTGCACTGCAGGATCCAGCGGCGGATCTGCGGCTCATGCTGCATCTTGCGGTTGTAGCTAAACGCCACGTTGAGACGCTCTTTGATGACAATGGCCGAGAGTTCAAACAGAGCAAAGCGAACGGTCTGAGGACCCATATCACCTGCAACAGCGAAGTCCGAGCCGTCAAAAACACTGCCATGGTGGTGAAAGAGGGAGTCAGCCCGCTCCAGCTGCTGGAGTCGACCAAGGTAGTTGAACAGAATCTCCAGCGGAACAGGGAAGCCAGAAGAGGCTGCATTGTTCTGAAGGAGGCTCTTGGCGAAGTAGGGTCTTCCGTTGTCAGTGATATTGCGGCGAGTGTCCTTGACGCGCTTGATAATGTCGGTAATACCGCCTGTTTGGGTTAGTATGATATCAGACAGGCGGAATTATTGTGACTTACTAGCCCCTCCATCGATCAGCATTGGTGCCATGGTGGTAAACCAGCCAACGGTCCGAGAGAGATCGATGCTAGAGTCCCACGGCTCTCTACCATGTCCTTCGTTATAGACCGTGGGTATCTTGCGATCGGTGAAAGTGCGCCCAAAGGAGTGAATGATTGCAGAGAGTAGGATATCAACGGTGTCAGTGCGGAAGACATCGTGACAGCCATCGAGGATGAACTTAGTGGTCTCCTCACTCAAGCTGAAAGATTCCATCTTGAGATCACCGTATACATTGGGCAAGTCCTGCATACCCCAGTAGCTCAGGTTCGGCTTCTCGGGTGTGAAAGGCAGGGCGATGTTTGCATCATGGATCTTCAATCTTTCTGTCTGCATAAGACACCAGCTCTGGAAGGAGAGTGCCTTGTCCAAAGATAGGGAACCAGAAACAACCAGCTCCTCGAGGTCTTGCAGGACGATGCGCCAAGAAACCATGTCGATGCACAAATGATGAGCAACAAAGAAAAGGATCTGACCACCGGCGCTAAGATTGAACAGATCCGCTGCAAGAATAGGCCCGTTCTGGGGATCTAGAGACTGCTGGCTGTCGGCGATCTTGGGGACCATTTCGCGTGTATCGCTGACAGAGTGGACACCGAAACGGAAAGACTCATCAACCTCTGCGGCCGTCTTTTGCTGCCAGATGCCATTCTTTGCGCTGAATCGTGCTCGGAGCATGGCGTGTTGACCGATCACGGCCTTGATCGCACGGCGGAGCACCTCTCCCTCGACGCGGCGAGATATGCGAACCGTGATGCTCTGGTTGAAACGAGCTTCACCCTTGAAAGAGTGCGAGCTATGGACGTACAGCTTCTGAACAGGCGAAAGAGCAAAGCCTTCACCAGACTTCTCCTCGGGTTGCGTGACAGCCACCTTTGTGCCAGCAGTCTGGGCAAGCTCTTTGACTGACCGACTCTGCAAGATATCGTGCAGTGTAACAACAAGGCCTTGCTTGCGAGCTCGGGAAATGACAGCCATGCCAGTGATACTGTCTCCGCCTATGAAAATCTTATTAGTATTTTGGATGTGTCCGTGGAGTGGAGGCAACTTACCCAAACTGACGAAAGATCTATCGACGCTGACCTTCTGCAGTGAAATGTTGAGGACCTGGGCGAAGATTTCGCGGATAATATTGAGAGAGCCAGTCTTCTCTTGCTCTTGTGGCTTCTCCTCGGTACTACGGCGCTTGATGCGATCATAGTCAGCCATGATACGCTCATACGAGTCGTCATCAATGTCCTCAAGCCAAGCAGTAATTTTCTTCCTGTCAAGCTTGCCAGAGACAAGCATAGGAAGCTTCTTTATGAGGGCCCAGGTCTGAGGCACCATGTATATAGGCAACTGGGTCTCGAGACTCTTCTGAACATCAACAAGTTCATTGTAAGCGTGACGTTCGAGTTCAGCCTCGTCAACAAGTTCACAGGACTTGTCGGAGATCAGTTTGGTGTCAGCTGTAACACTGTTGAGAGACATGACAGTAACAAGGCGCTGCTTGAGTGGGCCGTTCTTGGGGAGAATGACGACGGCGTGGCGAACACGAGTGTCTTCGTAGAGACGGTGCTCAATCTCACCGAGCTCCATGCGCTGACCGTGGAGCTTGACCTGGTGATCCTTGCGGCTGATGTACTCAATAGAGCCGTCCGGGTTGTAGTAGCACAGATCACCGGTTTTGTAAATACGGCGGGGCCCACCAACCTTGGACTCGAAGTCTTTGATCCAGGCTGGGTCAGTGACGAAGGCCTCCGCATTCTTCTCGGGGTTCTTGAGGTACTCTCTTGCCAGGGCAGCACCCTCAAGAGCCAATTCACCAACCGCACCAAGAGGGGTGAGGCGATCGTGGTTGTCAGGATCGACAATCCATGTCAGTGTGCTGGGAATACCGTAGCCAATTCGCGCAGGATCACGGCTGGCTGCCACTGCATTGTCAATAACGGCAAACACACATGTCTCCGTGGGCCCGTATCCGTTCATAAGATGAACAGTGTTGGCCCACTTAGTGATAACCTCCTTGGACATCTTCTCTCCACCGCACACCAGATGCTTGAGAGAGGGAACCGAGGCAGGCTCAATGATGCTCGCAATGGATGGGGTGAGGAAAGTCCAAGTGACGTTCAGGCGACGGATTGCGCCAGACACATCGTTGAGACGGTCATCCTCACTGGGGACACAGATACAACCACCCAACATGAGGATTGCAAGTGTCTCCATGATAGCAGCGTCAAATGTGAGGGATGCGAACTGGAAGACTCTGGAGGTGGCATCCATGCTGACCATTGGCGCGAAGGCCATGATACTGCTGACCACATTGCGGTGCTCAACAATGATCCCCTTGGCACGACCAGTACTGCCAGAAGTGAAGAGCGCGTAAGCCATGTTGGTGGGCTGCACCGGAGTGCGACCCCGGGAGGGTGCCTTCAGGGATCCATAGGCCTTGATGGTCTCCTTGCTAATGGGAATAACGGTCTTCACCACACGGCTATACCGGTTGGTATAGTTGGGGGTGCAAAGAATCATGTTAGCGCCAACATCGGCAAGAATCTCCTCGTGTCGAGAGGTGGGGTGAGACGGATCAAGAGGCACATAACCACCACCAGCAATGAGAATACTGATGAGGGTTACCATAGCCCACACTGATTTGTCAAGACAGACTGGGACAAACACCTCTGGACCAACTCCGCGAGAGATAAGGTAGTTGGCGAACCCAGATGCGAGGTCCCAGAACTCTCTGTATGTGAGGTCACCATCCCAAGCGCGCACGGCGGGGGCATCTGGAGTCTCAGCACACTTCTCGCGGATGAGATCATGGACACATCGCTCGACCACAAGAGGTGTACGGCCGTTCCATTGACCTATCTCAAGCTTGTCCCCGGGGCTGACCATGTCCAGATCACCAATCTTGCTAGCGCTGTTCTTTGGCATGCAGATCAGCTGGCCAAGAACATGAGCGAATTGCTCAGTGATGCGCTTAGTTTGCCAACCATTGATAACCAGCTCATCGTGGTGAACAGTGAAAGAGACGCTTGTCTTAGAAATGCCACATTCCACAACGAGGGAGTGGGTGAAGAAGTCCTCACTTGTCTCTCGCTTCTCATCCATCCAGATCTTGTTGTCTAGATCACCATCGTTGGACTGGATGACAAGCAAGTTCTTGAAATCGCAACCACTGGCGGTATCCTTGTTGAGCTGGCGAATGCGCTGGAGACCGGAGTGCAGGTGGGGGATCATCTGAGTGGTCGACTGGTGGATTTTCTGCAGGTACTCGAGAGTTGACATCGCATTGTCAACTTGTACACGAGTGGGGACGGTGCTCAGGACAGGACCGACAATTTGGGCAACGCCAGGTAAATCAATATTTCTGCCGGACAAGGTCTCGCCAAAGCAAACATCACCAGATGAAGTGTGAGTAGCAACGACAATAGCCCAGGCAGCGCGCATCAGAACGGGAATCGTAAAGTCGACGCTGTTGCGAGTTCGAGAAACATTCAGAGTGTGGTACTGGGTGTTTCCAGCGCGGATAGCATCAGGTACTGCGTTCTTGTTCTGGGGGAAAGGAGTGCTGGAGAGGCCCGCGAGGTAGGACTTCCAGAATGCATCCGACTCGTTCATGTCCTTTTTGATCAGGTAGTCAATGAAGAGGCTGTAAGGAGTCCCAACTCGCTTAGTCTGAGCAGCGAGATAGTTTTCCTCAACCTTGCGGAAGACCAATGGAATACTCCATCCATCATAAAGTGCGTGGTGAACAGACCAGACGAAGTAGCTAGTGGAAGATCCATAGGGCTGGACCATGGCGTAGCTGGTCAAAGGTGCACCATTTTGCTTTGGCAGCTGCATAATGTCGTGGGGAAGGGAATCGAACGACTCAGCGTGCACCCAGGAGATTGGAGCATCCTTCAAGACAACCTGGGCGAAATCCATGGCCTCAGTGTGCACAAGGCGGGTGCGCAGGATTTCGAGGTCTGCAACAGTCTGCTGCCAGGCATCCTTGAAGCGATTGACATCGACCCCATCTGCAAGACGGAAAACAGGTTGGGCGACGTAAGAGCCACTGTGCTTAATAGAGAGAGTGAGGAGGCCCTCTTGGACAGCGCTGCATGGGTAGACATCGCTGATGAGATCCTTGGACACCTCGCAGATGTCGGTGACTTCATCAAGTAGACCTTCGGTGTCAACGTGAGATGGTAGAAGTGAGAAGGGCTTGACAGCGGCAGGCTTGGCCTCAACAGTACCAGCTGAAGCCGCGCAGCTCTTGGCCATGTCAATCAAAATTGGCGTGTTGAAGATGCTCGAGACAGTGAGCGCAATTCCCTCTGCTTGGGCCGCACCAACGAGGTTCATGGCGGACAGGGAGTCACCACCCAAAGCGAAGAAACTGTCATCAGCAGTGACAGAGCCTGCCTCGAGCTGCAGAGTGCTCTCAACGAGGGCCACAATCTTAAGTTGCATGCCATCAGCTGAGGCCTCTTCCTTCTTGTCAGATGCATGGAAGGTGATGTAAGACTTCAGAGTCTCCTTGGGCAAAGACTGAACCATAGCCTTCAGTCTTCGGCGATCGATCTTAGCCGAAGAGGTAAATGGAAGGTTGCGGATGGGGAAGAACAGTCTGGGGATCATGCTCTGGGGTAGAAGATCGGGCAAAGAGGCCTTCATCTTCTGGATGGCATCCATGTTAGACACGGAGATGGGCAGTAGCAAAGGATCAGCTCCAGAAATGGTGGGTGCAAATTGATCGCTGCTACCACCGTTTGAAGAAGGGTCGTGCACAGTGAAGAATGCAGCGAGTCCCTTGGCAATGGTGCGCTCCTCGGGAACGACGACATCAACCGCGACCTGTGAGTCCTCAGGAAGGCAGAGGAGACACTGGTGCTCAATCTCCTCAAGCTCAATGCGCTGGCCGTTAAACTTGATCTGGGTATCCTTCCGGGAGATAAACGCAAGAGTGCCATCAGTGTTGTAGCGCACCAGGTCACCAGTGCGATACATACGGTCCTGGCGCTTGAAGAGACCCTGAAGCCCAGCATGGTCGTTCCAGGTGGGATTCTCGAAGAAAGCAGCCTTTGTCTTTGCTTCATTTGCAAGGTATCCACGGGCAATGTTGCTTCCTTCCAAAATCAGCTCACCAACAGCACCAACGGGGAGAAGGCGGTTGTAGTTGTTGGGATCCACAACCCACACTCTACAGTTGGCAGCGGTTCCTATAGAGGTGGGATCATCGTTGACACGGTTACCATCCCAATCAACCTTCACGCCGACAGTAGCGACGACGGTGGCTTCCGAGGGACCGTAGGCGTTGATAACAAATCGGTCGGCCCAGCGGTCAATGTGGTTGGCAGGCATCTTCTCACCACCGGTGATGATGGTCTTCAGAGTGGGGACAGACTTGGGCTCCAAGGTATTGACAATTGCAGGAGGAGAAGACATATAATTAGCCTCCATGCGACGAATCGCACCACCAAGGTTGTTCATACGTTCTTCCTCGCTGGGAACGCAGACACAGCCGCCAGTCATAAGAGTCATCATAATCTCGAGAACACTAACATCAAAGGTGTAGTTCGAGAACTGCAACGCACGGGTTCCGGAGTTCATGTGCAAAGCATCCGTCATGGCTAAGGCCGTGGTGCTCAGAGCGGTATGCTCAACCACAGTGGCCTTAGGTTTTCCAGTGGTACCAGAGGTAAAGATAGCATATGCGGCGTTACTAGGAGAAGGTCGAATACAAGGCATAGCCAAAGGCGAGTCAGGAATTTGAGAGATAGAAGTTTGGCAAACGGCAAAGGATTTTTCGCACAGCTTGGAGACTTTAGCATGAACCGAAGAAGAGCACAGGACCAGACCAGTTCCAATCTCATCAATGAGCATCTTCAGACGGGAATCTGGGTGGGAGGGATCAATAGAGACGAAAGCTCCACCGGCTTTGAGAACGGCCAACTGGGCAACAACCGCCCAGGCGGACTTCTCGAAACATAGGACGACAAAGACTTCCGGCTTGATACCCAAACCAGAGAGATGACGAGCGAAGCGGCTGGAAACCATCTCGAGCTGTCCATAGGTGAAGTTCTTATCCCAGGAGCAGACAGCCTCAGCGCGAGGATGCAGAAGCGCCTGCTGCTGGATAAGCTCATCTGCACACTTCTCGACTCTGGGAGGCGAGGCGGCGTTCCAATCGCGTATCTGGCGAATGGAGCGTTCGGGGATGAGATTAATGTCTCCGACCGTATGCTCGTGCAGGTTGAGGGTGATGAGGTCGTCCAAAACCTGATCGAACATATCGATCACATGGTTGATCTGAGAGGAGGACAGGGTTTCGGAGGAGTAGTTGAAGTGGATCTCTGCATAGGAGTGCGAGACTTCCGCTTCAACGAGGATATTGTAGGTATTGGAGGGGTTAGGCTCTCGGATACTTCCCTTGGGCAGGGACGAGGCCTTGCGGTAGGTGAGACAGGTGTTGAAAAGAGTAATATCATCGAGACCAAGCTGTCGCTGGACCGCTTTCAAAGAAGCGACGTTCAAAGCGCCCTTTTCGGCGTCGATCTTAGCCTGCTGGAAAATGTTGAGCAGCTTGCGGTCATTTTGCACAAAGAATCGACAAGTAGCGATGGATTGAGGGTCCACCTTGTTGTCCTCCGAAGGGCAGGTGGAATAACCAAAGCAAACATCGTCTGATCCGGTATACCACCTCAGGACAACGGCCCAAGCAAACTGGAAGAGAGTTTCCACAGAGATACCGGACAAGTTACTGAAGGCATGAGTCTTAGCAGTCTGCTTGTTGAGCGTACGCGTGGAGCGACCATCGTTTCCTGCATCGTGAGAGAGCGCAGGGAAGACGCAAGGCTCAACGTCAGCGAGATACTCCTTCCAGAAAGCGGCGTTACTCTCGGAGAGACTGGCATTTCGGGAAGTCCGGTTACCAGCCTTGGTCCCAGTCCAGTTTTTAATGTCGAGAGCCTCCAAGACACTGCTTGAAAGTTCCTGTGTCTCAACTTTGAGGGCTCGGTGGTTTAGTTTTCCAGATGAGGTCAGGGGAAGGGAGGAGACGGGGATGTAAATACTAGGAACCTTGCTATTGGGCAAACTAGTGCTCAGATGGTTGTGAAGACTGCTGACGATTGCCTTCAGATCGGCGGTGGAAGATTGGACAACACGTTCGCCAAATGTAACTGACGGAGTATCCGCAGAAACAAGGAAGGCCACAAGGGTATCAACTCTAGCGGCATCGCGTCCCAGTGTAATACTTTCCACAACGCACTTCTTGTTAGCCCCCAAGAAGGAGTCAATTTTGTGGTGAGTCTGGGCCAAATCGCCGGCCAAGACTGACGAATTCTTGTCACTCTTGCGCCCAACGAAGACAAGAGATCCATCGGAGTTGTAGCGGACGAGGTCTCCAGTCTTGAAAACGCGATGCTTACCATCGTCACGTCGACCGGATAACCATGTTGGATTCTCGAAGAAGTCGTCGGTCTCGGACATGCTGTCGAGGTAGCCACGAGCAACAACCGGTCCCTCGAGCGCGAGTTCTCCAACACTGCCAATTGGAACAAGGGTGTTGGGGTTCTCAGTGTCAACAACCCAGGCGAGGCAGGAGGTGCTCTTACCAATCAGGGTGGCATCATCCTGATCTTGAGAGCAGAAGAGGTGGAAGCAAGCAGAGGAGGTTTCGGTTGTGCCATACAAAACCTGGAGATGGAGATCATCGTCCTTCCAGTTGTCAAGAACACCTTGAGGGACAACCTCCCCACCGAGCGCAATGGAACGCAAACCCGGCACATCCTTTGGCGAGAAGAAGCTTGCAGCAGTGGGGGTGATGCTGGCAACATTGGCGTGGAGAACATTGATAGAGGCAGCCAAGTTGAGAGGATCGATGTCAGCTGGAATGCAGACGCAACCGCCCCACATGAAAGTACCGAACGCCTCGAGGAGGAATCCGTCGGAGGTGTGGGGGGCAAACTGGAATGTTCGCGAGACATCAGCAATAGCCATAGTTGTAGCAAATGCCTCAGCACGACTCATGATGGTGGAGTGCTCGAGAACGACACTTCTCGCGGGACCAGATGTGCCGCTGGTCATGGCAACATATGCGACTTCGGAAGGCTTTGTGACGGGCTTGAGAACCTCGTCAGCGAGATATTCAAGCAGGGATTCGCTGACGGGGATGACATATGGAACAGTATCCTCGAGGATCTGAGCCTTCTCAGGTGAAGCCAGAGCCACCTGGAGAGCATTGTCGACAATCCACTTCTCAACCATGGGCAAGTTTTGGGTGCTGCTAACTGGCATGCAACCTCCGCCGGCCTTCATAACGGCTAAGGTGGCGACCATGTTCCAGAGGGACTTCTCAAAGCAGATAGGGACAAGTGTTCCAGGGGCAACACCAAAGTTGACCAAGTAGGTCGCGAGGCGCGAGGAGTACTGATCAAGCTTGGAGTAGGTAAGGTTCCCATCCCAAGCAGTGACAGCGAGAGCATCGGGGCGCTTCTTAGCCATTTCTTGCACGGCGTGGTGAGCGCACCTCTCGAAAGGCTTGGGAGTCTTGCTGTTCCAATTCATGATCTGGGCCTTGTTGTCCTCAGTGAGGTTGTCAAGCTGGCTGACTTTACCATCAATGTTGGAGACAATGTTCTCGAGACACTTAACGTAAGTGTTCGCCACGTTAATTGCTTGGGCATCCGAAAGATTGCTAGTCCAGTAGTTGAGGTCAATGCGGGCGTCGGTATCCATAGCCTCGATGTTGATAAAAACCGAGAACTCTGCTGGGTCATGAATTGATCCAACCTCAATGCACTCGATGTCACTTTGAACGACATCCTTGGAACTCGGGAGACGACGGTAAGAAACACCCGAGTTGAAGAGATTGGTGTCGGACAACTTCAAAGCGTGTTGGATATCAATGAGCGAGGTGTGGCGGAAGGAAAGGCTCTCCATGTAGTCATTCTGAATTCGTTGCAGAACATCCCTGAGATTGGAGTCACCAGAGACCTGCATGCGGCAAACCAGAAGGTTAATCACCGGGCCGACCACCCACTGAACTTGATCAACGGAGACATCTCGCAGCGAAGCCATGTAGCTGAATGAGACATCGTCAGATCCACAGAAAGCGCGGAGAGTCAGACCCCAAGCAGCATTGAACACATTTGCCAGCGTGATGCCGTGCTTCTCGCAAACACTCTGAAGTGCAGAAAGTGCACCAAACCGGACGGGAATCGACCGAAGAGTCTTCTCTGCCTTCTCACCATCGACAAGGGTAGGGAAGTGGCAAGGCTTAGCATCAGCCAGGTAGGAGCGCCAGTAATTCATACTGGCTTCCTTAGGCGCACCTTGCAAGTACTGTATGTAGTCCTTGAACAAGGGCTGCGGGCTCTCCTCGAGTCTTCCTGCGTATGCTAACTGCAAGTCACGCATAATGATTGAGACGGAGTTGCCATCCATGGCAGCGTGACTGAGTTCAATGCGGGCAAAGAGTCGCCCAGTGGATGTCTGGCAGATGGAGAAGCGATACGCCGGGGCCAGCTCACTGTAGTCTTTGGGCTCTTGGTTGTCGAACGTAGCGAGGACGTCGCTATCGTCAGACGATTGCAGGAAGAGAGGAGTGGCATCGTACTTCTTGAGCACAACCTGGCAGAATGGATCGCGAGGGGTGAGGTTCTCTGCGAATATTGTGCGGAACATCGCATGGTGAGAGACCACTTGCTGCCAGGCATTGATGAGTCGGTCCAGGTTGGGTTGGTTTGCGCCAGTGCCTCGGATCTCGAAGGTGTCATGGACAGCGTAGTAGGAGCTGTCACGGGTACGTCCGAGCAGAATACCCTGCTGCATACGAGAGCAAGGATAAATATCTTCCACAAGGTCAGAAGACTCTATGCCCATAGCAGGCAATTTTTCGTTGAGCAACTTCTCCAATGTTGGGTAGGTCAATGAGAGCATCGGGAAAGAGCTGAGAGTCAGACGGGGCGTCGCGGTGGGGAGCTGCTCAGAGAGGCTAATGAGCAACTGCTGGCAGTCGGACACCCAACGGTGAATGCGGTTCTGGTGCTGCATGGTCTTGTTGAACGAGAAGTTGAAGCGGGCCTTGCCAGCAACGACCATGGCAGAAATCTCGAACAAGCCAAAGCGAGGAGTATCAAGTCCAAAGTCAGCGGCACCACCTCCTTGGCCAGCCTCACCGGCCATCTGGTCGACGAGCTGGAAGAGTCCATCCTTCCGCTGCAAATCGCGATGCTGACCAACATAGTTGAAGGACATCTCGAACGGATGGGGGTGCTCGGATTCGTTCCGACCAGCAGTGGGCAATGCTCGGCTGGTGAAGTCTGCACGTCCATTGTCCGAAACACGGCGACGAAGATCTTTCACCTGCATTAGGGTGTCGATCGGGTTGTCCGACTTGTATGAGGAAACGAAGATCGGTTGCAAAATTGTAAACCAGCCGACAGTGTGCGAGATATCGATCGACGAGTCCCAAGCTTCACGACCATGTCCCTCGTTGTAGACCGTCGGTAGTGCGCGATCAGGGAAGGACCGGCCGAATGAATGAATCATTGCGGCAAGGAAAAGATCAATTGGCTCTGTGCCGAGAGCATTGTGGCAGTCGAACAGGATTGCGTTCGTGTGAGCGGGATCGATCTCGAATGAAGCACAGTCGACATCGCCGTAGGTGGTTTGAGTGTTTTGCAGTCCCCAATAGCCAAAGTCTGGAGTGGCTAGAGCATCAGTCGCAACCTTATGCTCGATCCGAAGGTTGTTGCAGTGCTCGTTTTGGAGACGGCACCAGGTCTGGAAGGGCAGAGAATCGTTGCTGACACTCTTGTCGGGATGCAAGATGAAGTCCTCCAAGTCTTCCAGAATGATCCTCCAGGAGACGATATCTACAACCAGGTGGTGAGCAGTCATTGACAGTACATGTGGTTGGCCCTTCACCGTGAAGTAATCAACTGCCAGGAGTGGGCCGGAGAAGCAGTTGATGGATGATTGACTGTCAGCGATTTGGGGCTTGATGGCATCCATGTGGTCAACAGTGTCGGCCCTCCATCTGTAAGAACCCTTGATATCGCGGGTAATGACCTGGCTCAATGCCGTTGCATGTCCCGTGTCTATGAATCGTGCGCGGAGCATGGAGTGCCGGGAGACCAAGCTCTCGATAGCCTTGCGGAGCGTTCGTTCGTCAAGTGGCTTGTTCATGCGGACCAGAACACCCTGGTTGAAGTGACCTTGCCCTTCCTTTCGAACACCAAAGTGGAGAATCTGAATGGGTGAGAGGTCGAATGCCTGATCAATGGTCTCCTCGTAAGTCGTCATGTTGCTGATAGTCTTCGCTCGGGTGGCGAGATCTCGGATCGATTTGCTGCGAAGGATTTCTTGTACTGAAAGCGCGAACCCACTCTTCTTGCACAGACCAATACATGTCATCGCTGCGATCGAATCACCTCCAAGTGCCAAGAAGCTCTGGTTCAGGTCCAACTGGTTCTGGGGGATGTTAAGAACGCGGCTATACACAGCGGCCAAAGATTCCTCCCGTTCGTTGGCAGGCTGTGAGTTCTCTGCGTCGAATACTGAGACAGAGGTACTGTTGTGAAGATCCGGATCACTTTCCATACCCGCAACCCAAGTAGCGACACCTTTGCGATCCAGTTTCCCAGATGGCAAAAGTGGCAGAGCTTCAACGCAGAGCCAAACCGCAGGGACCATATAAGTCGGAAGCCGTGCGGAGAGACGCTCACGGATTCCAGGGACAATGGCAGCCTTTTTCGAGGCGGACACTAGCCGCAGAGGCTCCAAATCTGACTTCAACTGTTCAGCGAGTAAGCCTGTAGAAGAGATAACCGCTGCCAAGCGACCCTTGGAGAAGCCCGACTTGGGGAAGAAGACGGAGCAGTGAGTGACGTGCGAGTCGATGTACAGTTGGTTCTCGATTTCGCCAAGCTCGATGCGCTGTCCGTGGACCTTGACCTGAGTATCCTTCCGACCAACGTAGTTGAGTGCACCAGAGTCAGCGTTGTACCTGACAAGATCACCAGTCTTGTAAAATCTGCGGTTAGAAGGACTGTCCGTCTCCAATTTCGTGAAGGCAGGATCGTAGATGAAAGATTCGTTGGTCTTCTGGGGATTATTCACGTAGCACCGGGCCAGGGACGGGCCTTCCAAAAGTAGTTCGCCGGGGCAGCCCACAGGGACCAGTTCGTCGTGGTTATCAGGGTTCACAAGCCAAGCTCTGACACCGATGGGCAGGCCGATATCTTTGCAATCAGTGTCTGGTGTAACACACGAGTTGAGCACGGAAGCCACACTGGCCTCAGTAGGCCCGTAGCCATTGACTAGTTTAATCCTGGACCAGGTAGCCAGCTGCGACTGAGACATTGCCTCGCCAGCCAGGACCAGACTCTCCAGTCCTGGGACGCTGTCGATTTCAATGAAGCCGATGAATGACGGGGTAAAGCATGCTTGAGTGACTCGCATGTCATTGATAGTGCCGACAATGTCGTTGAGCCGAGCCTCCTCGCTCGGGATGCACACGCACGCACCATGTATGAGCGGCGTCAACGACTCAGACAAACTAGCATCGAACGTGTGCGCGGCAAACTGGAGACAGCGCGAGTCTCGGAACACGCGCAGGCCTGGCCCATGCACGATGGCACTCGAGAGGAATGCACGGTGCTCCAGCAAAGTTCCCTGCAGAAGTATCCAAGTCAGCGGCTGAATCCCTGCAAATGGCAGGAGTAACAGTGTCTCTCACCTTGGGCTCTCCAGTGGACCCGGAGGTAAACAAAACATAAGCCGCATTTTGACTTGTAACACCCGATGCTAGATCGACACTGTCTGCGTCGGACAAACGATCCAAAGTCTCCGTGTTAAGGGGTATTAAAGTCTTTACAATAGGGCGAAGCTTCTCTGCACGCGTGTCGGAGCAAAGTACAACTGCAGCCTGGACGGATGTGATGAGGTTCTGCAGTCGGGAAGTTGGGTGCGTGGGATCGAGTGGGACGAAAGCTCCCCCAGCTTTCATCACGCTAAGCATTGCGACGATGTTCCATTTCTGCACCTGTCAGCCACCTCTCTTCAACAAGATCTCAAGAAAACTCACCGATTTGTCGAAACACAATGCCACGCGGACTTCCGGGCCAACGCCCTGCATGCGCAAGTGACAGGCAAGCTTGGACGCATGGTGGTCCAGCTCGGCGAAGGTCAATTTGCCATCCCACGCGCACACAGCCTCGCGGTCTGGTCCACTAAGTACCTGATCGTGGATAGCGTCATGGATGCAGCGATCGTGGAGTTTAGGAATAGTGGAGTTCCACTTGCGGATGCGTTGCCAGTCATTCTCCGAGAACAAATTAAGCTGGCTAATAGCGGTGGTCTCGGCAGCAAGGACTTTGGCAAGCAACTGCTCAAAAATGTTGGCGACACTCTTCATCTGGTCTGCAGACATGTCGCCCTTGCGCCATTCAAGAAACATGCTGATATCTCCGCGCATGACCTTGACATGAAGACGGACTTGACACTGCGCGTTGTTAGCACGAATTATACTGTCACCCAATGATCCGAACTTGTACTCACCTCATCTGAGAGAGCCGTTGCCAAAATAGGTTTTGAAGGTGAGGCCGGCGGATCATATGTGCGCAGCATCAAGATGGTGTTGAAAGGAAGGTATCCCTCGGAAGCGGCCTCCGAGCTTCCACCATTGTGCTGTTTTTTCAGGCCGGTTGCGCGCACCTTATCTACAATTGCCCTGAGAGAGTCATTTTCGTTGATCGACAACCGAATGGTCGAAATGTTGGCGCCATTGGCACGCTGTACAGGTGATTTGGGAGAGCGCGAGTCTCCCTCGAGGTGTTGGTACCCGAAGCAAATATCCTCGGAGCGGATATAGTAGTGCAGGACGAGGGCCCAGGTTGCGCGTAACAGTGAATCAAGGCGACCTTCGTTGCATGCCGTTAATAACTGCGCATGCTGAGCGGCGGTTGGTCTCGTCTTCATCGAGACTGGCCGTTTGGGCCCGTCGACCGCCGAAGCGAACCGAGGCAGATAGCACTGGGTGGATTGAGCCATGTCTAATTACGGGGTATCGTTTGTCTTTCCGGTTTGTGCTATTCCTTTCCTGCGGTCGAAGAGAGTGAGGACCTCAATGGACGATGAACGACAAAATTAATCCAAGAGAGGTTGATAATTGGCAGCGCTCGCGAAATCGGATGGAGCCGGTTGTTTTAAACATCTACAGGGTTTTTTGTTATTTATTTTTTATTACCCTACGCCATAATACCCAAGCCAGCATCGCCATGCCGGGGCCAAAGCCTGGAGCAATGGCAAACCCGCTATCTTCCTTGCATGGGTTCGGATCTAGATGAATGAGAGCGAGAGAAAGATACGTACTGTGGATCGGTACTTAGCCCCTGTGGAACCAAGTCAGACACTTTTTTATATTTTTTATGTGAATTTTATTGTTAGTTAACCCTTTCGCAGCGTAACCCGCTCTGGCTGCTAACACCGAACATGCAGGGGCAAAGTCCTGGGCTCTTTTCCCCCAAGCGAAAGCCTGCAGTTCCCCGGCCAGCCCTTGCGGTCTCGAACGTGGCTCCTAGCAAGGTATAGGTGCCGTCTACTCGATACGCCACCCAGAAATGATGGCGATTTTGTTGTCCTCATGCTTTTGTTCGCTACTTGGCCTACTCGTCGTGCTGACTTGCTGACGATGATGACAGTGTCAAAATACATAGGGCCTAGGGAACATGCGCTTGGTCCCTATGCCCTCACCTCCTGTAGAGATGATACGGATGTATGATGCAGCTCTTCTGCAAACTTTTGGCGCCAACGCAGGTATACGGGCTCCTCACGAGGTGAGCCGATTATCCTTTACACCGACTTGTGCACATGGCACTGTCCCCGTTCCAATCGCTTGGAAGCTCAGAGTCCGCATGGTACATGAACAGCGAGCTGAGAGCTCGGCGTAAGGTTGAAAGACGGTGTCGATCGATGATGATTTACCGCGCAGTCCTGTCACGTCCGGTTGCGAGGACGTGGTGTCGATCTGTCTGATCGCGATCGGAAAGTCAATGTGCCCTCGATGTTGTCTCGGATCAAACTTCGGAGAACTTGCAAGTTATTTCAGTGGGGTATCTCCGGAGTCACATTGCCCCTTCATACGGAGTACGTCGGACGTTGGATCTACAGCACTGACAGAGATTTCTTAGGAAAAGATAGGCGTTCGGAGGAATAATCGGCTTAGTGGACTAGCCCTAACTACAGTATCGGTGGCGAAACGACAAAGCCGGTAATTCTTGCGATCTAATTGCAACTAGGGGTCAGAGACGTAATGAAATGATCTGTAAATCGTTCGCAGATTTGTTGTGACGGCGTAAGCCACTAGCAGTGGCTTCTGCAAGGGTCGTCAAGGGATGTGGCTTTATCCCGTGACCTGTCTACTTGGCAATGTCATGAACAGTAACAGCTACACCTTAGAGCCCCTATTCCTTATAATATTTTTGTTGCAGAAGATCTGTGAGAACTGTTGTTATCAAAGAAGCAAAAATTCTCCTAAATGTTGCGATCGTGGCTAATACTTGCTTTTTGCATCACGCGCTTCAACTTTACTACCTCTCCATGTGGTCTTACATTGCTTTTTCTTTTATCTCGCTTACAGGTTTTTTTTTACCTTGTCCAAATTTCCCTGCTTTTTCTCCTGATCGTTCTCGTATAGACACAAACAACGAGGACCTGGAACGTACATATGTCGTTGTTTCTCCACTCGCCGGTTCAGATTTTAACCTCCAGATCGATGTTGATCGGCGTCTTACCCCTGTTCGGGTCGAGCCGTCTAGCTGTTAGGCGTTTTCTATGTTGCCTGTCAGCTAGATCCGGCTGAGACCCACCAATCGTCCAAGTTTAGTGGTAAATCGCGAAGATCCTTGGCTTGGGCTCCCGAACTAACCGGTTTGTGGCCTTTCGGGAGGCTTGGTTGGCGAGCACTAGACGGAGCTAACCAGGGCTAGTGCGGGATTGCTAAGGATAGCTCCCGGGCTGGCGCCGATGCTAAACTAGATTGGACAAGGGACCTGACAGGTTAATAACATTGTTATGATCCACCCGGCGTCCGCATTACAGGTCACTTTCGAAATATCTGCGATCGCTTGAGCCCCATGAATAAATTAAATAGGCACACTGTACTGTACATGACAAAGCCGTATAACTTACTACAGATGCGAAAGCATGCCCCTCCGCATTGTTGGGGGATTTGGAATCGCCTGCATATGTTTCTGCATGGGATTTGCCACCCATCAACCACGCTTCACAAAAAAAAACCGGGCTTACCCCGGTCGGCCTCCACTATGCGAGCCTGTCCAATGACTCTGCTGTACTGTACGTACAGATCCCGAGTCCTGCAGGTTGGCCCAGCGACTCTGGCCACCACATCTTGGAACATGCAGGATTCCACGTACATGTATGTCCATACCCACCCGTTAGGTCAGGCTCAATCGAAATCTAGGACACCGACGCCAGCCCATGAAAATCCGAGGGACTGTGGTGGTCAAGTTTTAGTCTGTTTTATAGCAGTTAAAATGGACCATCGGGCAGGATGTAGAGCTTCAGTCCTGGTGGCAACCACTACGGCGAGTCAGAAGAAGCAAAAAGTCGTCATGACAGGTGGGGCATTCTGTGGAGTAAATATGAGAATTGTGATCATGACTGTTAAGGGTTGTCACTCGCGTGAAACTCGTCTTCCTTTTCTCAATGTAGATCCATCCGAAACTCTGCTTCACCGAGTTATTCGAGTCATTCTTACTCGTGTATGCATCTCACCACAATGCCATGCGGTCAGAGGAAAGCAAAAAAATAACAAAAAATAACAAAAATAACAAAAATAAAATAAAAATAAGTTAGCGTTCGGTTTCACTCGGAATCCAAAAGGATCTCCCGTCATACTAGGGGAACCGCCCTCGCATGAATCCAAAGTTAGCTTGCCCTAGTTCCAGACACGGGATTTGGCCAAAGGGGAAAGGGAGATCTCCTGGACATACAATTGGCCACTGAGACTATAATTAGTCCTTCATGCAAGGTCACACTTTTCACCTCGTGTTGGTCGGGATATACCTCTCAGAGGTGTTACTTTCTGACTCCAGGGGGAACAAAGCTATTGGTGCCTCTGCATCCCCCACATCCCCAAGGGGGACATAAATTCACAGTAAACTGAGCTTTAAGTCAACATGACCACATTCGAATGAGCAAGTGGGGGCATGAAATTACAATCCAAACTCCAAGAGGAAAAATAGCCATAGAAAAGAGCCCGAAATATACCCAATTGCCCCTGTGAGGTGCAGCTCAATGGGTCGCCATACAGGAAAGGACATAGCAACAGAAGTCTAGATGAGCTCATAGAACATGGCTAGTATTTGCATTGTAAGATGATTGCATCAAGTCTTTAATCCCATGTCCACTCTGGTGCAGGGAGCCAGTGGCAAGGCTCATCAAGGCGAGCTCAGGGCTGTAATCCTCCTAGATGTAGTAAGCTCCTGCAAGAGGGATACAAGACCTAGTTGACTCCTATGTACCTTCTATGGGGACTGCGGCTAGTAGAAGTAGGATTCTAATGTCGCTTTTAGATGCATCCAATTCCAGACTAAAGGCCTAAACTTTCCCTAATGCATCTGCTTTGACTCCATACATTCGTTTGCTTTCATTTATTGCATTTTTCTCCTAATTCCCCGCTCGTTTCTCGAGTCTCTCTTCTCTTCAACCATCCTTCGTCGACAGGTGGTTCAGGATTAGACATGACATCCTCTCTCTCTTCAGGGCCGTCGTGCCGCGATCTGGACAACACTATGCGTATTGATGCTGGATCGTGCCGCGGGGGTTTCGACTTCTCTCTTTTATTCGAAGAAACTATTCTTGAGATCTTACCTATTGTCTTAATGCTAATTGTCATTCCTGTTCGTCTCTGGCACCTTTCACAAAAACGGAACAAATTTGTTGGATCATGGTTGCTTCTCGTCAAGCTTGTAAGTGGCGCACTTCTCTTTGCTTTTTTCCAATCGCAGCGAACACCGTCGGATTTGAAATGTTTAACCAGGCATCGGGAACTATTCTTATCTAATGCGTGTGTTTTCCCTATGACAGGCAGCTTGGTTGGGATTGGTAGCGCTCCAAATCGCCCAGATAGCTTTATGGTCTCTTCCAGCAGCCGACAGAACGAAGGCTTCCATTGCAGCCAATGCACTTCTGACTGTCGGTGTGCTCATGCTCGGTTTACTCTCATATGCAGAGCACACGCGATCCGTGAGACCATCGTTTATTTTAAACACCTACCTCTTCTGCAGCCTGCTTTTCGATATTGCCCGGTCTCGAACTTTATGGCTGCGCCGCGTGGATTCATTCAATGAGATCATTGCTATTGTTACTACAGTAGCGGTAGCTGTCAAACTTGTTCTTTTCATGCTTGAGGCTATTGAGAAGAGGCACATTCTCAAATCGAAATACGCCAGTTACCCGCCAGAAGCAACAGCTGGTTTCTATAGTCGCGCGGTTTTCTGGTGGCTGAATCCTCTCTTCAAGATTGGCTTTAACAGCTTCCTTCGTGTGGATGACTTGTCTGTCTTGGACAAGGAGCTGAGCTCTGAGCGCCTGTTCGCCAAATTTGAAGAAACATGGAGCAAAGGTAATATCTTTGTCTAGTATATGCTGAACATAGCTTGCTAACTTGATTCAGTGATTAAGAAATCTCCCAACACTTTGCAACTGGAGGCACTCAAGGCTGCCAAATGGCCTTTGCTTGCAGGTGTACCCGCCCGAGCATGTGTTGTGGCTTTCAACTTCTGTCAGCCTTTGCTTCTTGAGAGATCTCTGTCTTTCTTCAATTCCCCCGAGAACAACGACTCCAACAATGTTGGTTACGGGCTGATTGGCGCTTATATTATGGTGTACTGTGGACTTGGAATTTCAATGGGTCAGTATCAACACTTGACTTACCGTGGAATCACCATGGTCCGAGGAATCCTCATCACGATGCTCTACAAAAAAGCCAGCTGCCTGACTCTTACTGACACCGACCCTGCCAACTCGGTCACATTAATGAGTGCAGACGTCGAGCGCATCACTCAGGGCTGGCAAACAATGCACGAAATCTGGGCAAACTCCGTCGAGATTGCTTTGGCCATTTACCTCCTAGAGCGCCAGCTTGGAGTCTCCTGCGTTGTTCCCGTGTGTGTTGCCCTCTTCGCTCTGATCGGATCATTGGTCGGTATGTCCTTTGTGGTTGCCAGGCAAGCGAAGTGGCTTGAGGCCATTGAGAGACGTATTTCGTCTACTTCCGGCATGCTTGGGTCCATCAAGGGCGTCAAGATGCTCGGTCTGCAGGACTCCTTCATGAAGTTCGTGCATGGTCTCCGGCTGGACGAGCTGGATATCTCCAAGAAATTCCGTACCCTTCTCGTTTACAACATGGCTTTCGGTTGGTTGACTCGCATCTTTGCTCCGATCTTCACCTTCGGTGTCTATGTCGGCATTTCAAGCAACCCCCTGAGTGTCTCTCGGGTCTTCACGTCTCTGTCCCTATTCTCCCTTCTCGCGGATCCTCTCTTGACTCTGGTCATGGCATTGATGTCTTTTGCCGGTGCTCTTGGATCTTTCCAACGTATTCAGCAGTTCTTGGATAAGGAAGATCACTCCGATCGCAGACGCCGAGCCTCTCAGACCCTGATACTCAATGATCTCGGCGAGAAGCGACTGCTTAACAAGTCTGATGATCTCAACCTATCTTCTTCTTCTATTAACTCCGACTCTGTTGAATCCTTTAAGCACACTCGCAGACCCTCCTCAATGGCTAATGCCGTGATGATTCAGAATGGAAGCTTCGGCTGGGATGCCGACAAAGACCCGATTCTGAAGGATATCACATTGACTGTTGCTCGGGGTAGCTTTACAATGCTTATTGGATCATCTGGATGTGGCAAGTCTACACTGCTCAAGGCCCTTCTTGGAGAGGTCCCTTGCTCAGAGGGCCAGGTTGAACTATCTACTCCCAGTGTCGCATTCTGCGATCAGACGCCCTGGCACATGAACGGTACTATCAAGGATAGTATCGTTGCAATGTCTGACTACGATCCCAGATGGTATGCCTCTGTGATTCAAGCCTGCGCTCTGGAAGAAGATCTTGCACAGTTCCCTCGTGGAGATGCGGCTGTTATTGGCAGCAAGGGTATTGCGCTCAGTGGAGGACAAAGCCAACGTATTGCACTTGCTCGGGCAGTCTATGCTCGGAGAAACATCATTATCCTCGACGATGCCCTCAGTGGCCTTGACGCTACCACCGAGAACCACATCTTCCACAACCTGTTCGGAAGCGTCGGGCTCCTCAGAGAGATCGGTGCTACCACTATTGTAGCTTCGTCTTCCGTCAAACGTCTTCCTTACTCTGATCACATCGTCGTCATGGACACTACAGGCCGCATCAGTGAACAAGGAAACTTCCCTGCTCTGAACAAGACCGGTGGATACGTCTCAAGCTTCGGTCTTGGTTCGCCTGACTGGGATTACAAGCCGAAGAGATTCTCTGATTCCCCAAGCTACAGCAGCATAGACACTATCCAGAAAGAAAAGGAGGCAATGGCCGAAGAGCCAGAGCATCGCGATACTGGCGGCGATCTCGGAATTTACACCTACTATATCGATGCCATCGGATGGCTTCCGGCCATCGTGTTCATGGTCGCCATGGCCAGCTTCATCTTCTGCATCTCTTTCCCCAGCATTTGGATGAAGTGGTGGGCTCAGTCTGACACCGCACACCCCAAGCAGGAGATCGGTTACTATCTCGGTATCTACGTGATGCTTGGCTGTCTCAGCATGATTTCTTTGCTCGTCGGCGCCTGGCAGATGATTATTACCATGGTCCCCAAGTCGGGCGAGAGCTTCCACCGCAAGTTGTTGACGACTGTGCTCGGTGCGCCCATGTTGTTCTTCTCCAATACCGACAGCGGATCAATTCTCAACAGGTTCAGTCAGGACTTGATGCTCATCGATATGGAGCTTCCCATTGCTGCTATCAACACTGTTGCTACCTTGTTCCTTTGTCTAGCACAGATGGCGCTCATTGGAGTTTCTTCAAAATACGCGGCAATCTCTTTCCCGATCGTTCTCGGTATCTTGTTCATGATCCAGAAGATGTACCTGCGTACCTCGCGCCAGCTCCGTTACCTGGATCTTGAGGCTAAGGCTCCGCTGTACTCGCACTTCACCGACTGTCTTCAGGGTCTTGTCACTCTGCGTGCCTTTGGATGGCAGCATGCTATGGAGAAGAAGAACATTGCTCTATTGGATCACTCGCAACGGCCCTTTTACTTCATGTTTGCTATCCAGCGCTGGCTTACTCTCTCGCTGGATATGGTTGTAGCTGGCATCGCTGTCCTTCTCATTATCCTGGTTGTTGCTCTCCGTGGATCTACTCTCAGTGCTGGCTATGTTGGTGTTGCTCTATTGAACGTTATTCAGTTCAGTCAGAGCATCAAGCTTCTGGTTACCTTCTGGACCAACTTGGAGACTCACATTGGGTCTATTCAGCGTATCAAGGACTTCACTCAGACAGTTGAGTCGGAAGATAAGCCCGGTGAAGACGGCGATGTGCCTCCCAACTGGCCGGCCAATGGTGCAGTCAGCTTCCACTCCGTCTCTGCAGCATACAGGTATGAATTCTACTTCTACTTCACACTATCATCATGCTAACACAGACTCAATCAGACCTTCCGAGCCAGTTCTCAATGATGTCTCACTCACCGTTAAGGCCGGCGAGAAAGTCGGGATCTGCGGTCGAACAGGAAGGTAAGAATAAACAGTCCAGACAATTCACCTACACAGAGCTAACAAGCCACCAGCGGCAAAACCTCAATGATCATGAGTATCTTCCGAATGATGGAATTGACCAGCGGCACCATCACCGTGGACGGGGTCGACCTAACCAATCTCCCCCGACGCGAGATTCGCTCGCGCATCAATGGCGTCTCCCAAGACTCCCTCCTGTTCAAAGGCAGTGTCCGCCTAAATGCCGACCCAACCGGGGCCTGCACCGACCAAGACATCCAGACCGCACTCAAAAGCGTGCAGCTCCTCCCAGCAATCCAAGAAAAAGGCACCCTGGACACCGACATTGATGAGATCCACCTCTCGCACGGCCAGAAGCAACTCTTCTGCCTTGCCCGCGCCCTCCTTCGCCCGGGCAACATCCTCATCCTGGATGAAGCAACCAGCAAGTAAGTCTCAGACCTTCCTATTCCAGCCCACGCACAGCGATCCCCCTCGCATCTCATGCTCCACACGTCTCCACTGCGCAACATATTCATATTGCGGTCATGGCTCAACGCCCCCTGCATGAGGCGGTTGGATCCGAGCGCAAGTCCCTTTTAGCCTTTGCGATCTATGCCTTGTCTCCACATCTCACATCTCAACATCCCTTGCTGTGTCTCTTGTCTCTGTCTACGTCTCTGTCTTGGACATTTTGACTAACGGAAACCACAGCATCGATACCAAGACAGATGAAATCATGCAACGCGTCATCAGGGAGAAATTCTGTAATCACACCATCATCGCCGTCGCCCACAAACTCGATACCATCCTCGACTTCGATCGCATCGTCGTCTTGGATGCAGGGCGCATCGTCGAGAACGGCGAGCCGTATGTCCTCCTAACAGAGCCGAAGTCGCACTTTAGCAAGCTGTATGCTAGTGCTATGGCAACGGAGGAGTCGGATTGATGTCTCTCTCCCCCTCCACTCCATATTTGTTTATTTGGCTCTTATCCGCTTGTTATTATTTTCCACGGGCTCGGTTGTCTGATTGTTTTTGCGCCTATACCTGCACCACCTACCTGCACAGATTGAAGCGTCTTGTTCTTGTCTTTTTTGGCGCGTCAATCATCTACATTCTCTTTGCTCTTGAGGTACATATCGACATCGACATACTGACTTTCTGTGTTATTTCGTTGTTTTGCGTTGTATAATGCTGTTTCTCTGTTTATGTCTTTTCTTGGGGGAATCATGATTGCAATGCCTTTCTTGACTATCTTTGAAATTATTTTACATTGATGGTGGGATTGGGATGAGATGGTACTTGGAACTATACTTAACCCTTCTATGGGTCTACTCTTAATTATAATCGAGAGTATCAATTGGATATTTCATAAGACTTCTTAATTTTGTGTGTGCTTTTTGAAAGAAGGAAAATAACCTAGATCGAACAGTTGCATGATTGGTAGGCGGTGTTGCATTCCTTCGATGAAGCGCCAAGTTACGTGTAGACGTAGAACCTCTCTCTAATTATCCGGGATTTTTATCGAGAGAGTGTATCAGTAATAATATTATTGAAACAATATGATAATTTGAATTTATTTCCAAGTTTATGATGCTGTCAATCGGAGTTGAGACATCGTCTGGTTATTTTTCTTGTGAAGCAGTAATATATAACTTAATCTACAGTGTCCATCCACCGCACGTACCGTAACACCCTCCTCCCGTTTTTATCACAAACCACTAGGTTTGGAAAACAAGAATAAAGCAGCTCTAATCCTGAAACTCCAATGTCAATATGATAGCAATATTTATCATGGCCTGTAGAAAGTGTAGACTGAAGCCCAAATCCGAATCCCCACTACGCCTACCAACAAAAAAAGCGACACAAAAATTCACATCCTATTTTGTACCCGTCCAAAAGATACAAGACTAGCCTAAAGCAAAGAAGTGATAATGAGAAAACACCAATAGGAGTACCATACATTGGGCAAAAGATCAAATTCAAAAAGCGAATAAAAGAGGCAAATAAAAACCCCTCGGCCTAAAATGCAAGTCACAAGTCATAGATAGAAAAGACCCCCGAGTCGAACGCTGCCTCAACTACAAAACCATCGTTTCATCATTATCGAAATCCTCATCCTCCTCTTCGCCCAGAAGACCAAACTCCCAGTCACCACGCTCAATGCGACTAACGCGGTCGAGCTCGGACTGGAATTCGCGACGGAGGTGCTCGAGCGTGACGATGATGCGACGCTTGAGTAGGTGGTTTGTGGGTGGGACCTCAAAGGAGACTAGACTGTCGCGCCGGTCGATTGGTGACGATTTGCTGTTGCCTCTGTGGTGGGTAGGTGCGAAGGCGACGGTGTTGGAGTGGCGTTTGTGTGTGGATGCGTTGGCATCCTCCATGAAGACGTCTTCGTCGGTATGTGTTGTGCTCTGGCGTCTTTCTGCGTTCGGGGCGTTGATTGAAGGACCATTCTCGACTAGGATGTAGGCCTCGCTCTTGTCAACGCATGCGAGCAGGTTGATTAGTGACAGGAGCTCGTGGCGGATTTCCTTGCTTTCAGCATCGTCTTCTTCGACTGGGGGACGGGATTCATCGCGATCCTTGCCTTTGTGGACGAGGGCTGATGACGGTGCGTCGCGGGCATTGCGGAGGCGCTGAACATTGCGGTAGGCGATCTCGGCAGCGCCGCGGTAGTCATTGCGGGCAATGCGGTAGGCCTGCAGGATGCGGTTGTAGTCGGGGGAGGTTTCGACTGTGTTGTTGTCGGCATCTAGCCACGAGGCGTAGGTGCTCTGTTTGCGGGTGAGGTGGACGAGGATCTCGTCGATGAAAGAGGCGATGCTTGGCACGAGAGAGGTGGGGAAACGGAGGATCTGCTTGAGGCCTGCGGTGCCAGGGCCGGAGACAGCCAAGATGGTGGAAACAAGCTCGGTCAGCTCTGTTTTTTGCAGTTTGATATCCTGCAGTTTGGCCAGGGCGGAGTATGCTTGGTCAAACTGGCAAGTCTTGAGGGCTCCCGTGAACAGTCGAGACAGGAGATCGTCGCGCATAGCCGGGTATTCGGAGTCGTGTTCGGCTCCCATTTCCGAGTCGAGGGCCTGCAGCGCCAGGCTGGCAAAGTCCGCGACATGCGAATACGAGCGCGCCTTTTCAAATATGGAAAGGATGTGCTGGTAGTATTTCGCAAGGCCGTTGTGGAAGCAATCGACATCAAGGAGGTCCAGGAGCTCTGCTGACACGTCGGAAAGGTTGCCCATTGGCTTTCCGGAAGCTGTGAAGAGTTAGTGAACTGCGTTAACAAGAGGGCATAATCAAATACATACAGAGCAAGTAAGCTGCCTTCCGGAAGTAGATAGCCGCAGTATCGAATTCGGACATGGCCACATGTAAGCGACCCTTGACATAAGTCGACCACGAAGTGCTTGCTTGGAAGCGAGAGAAATCCCATGCAAGATCAATGTTGTTTTTCGCGATGAGATCACATTGAATGTGGGCAACGGCGTTCTGGTAATTGACTTCGCCCTCGCGGGTGATCCACGCGACAACATCTCTGATCCCCAGGGTCAAAGTGTAGCTTTGCGGGGAGTCAATGGCTTGCTGGGGCTTGATATCGGTGACAAACAGATCTTCGAGAATAGTTGCGGTCCGTTGGTTCTTGTTGGTCGCATTACGGTCCTTCAGAGAACGGCTGGGTGTTGACAAGTCATTCCGTACCTTTGGGGCACTATCGGGGCATTTGCGGACATTCGAACTGAGCCAGTCCATCATCTCATACTCTCGTAGGAGGTCAACCATGGTGGAAAAAAGGTCTGCCGCATTGAAGTCCGACTTGGAGTTTTGTTCCCATTCGCCATCCACAAAGGTGACTAGAATTAACAAATCGAAGAACATCTGGCGCATGATAGAGATAGTCTCCTGGGCACCACTGACCAGAACTCGGGCACCAAAGTAGGTTGAAGCAAGTTCCGAGTCTTCTCCACAAAAGTGAAGCGCGGCGGTATGGATTATGGCATTGAATACGTCCATGGGGAGACAATCTGTCTTCATATGTTCGCTCAGCGCAGCATCTAGGGTGTCAAAGGCTTTGTTGGAAATTCCGTTCACAAAGTCGCATCGCTCGCGGAAAGTCTCCATGCGGTCCGTGATCGATGATGAGGGCTCGGAAAAGATTTCGGCATGAAGAGCAGCCCGACACGCACCCTCGAGCTCGGGGGAGAATCTCTTCCGGAAATCAGACGCCACCTTCATCAAGGCGGAGGCTGTATCATAGCACGGGCCAAGCTCTCTAGTCACGTTTCGATGCCTCCAGCGATCGGTCATATTGGGCACTCCATCACTCAGTTCCGTATTAGAATTGTGCAGAAGCAACTCAGTGATGCTGCATTCCCGAATGACAGCGCAGGAGTCTGACAGAAGCAGCCATGGCATATCGGTGTATGAGTCGTAGGTCAGAGAAACAGGTTCGAATCGGCGCTTGTTGAGATCCTCCGCGACTTGCCAGAACTGGCGCCACTTAGAGTCAGTGTCCGTGCAGAATCGAGTGAAGTCCATCTCATCGTCGGCAAATTTGCGAAGCGAGACTGCTGTTGCTATCGTCGAGCAGAGTCGTTCGGCCAATGGAACGTTCTTCTTCGGTGCAGATGAAGCTGACGAAAGAGGCTTGATAGCTTCTTGATAAACAGTCAAAGCGGTCTCAAGGACCTCGGGAAGATATCTGTGCGGCTGCAAGAGGTATTGAAGCCATTTTTCGGTGGGGTCCACCACATCGTCAATTACCAGAGATGGTGGTGCTTGTTGTCTATGGGTTTCGAATGTTGTTGAAACCCAATTGCTGGACCAATCTTTAACCAGGGTTTGAAGGTTGAAATGCAAAGTGTAGAGTTGGTATAGACCATGGTTTCTCCAGAGAACCCATAACTCCATTCCCTTGCCTTCTTCCCGGGACTTGACCTGGAAATCAGCGATGCTCCAGAACATGTTACCCGTGACATCGGGATCCACGGGCCGGAAAACACTCTCGGGGAAAAGTTCCTCAATTATCAGATCAGAGGTGAGACCACCCTTGACTGCCCAGAACTTGAACTTGCCATCCTCGAAAGGCGAATATGTGACAACATAGAAGCGATGTCCTCCGTCCATTGCCCGCTCGGCATTGAAGACACGCATGAATGATGTTTCGGCGGGGTTCAAAGTGTATGGCACAATATCCGGGTCTTGCAGTGAGCGTCCCAGGAGATCCTTTGTTGCCGCTTGCTTGTTCGTCGCGAGATTCCAGATTTTCAAAGTGTGGTTCAGACAAATCGCGAAAACGTAAGTCTCGTCCGAGGTAGTGGCAATGGCGTTTGCGACATTCAAATCGAGGTTTCGTCCATCGTGTCTGACCGAGGAAGTTGCGTTCCATTTCACAAGGCCACGAATCGAAGAACCCCATGTCCGTTCGTCGAAGGTAAGAGGAGACCAGTGCGAACCTAGAAAAAAGGGTTAGTCAGAACTCGAGTCGCGAAAGGAGCAGAAAGCAGACACAATCACTCACCATCATCGCCAGCTCTCCGCGTCAGCCGCAAGAGCGCGCCATTGTCCAGAGAGATGAACAGCTCCAGGGGGCTGCTCGCGTGCAGCCGGTGGGGATGCGAAAAGGCCAACGGGGCAGGAGAAAAGGTCTTGCACCAATCCCTCACATTCTCATCGATCGAAGAGGTCCGACGGAAGAACTCGGGGCGTAGAGACAGGGTGTGCAGGGTCTTGGAGGCGGTAATCACAAAGACATTGAGGATTTCGTGATCCTCGGGATCCGCCAATGCAACTCCATGGGGAAGAATCTGCTCCTGGAAATCGAGTCGCAGAGTCACATTGTACTCATAGACCTCCGTCCCGCCCTTCGTCAAGTCCGCGCAATGGATCTCCAACACCTTGTTGTCGTTGATGACCCTCCACAAGAACGTCCGCGGGTAGACTCTGCGTTTGCGGAAGTAGACCTCTCCCTGTGTCGCGAGGTAACGTCTGGCGAATTCATCTTCGTCCTTGGCGATCGGGGGTTGCTCGGGGGTGAAGGAGATTGAAAAGCGTGGGCGACTGATCAGGCCGCCGTCGTTGGCTGGGAACTGGATATTGGCGACCGTGGTCGGCGAGTATGGCCGAAGATCGACCCTTGAGTCTTTGTAGATTCTCGCCATGATCGATTGACGCGGGGTTCCAGAGTCAGCTCAGAACTCCATGGCAATGTTGAAGGGAAGTGTTGCAGGGCGGGAAGCTGGAGCTCTCAAAAAACAAAGTCTTGGCGCGATAAAGCGAAACTTTGCACTGGAGATCATTCTTGACTGCGTTTCTCTAATTTTTTTATTTTCTGATTGATGGTTCATTGTTTGTATTTTCTGTATATATTTCACTTCAGCCTCGATTTCTAGCTTACCATATGTAACTTTTCCTCTCCTCGATTTATACATCCCAGGTCCTTTACACTATCGGGCAAATACACGCCAGTCACAATGAAGCAACAATGTTATTCATAATAGATTCAATGCTATTAGATACGAATTTTAAACGCTGAAATGTTGCAGACCGCACTAAAGAAATGAAACTGAGGGATGCTCATCAAGTCACTAATATCGTGTCGCAGACAAAGAATGTTCCGCTCATTTATCCTCCAGATCCTTCTCATTGGGGTCACCAATACCATCCTCGTTAATAGCGAAGAGACAATCACTCTCGGGAAGACAAGGACTGTCATAAATCTTGCAAATACGAGTCTCACCACGGCCCTTCTTCAGACTGAGTCGAGTCGTACTGGCGTGTGCAATGATATTACCTCCAATGGGCTTCTTAGGATCCGGATTGAACATAGCACTGGGTCCACCATCAACCTGGGCAACAACCTGGTTGGTAATAACAACCGCAATACCGAACTCGTCTGCGAGGCGTTGCAGGGTTCGCATGAACTTGGCCAAATGTGTCTGCCGTGAGGAGAGCTCACCACGGCCATTGAAATCCGTTCGGTACAAAGACGTCGCCGAGTCCACAATCAGCAGTGAGAACCGTGTCTCGCACATCATCTGCGATGCTTGGTTGAGTAGCTGCAGCTGATGATCCGAGTTGTATGCACGGGCATATGCAACATTATCCAGGACTTCCTCGCCGACGAGACCGTATCGCTGTGCGACTGCGAGCAAACGCACAGGTCGGAATGTTCCCTCTGTATCGATGTAGAGACACTTGCCTTCACCGCCACCCATGTCGAACGGCAGCTGGCAGGTCACTGCGAGCGTATGGCAGATCTGACTCTTACCCGTTCTGAACTCTCCAAAAATCTCTGTGATTGACCCCGTTTCAACACCACCTCCCAGAAGTGTGTCGAGTCGCTTGGATCCCGTCGTGATGGAGATGAGCTCACTTCGCCTGGCGTGCATTTCCGTTGCCGTTGTAAAACCCATTGGTACTAATTTGGCAGCTGGGTAATTCATTCTCATCAGCAATCTGATCTTCAAGCAACAACTCTGCCAGACTCGGGGTGGGCTTACCCTCTACTAGGATCTTGGTGGCTTTTTGTTCCGAAATACCCTTGATCTGTTCCAACAACCGCTTGGGCCTGAAGGTTCCAAGACATGTTAGCAAGAGTGAGAGAAGAGAGCGATTTCCAGAGTCTCGTAACTACAATGAACCCGACGGTCATGGGAAACGTACGTGTAGGCGACAGCCTCGACGGTGTGGTACCCTGCATCCACAAACAGCTTGATATCCCTCCCGGTCAAGCCGGCAACGCCCTATCGGAGCAAGCATCAGCAATCTAGTCTAAAAGCACATAGCAAGAGCACGAAACATTGACTCACATCCAGCGCAGAGAGCGGGGTTGGGGCACCGGGGCCAGGAAGTCCACTTTCATCGAATTGCTCTTGTCCTTCCATCATGGCAGGGTTTTCCTCGGATATATTGATTCCGGGGGTATCTGTCTGTCTCTTTTGAGGACACTTGAGGCTCCAAGGCGCGGGTCTGAGAGACGCGTTCGTGTGAGATTATTCGCATGCGGTGGTGATTTCTTCTCTTGAACCAGGCTATCAATACCAGCGTCGCAGGTAGTGATTCAACAGACAGTCACCCGAGTGAAAAGTCGAGTTGTGGCAAATTGTCTTTGGGTCAACAATTCCCCTCGACGCGTTGATGGAATCGCGAGATCACGTGGGCTGCTGCCTTGGCCTTGCCTGATTTGGAGAAATCACAATATTTCGATGTGTGTTCTATTTCGCGAACATTTACCATCGATAACTCGCATCAGTGGAGGGAGTGTCTCATGTTTTGTGAGGTAATCCATCTACTGTTGATATGCGGACTTCAATGTCAAGGTCAATTTGCAAAGGTCTAAGAATACAATTCCGCCCCCATTGAGAAGACAACTCCATGCTTCCACTAAAATATGTTTCTTCCATGTCAATTGGAGCTCGCGCAAGACCAAGTGTTCAACTGCGCCATGTATCGCAGCGCTGGACCGCAATCAATGCTAGATGTGTCGAGACCAGAGAGCAACTGTCGAAGGTCTCAATGTGAAGGTCTATCTTCGCGCAGTCCAGATTTCCTGGGGAGACGGCCTCCCTTTTTCGGAGAATGTGCCTCAATGCGCCTCATTTCCAGCGGAGCTCATCCACGGACGGAAAGGACGAAGCAGCGACTTTCGCAAATTCCGTTTCTGGTACTCCTGCAGAGTTGGATTGAATTCAAGATGGTCGGCCGGCTCGCCCATCTGGATGTTCTCGTTGAAGATCCGGCTCATCTTGCGTCGGAACTCTTCTGATGATCGCCGGCGAAGGGTTCCTATAGGAGAATTCGCATTAGTTTCCGTTCCAGTGGCTGCTGTCATATTTCTGTCTTACGGGTAAACCGAGATACCCTATTATTCTCCGTTGAAGCATGGTCCATTTCATCTGTACCATCAGAACCCACGCTATGATCTTTGACCTCGGAATGGCGGCTTGAGCTGAAGATCCGAGTATGGAAACTGGCACGCCTCTGGCTGCGCGTTGTGTCTTTTACACTAACCAGCTTCTCCTCCTGTACAGGCGACATGCGGAGGGCATTGGGATTGATCGGCAAGCTTGCTCGACTTGAAAACGCATGTTCCTTGGATTCATAGGAAAATCCGGCAGAGGCTAAGTCTAGCTGCGAGAGGACTCCATGTCGACCAGCTGGAGGGACGGGTCTCGGGCTTATGAGAGTACACTCGGATCCCAATGACGACTTGGGGCTTTCGGATGCTTTGGATGATAATCTCAGCGCTGGACTGGCCGGCCGGCTTCCAACTGGTGTTGTGGGTTGGCAGGGACTGTGGGATGGTGTGTTGGGATTCGAAACCCAGATTCCTTCGATTGCGATCCCACTCTCCAACGCCCGAGCACCGAAGGGAACGTCGTCTCTGTGCAGCATTGGATACAGTTCGGCCTCTTGCTCTCTCGCGTGTGCCTCTTCTGCAGTGTACTTGCGGATCATCCATCGGTTGTAGGCCAAGACACCAAAGGAGTACACAAGTACTAGGGCCTGCAGATGCTGTCAGCCGTGTGTCTGGGGTATTGCAGGTAAGATTTCGCGTACAATCAGCATTGCCAGTACCTGTTTATGAAGCGGTTAGTGGACGTGTTCTTTAGTTCAAGTTGTGAAGACATACCACGCTGAGCTTCTCCCATAATTCCCAGTCCACCCAGAAGGCCATGACTTAGGTTCTGAGATTGGGTTTCCGTTGCGAAGGCATCCAAATGTATGATCTGCGAAAGTTCAGTTCGTGATGAAATAGAGGGCAGCGGAGAAATGCAGACTGGATGATGAGAGAGGGAGGTGAGGCTGTCTGGGAACTGCTTTGGAAGGAACACCCTGAGCATCTCAAGTCGACATTCTTTCTTTTTTTTTCTTTTTCTTTTCTAGTAGCGGCCTGGAAGATCTGGCTGTATCTTTCTGTGTTTCTGCTTTCTCTGTTAAAGGTATGTCTTGGAAGTGTATCTATCTTTCTTGTATTGTCTCACGCCAGTACCTTAGACTGGGGACAACACATGTATGCGGTTACCCACTGAATCACCCTCCATTATGGTTTTCAGAAATGGGCTAAGCAATGGCCATGGAATCATGGAAATATTTCAATGACATAAATAAAACAAAAATTAGATCGAAAAAGCGCAATGTTCGGCCAAACAAAAAAAAAGTGCTAAAAAGAAACTCTCCCTCGGGGAATCGAACCCCGGTCTCCCGCGCTTATCAGTTTTAATGACAAGCGGAAATCATCACCACTAGACCAAGGAAGATAGAATGACCGAGTTACTGCTCGACCACTTGGCTGGTTGATGGAGAATCCTGTTGTCTTTGACGTTATGTTTTAACTAGCGATATCACAGAAATACCCAACACATCCATAGTTCATCTCGACTCTTCTTGACATTTCTTGGGCGTAGTAGGATGAAAATTGATATAATATAAATTGATATTGACTTAGTTCATATTTGACCCCTATTACTGCTTCATAGACAAGAAACCAGAATATATCAAAAATGTGTATCTAGTGCAACAAATTGATAGATATATCACGGATACCATCAGAGCGTATACTTCATGTAAACCAAATTCCAATCTTTTTCTTCAGTGGGTAACTGCATCCGGATACCAACCATTTGTATCGCCCCCGGTCGACGGAATAGTGGGATCCCAACACCTCATAGACACGAAATCCTCCGGAGACCAAGCAAACTCTTGCGGATATTGACAGCCAGCCGCAGGATTCCTAACGTCCCCTTGGTACGACTCCGTAACACAATTTTGATCTCCATAGATTGTGCATTGCCCAGCAGTGATAAAGTATGACTTGGGCTTCGAAATAGTTTGGCTTTTACAGCTACCCCAATTGAGACCGCCGTCGGTCCACTTCCGGCACGAGGTCTCGTAGTCATTGATGTCTGTTTTGAGATTGGCTGAGAGATTTATGCATCTTGTGTTTGCTCTTGTATGGTGTCCTTGGACTGAGAGGTACTCTTCGCTTTCACAGCCTTTGTCCTTGTAGATTGTTATTTGCCACCTTGGGATTGGTGCTTCGCTCGTGGTTTTGGCTGCTTTTTTCTTGGTGACTGAGCTCGATTCTGTGAAGATGGTTGTGGTCTTTGAGGTTGCTTTTGTAGGCTTTGCCGTTGCTTCTGAAGAAGCACTCTTTTTGGCAGGAGAACCTGCCTGTTTGCAATTGGAGAGACAGCCTGTACCACAAAACTCACTCGTAGTGCCGCACTTACCTAGTTTGGAACACTTATGATATGGTTAATAGGAGTTACGAGATAGAGAGATGTTGGCACTCACACATTGACTAGAAACACACGGGTTGAGAGAGGCAAGATCAGAAAGTCTGGCAGGACGTGCAGTTCCAGGCACCTGAGGACCACATATAGCATTCGGAAGAGCCACTGGCATTGGATGATTTCCAGAGCTGAGACAGATAAAGTCACCTTGCTTCACTTTATTACAGCCTGTCCAACCCCAAGCCCCGGTGTTCCAAGTTTCAATATCGGCAGTGGTGATTCCGTATCGCGTGGCAAGGGCTGCGCAGGTTTCTCCTGCTTGAAGAGTATATGCATGACAAATGCTATCGGGAGTTGCCTTTAGTGCGGCATCACGTTCGTGGAGTGACTTTGACAGAACAGTGTCGTTGCCGCTCTCGGGCAGGGCCACAGCCCTGGAAATAAAAAGTAGAGTGAGAAAGCTGGATAAGTGAATGAGTTTCATTGCGTCGATGAAGTCCCTGAACAAGATCAATTATCTTAGGATCATTTCAGATTTATATAAGACATACAATAGACTTCGAACTTTATGCTCCGCCAGGGTTCATGCCGAGAAATGTCAATGCCTGTCAGATATGAGTGGCAAGCAGGAGATATATGAGATGGTCAATGCCAATTTTAGCACCAAACTCATTGTTCATCTACAGACCCCAGCAAAGAATCCGCCCAGAGCCAATAAACGCTAGGAATGCTGGAGGGAACAATCCTGGCCAGACAAAGAGCCATGTCTCCTCCGCGTTTTAATATCTCAAGGTCGCCTTTGTCTGCTATGCACGACCTCTCGAACGGGGTTTGAATAAGGTTATTCGAGTCATCTGCCCGTCGGCGGCTCTATTGAGCTGACTTCCCAAAAGGGCATTGAATAGCTTTTGTTACATGGGCGTCTTTTTCCTTTTACAGCATAGATGGCAGATAAAGTCAAAAAGATTTCCACGCGATCACGCGGCCAAGAGTCCACAATAGCTATTGGGGTACTAAATGGGAATGAGCCGTAAGATGATAGAAAAGCAATGAGCCATTGATAACTTCAGGGCTTAGTTATTAGGCTACATGGAAGAACTCGAATTGTGGAAGATTTGATGAAATAGATAAAGTGAGAGAAGTATTCATTCTGTAATGGCAAACTGTGCCCGTGCGAACTAAGATCTAAATTTCATTAAAACGTAAGGCTAAAAGGAACACATGCATAATTAATATAAAGAAGGGATCGCTCTCTTTTCCATCCACCATCAACTGTCTAGACAGCAATTGCCGGGGTAAGGGTGCCACCCAACAACGAGTCATTCTCATTGATGTAGCTGTCTGTACCTGTCCGGAAAGCGATCTCTTCTTGGGTGACAGCCGTGGTTTCAGGAACAGGGTGGTGAGCGGGCCAGATTTCATGGCCAACATCTTCCTCCTTTGAGCGGTGTTGTGTAACGACATCGCGCACAGTCTTCTGGAAGTGAAGAGGACCACGCTCCATCTCGGGGTGAAGCTGGCCGTTAACAAAGACACCGGCGTTGAGGTTCTTCTGGGAGTGGATGCAGAGGTACTTGTCTTCGGACATGATTCGCTTGTACATGTCGCTGATGAGGTTGAAGGCCTCGTCGGTGGCATCCTTGTGGCGATAGACTTCGTACCGCATTACACACTTGGTAGGGCTCGTAGGAGTGAATCGCTGCATGAAGAAGAAGTTGGGACTAAAATGTCTGGTTAGCGATGTTTTGATGTTGGCAAGAATGATGTGATGTACTTACGAGATGTTGAAAGAGGCGTTGGGCCAGAAGTAGGTGGTCGCTATCCGGAACCCCTTCTCGATCTGATCCTGGCGTGGGGCACCGTAATGCTGAATGTGGCCGTCCTTGGTCTTGACGTAATAGGAGTTGAGGTCGGCAATGGTGGGGATATCAGGGTGGGCAACTTGGCAGTGGTAGCACTCGTTGTAGTTATCGGCTAGGATCTTCCAGTTGAATTCGCCCTCCATATCCCAGGTGTGATCAAATTGGTACTCTTCGAAGTTGTAGTGCTCGAATCGGGGCTGCTCATCGACTCCCTCAAAGTCATCCTTCCAGGCCACCTCTGGTGTCTCGCTGGCATCCAAGTTGACCCAGACGAAACCATTTCGGTCAAGGTGCACATGAACAGGGATGAGGTCGTTGTTGAAAGCCTTGATGTTTCCTTCGTGGTCCTTGGCGATAACGAACTCGTAGCCAGCGGCGTCATATTGAACGCAGTCACCGGCGTTGGGAACGCGGTGCTTGTGGGTCGTGAGAAGCCACTTGCGCGAGAATATCGATCGTCGCTCAAGCTCATACATAGCTTGGGAGGTGTACCATGAAGCAGGCAGAGCACGGATGGGCTTCTTCTCCTCCTTCGCCGGCTCAGGCGCAAGGGCGGAGGTACCGAAGAAATTCCTCAAGAAGGACATTGCGAACCAAAGAGTCAAAGAAATGTCTTTGATTGAAATAAGATAGAGATTGATATTGGAGTAACGACTTTATACTTCTGAGCTGTTGATAACCATTTAACCTGGAGAACCCTCTTCTATATAGCTATCTTGATATCGACCGAAACACGGTGCTGACCACGCCCCCAGCACCTCCAGGGACGGCATCCACGGTAACCGTCCTTTCGCATCCGAACCGATGACATTTTGGGATGCTCATTGCGATCAGGTGGCCAATGTCGACGGGAGTTATATGTAGAAACCGATCATGTGACCGGTTGATACCCCAACGGAACCGAATGGCTTGGAAGGTTATCTAGCAAACAACTCTCTGCCGAACACAACAAATCCAGTCCGGGGGCTGGTTGTGGCAAGGCCGATAGCTCCCCGGACTGCATCATTGGTTCATCACAGGTCCACGTTGATCTCACCCCGACGCCCGTTCGCGGTTCGGTGCAAATCCGTCCCACACCGGCTGTTTAGAGATACCTAAAAGGGCAGTCTTTAACATTCTCCATGCTGCAGGGGAATTGAAACCGGGTATTTGGAGAACTGCAAGATGGGCTTTAAATCAAGGATCGTGCATCTATCCAATTGCGACCCAACTCTGACCCGCCATCGACAGGAGAACAATCTGGAACTTCCAAGACCTGGAGGTTGCAGATGTCATGATACTTGCAATTGGAGCTGAAGGTAAGCCATTAGTAGGTACCTGAGACCTTAAGACCACGGCTGGCTGCCCCTTCATGGAAAGTAACATCTCTCTGCCCCTCTCCCTGCCCCTTCTCTCCCTATTTCTCCCTATCTCCCTATCTCCCTATCTTTCTACCCCTTGGGCCTCAGCCTTTGCATATCCTTTGTTTGCTCCTGACACGTGTCGCGAATAGCCGATAAGGTTCAACATAGGGTTGCAGCGAGACTAGAGGTTAGGCTGGTCTCTGGTATTCTGATTCTCGTCCGCTCGATATACCCCAAACGTTTGCCGACTTGTGACAAGAAAGATAGCGTCCTAACAATACAGAACATATAAAGTTTCTGGTAAAATCAAATTTTCATCTCTTCGACGATGATTCGGATGTTCTTAACGTGCAAGATCGAGTGCAGCGACGCGGACACTCCAGCTTATCAACCCCGTCCATAGGCCATTATTTCTGATGTGTGATGAGATTTACGCATCTGCATTCTGTATAGAAGGGATTTCTTATCCTTTCTCCTTTGTCCATTGAATTATTCTCGTTCATTGAAAGGATGGGACTCACATATCGTAACACCTCTGATTTGGTTATCAGAATTTCTGGCTTTGCTCATCGAATCCCGGGATGTGTATAGACTCTGTTTGCCTGGTCAATCCCATGGTTCTTTCAGTGGATCCTTATCACTTGAACCTCGATAACACTTGGAGCAATTCTAATTTGACTACAGATCATGAGCATTGCATACTGCCCTGGTAAACTAGATAATGTGGCAATGCTGGTACCAATACCGCAATGAATTATACATAGAGCCTGGAAGAGCTGATCAAAGACAAGAAATCAAATCTTCAGCCCCAAAGAGCTTCGGCAATACATGTATCACTACCACTAGAAGACCATGGGGAAATACTTCGTAGGAAATCTGTCATGCGATCTCAAATATATTCGGCAGACCAAGGTCTGGTGAAAGCAGATATCGAAAGTCTGAGGGAGCAATTGGGAATAATCTCAAAACCGATTTCTTCGCTACAAGGAGAGGGCATTATTCCGGCACTAGATTGTCTCGCTGGAAGATGACCAGAGCAACTTCATACGACGGAGGATGTATTTGAAGACTCAGAAAAAAATAAAACAGTGATTGCCAGGGTCTTCAAATTTACAGTGTTGAAAATTAATTTGCCTCTGAAAACTCCACTCTAGCGAGAACAAAAGATAGGAACAGTGATAGACAGGGAAAGACTCCCAAAGCTCCGCTCATTACTATACCTTTCCAGCCCTGGTGGATGTTCAAATGGGAGAAATATCCAAAGTAAGCATCGATCACAACAGAAAGCAAACCCCCAAAGCAGCTCACGTAGACAAACACGGCTAGTGCAAACTTCAGACGAGGGCGCTATGGAAAGTTAGCGTGGAATAAATGACGAGGCGATCCAAATATAGATCTGAAGTAGAACATACCTTAGAAACGAATTGGGCAAGAGGGTTAATATTGTCAAAGAGCACCATAACGGGAAGTGATAGGGAAAGAAGTATGTCCAAGAAGGGGTTGCCCCCGGCTTCTCTTAAAAATACCATGTAAGACTGTACTTCTTTCTGTTGCTTATGCAGTGAATGAGACAGTTCATGGGCGATGGAGATTTTGTCGAGCCCATCGACGAGGAATACTTGCTTTAGCAATTCCAAAAGATCTTTATACATCTCCTCGGCCTTTGAAAACTTTTGCTGATGGGAAAGGGAGCGTGCCAGCCAGTAGACTGAAGTCATTGCCTCAGGGTCCTGAATACCCCGCGTTCTTTCTCTCAGATTGAGGCAATCTCGGAACATCAGTTCTGCCTCTGGATACTTCTCCTGGAAGAAGAGCGACTTGGCCAGCCAAATCTTTTTAGTCCATGTCGTCGGGAACCTGAAGCCTCTGGACTCCTACCCACGAGAAGATACCCACGGAACACTTGCTCTGCTTGTTCGTAATCTTCGCGTTTACAAAGCCTTAATCCAAGTTCCCATAGGAAAAAGGATTGACTGAAAGACAGACAGGTATAGTCAAAATTCTTCAATGACTTTGTGAGCTCCAGATACACATATTGGGCCTGTGGACTCTTTGAGTTATCGAGCAGCATTCCCAGAGTTGACAAAGTAGCCAAGGTTTTATGATTCTGGGGCCCAAACATCTTTTTCTGCAACCTGAAGAGCTTTCGGCAGGTATATTCGGATCGATCAGCCCTTTTTTGCTTCTTGAACAATTCAGTGAGACGTTCTAGAGTCATCATTGTGTCGGAGTGGCTTGCCCCTAATCTTTCTTGTTGAAGGTCTAAGAGTCTTTGATAGGCCTGCTCCGCTTCTTCGAGCTTTCCCTGGATTTCTAGAACATGAGCAGAGCGATACATAACGAACAGTGCCCAATGGCTGACCATGTCAGGGTCGAGTCCAAGATACTTTCGGTAGGTCTGTTCTGCTGCACTATATTGTTCTTGGCGCTCGAGTTCAACGGCAATGTCGAAAAGATCGTTTAAGTTATGGTCAGATTTGAGCGGCAAAGCCTCTGCTTGCAACAAGGCTACCTTGCTTAGCAGCTCATGCTGTTCCTCTCTGTTGTTGACAACGCGTGACAGCTTGGCCATGGTAGCAATGGTGCTGGAATCTTTGTTGCCCAACGCTTTCTTTTTCCATAGCCACAGTTGGCGAATGACTGGCTCCGCATCTCCAAACCTGCCCAGCAGAAGGAGTCTATCTGCTAATCCCTCTTGAGTTTCAATGGTTCTCGGATGATGATGGCCAAGAGCTTTCTGTTTTGCACTAAGAAGCTCACGATATATCTCCACGTCCTCTTGATACCTTTCTTCCACCGAATAAATGAGATGTAATCGCTCTAAAAGCTTGATAGAACCGAGATTGTGGGGACCTTGGACATTTTGCCACTGTTTTAGGGTCTCCCTGATATAATGTATGAATTCTTCGGTGTATTTTCCATCTGCAGATCTTACGCTGGTGAAGCCTTGTTCCAGCCATATGAAGGGGTCGTGCTCCGCACCGAGGTATTCCTCGCAAATCCTGAAAGCTTCCTGGGAAACTTCTCGTGTTATGATCTCTCTTCGATGTAGATTTCCTTCACAGGATGATACGATGTTTTGGCCGAAGAGATCCGGCGCTTCTTCTTTCAGTGATGTGTTCATCAAATGAATAAAAACGTCTGGGGAGTATTCTGGAAAGCGATGTGTATCTCCAGAAGATACCGCTTCTTTGCCAAACAGGCCATCTTCATCAAAGAGACCTAGCATGGGATCCTCAGTTTCAAAGCACAAGTCTTTCCAGGAAGGTAAACGCACAGTCCTAGGACTTCGCATTCTTGTCCAGTCTAGGGCGTCCTGTTGAGCTGCATTGTGACACGCCTTGACTGTTTCATCATGCCGTGGACCAAGAAGATATGCAAGCAATCTGAATCTTTGACTCAGGAACTCCCGCCATGCCAAATGGAACCCAAGAACTTCCCAGCAATACGCCGATTGGTCCAGAACTGCCGCAAGAAGAAGTCCCTCGATGGACTCGGGTCCTGCCAAAACTGCGCGAACATGAGACATCGCTCTTAGAGAGAATTCGATGCTTTTGAGCTGTGTTCTTCGGAGCCAGCCCTCGAGTTGCTGGACGGTGATGTTGAATGCAAGATGTCGCTCACTTTGTTGCTCCAGCCAATTTTGCATCGCGAGGCGAACTAGACGATGAACTTGCAACATGTCAGAGTAATCATGCCGTGTTACGAATGCGTACCCCAACAACGAGCCAATAGCTTCGTCTGTCTCAATCTTGTCGTGGCCATGAGAGAGGAGGTCGATCGGGATATCCCGTTCAGCCAGAAAACAGATTTGTTTGATGAACTGTGCCGCAAGTGGACTATCTCGCGAGATTTGAGTGAAAGATATCATCCAAGTCATTGCCACGGGGTTGATAGAATCATCGTAACGAGTCGTATCTTCAAACCCCTTGCCAAGCAGCCTCAGAAAGTCTTGCTCGCTCGACTGACAGTACTCAAGGTACGTCTTGATTGGAAGTCTTTTCATAGAAACGTACGCAGAAGCTTGTTTGACTGCTAGGGGCAGATAGCTGAGCAGACAGACTATCTCTTTTATAGACTCGATGTCATGTTGGTCTTGATTCAGAGTATTGTCGAACAAAGCTAAAGCTTCTCCTTCGGTCATTTCGGGCACAGTAATTATATGTTGCCCAGGGATGTCACATTTGACCGCAAACTCCGATCGACGAGTCGTGAAGAGTATGGAGCCGCCTTTGCTGGATGGAAAGTATTTGGAAAGCCTTGTTGTCCCATCGAAAAAAAGCTCGGTATCATCGGCATTATCGACGATCAACAACCAGTGATCTTGACTCTGGCTGAGAGCTTGTTTGACAAGTGTTTTCACGTCCGCACCAGGCTCTGTGATGCCCTCGGTCTGGAGCCGGTTACCAATCTCTCGGTATGCAGTTTCAAAACTGGCACTTGTCATAGCCGGAATCCAAAACACAGAGCAATCGGGGTAGTTATCTTTAACACGGTATGCAATTTCAAGTGCAATCTGGGTTTTTCCAATGCCGCCCAGACCATCCAAAGCTGTCCTTTGACATGTATCCTTGATGGTGGACGGTGGCACTCGGTCAAGTAGCTGTTGGATCATGGCCTCACGCCCGACAAAGCGTTCATTCCGATCAAAAGGGACCATCCAGTGGCCTATCTTCTCACAAGGCTGCTGGCTTTCCAATGATCCTTTTGCTTCGGCGCACATTTCTCTAATTCGATTTGACACGCTGATAAAGGACCGGTCTTCAGGTCCCGAAAACTTGTTCATGGCAAGATGATCAGTTTGGAGCGGGACTCGATCCCATCCATCAACACAAGCAGATGACTCCGGCACAACCCTTCCTCTGAACAACCCCGGTAAACCAAACCTCTTACCATAGTCCGTTTCATATAACTCAAAGAAACAGCAAGCAGGTATCAAATAACGGTCCCGAATTTGACAGAACTCGTGCAATAGGTCTTGCAAAGTATCATTGTCATAGACGAGATCGCGAACAACACCTCCATCAGCCCCAACAAGCGACATACAGGATGCACAGAAGCTGGCAAGAGGTTGCATTTTCGTACCACGAAAGGGTGCTCCGAGAGCAACAAATCCCTTGGTGGCTTGAAGCAAGTACAAGTACTTCCCGTCCTGTAAAGATTTTGCGCGAAGTAGGGCATTTTGAATGACCAAGCCACCAAGGCTATGTCCGATCAATATGATCGGTCGGTCTCTCACGCCGTCGCGAAATATAGGCAGGTTTTGCACTAGATCCTCTGCGCATAGCTGTAGGCGAGTTTGAGGGGCGTTTCTATGCCATTTTGTGTCATAATTGTATACCGCAATGCGTGCCTTGGGAACAATGGCTGGGAGCATGGTCTCGTCCTTGAGCCAGTGGACATATTTCGCTGGGCTCTGTGTGACATCTTTCCACGTCCATGACCAATCGACGTTAGACCCCAGACCATGTACTGCAATGATGCTTTTGGATAGTTAGATAGGTTTGTTGAACCTCATCATGGATGGCTTCTCACTCGACTTCAAAACCATTCTGGTCTTGACTTGGCCCTGCGCCAGGATACAGAGTGTCAAAGCCGCGCGATTTGACTGTTTTGAGTCCGACTGGCATCAGTTATTTTTTACATTGAACACTGCTGGAGAAAACTCACAGTTGTATGGCTTGGCTTCTGCCTAAGCCAGTATGAGAACACCAGGGCAACCACAGCGGCTACCAGGAGTTTTTCCACTTCCATGAGTACCATATAGCATATCAGGAATAGACATATTACTGAAAGTGCTGACTTCCTAGTTGGGCCGAGAATGAGTTTAGATGAGTCGAAGCGTAAGGGGCGAAAAACGCGAGGCTGATGCCAATCATGTGACGCACGTCCAATATGTTGATCACCGATGACCTCCCGCCAGGAAGCGTCAACAGCTTATGCTGCACGTCTATCAGAGATTATAGACGGCGCGGATCGAGCCAAGCCGGTTTGTGAGGTCCAAAACAACACTGTTGCCTTTCGAGGGCATCCATTTGTCGGATTGACCCGAGCGGCCACCACGCGAACAGGAACGAGCTACAGCAGGGCTATTACCGCCATAGATCCGGCAGCAAATCGTGCCCATTCAGTCTCTCGTTTCTAACTGTTTAGTAAAGCGCCAGAGAATTCTCTCTCGGCCATCAATAGGACTGTCAGGTGACTGGAGATGATATGCCAAGAAAAGACACTAGGCAGAGTCACCCCACCAACAATCCACAGCTTTTCTACAGTGTTTGTCGTCGGTACCCGGAAACACGGAGTATATGCGACTCGATATAACTCCGTTCTGCGATGGGGTTAAGAACTATCCTCAAGGGCCTGCGGCCCTCGCAAAGCAAAGAGACACCACGGTTGACAGCGCCTGCCGACAAAAACAGTAGCCTAGCACCTGGCACTTCCAACAGCCAGGCGTTGCAGCCAGGCGCATCTAACTCGCGTATTAGCCTTGCCCAAGATGACAATACCCCTCGTGACTTATGGGATGAAGCGTATTTGATTCTCAGCAAAGAAGACCCGAGGCTCTTCCAAAGATATGAGGAGATCATAGCCACAGAAGGAGACGGAAATGGTGATCTTAGACAAAAGAATCTAGGTCAGTTCGTAATATTGCTTCAAGGAAGTTGTTTATCTGACGTGACGGGCGTTCAGCTGCTACTGGATCATATCACCGCGAGGAGCAGCTTCGGCAAATAGCGAAGAACAAGATTGAAGAAATCAATCTGGCGCAATGGAAAGTCGATATCGGTAGCCATTCCGTTGACCTCAGTGGGCAATTCGACAACGCTGTGAAGATCACGATTGCAATCAAGGATTTCGTATCCTCAGCTGTCAGCTCCGAGCCTCATGCAGCACTAGCATGGGCTGGGGTGTGTATTTTCTTGCCGGTATATCCCAGGAGTTGATCAATGCTTTAAAATTGTGTTTTAATGTTTCGCCTTAGCTACTCTTAAACCCGACACAGCAAAAGTCGGATGCCCATGATGGCCTCGAGGCCATACCCTTCATTGTGCGGAGGCTAAGGGTTATGGAGAGACTGATCAGACCAGGAAAGTCCGGATTGACTGAGGGTGGCTATCATGTCGATAGCTTGGAGCTTGTTCGAGACTTTGAAAATGCAGCTGTGGAGCTGTATAGGACAATTCTCGAATTCCAGATCCGATTAGTGAAGCAGCACTCACGGAGTTGGGCAGAACGCTATGGGCGAGATGTTTTCAAAGTCGATGTCTGGACAAGTTTAACGGGACAGATTAAGGCCCTTGAGACAAAGTGTGCCGAGCTTGCTCAGGATCTGAGTCGTGAAAATATCGAAATGGCTTTACAAGACAGCGAGCGCAATATGCAATGTGGGTTCCAAAAGATCCAGCAAGAGATCGAGAGAACGACACGTGGTATTGAGTAACAGACCCTGATGCAATCAATTTGGCGTCAGACCGACGAAGAGCGCAGGTGTGTACAACTGTTCCGACAATCAAATCCATACGAGAACCAAAAGAACAGAACGCCACGAAGGGTCTTGGAGACAGGAAAGTGGTTCTTGGAGAATAAAAAGTTTTTGGATTGGCGAGAGAACGAAGGCTCCGATCTTCTTTGGCTGTCTGCTAAGCCCGGCTCAGGCAAATCCGTTCTGGCAAGGACACTAATTGACGAGGGCCTGGTTACCTTGAGCCACCAAAAGCAGACTGCGGTCTGCTATTTCTTCTTCAAAGATATTTCCCCATACCAAAGAAGCGCACTAAGCGCCATGTCTGCGATTCTGCACCAGTTGTTCTCAGCATTCCCGTCACTGGTAAAACATGCGCTTATTCCCTATGGGCTCAATGGGAAGGAGCTACTTCAATTGTTTGACGAGATGTTTGACATCCTCTGTGAGGCAGCTGCTGATCCAGCTATTGAACAAGTCGTGTGCGTACTGGATGCTCTCGACGAATGTGATGATGATGACCGAGTCCGCCTCGTTGAAACAATTACATCTTTCTACCACGATGCCATGAAAGCCCCAAAAGATCAGCCCAAGTTGAAGTTTCTTTTGACCAGCCGCCCCTATTCCAATATTCACTCGCAATTTCACGAAGTCATGAAAGAGACCCCTACAATCCATTTGTCGGGAGATCAAGAATCCGAAAGGATAAAAGACGAGATTAATCACGTCATTGATGTCGATATCCCAAAACTCGCTGCTAGAAAAGGATTCGATGGAGAGGCAACAGAGTACCTACTCGAGCAATTACATCAAGTTGACAACAGGACATATCTGTGGCTAAACCTGGTAATGGAAGAGATTCGCCTCAGTGAGCGGCCAGCCAATAAACGGGAACTACGCAAGATTATTTCAGACTTGCCGCGGAGTCTGGTTGACGCTTTCGATGCTATCCTGAAGAGATGTCGGCACAGAGAACTTGCAAGGCAGCTCCTGCATATCATTCTGGCAGCCCGGGAGCCTTTGACAGTTGATGACATGAGGATAGCTACAGCCCTTGCGGGCGACCTCGAATATCGTTCATATGAGGAGATTGGGAATGAAAGCTCAGACGAATTCGAACTGAGAATCAAAAACATTTGTGGTCTCTTTGTGACGATAGATGGTGGCTGTGTATTCCTTATTCACCAAACGGCCAAGGAATTTCTGAGACAGACCAATGACAATATTGATCATAACTGTGGACCTTGGAGACATACTTTCAGTGCGCAAGACTCGGAGACACTCATTGCAACCATCTGCATCGCTCTGCTTTCTTTCACATGCTTCTCTAAAGATCAGCTTACAATCGGGGCTGGTGACTCCGATCAAGCTCGCGACGAAATCTTAGCTTATACCAATGATCATCCGTTCTTGGGATATGCAGCAAAGAATTGGATCATTCACTCCCAAGAAGCAAAGCTGGACAACAATCCAAAATGGATGCTGTTAATGGCATCTCTATGCACCGTAACCAAACCGGTGTTCCAAACATGGTATATAATCTATCAAGGATCGAACCAGAATCTGCTCCCTCGGAAAATAACAAGCTTGAATCTCGCCGCTGCCTTCGATTTTACAAATGTGCTGGGTTATTTCTTGGAGAACGGCGAGGATCCAAATGAGCAAGATAGCAATGGAGCAACGCCACTCGCACGCGCTGCGAAGATGTCTAAAAGGGCTGTGCAGCTCCTTTTAGACGCCAACGCAGACATCAATGCTTATGGGTGGGAGGAGCCCTGGTATGATGATATCGACAGTGTTGTCACTGGAATGCAGTTCATGCCTTTCACAGGCACTCCCCTCACTATGGCTGTCATTTCCCGCGATGCTGAGATGGTCGAATACCTCATCAGTCGTGGAGCCGAAATAAACTTTCCCCCACTGGCTGCGATGACACCGCTCATTGCGTCCATTGTATGCAGTGACTCAACAGACATATGTCGCCAGCTGCTTTGTCATGGCGCGAATGTTTCTTTCGAGACACTGTGGGGGGGATCAGAGACCGTGAAATGTACAGCTCTCCATCTTGCAGCCGGACTCAGTAAACCGTCAATTCTGCGGATGCTTGTTGAATCGGAGACCACCAATATAAATCATCAGACTGCGGTGATAGGGAATGGTGTTCGAACGGAAGGCGACGATGCGGCTGGACCCCGATTGAGTTGTGACACACCACAGACTGAAATCAGCAACTCGCACTTATTCCCACATGATCCCCACGATGGAGGGAAGACTAATGAGCGCATTGAGAATGTTGATACAGACGGAAATTGTGAAAGCGACGAAGACGCCTCCGTAATCGACAATGATAATGCCAGTGAATACTACAGGTCTGAAATTAATGAGGACGATGATGAATCTGATACGGATAGCCAGTGGTCTTACGAAGAAGACACAGGGCTTACCGCATTGCACATCGCAGTTAGTTCTGGACTCGTTGAGAATGCCAAGATCCTTCTTGAAAATGGAGCCGATATGCATATCAAGACCGCCCACGGCTATACAGCCATGGAGCGGGCTCTCAATTGGCCTGTTAGCGACAACGATTCTGATTTCGAGACCCACGCTGCTATTAAAGCCCAGATGGTAGCATTGTTCCAACAGTACGATCATGGAACTCGATCGACGGTAAGCTGCCCGGTTCCAAGATTCTTCCGAATGCTGATCAGTTGCTCTGTGTTAGGGATTGTCCGCACATCGGGCTTGACTCCTACAGCACCGGTAAATAATCCCGCGCATCGCTCGTCGTGTTGCTCACCAGTTTCTGGGTTGAAAACTATAATGGTTGTGTGACGAGAAGGGGGGATTTTGAATGCGGGTAGTTATTTATGATCTTCCGTTATTTTAAGCCTCTATGTACTTTGATATAGATCTTCTACATGGAGAATAGAGTTCTTCGCTCATCAGAGCCGTATTGCGGAAATGACCCGCACAGCTTAACGCCGAAGTCCAAGCTATAAAGTTCAATTAATTACATTTTTTATTACAGTTAGTTAACACGTAAGCTCTTATAGTGTAAATGGCCTTAGTGCAAGTCGTCCAATGCCAATGCTCGACGTCAATGAAATACTGGAAATATGCTGAAGAGAGTACATACGACCACAGGGTGTGGAGAACAGGGCTTCCCGTCCGCTCAGCCGTACTTAAGCCACACGCCGGTAAGTTAGTAGTTAGGTGGGTGACCACTAGCGAATCCTTACTGTTGTATGTTTTTTGTCTTTGTTTTGTTTTTTTTTTTGCTTCTAGCTGTACCTGTAACATAACCATGCGATCCACACAATATCTCATGAATATTTGGTCAGTTTTGTTATGTTCCCAGCGTCCTCTGGTGATTCAGAGACACATAAAGATTAGGATAGGGCATTTTGTTTTACTATCTTTATCTTCACCACGACTACTTTGTTCTTTATACTTTGGTTTGTTACTGCAGTCTAGTACATCCATCCATATTCGACAAAAAAGGGAAATGAATAAAAGAGTGATATAAAAAGGCACAAAAACATACAACAGTAAGGATTCGCTAGTGGTCACCCACCTAACTACTAACTTACCGGCGTGTGGCTTAAGTACGGCTGAGCGGACGGGAAGCCCTGTTCTCCACACCCTATGGTCGTATGTACTTATTGCATCATTGTAGCAACTTATATCGCCATTCTGTAAAGCATTGGTCCGTATGAAGGAAGCCTAAAAGTCTTGGAGTGCGGATAAGGACAGAGTCACGCGGCCGCATTGACCCTAATCGCAATGATTAGACCGCGTCGAAATCACTTATAGACCTAGAACTAGGCACCATTTACGCGTAGTATATAAAGTGAAAGTACCAGAGATCATGACAAGGCTGTATTTAACAATTTGCAGCGATTTCGCTTGGGGCTCCGAATGGAACTGTGGGGGTTCGAGAACACCGGCCAATAGGAACAATCGAACCTTCTTAGCAGATTCTTCCATTAGGGGGGCACGCGACAAGTTGCCCAGTAGGGAAATTTCACGTAGCTGTAGGAAATGTAGCCAACCTTGGAATTTATACGAAACTCAGAAGAGCTGTGCCGGCGTTAGCCACAATATCATCACTAATATCTTGCCAGAGGCTCTCTTAGCTCCTGTAGGGCTACCCTGTTACCTCCATGCGCGGACGTCCTCTGCCGATCTTTGACCGAAACACCTCGTGGCGGGCTGTGGAGTAAGACCACGACCGCCCGTTGGACCCTTGGAGAGCCCTGCGCGCTCATTTCCGTTCGTCTCCTATATTCCACTTTTAGCAGCCTGCGATTCATGCGCTCCTTTTTCTTACTCTCATAGACATCCATCTCCCCCTTAGACGTGTCTTTTGCTGTATCCTCATATGACTTAACGGCCACTTCGCTTCTTTACATGCATGAGCGATGGAATCTTCCGACCGGCTAGGGGGTGTCCCCCACAAACTCCGTGGCCAACTTCTGGAAGCGCTCCTCTTCGCCCTTACTGTCGCCAAATCTCCTCAGCACTATCTTGACCTTGGCTGGGCAGCTTCACGTAAATATCTTTTCTCTGTCATTTTGATCTCCCTCGTGTTGTCCAAATGTTTCCATATCTTCGTCCATTTGAAGTCAATGACGCTTCCATCCCTTCTTTGGGGCCCCACCTTCTTTCTGGTGGATATACTATTGATCCTGGTCGCATGCGGTCTGACCCGATCGTTCGAATGGCGGACTACTCGGGACATTGCGGCCGTGGTCACTGTATTATCCAGGTAAGCTATCGTCGGACCCTGAAATACTCAAATGCTAACGCAACTTTAGTCTCGGTCTCTCTGGAATGACCGCCGCTAATATCTCTTTTTACGTCCAAACGGGCCTGGAGATCTACTGGCGGAGATCGAAAACATTCCATAAGGACGTGTCGGCCAAGACAGTCCTATCAGGATTGTTTGTCGCATTCGTTGTAGAGGGATTGATTATGGTCGGTGCATACTTTGCTACGCCGTATCTATTCCGTGCGACAGATGCGTTCCTGGAGATTTGGGCTTCAGTCTTTTCCGCCATATTCAGTCGCTGCCGTCGCAAGAAACCCTTGCCAGATCCAGAGATCTACGAGGAGATCGCCATCGATGACTACGATGACAGTGACAGCGATTCCGTAGCCCTGCTGGATACACCCAGAGTCCCGCCCGTGCAGAAGACCCATTCGCTGTTGAAGCGTGTCATCGTGATCCTGTGCAGTTCCGTCATCATTTTCCTCTGTCTTGTTCGTCCACAGGATACGGCGTACAGTTTTCTCTCTGAGTCCCTACCTCTCGCACCATTTGGCGGCCCCAAATATCGGCCTGCTCATGTAACTGCTGCGTCGCTACGGGGCTACTTCCCTTTGTTGAAAGACCGTTCCGCTCTGGATTATTTCCCGAAATTTGACTGGTTGCCTGTGGACGAGTCCACAGGTGAATTCCCTGATTGGTCGCCATTCCGCTATCTTAATTTCAGCAGGACTATCCAGGAATCTAAGTATGCACACTACAACCCGTTGAAAGATCCTTTGCACACCCCGAACCTCCAAAACAACATTTTGGAGCCTCTTCGTGAAGCGCTTCACGACGGAAGTGTGAAGATTAAGCATGTCATTCTCGTCAAGTTGGAAAGCACCCGCCAGGACATCTGGCCCTTCCGCTCCGACTCTTACATCATGGACCGCATCAATGGGTCTTACGGAAATGGCAGTATCCCCGAGGACGTCCTAGCCAGACTTTCCAACCTCACCCCCACCGCGGAGAGGTTGACCGGATTTGAAACTGGATTCCGCAAGGATAAAGAGCGTCCAAAGCCATATGGTGGCATCAGTGCGAGCAAAGCTTATACATCCGGTACCTATACCTTGAAGAGTATCACGGGCACTGTTTGTGGTGCCAACCCCATGGCTGTCGAAAACCAGCTCGAGTACATGCACGATATCTATCAACCTTGCTTGCCGCACATCTTCGAAGCATTGAACCACCAGCCGAACACCACCAGCCACGGAGATAGTTGGACTTCCTGGCCTTGGCACACTCAGTGGATGCAATCGCACTACGGCACCTGGGACAAGCAGGAGCTCCTCACTCCTCATCTAGGGTACAAACATATCATGACACGGGAATCAATCAATGATGCTGGGAGGAAGTACATCCCAGAAGAGAACGAAGAAGAAGAAGATCACGGCCATGAGGACAAGGTACTGAAGAATTACATTCGGGATCTGTTTGCCGATGCCAAAAAGAACAACACTCGCCTGTTCCTCAGCCATCTGACCCACAATACCCATACTCCTTATTTCATCCCCGGTAAATATCAGGAAATGATGGGACATGCGAATTCCGGACTCAACGAGAAGTTGAACAGACACCTTAATACCATGCAATACCAAGATCAGTGGATTTCCGAGATCCTGGAGGTTCTCGAAGAAGCCGGCGTCGCAGACGAGACCCTTCTCGTCATGGCTGGTGACCAGTAAGTTTCGCCTACATCAAACACCACATCTAGGCCGCCCACTAACCAGAATCCAGCGGTCTATCACTCCCGAATGACGGGGGTATCACAGCCTTCCATGACCCGCACGTTTCCAGTTTCCATGTGCCTCTGTTTTTCTCCCACCCCAAGATACCTCAAATCGAAGTCGACAGCCCCGTTCTCTCAACACAAATCCTCCCCACCCTCTTGGATCTCCTCATCGAAACCTCCTCAATGGATGAACAGTCCACAAAGATCCTGAACGACCTACTGCCCTTGTATGAGGGCCAGTCAATGCTGCGACCCCTCATCACCGAGCAAGATGGCAAGCAAGAATGGCATTTCTCCACCATGAACCCCGGAGGAACATGGGTTTCCATGCGATCCGCCGCGAAGCCATACCGTCTCGTCGTGCCCCTTGTGGCCGACGCCCCGTGGCGATTCACCAACGTCGTCAAAGACCCACTTGAGCTGTCCCCTGAGGAAAACCTTGATGTCATCACTCTGATTGATGTCGTGCAGAATACTGCTGGCGTTGATGCCGCCAGGTGGCTGACTGAGGCTGCCCATGTGGCTCAGTGGTGGATTCTGGAAAACAGACGCCGCTGGAAATTTGATCCTGAGAACCCAGAGTTCTCTAACGGGTTGATTGTTTGATTCCTTGATTCGAACAAGTGACGCTGTGTATAGTCTCCGACTGACGTCTTTATTGCACGTTGGCCTCTGCTGAAAGAAGGTGATACGAATCCAGCGGCGTGCGGTCCTCGAACCGCACAATATGTATAAGAACGAGCCACTGCACACTGCTGTATATAACTTTTGGGAAGGAAGCTCGCTTCACCGCTGAAGTGATTTACCGAACCCCCGGATCACATCGGGTGTCAGGTAGTTCTGCCTTGTCCATGACATATCAATATATACCCATGTACATGTTTTGGGATGCCGAAACGGGAAATAGAGCAGGCCTGTATTATATATTCCGGAGATGCGAAATTGATTTACGTGCAAAGTGCTTAACCAACTGAAGCCGTAGGATCCTTTGTTCGAACATGAATATCGCTTAGCTTTAAGCATACCAGCCGTCTGACTCTTTTGCCTTTCTCATGGCTCGCTCTTTATTGGGACAAGGCAATGCGGCACAATCCCGATCAAATAGTTAGCAGAGGGGTCTTGAAATGAACAGTCATGAGAATCTCCTCGTAGAAATTTGAGTTGTCTAATTTACTGTCGCTTATCGAAGTTCTGGGAAACGCTGTCACTGGCGAAAACACCACCTATCTCGGCGTGGCCTTAGACCTGGTCCGATTGGCGGCATTGGTGTGTGGGGCTACCCGGCATACGCTGTGATTGGTGAGGGAAGCTTTGGTCTCGCATATCTATATCCCAACGTCTATAAACTAAAGCCCGGGAAGATAGACATCTGGAGAAGGTATCTCTTCTCATTTCGATAGATCCTTTTGCCAACTCTACGTATATTACATTCATATCCTGTGGGAGTTACTAAACAGACGCCCTTTTCGTGATAAATGGACATATTTTGTAGACAAAAAAATCTTAGGGGATATAACAACGAGACCAGGAGAAGATATAATGGTAGAGCGTATGAGAAATAAAATAGAATGCGAAATTTGATGGGGGGAAACAAATGCCAAGCTTGTTCAATGGCCTGATCATTATGCTTCACTATGTTTACCACTGTCCGCAACTTGTAAAACCTCCTCCCTATTTCCTTCGACCCCTTGCACAATATCTAGAGCGCCCGGATCAAGTGATGCACTTTTCCTGAAAGAAATGTAGAAGACACCCCCAGCAACGAAGCTCACAATCCCTAGAGATCCATACATCCATACAAGATAAGGGTCCTGTGATACCGGAGTGAGACCAATACAAATCGCTGCCGCAATACCGATCATGAGCCAAAACAGGGCAGAGATAAAAGATCTCAAGCTGAGACAATTGTTATTAATTGTATTAAGCAGTGTCAGGGGGGACTGTTGACTCACTTTTTTGGGGCGTGTGTGAAGGCAAGTTCCAAGCCAGTTACGATAACAAAAGCTTCGGAGATAGCGACAAATATATACGCAGGAGCCTGAATCCACACGTGTATACTTTTAGTTGGTGATATGTAGATAAAGTGTTGTAACACGCTCGCGTAGACCATGGAGGCTGAAACAAGCAGGAAACCGGTAAAGATGCGACGGACTGGGCTGAAGTTGATTTTGAATTTGCGGAGGAATGGATAAAGCCCCACTAAAGGTATGATTGTGAGCAGATGTTTTGGTCTTATCGTTATGAGGAGACGCACAGTCAAGAAGTGGAATGAAAATACACAAGGCGATTGGATCTAGGTTTTGTAGGAGGTCGTTGGGTGTTCCATGCAGCGCCATTTGACCAGCTTGTGAGATAAGATTGTTCCAAATCTGGATCCAACAAATGAAATAGAATGGAAGAAAGACAAACATCTGGTGGGCTTGTAAGCATGTGTTTGTTTTGAAAGATGGAAGTCCAACCCACTCTGCAGCTTCTAAATCCCCGACGGACGTCTGAAACGTACTGATCTGTGTAGCGAGATGAAGATGCAAATGGGTACTTGCTCAAGCGACCGGCAGCCTCAAGGGATGAGGGCTTTGCATCATGGAAGTGTTTCTCCTGTCGGACAATGTTCAGGACTTTGCATGCATCTATAATGGCGGACCCCTGTGGAAGGACCTTAACATATCGCTTCTGGCCGGATAGGAAAACAATAGCCGAGAGACATATTGCACTGGTAACGATAAGTCTTCGCAATATATCGTGTTTCTTATCGGACTTACATTAATGGAATCAAATATGCAAGCCAGAAAGATGCCTTGGCCTCAACATTAACTGTGATCAAGGGCGAGAGCGCACCGACGTTGACGACCCAGTAGAACCACATGAAGAGTCGCTGTATGGTTAATTCGGGGTCAACAACCACGATCTCACCTGTTTTCAGCGTCTTCAGAACTGGTTCCGCATTCTGGTATTGCTCGGCGCACATGGGGGTCACGTTGGCCTTGATTCCACCGGTTCCCAGGCCAATTATGACCATCGCAGCAACCAAACCGCCAAATCCAGCATTACTGTGAATACCGGCCGGTGTTGCGGTAGCGACCAAGATAGTCAAGCCAATGATGTAGACTCCTAGAGAGATAGTGATGGCTTTGAATTTACCGACATATTGGTCTGATGAACTCTTAGCAATAGTTTTGTAATATTGCTGGGGATATGAGACTGTACCTGCGACGATCGCACCAATTATGGTAGATGCGTAAGCCCAGAATTTGAAAAAGTTTCCGAGGGCTGATGCGACTGCTTGCCCTTTGCCTAGCGCACCGGGGAGGTCTGAGCCAGGAACATAGGGGTTACTAGATAGTGAAAGTAGTTAGACTTCCTCCCCGACATATTCGTTTATTCATCAATGTCGGACTTGACGCACTTAATATAATTCTGCAATGGACCGCTGAGGCCAAAGTAAGTAAACCGCTCGCCAAGCTAATGAGTCCGTATTAGCATGCAAATGTGGATTTCGACGTGTGGTAGTGGAGTAGCACACCTCGACAACAAGGATCAGTAGTGCGACAGGTGGGAATTTGTCAGGGATACGCCGGCGTCCAGCGTGGAGATCGGCTGGCGCCTGGTCAATCTTGTGCATGCCATTTATGTGTTCTCCCCGATCATCGACTGCGACAGAATCCATTTCGGCGGAGCAAGACGTTGAAAATATAATCCTGTACTACTCAGTAAAGATGTAGATGAACGTGTTTAATTTAACCAACGCTCAGTCGGTGGAACTGACCAGACCAACCTGGGGTGGCCCACTATGCCCCCGCAGATAAGACGCCCCCACACGATGCCTATCGGAGCCCTAGATCGGAGCCGAGGTGTCCTTGTATGCCGCCAACCGGAGTCCTGCAGTATATCCAAAGTTTATCGAAGGGTTACAAAGATCATTGACACTGACATATCTTGACTGAGAGACATTTACGATTAACTCCACGTGGCTCATTTAGCATTTTCTCCTTTGGCAAATCCTTTTGATCACCAAGCCAATTGCTCCGACCGATCACGATGTCTACTACACAGACAGCAATTGCGATAGAAGAGGACAGGAAAGAATCACGCTTGTCTATCCCGAAAAGGTTCTTGGATGGTTTAGATCCTGAATGGGTAAATTTATGGGAAAGGCATGGTAGCTCCATGGTGAGAGCCGACGAGGTATCTCTCGAAGAATTTCGGAAAAGTCCCGCTGCATACAGCTTCACCTTCCCAACATGCCCAGGTAAGATTGACTCTGCCTTATGAGAGTTGGTTAGTTATAGCCGTCACCCCAACGCTCACTATAATCAAGGACCAGCCGTGTTTCATGTTGAGGACATAGAGGTCCCTGTTTCGCAACCCGCTGGAAAGATTTTGATCAGGGTCTATACCCCTGAAGGGCCAGGGCCATTTCCTGTTCACTTGAATTTCCATGGAGGTATGGCTGTCTTAAAATTGCAATCCTGGTCGCCAGCACTAAATTTCTGGCTTCTATTGAATTTAGGCGGATGGGTTCTTGGAAATCTCAATTCTGAGGCAGCGTGGTGCCGGCACATGTGCAACAAAGCTCAAATTAAAGTTATAGATGTTGACTACCGTCTCGCTCCCGAGTTCCCGTACCCAACTAGCATCTACGACTCGTGGGATGCTGTGAAATGGGTAAGCTACCCCATGCCTCTTTTATCCTGCTTTACTGACGCAGAATGCGAGTACAGACAATTGCAAATGCCTCTAGGCTCAATATTGATTCGTCGAGTGTTTCTATTGGAGGCCTATCGGCAGGAGGTCAAATGACAGCAGTATTAGGCCATTTTGCCCGCGATGCAGGCGTTGACCTGAAACTGCAGCTGATCATTGTTCCAGCGACAGACATGCGCTACTGTCTAAGAACACGAGAGTTGAACAAGGCCACTTGTCCCTATGAAAGTGTCTTGCTATACCATGATGCACCTTGGGGCCCCTTGGGGAGAGAGCAATGGTTTCTGAAATATTGGTTGGGCGATGATGACGGTACGAGTTCCTTTCTCATTTCCCTCGTGCAAATACCTTCATTACTAAACTAACAATTTTTCAGACGTGCAAGAAAGTATCTTGACGAAGGACTGGATTTGCACACCCGTTCTTGCTCCCTCATTTGAAAACCTTGCGAAGGCACACATTATCACGGCCGAGTTTGATCTTGAACGGGATGAAGGGGAGTTTTATGGTCTACTTATGCAGAATGCTGGGAATGAAGTCACAATGAAGAGATACCCGGGCATGCCCCATGCGTTTGCGCACTACAATCACCCAGAAAGAGGACTTTCGCAAAGCTTTGCGTATATTGAAGATACGAGTCGACTCCTTCGGGAGGTGCATTTTGGCAAGAGGGGAGAATAATTTGAGATGTATATGGCAAAACTAAGCGGTATCAATATATATGTGAGATTTGATGTCATATCCGTCAATACTTCCTGTTATCCTTTCTGGAATTTTACTTCGCGCGAATAGGTCTCATAAGAGGCCCGTGTTTAGACCTCGTGGGCACGTGGTTTCTTTAGCCCTAGCAACTGACCTGTAAGTCGGGCGTGAGCGGCTGTGTCGGAGTGAGCATTTAGTCCACCAGCTTGCGTCAAAGAGAATATGTCTATTGTGCAATTGTCCAAGAGTGATTGGCACTTATAAAACGTGTTGTCACGTGGAAGGTGGGGCTTAGTTGCCTCTCAACCTCGTGGTATTCACCCAACCAAAGTCAACACCCATAACTTTCGAAGATTAGAAAATCCTCAGATGTCAGGCAGAGCTCGAAGGTACATGAGCAAGCGAGATCGCGCGTGTGACTCCTGTCGGGCGAAGAAGGCAGCCTGTCGCATTGATCGATCGCCTCCTTGTTATCTTTGCACACTTCATAGGAAAGAGTGCACATTCATGCAGCCAACGGCAAGGACACGGCAACCGTTTTCCAATACAATATGTCCCGTCGTTTCAGATGATGAGTTAGATCCGTGCTCAAGGTTGCACGAGGTTCCAGCAGTTGGCGACTCGGCTGATGATATTTTGATGGCAATTGATGATGGTGCAAACAATCCAGTTGCCGGTATGTCAGAAGGGTTTACTGGTCTTTTTGACCGGTCTGAAGCTTCGATAGCAGGTTTATTTGACGATGGGACGTGGGCAACTGGATTTAGTCCGGGGAGTTTCTTTCACACGTCCCCACAGTTGCCAAGAGTTCGACAGTCGGCCGATGAAGAATCACCACAAGCTACTTGTCCAGCAGTGCCCACAGAAAGGGAGGGCCCTTCCATTTGTCTTGACACTCAAGGTTCAATGACAGCACAATTACTCGGCAGCACTGGCGACATGGACCCTTTACTGATCCGTCGGTACCAGTACAATACATCTGAGGCTTTTCATTTCAAAAATCTCAGTATCCAATCCGTATCGTCAGGCTCCAACCCAATCCAGTTTTTAATGTCAAAACCATCAATATTCGGTGCCAGCAGGGAAGAAAATGGATGCGACAACGTTTCGACGCTTGAATTGAGGCAGAAACTCGAATCCTTGGTACCAGCAGGTATTGGCCTCAGACTTATCAGTCTATTTGATAGGATCGTCATACCAGAATATCCTATGCTCGTTCCACCAGGTCAACTAAATCCCAAGACCACCGCGCCATACCTCCTTGCAAGCGCATATCTAATAGTCGAGCCCTTCACTAAATTTGACGAAAAACTATGCATTGATCTCGCATACGATAAGCCATCGGCAGTCGCACTTCATCAAATTATCAACGAAGCGATTCCATATGAAGTGCATGCACCGAAGCTATGCATCATACAGACATTGCTTACTTTGGTCATTCGACCTTACCCGAACCCAATTGTGTTAGATAGTGGCTTCAAATGGTCACAGCTCGCTACTCTTATTGCTTGCGCTCACACCCTCGGGCTGCATTTGGATCCAAGCTCTTGGCAAATATCTTCATGGGAAATATTTCGGAGACGGTGCTTGTCTTGTCTCATTTATTCGACAGACAAGTGGCTTGCATTGAGTCTTGGGCGTCCAGCTTTGCTGCATTATGATAACTGGCTCGTGACAAGTCTTAGCCAAAATGATTATTCTATTAGCAGCCTTGATCCTTTGGCTTGGTCAAAAATTATGAAGCGAGCGGAACTCGACTCTCTGCTTGACCGTGTCCTAACCCAATTATAGTAAGTCAATCCGCCTGTCTATTAGTTTGCCCTAATTTTGCGACTAATCCAAATTAGTTCTCCTCGTTCCATCAATGCGTTGTGTGCCGATTTTCAGAAGACCATCGCAATAACTGGTCCATTACTTCAGGATCTCCATTTGTGGCATGGACAAGCATCCGCATCATCGAGCCATTCCCGACCATCAGATCAAGGCAGACCAGTGGGGCTAGAGAGGACGCTTGAAATGGAGTACCATTATATTCATTTAAGCATTTGCAGGGCTGCCCTCAGACCATTCATGCAGCCAACTGTTGAAAGGTCGGATGATGCAGAGTATGCGATGGCACGTGAGCAGGCCCGGATCCGAGCAGAAGTTTGCCTCTGGGCAGCGGTTGAATATATTCACGATTTAAAGCCTGAGGATCTTGAAACTGTATGGCCAGCCTGGAGTGCGACCGCATTCTCATCCATATGTTTCCAGATACTCGAAATGGCCGCGAGCTCCGTTGATCGTAAGGAGGCAGATAAGTGGGTGGCTTGTCTCCGTGACGTGCGCCGAGACATGCGCCTGAAGGGCGATTTTCTACCTTGCCTTCATCTTGGCCTTCTGCGGATTGACTCCATATTTTGGAAGGGGGTGGAGAATGTGTTGCACCTGGAAGAGCATGTTCGGCAAGCCTTTGCATCATGATCAAGCATACCACGTCGTCCTCTTGACATAACCGGTCCGGTCAAGTGATCACTCACCCACTACCGCTAGATGAACTTCTAATACAATAAATTCTTTCTAACAGCTACTCCGACCACGCCAGACCTTTTTGAAGTTATACTACTCCGGCGGGGGTTCTATTGGATTCCAAAACCCAGATACTTGCGAAAGACTCCTTTAAAATTGGTAAAGATGGGAAAGATTCAGCTTCTTAGCCAGAACTCAATATCTATACACGGGTAGCAGAACAGACCGCAGCGATACTTTCACTTCACACCTCTGCACCGGAGCCGTCAGTCTTCGCTTTTCCTCCGCACTGCTCGCCTTGCACGTTTTCTTCCACTATAGCACCTATCCACTGTCAGTTGGGCTTGGATAACTTATTGCCTCTACGGCCTAAGATGGTCGAACACACCGTTTCGAAGAACTCAAATCCAGTGTGTAGTTGGGTATTTCTCTTTTCCTCTGGTCTCCCAGTATAACAATTAAGTGAAGGCTACGGAATGCTAAGCCATTTGGATTATTAGTAATCTCGATGAGTCCATGAGCGCAAAAAACTATCCATTATATGCAAACTTTCCCGGTATAAGAATTTCACAACACCAGAAAACCAAAAGAACACAGATAATACAAGCTTAATTACCCGCGTCTATGCGCGAGCCGTTTATGTGCTCGAAGCTTATCTTCACGCCCAAGTCCAAAGGTTTTGTTGCAGTGCGGACATTTCAGAGCCTTCGGAGAGATATGGGTTGATTTGATATGCCGCCATAGGCACGCCTCACGAGAAAATCCCCCAGAATACGTACAACCCTTCCAGCCACAACGGATCAGAGAGCGCATCACACTGTGATACAATCAGAATACAAGGTTATTGAGAAGGGAGGGATGTCGGAGGAACATACGCAGACCTTGATGCTTGGATTTCATCTTCGGAAATGCTGTGTCTTCCCAAGGCATTATTATTGCCGATAAAGTCGGGAACTTCATTGAAAAAGGGATTGTGCTGGTGGCTTTGTTGAAGTTTCCCGGACGGCTCGTACACATTATTCTGTGTGTCCGTATGACAGGACCAAACTGAGCTGCTATCAGACCCGGGCGAGATGCCATGCGAGATAAACGGGGATGATGTTGTGCTGTATGTCCTGGTTTTTTCGGAAGGTGGTTGTAGTGTGGGCATGCATTGAGAATTGGCAAATGGTGTTTCTGCCGTGGGTGTCCAGGGATACGTTGAGTAATAAATTCTCCACTCTCCATCGTTTGCATGGGGGATGAAAGTGTCTGAGTCCCTGTATGGGTTGCAAAAAGAAGCCATCATGGGAATCTTCGTGGGCAAATAGGATGGTGGATGGTGTTGTCAAAGAGGAAATGGTGGGAATGATATGTCGCTTGAGTGAAATGATGTTTTTGGATAGACGCAGGACCGAGAATATAAGCGGTGTTCGTGCCACGAGCCTTTATCCGCTATTAGGGGCTATGCTTCACCTAGGCTGTCTTCATTCGACGGATACGGGTATACTAAACAGAGGAATAATATTTTGACGCAGCAAGCGGAAATCACAGGTGTGTTAATCGTCGCCTTGGATCTTGGCTGTGGAGTGATTTACACACTCCCAACACGGGCAAGCTAAACTTTGCCGACCCTTTGACGCGATCTCTAGACTAGGTACAAAAAGATACACGTATAAATGCTCGCCCCAAAGTACCATTACCCTTTTTAGGTATTGTTGCATTTCAAGGCTATGAACAGCTTCGCCTTTTAGAATTACCCAGGCACGGGACCCGAAAGCAGGGGCCATAGGGGTCTATGAGGGCTTAGCGAAGAACCTGCATCTGCCCAGGTAATATCAGGCGCTCCTCGCTTTAGACTTATCACACTCACCCACCAAATCTATCTGTTTGCTGACTTTGTTAGCCCTGTTGGAGGGAGTTGATATATGAAATCTGCCTTGTAGTCGATTCTCGCCGACGTATGTTTGAGAAGGGGTTTCGAGGGGCATAGCTTGGACTCTAGGGATAATCCATTTACTGCGGCAGGTAGCTTGTACCATAAGACAGTGCATACGAGAAAGTGAATGGCAGTCACATTAGCTCTGCAGATTTTCTAGAATGTTTCCTGATATGGAACACTTCCAAATCCAGAAGTCATCCACATACAGACTAGTGTGTCTTGGCATGTCTTCTTCCATCGACGGCTAACCCCCGAATGCTTGTATAAACATGCTGATCGCAGAGGTACCTAGCTGAACCATGTCCGTTAATGATCAACTCTTAATTGCCGAGAATTTAGGTTACTTGACGTGGTCCCACCATCCGCAATGCGGTTGACAGGACTAGTCCAATTAAGTAAATGGTAATCTGTGAATGTTTCACCTACGGCTTCACAAATGCACCTTCAAGCTCTCTCCTTCCTTCAGGGACTAGATCGCCCATTCAATATAGTCGCATTTTACATCCGTAGCACTCCAGGACTCACGATAACATGCAGACACATCATCTGCCGAAGGCGGTGACTCTATACTTACTAGTTCCGCCCTACGCGAAAAGACCAGCCCAACAAAAACCCGGGGACCGAGCGGGGTTTCAGGGGAAAGTTTTCCAGGCAACCTAATCATTCCAACACTGCACGACGAATCTCATTTATCTATTTATGGCGTCCAGTCAACCCAGTACCCAGTCGAATCGGGTTCCACACCCCAAACCAGCCAAGAATTTAGCCGTTCGGCCGCGAGAATTCCTGTGGGTAGATTACCAGGACGATCGATCGAAGGGCCGTGAACTACTTCGGTCTAAGCAAGCTTTCGTGAGGACGCGACATCATCGATTACGGAGAGAAAAGCAGCAACAATGCACCGCCGGACCGTTCCCCACTGGGCACTGTCCACCGTCCCATACGGCCAATGCCTCAACCCGCCGTGTTTCAAGCGATACCAGTGGTTCCGATGGCAGTTCAGATCAGTCCCCAGTATTAGTCCGGTGTCTCGAAGCGGGGGTACTTGATGGGGGCCCTGGTCTGGCTTTTAGCACAAATCATAATCCGAATATCTACTTCCATCATTGTGAGTACATATTGGACCTGGTATCGAGCTTCCTATTCTAGCCCAGATTTCCGTCAGAACCTTCTGATGGGCTATGGCTAATACTTCAATTAGATCGAATGCATAGCGCAAGAGCCTGCTTCCCTCTCTGCTCCAGCGATGTCACAGTTTGGTTTTGGCAAAAGGCACTCCAAGATCCCACACTGATGCAAATAAAGTTGTCAATTAGTGCGTCTCATCGAGCTGCAATTTTAGCAGCATCGGGTGCATCTACGACCACTGTGCAGAAGCCAATGCATGATGCGATTCGCCTTCGTGTTGGAACGATCAAATCACTTCAATGCATACTACAGGATAAAACCACAATGTACTCCGATCAAACAGTCTTTATTATTGCTCATATCATTGTTTCAGAGGTAAGAGCCTTGTTCTGTTGATCATGATGAATTTTAAATGCCTAAAAATTGGGTGTTGCTCACAAAATCGATCTAGGCTTTGGAGGCCAACATAGAGGCCGTCGACACGCATATGAATGGCATGAAAAAAATAATTGATGCCTTGGGCGGGATGGATATGCTTGACCATGGAACACTTGCTATGGTATATAGGTAAGAGGCAACGACATCCCATATAGATGACTTCCACTCATTCTTTTTCTGTCGGCGCAGCTGCCAATTTTTGCGAGGCATTATGAGCAACTCAATGCCGATGCTCGACATGTGCGCGAAATTTCAAAGGAGAGTCCTTAAAGAGTCTGCTTTCTTCAAATCCAAGAATCGATTTTCAGAAAGCTCCGCTCTTGGTACTCGCTTCTTCGACGCTTCTTGGTCTACGGATATTCACCCTACATTTAAGTCAATAATTTCCTCATTCCAGCAAATTATATCTTACTATGAGAGTTTTGCCAACGTGGATGTTCAACCGATGTCGGTTGAGAATGACTGCTTACTTTTTTTGTGTTACCGATTAATGTCTCTCCCATTTCAGGTTTCACTTACTCCCTTTGAAGAGACCTTGCGGCTCTCAATCATGGCCTATACTTGTGTCCGAATGTGGACGTTATATGGAATCCCATGCCTAGAACGTCTTCTTGAAATGCTGCGGAAAAGTCTGCTTACGAGTCTTTCTACCCTTCAGAGTACCGCGCCTGATTTGCTTTTCTGGATCCTTTTCACAGGCAGTCTTGCATCGAAGTCAATGAAGTCTCATTCATGGTTTTTAGCACACCTGACGGATGTTGCAGACCAATTGTCATTACGAGAATGGGATCGTGCTGTCTCGTTGTTGGAGAAATTCTTCTTTAAATGTCGGCCTAGTGATGAGCCGGCGAAAGAATTATGGTACTCTACTTTCGGACTGGACCTCGTGATTGTCCAGGAACATCAGAAATATTAATTTGAGGGAGCACTGTGAAGTGGAAATATGATACCAAATGAACGTTAATTCCAAACGATACGCCTCTTTATCACTGTTGCCATGGCCTGATTGTTCCTCCTGCTTATTTTAGGTTGGATTGATTCGAGGTGGGCTCCACATATCCGCTTTTCCGCGCGCCATAGGTGATGCACTAGAATTCAGCTTTGCATGAGTGCCAGGAGCAGCTTTAGTTGAACGAGACTAAGTACATGTAACCAATAAGACTAAAATTTCTATCAAACCCCGAAATAAACATCAAATTCCACCGGTCCGTACTTGGAGGGCCATATCGATATAAGTCAGATAGAGATTGGCTTGGACCTTCCTGAAAATGGAAGAAGTTTGCTATGACTATTCACTTCTACTACTGGCTACCGAAATAATATGAAGACTCGGCAAAGTTGGCAGAGCTTCTAATTTCTGTCTATTTTTAGTAGTATACTCCGGCCGGTGTTAGCCTTTAAAAAATATCGTATTGCCGTATCCTAGACAACACTGCATTGGAATCAATAATAGACATGAGCGAGGACTCGAGAGAGCCAAATTAACACCCACAATCGTGGGGTTTCAACCTCCGTTTCACCCATCTGTCGTCCTTCAATTGGTCAATAGGATAATAGGGCTGTTTGTGCTCCCATCTGTTGGTTTCGAGCTACTTTCTGGTATCGAACGAGTCATGCCGATAGAGCCTCACCTTCATCTCACAAAAGCAATACTCTGGGGTTTTTTTGCTTGTAAAAATTGTAGGAAGTGAGAAGCCAGAATATACAAAGTGAAGATCGCATGAATGACATAACATATGGCGTTGAACTATCCGAAGAATGTCATAACATCCGGAAAGGATAAGCGCTCGCTCCATAGCAATTCAATGCAGTTTCGCTTGGGCCTTTTCATCTGCTCCTCGGAAGCATACGATCGTCCGCAAAGATCATTTTCAAAGTGACTGATCAGCACTCTCAATTCACCCGATATAAACATCCGGCCACGGGTCATCCTCTTCGATGAATGCATGTTGCATCTTCATATCGTCGCCATCCTGCATATTCTCCCAGAGACTCCATAGCGCATATGTCCAACATTTCATCCATCCGGGGAAAATATCATACTGATCGATATCCGGGAATGCTTCAAGAACCTTCACATATCTTAAGGGCTCATGGAAATTCTCTGTTTCAGTTTCCGCCACAGTTGCATCTTTCAGCGTTTGTAGAGATTCTTCATCAATTATAATGCACATTCGAAACTTGGTCCATTTATCTCGTATGCCTTGCGCATCCACCCATGTTCCAAAATGAGTGCGAATTTCGTCGAGAGATGCTCCTTGGAATTGTGCAGGGTCTTCCATAATCGTCGATCGGTACTTAGGCCAATCTTCGGAGACATAATTTCGAGGACGATCAGCGCCAGCGCTCACAAACTGCTTTTTAATACAGGCCTCGATGAACCTGATAATGTCTGGGAAAGAAGCATTCGATTCGGCAGAGTAGGTCGTGCGATAAATGACATATCCCCAGTCTGGAAAAACTGAAAGTCTGCCATGGAGTTCTTCCATATTCGCAACTGGTTTAGGGTAGGGTGTAGTCGATGCAAGTGTTTTCAATCGGATTTGGTGGTTTCGCGAAGGAAGAGGATGTGAGGAAGGGAAGTTCTGAGTCCCGGCGTGTTTGCCTTGTTATACACTAAGGGTGTCCATGCCAAGGCCAACTAAAGCCAACCAGATTTGCTAAGGGCAAGTTCCGAGGCCCCCAACATGATCATGGGTATCGATGCCAAGCGTTAGTTAAAATTAAAGCTTTTTACGATGTTTTTAGAGCTTATTAGCTAAGGAAGAAGAGAGATAGACTAGCTTTATTTTTTTTAAAAAAAATGCCTAGTAGAAGCTTAGAAGGCATCAGATCAAGCAAAGATAGATACGCTAGTATTAAGCATAGGAAGTCGTTTAAAGGAAAGGTTGTGCGGAAGGCTAAGGGGTATTATACAAAATATTAAGCAAAGTTTCGAAAGTACTATTATTAAGCAACCCTGAAATTTAATTATATTATTATAGACTATAAAATGGTGGTGCTATATACTGGTGACATCGATTTCCGGGAGCACTGTATGGTATCATCTTGAATACTAAAGGGCGAAGACTGCTAGCGTAAACTATGTGCTGCATTTTTCACACCTACGAGACGAAACCCGCGGGGAACAATAACGAAATATCAGAATGTAAATAATGGAATACAAATGACTGTGAAACCTGCCCTTAGAGGTCTCAATCACGGCGAGCAAGGTCTCGACGAGATCCTGGTACGAGTTTACCAGATCCTGGTAGGCATTTTGCGCCTCACGTAGACGGCGGTTGAGCACCGTCAGCTCCGCGAGGAGCTGGCGCACTTGAGATCTTTCCACGGCATCACTTAATAGCATAAGGTAGCAAATCTCGGTGAGCGTTATCACGTAGTCCCAGACTTAGCGTATGTAGCCTTCGATGACTACTATATTAGCACGTAGAGTTGCGAGCCGTTGTCGATAGGCGGGATCGGGGACTTATGCATTGCCGATAGGGCGTCTAGTTCGTCAGGGGGGCATTCGTTGGCCAGATCCGAATAAACAACGGAAACCATTTCCACCCCAGTGGCAGTTGCCACAATGGGTTGCACCGGGAGTAACAACACAATGAGCTCATGGACCATCTCGTTATAGGCAGTGCCGACATAGGATGATTTGAACGAGCCCAACGACTTGAATCATTGCTTGTTCCACATTCGCCCGCGAAGTCCTAATAGAGCCTTATAGCTTTTCTCCTATCCATGTGACTGTTCGGCCGTATCGTAGATTTGCGAGTCTCTTTGCTTTTCGAGGAGCATAAGGGCTTGTGCTAATTCGGATCTAATAGCGTCGCCATGCCAGAGAACGATAAATCCCCCACGCATGATCGTGTATCGTGCAAAGTTGCAGGACTCACATCTTGCTTGTTTCTTAGACCGAGGCATATTTCGATGTCTGGATCCGAGTCCGAGTCCCACGTATCTAGGGAAGAGTCTGCGGCGCCGGCCAGAGGGAGTACACGATAGAGAACCCATCCTTGTCCATGATCAGCTCGACATTCCCGCTGTCCATAGCAGGCATCGGTGGCGCGACACGCCAGTTGGGGATCGGCCAAGATGCGCAGAGGTCGGTCTCAGCATTGGTGTAGTAAGCAACGAGAGAATTGGCGACCTGGAGGATGTCGCCTGGGACATCAACCGGCGGATGATGAGCGGTCCCCCGGTGAGGAACGATCTGATGCAGATTTCATCGTCGGAAGCCGTGTCCGTCACGGTTTCATGCAGTATTCGTAAGGTAATTGCGACAGAAATTGAGGATTTGCATCTAATACGCCTCAATAAATGGGTAGGAAATAGAGAAGTGGATGTTACCTTCAGTGCTATTGATAAAATGCTAGGGAGTCTACACAGGAATATACCGATTTACTTATTTTTGTCCCCCTAATTAGCCTCTCTTTTTTCACCTCTTTTTTGCCCATTTTCGAGTGCCTCGGGTTAATCATATAAAGATAGGGGTATGAAAGGACTTATTGGTTATGACGGTACGGGCTAATCGAGACATATGAATATAATGTAGGCAATATACAATACTTAATTAGGCCTTAGTAAAAAAAAGGGGGGAGGTAAGCTTATGAAAGTGAGTAGTCCGAATGAACAGCGGAAACTATTTCCACCCTAGTGGCAGTTGCCACAATAGGCAGCACCGGGGGCAACAACACAATGAGCCTAGGAACCATCTAGTCGTAGGCAGTGACGACATGGGACGATTTGAACGAGCCCAACGACTTAAACCACTGGGGACTAGTAGCGCCTATAACTAGTAGCTACGGTGGCTTGGCCCTACTAGTACTCTTACGGTGACTTCGACTACAGCCTATGTCTACACCCCTCACCAGAAGTGCTATAACTGTTCGTTCGACCTGATATTTACTTGATTTGCGTTACCCATACTAACCCAATATCTAGGCGGGGAGGTTGGCCACGTTTCCCGTCAATGCAAGTGTCACGGCCATAAAATTCCTAGCCCGTCAAAATGAACTAGATCTACTAAAAGAGAATCATTTTTTTCAGAAGCGAACATGCTTCAACGGGTTTCGCCTAGAAAGCACTACCCCCTACTATATACAGAGTAGTGTGATAGCCAATTAAACCTGTATAACACCTAGAAGCCCCCTTGAGGAACCTTCTCATGTTGATCCGTCCCTTCAAATGGGTGAATAAATCCTCGCCGTCTCATACAAAACAATTCCATCGAGGGCTTCCACGAGTCATTCCCCAGGTCCATAGTGCCGGCCGTGACGGTAAGCATACTCTCGTACTCTGGGGTCCCCGTCGCAGTCGTGTAGATGGGCGAACTGCAGTTTGAACAGAAATGTCGATGAATCGTATTCTTTGAACCTGGTGGTTTATCGTCGTAGACTTTGAGAACGTCTTCTCCGCTGATGATTTTGAAGTTCTGTCGAGTATGAGTATGGGAGTATTGCAAGAAGAAGAAAGAGTTTCTAGGAAATTTTGAGCCTGAGCTTACCTCTTTCATATACATGCTATTTGCCATGAAGACGGACCCGGTGGTTTTGCGACATGTGTCGCAGTGGCAGATAATGTTGGAGATTGGTTGTCCCGTCAGTTCGTATCGAATTTTCTCGCAGACGCAGCTGCCTGTAATCCCTGGGGTTGTCATCGTGAGAGCAGGTTGAACGGGGTTATTCGCGCCTTGGTTTGTATTTGACCTGGGTAGCTGTATATACTTCATGTTCTTCACACGGCCCCTGCCCCGCTCTTATATGACAAATTTCAGGCGTCCAATACAGCTCGTTGGAAATTCCACGTCTCGGAGTTTAACTGGATAGAGTCATCGAGAACTTTCTGGTTCTTTCCAGAACCTTATCGACTGTTCTACATCAAAACTATCTTTCTTCATACCATTTGCTGCAAATGGTTTAACATCCGCGTAGCAATAAGTGAAACAAATCTACCACGGGAACAACCATCTTTGAATTGACTATATTTGTAGCTAATAGTCGAGATGCCTATGACCTGAACCATCCTATACCGTTGAGAATGAATCATCGTGACTCATCAGCTCCCTGTAATTAACTAGCATGCTGGTGACATGTACAACCAGTTAGTCATCCACCCCGGTGGGGCTTTGTCCGATAGGACGGCAGTCTATTACCGCCATCAGGCCAAAACGACTTCTGCCGGCAGTTGGTAGGAAATTGAGCATTTGCATCTGATACGACTCAATAGATGGGTAGGAAGTAGAGAAGTGAATGTTACCTACAGTGCTATTGATAGAATGCTAGGGAGTCTACACAAGAATATACCGATTTACTTATTTTTGTCGCCCTAATCTAGCCTCTCGTTTTTCACCTCTTTTTTGCCCATCTTCGAGTGTCTCGGGTTAATCATACAATTATACGAAGGTAGGGATATGAAAGGACTTATTGCTTATGACTGTACGGGTTAATCGAGGTATATTGAATATAATGTAGGCAATATACAATACTTAATCAGGCCTTGATTTTCTTTAAAAAAAGGGGGAAGTAAGCTTATAAAAGTGAGTAGGTATAAAGTCGGTATAAAAGACGGTGAAGAATATATATTCGCAGTAAATGACAGATGTGGTTGAGTATTGTCACATAACATATGGCCTGGCGGCTCAATTGTGTGGGATAGGGTACTCGGTTGTGTGTTTCCAAGGAAACATAAGCAGGTTCTGGGCATTGAGGAGATTGATATACTGTGCCAATACACTCACCATGGCAAGTAAGTCCTCACGAGCATCCGATTGATTGGTGTTTGTCTCAACATTGAGGGTGATGAGATCATTGATTTTGCGATGGCTGTCGCGGAGGTATTCCGTACCCACGTATCCTAGAAACTCAGCGGGAGTGGAGACGAGCTTTTTATAAAGAACGACCAGATGTTTGAGATCGAACTCAGGGTACGAGGCAGCGATCTCGAGTATATTGTCAAAGATGTAATATCCCAGAGTGCGAACCTCGCTGTTGGCGAAAACCATGGCAGCAAAATAAGAGTCCTTTGCTCCTGGCTTTGAAGAAGCCCGACCACTATGTATTGCTTGGACATTGTCTGAAACTCCTGACCAAGTCTTATCCGTCTGATATAGGGGCAGAATGGGTTAGCTCTCTTCGCAAAAGTTTCAAGGAGAACCGAGAGACATACTTCTTCGTGGATCTCTCGAACAAGATCCTTCACCTCTTTGGTCACCCCAGTTCGCTGAAGACGAAGTGAAAGACTTTGAGGGCCGGGCTCGGGGGTTGAAGCATCCCAAAGAATGACTTCAGTGGGTTCCTTCGTCTCCAACTGACATTTCCAAACCTTGTTTCCAAGCCAGCGCAGCTTCTCCAAATCCTCAGGAATCACATTTCCACAAGGTGCTGCAGGATGGTGCTCAGTCACCCGACCATACTTTATGGCTAGATGCTGAAACTTTGAAAGAAACACCGTGCCATCAGGCTCTTGTGTTCTGTCGGGGATCTTGTGCTCAGGCGCTGTGTACTACACGATATTAGCATTAAACATGGCAAAAAGAGTCAAATTAGCAACGGCATACAAGCAATGGCTCTGCTGGAACAAGGTGATACAGGTGATCACCCGTGACTAGCGCATGCGTCTGGAGAGAGCGACATGGAAGCGTGTCCCAGAGAATGTCCACTAATGCAGAATTCAATTTATTCATTCTCACCGTGACAGTCACATCAAACTTGGGCCACTTGATTCTGAGTTCACGCAGTGCCTGGCTTTCATTGTGCTGGTCCATGATGAATAGAATATATAGCGATACTCGATAGAATTGAAGGGTAGATTGAGAGACTTTTCGGGGGGAGTATCGTCAAGCCTTGCCTTTTATAGTTGTCGAAGCATACTCTATAGTAAGGGAAAAGAGCTATTGGCATACAGTGACGTTGATGTCAATGTCTGCTGATGTGGTACTACCCAAGTCCTAAACTTGCCGCGACTTTTGTCGCAGCCTTTGACACACAGAAAGAGTTCATGGGTAGAAATCAAGTTATGCGATAGTAAGCAATTAAATTTGTCGACATTCAGTATGGTTACACAGCATTAGTATGTTCACTGCGGCGTTGGAAATTGAAGTTGAGCAGATTATCTCACAAGGAAGGTATTGATTTGCCAACGTCCATGCAGGCTTTTGAAATTCCTTTCTCAGTTTGGCACGATCAACAGAGGAATTCACCTCTTGAGTGACGAGCGCTTTTTTCATCTAGAATACAAGATTTTATTTTCTCATGCCCCAATTGAGTCATTTTGAATACGCATTATAAGTATTGACGAGATATCTTTTAACATAGCAGCCCCTGGCAGATCTCTAACGAGCACCTAGTTCGTTGATTGTGCTGCAATTCGGAAACTAATTTTGAAATGATCGCGGAACACCCCACGTAGCAAAGTGATACCGTATACATCAATCATGTTTAACAAATCTTGAACTCAAATCCGATAGCCGACTCATTGAAATATCATGGCAATTTCCCATGTTTCCTACCCTATCTGTCAAACTCTACGGCCCCCCTTTCGAGTACATTGCGTAAGTATATGCGCGACACGACAAATCGGAGCAAGCACGGGCCTCAATGATGATCGATCGACGGCGTTGGAACCTTGGAATGGCATGCAACCTACAACTTCTGCCAATCCTCCTGTACATTATAGTCGTCTGTAGAACTCCTTAATCGGAAATTATTGACGTATGGTAATATATCCGGTTTGAAAAGTATTACCCTAGAAGACGCATGGCTTATGTCAAATGTTGCTGTAGATGTCGCCGGTGCGGAAGGTGGCAATGACCGGGTGGATTGGAGACTAGTATTCCTTACTACCTCACTGATCGGGTATATTATATAGCTCCAGACTATCCCAGCTCTCATTCCCCCATACCGAACTGAGATCAACAACCGAACCATTTTTCATACTTGCAGACTTCCCTCCGCCATATCATTGACCACAAAGCGTAATGGAGACCAAAGAGAATGATCCATTCCGCAAAACTTGTCTCGTACCGTACCCGAAATTGGACGAGCTTCCACCAAGTCTGCGCGATAAACTGAATATTTTGCCGTTTCGTCGCAACATTCTCCTGACTATCGCAAATTCGCACGGTCTTGCACCCCATTTGCTGGATCTCATCGGCGCCTGCTTCGATGGTACTCAGCGCGGATTGCCCACGCTTGAGTGGCAGTTGATTGTTTTGCGGACTGCCACGAACCTCAAAGCGAAATACGAATACGATGTGAATTTGCCAGTTGCCGAGGTCCACAACATGCCCCAAGAGAAAATCGACAATATTGCTTCTCCTACTTCAGTCATCCAAGACAACACCCAAGGCCCGTGGACAGACCGAGACAGGGTTTTGCTACGATTGGTTGATGAACAGTTAGCGAACTATACAAATGAGGAAAAGACGGTCCGGGATGCTGTGGAACTTCTTGGAACGGATATGGTTGTGGAGGTGATCATTGTTATAGGAATTTATGCTTTATTGGCTCGGGTGATCAAAGGGCTGAGAGTGGATGATGATGCGGAAATTCCAGGATTGAAGGAGAAGCTTAAAGGCGCCATTACGGCTACTAGATAGATTGTGGCTTGAGTTCCACGTCCTTTTGGCTCTCAGGGGCATGGGACTCTGTGAAATAAATACAGGTAACCAATCGAGATCAAAAACTCAGAGTCAGGATCCGAGGATCAATTTCGGAAGGCCCATAAGCATCGCCTATTTCTAAGAAAAGATCTAGGATGTAAAGCGATTATAAATAGGTGACCTTGTAGCGTTGATAGGTAGAGACGTTCTCAGAACGCCCCTGCGAGAGTGTGGTCTTCTGAGGTCCCTAGGGCAGGCTCGTTCCGAACCTAACTTGTTCACTGACCTGGAGATCAATCATCAATGTCAAGCAGTTTCATGGTGAGTTAATTACTCGGTATAACGAGATGAGCCCATCATGCCAGGGGATAAGAAGGCCGTCTTTCTTGCCATCAGATGACCTAGATAGGCTTCTTCCTATTTGGCGATCACAGACCATGCTTCGGATGGAGAGTCACTGCGTGAGTCTGTATGGCGGTTTGGCAATCCTGAACCGCCAAGGCATGCATCCAAGTACAATCGAATTCGAAATTGGCTTCCACGCTCGACATACAGAGTTTGTTTCTAGAATCCTAGATCGCAATGTGCAGGCCAAATACGATTACGCCAAGAATAATCCTTGCCCCCGAGAAATTTGGTGGTAAGGTCTTTTCTTTACAAAGCCCACGATATACCTAGCGTAAAATACCCATGAATATGTAAAGTAGGGATGAGACTATTTAGAAGAAACTGTGACAGAGATGTCGGTGGCGGTTTTGATGCTGGTGGATGTGAACAAGGCCAGAGTACGTTTGTCGAGTGCGTACTGTAGCAAACTGCCGTCGGGTGAGACTTGGACTTTATATCCGCTGGGGAAGGTGGATGGGGGCAGAATAATTTCGGTAGGCGCGTCAATATTGGGATCAGACGTAAACTGCAGCTTGAAAGTGGTCGAGCTCTCAGAAAAGCCGAAGCTGATGGGAGTGCCAGCGATGGCGGCGGGGTATGCACGGCTGTAGTGCTTCGCCAGTTCAGGATAAGGTTGACCAGATGTGCCATTGTACAGGTTCTCGTACGCCCAGCCAATCCAGGAAACCATATTTGCGTCGGTTGCCGCCATGGCATCTGTCAGGCCTTGCATCTGCTTATCATCGCCCATCCAGAACGTAAGCTCGGTCAGCACACCGGCGGTCCTAAGGCGCTCATTGTCCTTGTGGCGGTTGTTGAGCGTGGTGGAAATAGAGCCCAGCTGCGGCGGGCTGTAGTAGTGGAACGAATGCACCGACTTCGAGCCGTCCCCGAGAGGGACGTTGTTGAAACCCGATAAGACGTCCAGGGTAGCGCCTTCAAACCAAATGAGCGTGTCATTGTCCACAGTACGGATCTGTTTCGTCGCGCGGTTCCAGAGCCCTTCTAGGACCTTGTGGTCGGCAACACCTGGCACTAGCAATGTCGGATCAGCCCATGTGTCGCCCACCCACGGCTCATTCAACAAGTTATAGCCGACCACGTTGGTCGTCTTGGCATACTCCGACGCCAGCCTTTTCCAGTACGCCGCAAAGGCATCGCCAAGCCCGTCGTAGTTGTTGTATAGCCGCCCAAACGCATTGCCCACCGCCACCGACGTGTAACTCAGAGACCAGTCAACAGTATCACAAAGCGACTGCGGCGATGGGAAGCCGTTTTCGTCCACAGTGAACGGTGTCAGCTTAAGGGGGAACGGATACATCTTGCTGCTCGATACCCAGTCCTCCTTAACAAACCACTACAAAGCCTTGTCAGTATCAACAGTGCCAAGATGCTATTATCTCTACTTACGTCAGGTACGCCGTGGCCGCATAACTGCCGCGACAGGCAGTCCTGATGCGCGTCCACCAAAACATAGAGGCCATGTTCCTCGGCCATCTTGGTCTGCTTCTTCATGATATCGAGAAATGTCTGGTTGTACGACCCACGCACAGGTTCTGCACCGGCCCAGCTGTGGCCCAATCGCACGATGTTCAGACCCAAGTCGTGCAGATTTTGGACATCTTGCTTGCCAAACGACGAGACACCTGGCACCCACTCTAACGGCCGATGCCACGGCGACTCCTTCATAACGACGTTGGTTCCGTGGAAGAACCGCGTACGGTTGAATTCGTCGACAATCTGATGCGTATCTTGGTTCACCTGGCTGATACGCGCCATGCCTGGATGAGCCTTGTACCAACCCTCGGCATCCTGAGCTAACACACCCGCCAGTAGTGTGCCGAGCACCGCTAGCAGTGATGATGCAGCAGCCATGGGAGTGAACAGCATTTCAATGAAAGGACAACCAAGTCAATCCCAGGTGAGAAACGGGAAAAGAGACGGAATGAAGGAGCGTTCAAACGATAAAAAAAACAAGGCAACACGGGGAGAGTATAAATCCCCTGTGCTGTTTACATAAAGCAGGGTTACATCTTGTCGGTCAAAGTGGAGCCGAAATCTTCCTAGTGTCAATGGTGTATTCAACACCCACATCTCACTAATCCCTAACTAAAGAGTTTTGGGTAGTAGAGTTGGTAGAGTACAGCGAGTCAACTGTAGACTATTTACAGGACAATATATAGGCACCCCATCGCGGCCGCTCGTGAAATACAGGTGCAGCCAGTCACGTCAACCGAGTTGGCGTCAACGTTATTTCGCTTCAGCAGCATCGCCATCACCGCGATATGACCCCGCTCAGCGGCGGGTGCTAGCGGCGTCTCCTCAAGACAGTCGAGAGAGTTGCATGAACGTGTTCATGCTCCAGCAGAGCGGCCACGGTGCCTACGTGGCCCTCTCAGCAGCACATGCCAAAGGCGTGTCACCCTTGTATTCGGCCGAATTAACATCGATGGAGTCTTGCTTTAGGAGCAGTCGTACCACTATAGTATGGCCCCGGGTTGCCGCATGGGCAAGAGGGGTTAACTCCGTGGATATTAGAGCATTATACATAGCCCTCCTCTATCTCGGGCGCCTACACCAAAGTAAGCATCTTTTTTTTGCAGGACAGCCATTCTCGCCTGCAATTCTGTAAGAGAAGGAGAAGAATGCCCTTTTGAGTAGCCTTGCGTCACATGGAAAGACATGAAGAGCCGAGGTTTTGAATGAGGTTGTTCTGAACTGCGAACTCGAACACAGGGATAGTGGGGAACCTGTGGTTCTCCGGAGGGCTGATTGGACACGGTCGTTTGGCGGTTTGCAACTGCGATCCCACGAGCCTTCCTGGCATCGAAGCTAGTTACTAATTACTGTCTGTCGTGTAGAAGGCAGGAAAGCCATCAAATCCTGAGAAAGCCGTTTCTCAAGTAAACAAGGCGAATATTGAATATACTGTTGATATTAGGTACATAGGCATGCTCACTATCCTTCAGCGTCTTGAGAGCAATTGCTGAAATCTTGTTACGTGATAACTTTGTGATGATTGTACAGGCGACATGCGGTTCGGAACATCCACCTTTTAGCTTTACATGGGTGGATGAAAGGGCATTTAGGTACTGCCACACGCCCTGGAATACCTGGTATTGCTCTAGCCCCCGGTGACCAGAACTAGAATTCTAAAGACCATGTAGACGCTCCTGGGAACCTAGTACGTGCCTCTGTGGTCACAGACCCGGGGACCCTTCATAAACCACGTACTCACCAAGCCACGGCGTCAAGGTACAAACTAGAATTTATATTTATGGAAATTTATACGGATTTTCGAGCCAGCTTTCGACTTGCCTTCTCTTTGGACTCCACTGTTTTTCCACATCTGATTCCGCATCATCAAACACTTCTTCTTCGTCAGCGCCTTCCAAGTCCAGCCAAGAATGTTGGTATATGGGTCTTTCGTTGCGAGAATACCCTGTCCATCTTAGCTATTCGAATGTCCTACATGTGGTTCCTTCCGAAAGTAATTGCGAATAGAAATCATAGTTATAATCATCAGGCCTAGCCAAGGTCCTGTTGACTGGTTTATTTGATGCTTTGATAGGATGCCGGGTAGTTTCTGCTCCAGAACCTCGAATTGAACTGCTCTTTGTCAAAATCCATTCCCAACATTCGTACAATGAGCGGCACATTGAGCATGTTGTCGGACTGGGAGCTCTGTATCGCAAAGCTTTGTAAACCCAAAAGGCTTCCAAGCCCGGATTGGAGGCCGATCATGGTCTTCGCAAGTTGTGATGAAAAGCAGCCGGCATTCGTCATCACGACGTATCGATTCACGTCTGTGTTTTTTCGGTCCAGGCAGAGGCTGGAAGATCCAGATCCATCATTCCTGCTCATATGTCACGCAAGACAGAGTTTGCCAGGTCTGTGAGGATTACACCAAGTCAGAGTCTGCCTAGCCGAGGCTGTCGATTTGCTAATAATGCAATCACTGAACTCTTTCTTGCAGAGATCGAATCAAGAACAGCAAAAACGGGGTTCCACCAGGCACTGACAAGGTTACACCCAATATCTGGATTGAAGAAGGTGCTGCATAGAAGAGAGCGTAGACCCCACGTATTGGAACTGAGCGTCATGTATTTAGGAAGCAATTCGCTAAGATCGTTGGGAAGATCTGGAATAGAAACAGAGGAATCCCCGACAGGCTACTTTCGTTCCTGTCGAGAAATTTGTTTTGGAAATGGAAGGAAACTGTCCTCCTCCTCAGAAATGGCACGTAGAGTACTCCAGAAAGGGCGACTGAGCACTGAGCGTAAAGGCTATGGTGCGCACAAAACCGAGAGAGGTATTTGAGAGCGGTCACCGATAATGGCGGCTCTGGCTTGGCGCCCACAAAAGCCTGTCAATCCAGCATGCTTGCCGACACCGACCACGGTGACAAATAGACATGGGGTCAGCACTAGCAGAGAAATGAGGGGAAGGAAAGATAAATAATAAAGATTACGGATTACTAAGAAAGGGAGCCTTAGTTATATCCCGGCTCGTTTTGACAGCAAAACGGGGTTGTTCAGTCCTGCCCCCTGGGACAGTTTGGACTTTGAGACATCCTACTCAACAATCAGCTCTCACCATCTTGCTCTCGATATTTCAGTAGCGGTATGAATGCTGAAAGCAGGACTAAATTTAGCTGTCCTCTCAGAATTTTGTTGATTCAGCGGGGATAGGTCTTTTACACCAAATCTACTAGTGACACGGGATAGACGTGGCGCCCTATCACCACCGTTGGCGCAGCATGCCCCTCAGCCGCATTTCCCAAATGAAGTGTTTTCTGACAGGGTGGGCGTTAGGATGCTTTTTCATCTGCGGGGAGCAGAAATCAGCCATGCAATATAAAATCCCCACGTCCCCAGTATGTACCGCAATCGACGACCCAGGGAAGCTTTTGGAAGAACCGCGAGTAACTCGCAAGGACAACCCCACCCGCGGACTGTGATTCTTAATAATTCACACTACTATTGGTAAACCACACAATGTCTGCCCCGGGCGAGAACGAGTACAACCTGCAGGAGGCATGGGACAGGGCATGCACGTCGTTCGCGCAGACTGCGAAAGTTGACCTCACCACTGCGCCAAAGTTCACTGTCGATCAAGTCCTTGACCAGATCCGAACAAAGCAGGATGAAGACGACGAGCGAAATAACAAGTATAAGACTGCGAAAGATGTGATCGGCAAGACGTTGAACTTCGTCATGGTCCTAGGTGGCATAGCCGCCCAAGGCGCCAGTATGGTAGGTGGCCAAACTGGTCAAAAATATATGGAGTAATGGGTGCTGATGGGATGATTTTAGGTATTTGCTCCTAGCAGTCTGTGCTTCAATGCGATTTCATATCTCATTAGCACCGGAGCAAAGTACAAGCGCATTTTCAGCAGCCTTTCCGAGCTGTTCCGGCGCATTTCCGACGTGTTGGAACGTTGCAAGATCTATATGCGGCTTCCTGCTGACGCAGTTGACATATCACTTCGTAAGATCATCAACGAGGAACTGGTGTGCTTTGTCGACATTTGCGCGTTGTCCATCAAGGTGTTGAAGGGCCATAAAGTTTTTACCGCACTGAAGGTATTTGCATTTGACAGCGACGAGGGTGTGAGTGGCCAGCTAGGTCGCCTGGCAATGTTGGTTGAGCGTGAGTCTCAGATGCGCGCAACTCTGGGCTTTGAGTCGCAGAAGACAAGTGAGAGGAATATCCTTGAGAACAAAGAAGGAACCAAGAAGATCAACGCCACCGTGGACAAGCTACTTAATTTCGAAAAGAAGAAAGATGCAGACAATGTGGTCAAAAGGCTGCTGAACACTATTGACTCAAGCCTCGATACTCCAAGCGAGGTTCACAAAGCATCGCAATCGGTGTACAAGCGCCTTTTGAATGACCAGGTGCCTGGAAGTGGAGAGTGGCTTCAGAGTGATCCCCTGTACACAACATGGGCAGCACCTCAACACTCATCCTGTTTAATACTGGGTGTTTCCGGCGGCGAAGGGTATGGCAAGTCCTTCCTTTTTGCAACCATAGTCCAACACTTGCAAGAAATTCACTCTCATGTTGCCGACGATCTCAAGTGCATTTCGACAGCCTATCACATCTTCCAACAGGAGAAGGGAGAGGCCTCTTTGGTCAAGGCCTTGAAGGTTCTGGCATGGCAGATAGCCAACACAGATGTCGTTTACCGCAAAGATATCAGCTCCACCAAAGTTGACGGTATCAATCAGATAGAAAACCTTTGGGAAACCCTCTTTGCAAAGTCTTACAAAAGCGACTCAACTTTCTTCCTTTTGTTAGATGGCGTTGACCAGATGGACAAGAAACACCTCAAGGACTTCATTCAGCTATTGGCACAACTGAAGGCCATGTCTGGGACCTGGCCTCGTTTCAATCTCCGTATCCTTCTCTCGGGGCGCGATAAAACAATGAGCAAGATCAAGTCTCAGATGGGAGACGGAATATTAATGATCGATGTGGCTTCGAAGAACAGCAATGATATGGAGAAATTCATCATAGACCGCATGAACAAGATGGAGATTTTGAGCGGTTCGTCGGACCAGGTTCTTTCACTCCGGCGCGAGATATTGCAAGCCCTCACAACGCAAACTCATGGCGATTTCGTCAACGTCGGCCTCATGCTACATGAGATTAGCGGCAAACAACGCCCAGGGGAAATTAGAGACATTTTGTCACGTTCAGGAGGCAACCGATCTGACACGATTGTGAGAAAGATGGAACTGTTGAATGAGACACTCAGCGATGAAGATATCTCTGATCTGAACGATCTGCTCACTTGGGTGGTGTTCGCTCCACGCCCGCTAACCCTGCAGGAGCTAGAGGCAGTGCTGTTCCTCAAAACCCGAGAGTCCTCACTGCGTCCACTAGCAGAGAAGATCATAGATCAGTATTCATCGCTTTTCAAGATCTTGGGTGAACCAAATCCCACAACCAAGATCATCCCGCCCTACTCAAGAGTCTTGCTAGTCTCTGACTCGATAGAAGAGTTTTTGCGAACCAAGCCTGACTCTGAGACAGCTGAAGATGAGCAGGATTTGAATGCCACGGGCGATGTCAACGAGGTTGAAGTCAGGATCGTGAAGAGGTTCCTTGAGTCAGTCTGCGACCCGAAGTTGTTCACCAAATTCGGGTTCGACGATTTCTTCCAAAGAAAGCTGAAAGGAAAGACTGCTAGGGTCGGGGTCGATATTGAGAGCGCACACCTTAAAATTGTGAGATCTTGTCTGGACGTCATTCGCTCAGAGCAATCTCCAGGTCTGGCTCCTCTACTCGATTATGCGGTCACCTATTTCCCTGTGCACCTCCAGAAAGCAGACCCATCATTGACACAGCCTCAACAAAAGACCGCCCTCGGACCTCAGCTTGTGAGCCTCTTTTTTGATGATGAAACAATTCAGCGATGGTGGACTGTAGAGAATCCCTGGCTAAGGCATGATTGGATCTACAACGACGAGTTTGCCGATGTTACGCTGAAATGGCTACGGGACTCAGCTGTCACTAAGAATATCTCCGTTGAACAAACCAAGTGGGTGAAGAGTTTAAGTTCTAAATCTGAACCCGATGCAGACATCATCGAGCACATTGGTCGATTTTTGGCTCGCAATTGGCTCCAATCAAGTGTTTCAGGTATCACCGAGGCTTTCGCCGCATTCTATGGATATACCACAAAGGTAAGCTCAAAGGAATCAGGGCGAAGCAGAAGCTTTTTACGAAGGTATGATGACTGATCACATTTTAGATCGAGAATCGCAAAAATCCGACATTCAAGAGATCTACCGGCGACCCGAGCCTGGATGATATCGAGGCCTCCCAGATCTTGGACACCGCGGAATACGCTCGAAAGCATATTGGACTCAATAATTTGGGCTATGAGGAGAACCGAAATTTAGCACGCACTCTTCGAGAGTATCACCAGTATCCCGAGGCCATCGAAAAGTTCAAGCTGGCCTCCTCGCTCGATGCATATAACTGGTTCTCGCAGTGGGGCCTAGCAACCTGCTATGCATATAAGAAGGACTATGCACTCGCAATCGAGATAGTGGAAGGGGCCAAGAAAATTATCAGAGATGGAGACATCGCAGAAGACCATTTGACCATCCCCCACCTGGATCGTGACCTGGCCGAGTGGAATGGAGACGCCGGAAATATCGGTCGGGCCGTTGCGATATATGAAACCCTGCTGCAGGACAATCCCAACGACTATGAGACAGCACTATCGCTCATGATCCTTTTCCATAATGTGAAGAATTATGAAGGTCTGCTCCGTTTCTTAGAGTCACTCAAGGAATCCACGGATGAGAGGACTGGGCTGGACCGGCGCACACAAACATTCCACACGCACTGCAACAATGCGGAATACCACACAGCGATTTTCGCCCTTAGTTCCGACACCAAAGCCTTTGATTCCATCTTTGAGAGCTACGAGGTAGCCATCGCTGCGGCAATGACACGGCTCGCGGAGGCGAGGAAGACGGGGGACAGTGAGGAAGAGGAGTTTTCCCGTGCCTGCCAGGCGATTCTGATGCACCATCTCGCAAACCTTTGCTATGAAAATAGCACCGAAAGCTCTGAGCGAAAGGAAATTGCAATCAATCAGTGGGTACGCATTCTGCAGATGGAGGAGTCGTCCGGTGGCTACACTCTTACGAGCGTCAAATCATACGTGCGCTCCAAGCTTGCGAGTGTCTACTACATTGAAGCACTCCAGGACACAGAAGCTGCAGGTCCTTACATAGAGCAACTGGAACAGCTCGCTGCGTTGAAATCCACTAATGTCGTTGCCGATTGGTGTGATTCGACGTACCCGACACGCTTGGTCGCGCGGTACTATGCGCTTCAAGGCGACAAAGGCAAAGCTAAAGACGCCCTGCGCGCTCATGTCAAAGGGAACCTAGATATTCTCCTCGACGATGATCCCCTCAACGACTGGCAAGGATACCAAGGGCTGGCAACGTATCTGATGTTCGCGGGCGAGGACGATGACTGCCTTGCAGCGTGGTCATTGATTGTTCCCACCACTGACACTCAATCTGATGAAGAATCCTTGGAAGCCAAGTCTCAAGATCTTACAGGGCCCTTGTTTGCCGTGTGTGATGGCGACTGTGGAACGAGATGGTCGTTCGCCAATGATATATACGCTTGCAGGCAATGCGATGACGTACAGTTTGACCTACCCTGCTTGAATAAATTGCGTGCAGGAACTTTGGATAGCACGGTTTGTGGAAAGGATCATGAGATGCTCCATGTCCCGGCCTATGATGCGGTTGAGATGGAGAAGATCGGCGACGGGAACGTCAAGGTTGGAGAGCAGATTATGACGGTCCAGGAATGGATCCAGAGGGTCAAAGAGAACTGGGGAATTAGGGCGGACTGATAGGCCTCGAATAAGTATGCAAGGAAATGAAACCGTCGGATTTAGCTCCGGATCGCTCATTGTACTATCCTGGCGCATTGAAAAGTATCGCCCTGGGAAAGCCAACCCTCTGCCATACATATCTTGGGGTCGTCGGATGACTTTCATGAACACGCATGCAAGCCTTAGATTCTGTAACGCGGAGGAGATGTCGAGATTTATCCATGGCAAAGTCCACAAGGTTCCGATTTCTACGAAGGAGGTTATCTCTATGGCGAAGGCGATAAATTCTGCTATTGGGTAGGTATGAGAACTTCTTCGAAGCCAAGGTAGCTTCCTAGATGTCTTGTCAAGTTGTCGCCAACGACTAGAGTGACGTGACAACCTCATTCCCAGATATTGAATTGAATGAGTACTGTCATTGTCGGAGTAAATGAAGCAAAAACGAGACAAGCGTAACAGGTTATACGAGAGATTCCAGATCTCAGACCCGAGATATATCTTCGCTCCCCAAGCAAGAGACAAGAACCTTCCAAATTTCTGGCCTGGCTCAGATGTAGCACGACTCGAGAGCAGAATAGCAATATTATTCTTTGCAATGTGGTCCCGAATGCCTCTCCTATTGCTCCCGTCCTACCTCGGAGGAATGCAGATGTCGAGATTGATTGATTTCAAATGAGGTTTAGCCGAGACTTAAGAAATGTAAAATCGGCTATCAACGCCCTTCTTTCACTCTCGAAGTCCAGGGGTTGTGCCGCTCGATGCGCCTAATGATTAGAGCCTGAGGCTACTGGCTGCTGGTATGCTACTGCCCTGGCTCCAGACAGCAACTTAAATCCACAGTGTCATAATCTTCAATAACTTTTCCAATGCGGTTGCATTATAAAATTCGTTCACCGCTCTGATTGTTTGTGTACACATTGAACGCGGCTGCCAACAGGCACCTTAATCTTCCCAGATCAATCACCACCTCTCTCACGTCTCTCGCTTCCTATGATCATCACCCCAGGCTGCGTCGCAGCCTAATGTCCTCGCATCTTCTGTCGTCTTCAGAACGGAATACCAGATCAGCGCGACGGAAATGGCATCAATCATTGCTCAAAGCATGCTCGCGAATTTCCCATCGCGGGTGCTCAATATCTTCTTGAGCCCAAACGGGGACGGCAGTCTTTTAAGCCAAACAGATGGCGCTTTGTCCTCGATACAGCCCAACGCAGAGTTCACCATATTTTCCCTCCTGGCCTTCTTTACTCATCTGGTACTTTGCACGATGGTATAGTTTTCGTCTTGTCTTCGCTTTTCTCATTTTTAGCCAAGCGAATAGGTAATGGCTGACTTCGGCTAGACACGTTATTATCTTGGCCACGTGGCAGGCAGATTGTTGATCCTCGAGATTGCCCATGCAGGTGCAGTTGAAAAGGAAGAGTGCGGAAAAGTCAAACAATCCCCAATATTCCGAAACATCACGAATTCGATTCCAGCCATCTATCGTGCGCAGACCTGGGAAAACACATTTTACTCGCTCACGCTCTCGCTGCTTTATTACATTGTTCACTATTTGATTACAACCTGCTTGGAGATGTCCATATTCAGACATGCGGCTCTGCAACCCTTGGCGTATGCCATTCCTTCTGTCCTTCTTTGCGATATCCATTTCCTCAAGACGGGCACCGCAATATCAACTCAACTTCCACTCTTACTTGATGACAACCGAAGATCCAAACAGATTTAGAAACCTTGCAGGTCCGGCTTTTGCTCTCGGCATGTCAAAAGCACTGATAAAGCGAGTGGAGAGTATGGTCAAATACATACTTATCTCCCTTCATGAACAGACTCCAACGAGCATAGGTATGCGAGCTGGAACCGATGTTTTGATAGTGATGATCATAATTGTATTCCACGTGGTAGGCATATTGCCAGGAACCATCATTCTGACATTGACCGAAGCAAGTCTCTTGCCTCCTACCTTGGAAACAGTTATTCCATCGACAACAAAGAAACGTGGATTGTTGATTGCGGAGTTGCTTGGTGGAAGAAGGGTAACTCCTGGTCTTGCCGGGTTTGCCACCATCATGGAGCCGTTTCGTGTGCCTCAGTTTTTGTGGCTTATTGGACTTCACCTCCAAAAATGTCATGTGCAGGTTGTAGTCGAGCTGATCGTATCTCCCCTTATTCTAGCCACGGTTCTGTGAACACAACAGGGAGCAGTCCATATGAATGAAACAACTTTTATTGTTTGAATGGTTGAATGTCAGAGTAGTCCGGTTCAGTCTCGGGCTCTGAGATGTATCGCTGTCCATGATGCCAAACTCGTGACAACATACACTTCGAATTACTCTCAATCAATACTCGGGGTAATTCAGGATCAGTACCGCAACAGCTCACCGGCTCACTTGTAGAGGTTTTTTGGGTTGGATATCTTTTCAGTGATATTATGTCTCATGTTTCAACATGCATGCACATGAGAAATTCGTCTGCGTTACCCCTTAACGTCAACGGCATTTTGTGATATTGAGGCCGCTGAATAATCGATTTAGGTTCGGCATGGCGTCGGAGCCCTGTATGATATGATCCCAGATTGGGTTATTGCTCTTGTCGATCATTTCAATTATGCTCCAGGCACTGTTGTCTTGGCCAGAGGGGGGTCTAGTGACTGATAGTGTGGCGGAGGAAGACGCGCAAGTCAAAACACTGCCCATTGTCTAGTCTGTCTCAGGAAGATGATGTGTCATGCGCCTTTTCCAGAATCTTCGCAGAAACACCCTCAGACCTTCCTCTCCTCCCGATACGAAGCAATGCCAAGACCCGGTGCTTATGTAATGCCTCGGTATAATTTTGTGCTGTTCAAGGCTTCAACTTATGGGGATTGCGCCCCTGTGCTCCGCCTTACAGGGTGTGGCACTGTGGCTCGAACCGGCTTCGTTTCGCAGTTGACCTAGTTTGAAACGTACAGATAACTTAGTCCTTTCTTTAGGGTCTGGTCGGGGTCTTCCCGCAGGGCCTACGGGGCCGCCAAGAAAGGGTACGTACGCTGACTACGTTAGAACCTTTAGCAAGATTTCCCCAACCAGCCTGGTGACCGTGTGGCTGAGATGCATTGAATATGGCAATGGACGAATACGCTTGCAATCTACCTGCCGTGTCTACCATCCGTGACTATACTGGAACGGACCCAACTTACACCACCACTTTATATCCCACTAATGCAGTGCAACGAGTTAGTAAGAAGGCGCAACATATGCAGCACTTGTGCCTGGTGAATCAGCCTCGGAATGGACGTCGCCTCGTCATCACTGCAGATCCCTCGGATCATCCTCCACCAGCCGAACTCATGCTAAAAGCCGAAGCCCTTAGCACGCTAGCCCCAGGCTCATGGAGAATCTGCAACAAACTACTTGCTTAGCCTAACTTGGCAACGTCCTAGTGCTTCTTTCACTTGCGGATCCGCCTGGATCAATACTGCCAAGATTCCTCTGGGACGGTAGCTCCTCTTCCGACCACTACTGACTTCCAATCAGAGGCTTTTCAATCAATGACCTTGTATCTAAGCCTATCTGGGCTATTCCTGGTAGGCTGAGAGGTCCGCAGCGGGTCCGGCAGGCTATTGCGTACCTTGTGTCGCTGAGAAACATTCTGTTTCTAATTCGTAGAGTTTTGATGAAGGAGCCCACGCCTTTCGTCAGCTGTCTCTTGGAAGGAGTATACGCATCACCTCCGGGAAATGGCCATGGCATAGATATAAAAGGTCAGGAATCAGCAGTGTAAGGTCCTCTCTTCTTCATCAGCACCAATTCACCTCAATACACCTTTCTCTTCTTCCAATACCTTGAAGGTATATCTATAAAATGGTTCAACTTGCTTCCGCCCTCGCCATCGGCCTTCTCGGTCTGGCTGGTGCTGTCTCTGCTCATCCCGGTCACGATGTTCGTGCTGAGGCTGCTGAGCGTGCTGCCTTCCTGAAGAACGCCCCCATTCACCAGCGCAGCCTCGCGCAGTGTGCCTCCAAGCTCAAGGCCCGTGGCCATGAGAACGCCAATGTTCTTCGCCGTGCCAACCGTGTGAAAGCCATCCGCCAGAAGCGTGGTCTGCAACACAGTGAGTTTCAATCCATTCACTTGCAAAAGAAGCACCAAGAGACTAACTGAATAACGCAGATGCCCACTTCCACAAGGCCCGCTCCCTCAACAGCGTCCTGAACACCGACCACAACTCCACCCTGGTTGGTGTCAGCGCTTCCACTGACCCCAGCGTCCTGTTCGGATCCGAGGCTACTTGCATCCTCGGCCCCGATGTCACCCAGGGCCCTTACTACGTCACCGGCGAGCTCATCCGTGAGAACATCGTCGAGGACCAGGAGGGTGTCCCTCTCTACATGGACATCCAATTGATCAACACCAACACCTGCGAGCCCATCCCCGATATCTACACCGACCTCTGGCACTGCAACGCCACCGGTGTCTACTCCGGTATCGTTGCCAGCGGCAACGGTGACTCCTCCGATGAGGCCAACCTCGACACGACCTGGCTCCGCGGTATCCAGCCCAGTGACAAGAACGGCGTTGTCTACATGGAGTCTATCTTCCCCGGCCACTACACCAGCCGTGCCACCCACATCCACGGTATGACAAATAACCACAAAATAACAAGCCCCAACTTAAGCCCTAAATAACTAATACACAATCAGTGCTCACCCACCCCGTCAACGAGACCACCGTTAATGCCAACGGTACCATCTCCGGCTTGTACACCTCGTCCTCCTCGCACGTCGGCCAGATCTTCTTCGACCAGGACCTGATTACCGAAGTCGAGAAGACCGCCCCTTACTCCACCAACACCCAGGACCTGACCACCAACGCCAACGACTCCATCCTCTCCGAGGAGGCTGACACTATCGACCCCTTCATGGAGTACGTTTACCTCGGTGACTCCGTGTCTGATGGTATCTTCGCCTGGATCTCTATGGGCATGGACCCCACCGAGGACACCACCGTTACCCCTGCTGCTTACTACACCGAGCAGGGTGGTGTTGAGAACGAGAGTTCCGGCTCCGGCATGGGTGGTGGCTCTCCCCCTGGCCAGTTTGGCTCTTCTACCGCTACCGCTGCTGGTGGCCGCCGCACCACTTTCTAATGGAACTATCCCGCCTTCATCTGATAGGGAGAATTTCTGAGTAAGACTGGTCTATACTATATGGCTCTCTTTTCTCTTTATGTCTCCTTTTTTGTGTATTTATCTTTGTCCTTGTCCGGTTTCAGTTCTGCGGCCGCTGAATGCTAGCCAGGAGGCTTGTCCGCTGTATTTTGTCACTGAAATATCCTTTTCTTTGGGCGCAGATACTCTGTTGTTTATCTAGCCTACTTAGAAATGGGTCATTTGGTGTATACATGTGATCTTTATCATTTCCTGTCTTTTCCGACTCGTTCAAGCGATGCTTCTTGGATAGTTATATATGCTAAGAAAAGTATTTTTCTATTGCAGTCATTTTTCTTGTAGCAGTGTAAATCTGACATATGAACCATCGATAAGCACAACTTGGCCGAAGTGCTCATTATTATTTAGTAAACTTCAATGATAATAGGCCTAATATAAACACGCGTGTATCTGCGGGGAATGAGAATGATAAGCATTTCGGCCGGAGCCGTGAACTTCAAGTAACACCCCGCGTGTCTGTCTTCACAAACAGCGACTTGTAGTTTTGAATCAGATAAAGCTGAAAAAGAAGTCCCAAAGATCACATACCTCTCAACTCGAAATAACTAATCTCGAACTTCGGGGACACGGAGAATACTAAATATGCCCATGGAAGAAGCTCCTCCGATCATCGATATTTCGGGTACGAAACGTTCCCATCTTGATACAGGCGTGTCTTTGCTGACCTGTCTCTCTCCAGCATTTTACGGAAAAGATGACACCGCGAAGCAGAACCTCGTGGAGCAAGTTCGCTCGGCCTGCACAGCCTTCGGCTTCCTTCAGATTGTCAATCATAACGTTCCGGACTCTCTGCAAGAAGATATATTGAGGCAATCTGAGGAATTTTTCGACCTGCCTCCGGAAACAAAGGAGAAATATAACAAAGGTGGAATGACTCCTCGAAGTTTGACGGTGCCTGGAGGCCTTTGAAGGATACAATGCTGATGCGGCAACTCAATAGACATTGGCGGCCGTCACCTCGGATATGAGCGTCTTCGCGCACAGAATTTCGAGAAAAAGACCGACGGTGACTTGAAGGAGGGCTATTACTTTGGCACCGATCTACCTCTCGACCACCCTTACGTTGTTGCAGGAAAGCTCAATTTTGGACCTAACAAGTATCCCGAAGAAGTGCCAAGCCCAGAAGAGTTCAAGATAACAGTGAAGGCCTATTTTGCAAGCATGGAACGTCTGGCCCATGATATCTTACGGATTCTCGCTGCCACGCTGTACTTGGATGAGAACTTTTTCAACGACTTTATTGATACCCCTATTGCTACATTACGTCTACTACATTATCCTCCCCAGCCACCTACTGCATCTCCTGATGAGCGAGGTAAGATAATGCCCCAGCTATACCCCTAAAACAAGAGTTGTATATGCTCTAACCGTTGACGAAATAGGGATTGGTGCGCACACTGACTTTGGTGGCATAACCATTCTCCTACAAGACATGATCGGTGGTCTCCAGGTCTGGAACAGAGACTACGACAAATGGGTTGACATGGAGCCTCGGAAGGGTGCCTTCGTCGTCAATCTGGGCAATTTGATGATGCGTTGGACTAATGACAATTACATGTCGAATTTGCACCGCGTCATCAATAAGACTGGGAAGGAGCGCTACTCTGTTCCTTTCTTCTTCTCTGGAAATCCGGATTATGTCGTTAAATGCCTGCCTAGCTGTGAGGGAACGAATGGCGCGAAGTATCCGCCTGTTTCGGTTGAAGTGTGGATTGCAGGACGGTATGCGGATACATATGGCTCGCAGGATAACAAGAATTAGCGAAGGAATTGGTTGTGATAGGAAATATCCTTGCAAGACGAAATATATATCGTCTAGCTTGGAACTTTTGTTCGCTTCGGTTGTAGGTAGCATACTTCCTAATTGCATTTATGCCATTTATTGCATTTCGTTATAAATTGAGCTCTCTGGCTGGCTAGGCAATAAATTATCATAATTTAAGAAGATTGTCCGTCGTCAATTTCCAAACATATCGGGGCGCCAAGTCCCCACCAGTGGGCCCGGGGATGCCCTTAGTCAGCGGACCCTGAAGCCCCGCCGACGCGTCCCCTGGGCGCAGGGCTCCAAGAAAGACGGGGCTTGGCCTACAACTACACGTCAACCACATGGTCAAAAATAACCACAATTATGAACGCATAAAAAAATAAGAAGGGATTTTATCATAGGTGTGTATTCCATATGTTCGTGTTGACTGATCGTTTGCCGTCTAGTTATATATACAAAACGAAAGCGAAAATGATATCGTGGAATATTCTTTCAGGTTAAGAACAGGTTAAGAAGAGGGCGCACCATCTCCAACTTGACTTCCGGTAGGATATTTACCGAAGCACGCTTTCTGATAGTTGGCAGTATGTTCCAGAGTGGGAATACCATGCAAGAACCGATCAACGGGGCAGAACCCATTCCTGGCCCCTTCGCAGCCAACAACACCTTCAAGAGGCAGAGGGGCACTGTTGAGGACGAAGCGAATGTAATCCGTGGTATCAGCAGTGGAATCCACAACAGGGTTCTCGTAGAGCACCGGGTCCAATTCCTTGAAAGAATGGTTGCGAGGGCAAGTCCAAATCTCGGACATGAAGCGAGCACCAAAGGGTGTCATCTCACTAAGAGAGAAGTTGCGCTTCGGGGCATGGTTCAGGTCGCCTGGCAGGCCGTGGGGACCATACTTGAAGTAGTTGACGCCGAGGGCGTTGATCACCGAGAGGATGATATCGTCATGAGACATATCCATGTAGAAGGGCTGGCCGAAGGGGAATTGGGCAGTGTTGTCATCATAGGTGTAGTTGATACTGGTGTCACTGGAGGTGATCAGCTTCTGCTGAAGCCTAGCCGCGAGTTCGAGAACGTAGCCGATGCCCTGGGCACGACCGGTCGGGGATCCCCAGGCATAATCTCCATAGTACTGCACATCAACATTGTACTCAAAGTCCTTCCACTCCTGCTCAGTGAATAAGGAGCAGAAGGATGAGCCGGCGAGACTGGTGTACTCGTATGCGCACAGATTCTGCATGGCGAGCACATCGGATGCGGTCAAGTTAAAGTCGCTAGGGAAAAAGGCCGAGAGACGAGAGCGAGCATCCTTGGTGTACCGAGAGATGAATGTTGTCGCAGAGTCATCACTGTAGGGTTCAATTAATACTGAATATCAATTGAAGGGAAAAATATCTACTCACCCCTCCGTCATATCACCTGTGCATGCTTCATATGATGCAAGAGTGTTGTTGAACCCAGACTCCTCCGGAATGATAACAAGGTCATATTCACTGTAGGAGCTGTTGGCGCCGCTGTTACCAAAGAATCCACCTATTGCACCAAGTCAGTATTTTGTCGGAGCGAAAGAATAGATGAACTTACTGAGCCACCACCGAGCACTCTCCAGAATGCGGCCCTGAGATGTAGTGCGGAAGACAGGCTTCGGGCGAGCGGTGCCGTTAGGATAGACATTGAGAGAAGAATTCCATGCCGCCATGGTGTCGCGGTCAGCGCGATACAGCAGTCTACCATATTTGGTCCAGAAGTTGGCTCCCGATGTCGCCTCAGTGGCTGCACCAGTCTCCATCAAAGCATCAGAGCCAAGGACATATTTCCAGTTGTTCAGGAACTTCAGAGGACCCGAGCCCACTTTCTTCCCGGGGTGGGTTTTTGTATAGTTGGCCAACTTGGTCGCAAAATCTTGCATACCCTCGCCGTCAAGAGGATAATCAGTCGGGTACCGTTCGGCATGACGGTGCAAGACATGAACCTGAGATAATTCACAGCTTTGTGGCACACCCTTGGGAACACCGAAGCTTTCGGCGTCCTTATAGGGGCTTAGGTTGGCCCAGCTCCTCTTCATGTCGAAGCCAGATGCATAGCTAGCACCAGTGGGCTCCGGAGCTGAACATGACGCCGTGACCGCAAGAGCGGCCAGTGTGATTGCAGTGATATTTTTCATGGCTGGCGTGGCGGGGGACTCCGAAATGATATTCACACTGGATCCTGAAGGGCTTCTCACAACCAATTGACTCGGTCTCCGCCAGATAAACCAATGCTTGACTAAAATTCAGCCAAAAGCGAGTAGAATGCTTCCTGTCAGTGAATCATCGCCCTGAGGGTAATATCGGAGAAGCCTATTGTCGGCTTATCATTTTTCCATCCCCGTTTCAGTATGTGATCGTCGTTCATCGATTCCTATCTCCCGAGGCTCTTCCCCAACCAATTAAAATATTCAGTTTCCGAGATAAGACACACACCAAAAAACAAACAAACAGGGGAAACAAGAGCTGGAACCTGCTGGCCTGAATGAAAAAGAGCTGTTTCATTCATTATTATGTCTCAGGAGTGCAGCACTAGCGTCAGGGGCAGCCTTGAGGCACGTGACCTATAAATATCCACGCCTACTCTGAGATTTCATGCCCGAGAATGTAACAGTGCTTCGCATGGTTCACAAAACGAGGGTGAATTTATCACGGATGGCATGCGGTGCTGTTTTGCCAATGCGTCTGCGTCCCCGACCAGGCCTCATTCTAGCCTACCAGCGATATAAAAGAAGCCTCATACCCTTTCTACTCCCCAATCTTTCTTCGTACAATTTTAGGTCAGAACATGGAATCCGCTTATTTCGTGATATGTCTGAGCGCAAGAAATATCAACATATTCGTATCACCAGAGAGCACGCATTTGGGTTTCTCATGAATATCTTAAAGGACCCCGTCTCGGGCAATTTGTTGAGAGGATTGAATTTATCAGGACACCCGACCATTCTTCTTACTACCCAGCAAAAGGCTATGAACGCGAGCTGAACCCGGAAGATAGGGGCCTTCTCAGAACTGCTGTCCGAGATGCTGGCTTCGTCGGTGTCAAAGAGGAGCGGGTCGTAAATGCCGATGAAAACCATTTATTGTGGTCGTTAGAGGAGATTGGTTATGAAGACGAGTAGCAGGGATATGGTTGGCGGACGTGAATGTATGCGAAGACGAAACCAAACTAAATAACAATAAAGAGGTACAAATCTCATAGAACCTTTGCATGGACCTGATTCACCAATTGCCCAACAGTGTCAACAACATCATCCAGCAATGCAATTGCAAAGTCAGACCAGGACTCCACAGTGACAATCTCAATGCAAAGAGTGTCCCCCTTGGGGAATGCCTGCACCTTGATCTCCCGCAAGGGCTCGAAATGCGGGTAGATAGTCTGCATGCGACTACTGGCCGCCATGAAAGACAGGTCCTCAACGTGCTCAACATCTTGGTGCACAACAGAATCAAACCAGTCAACTGTCTCCGGCCAATCAGTGCATTGCTGGACGATCTCTTTGAGACTCATGCCCTCGTACTGTGCACTTTCAAGATGTTGCCGCTGCACAAATTGCAGGAGATCAATTGCTGTCCATCCATCTGCGAACTTTACGCGCACAGGTACATATTGCCATGATGGCCCAACAACTGCGTCGGCATTGGGAAGGTCGATGTTCCGGCCACTCACTACTTCACCAAATGTAACGTCGTGGAGGGAAAGGCGGCGGGCGAGACACAGTGCCCAAGCCGCCGTAGGCAGAGTTGCAACTGTGATGTCCCTCGGTCGCGCGGCAATACTGACATCCTTGGAGATTGCGAAGTGGGCCCCTGACACAATTGGGATGTCTGGCTGGATGCGTGTCATGTATGATCCTTGCAGGAGGTTCTGCCAGTACGGAATGCTGATCGGCAGATTGGCGCGAAGAACGTGGTCGACGTATGAGGAGAACGGTAGGCTCTTGGGCACTGGTCTTCCCTCGTATAGGGCCGAGAGCTGCTGCAACAAGATTGGCAGACAGATCTCATCGTATTGGGCATGCGAAATGCGCATGAGCAAGCTGCTGGGTCCGTCGACGTGTTGCACGAAAATGAATTTCACGAAGAGGGATCCAAGGGGTATGCGCGATTGAACGTCCACTTCGCAGACCTTCTGGCTGAAGGCCTCGATGTCAGTATCAATCTCATATTCGACGATTGGGCATTTGATGTCATCCACAACTACGCCCAGGGACGCCCCATCATGCTCCACGAACATAGTGCGAAGGATTTCATTACGAGAAACAAGCTCCTGACAGCTTTTGAACAGCTGGTTGCGGTCCACCATAGTGTCCATGTAAAATAATTCATACCGCACAGAATAGCGAGGAAGTTGGACGGTGCCCTGGACGGCAATTTCCTGGAGTAGACGATTTGGATACGCATCGATGACCTGCCACTCGGGCTCCGCGAGCTTCGGACCAATGTTAGCGACAAATGAATCCACATCAGTCACGTCAAGTGTACTGAATGGTACGTATTCACGAGCCACTGTCTCCGCCGGCTGTGCTTCCACGGCATGTTCAGCCATGTCAGAGAGAGCTCGATTATCGAAGATGGCAGTCACGGTCAGTTGCAGACCTTCAGCCCGTGCCTCTGAGACCAGCTTCATGGCACGGATGGAGTCGCCTCCCAGGTCAAAGAAGTCATCATCCAAAAGAATGTCCTCGGATGGGACATCCAGAATTTGTCCCCAGAGACGCTGGAGCTTTTGCTGCGGGACAGTCATTACGGCTGTACCACTGTCATATCTCTTGATACGGGGTCTGACTTGCCCAACCTGCGCATCCTTTGCGCGAACGATAATGACCGAACCTTCAGTGGTGTACTTCGCCAGTTGGTTGGTGGAGTACACCTTCCGGGAATGGCCAAGCCAAGTCGGAGCGGTAATCAGATCACCGAAATCCAGCTCAACCTCTCGCTCAATGAGTAGCTCCCCAACGCCGCCAGCAGGAGCTAGGCTCTCATAGTCGTTGGGATCCACGATCCAAGTGGCCGTTGCATCAGCGTAAGCCTCCTCTGCAGGGAGACTTGCTGGGCCGAGTGTGGCTAGACGCTGTTGTTCCTTCATATCTATCTGCACGGTGGAATCATAGATGTTCTCAATGCGCTGACCTGGGTCATCGAGGAGCTTCTGAACCAGCTTATCAAATTGCTTCAGCACCTGATCCATCTGGGGGACGTCGATGGTCTTGGAATCGAAGCTGGCCATGATGAGGAATCCTTTAGGTTCGACCGTGAAGACCAGCATGCTGGAATAAGAGTTGAACTTCAAGGCTTCACGGGCGGCCTCTGCCTCGCTTGTTGGAACGAATGCGGTAGCAGGGTTTTTCTTCAAGTCGACAGCAATCTCCTCAACGATCGGGTGGATAACAATGCCGGTGCGCAACTCGCAGGCCTCTCGAGCGTCGGCATTCAGACGTCGAATGTGCTGCAGACCCATATGCTCATGAGGAATGCGGTGCAGTGCTTGATCATGAATGCTCTGGAGATAGTCCGAGACCCGACTCTTGCGATCAATGGAGATGCGAACAGGGACAGTCGTGATCATCGGGCCCTCAATCTCCTCTACGGCCACTACAGGTGCTGTGCGGCCGGTCATCGTCTCTCCAAAAACTATGTCATCTGAAGATGTGTACTGCGACGCGAGAAGACCCCATGCACCTCGAATGGCGGTAGCAATGCTGGTAGTCGAGCTGGACAAATCCCGGGGCAGCTTGACATAGTGCTCCAGGAGAGAGTCGGCGCGAGCTTGGTATCCAGTCCATGGGATAACAGGGAACTGGACTGAAGTAGCACCTTGCAGCTGCTCGGTCCAATATGTCTTGGAAGATGCTCCATCGGTATTACTGAGCCACTTGATGAAGTTCTTGAAAGGCGTTGGGCTGCCAATACTCTCACCGCGATAGGCGCGGTTGACGCGATCCACGATCAATGGCATTGACCAGCCATCATACAACGCGTGGTGAATACTCAGGACAATGCTACTCTTGTTCGTTGTCTCATCCTTGACAATGGCAAAGCGGGCGAGCTCGCTACCCAGACCCATTCCTCTCAATGTGTCCTGGCTCAGGTATTTGGACAAATTGGAGCTCTCAATCCAGGGAGAAGTTGTTCGCACCAGTGCTTGCACCAACCCTCGGCGGGGAACCTGCACAATCCTTGTGCGCAAAATTGCAGAGTCTGCCGATACACTCTCGAAGGCAGATCGCAACTGCTCGGCAACGCTGGCATCAGGGAGCTCTATCACTCGCTGTGCGACATATGCATCTGCATACTTGGCCGAAAGGGCCATTAGTGCTTCCTGAAGAGGTGTGCAAGGATAGACATCCTCTACCATAGCAGGATCCAAGTTGCAAAGAGATGCAACCTCCTTCTGGGCTTCCTCTGGCTTCCAGCCATCTGGAAGGAGGGAGTAGGGAGGAACGTCTGGTGATTCTGTGCTCTTAATTTCCACCACGGTTAGGGCCAGCTTCTCGATGGTTGGATGTTGGAATATATCGGTGACTTGAACGGCGAGGAGTTGCTCTCGTGCAGCAGCTACTAACCTCATGGCTTTGAGGGAGTCGCCTCCAAGACTGAAGAAATGGTCGTGAACGCCGATCTCTGCGTCGTCCCCAAATAGCTTAATCCAAAGAGCTTGAAGTCTACGCTCCATCTCTGTTCGCGGTGCCACCTTGGCTGCGGTGGAAACCTTCAGCTCGGCAATGTGCCGCCTCGTCAATTGGCTTGCCAGAGCACGGAGCTGTTTCCGGTCTGTCTTGAGCGACACCAAGAGTGGCATCTGGTCGAGCGGAATGTATGCAGCTGGGATCATGTATCGAGGGAGGTTTGTTGCCAGAGTCTCATCGATATCAGCGAGAAGTTTCTGGAATGCACTTGAGAACGACGTGATCTCGCCAGGTACGCCCGTCTTCTCACTCTTTTCTTCTGCTACGAACACCACCAGTGTGGCATCGGATTTCTTCCCACCTGGAAAGATCACTTCGGCGGCGACGCTTGCGCCAGTGGGAAGGTAATTGCGGACGTGGTATTCAACTTCACCAAGTTCCACGCGTTGACCACGAAGCTTCACCTGTGAGTCTGCGCGACCGATGAAAACAAGACTGCCCGAGGCATCAGGGTCATACCGGACGAGATCGCCAGTCTTGTAGAGACGACCCTTACGGCCTGGGTAATCTCCGCCGCCTTCAATTAACCAGGCGGGATCTTCGATGAAGACATCTGCTGTCTTCTCTGGGTTGTTGAGGTACCCGTCGCCGACCACAGGGCCTTCTACAAGCAGCTCTCCAACAGCGCCGATGGGGACCAGCCGGTCCTGGTTGGATGGGTCCACCACCCATGTCATTCCTCCAACACCTTGTCCAATACTGGTGTATGACCGACCGGGAGGAATATTGTTGTTGATTGTACAGCCAACCGTGCATTCTGATGGGCCGTAGGCGATGACAATGTGCGTCTTCTGGCCCCAGTCCCCGGCATCACTAGCAGTGATCGCCTCACCACCAAGACCAAGAACTTCTAGTGACGGCATGATATCCGGAGCTAGCACACGCGCAACTGACGGCGTCATGTGGGCCATGTTTACGCTCATACTGCGAATGGCACCACTGAGGTCATTGACTCTCTGATCCTCTGATGGGACACAGATACATCCGCCATTGGCTAGAGTGCACAGCATACAGTCGACACTGACGTCAAATGCGTACGACGGGAAGTCCAACACGCGTGAGTGCTCTCCATATCCCACAGCTGCAGCACGGGGCACAGCGCCACTGGTGTAGTTGGAGTGGGAGATCACCACACCTTTCGGTTTGCCGGTGCTGCCGGACGTGAATTGAATGTACAGCGTCGATGATGCTGGGACCACTGGCAGGTTGACAGATGGTAACTCGGTCTCATGTTGGAATAGCCCCGGTCCAACAATAATCTGCTTTCCGCTGGGGACAATGCGAGAGCCGAGGCCTGTCTGCAACTTTGATGTCAGGATGAACTCGGCATCAACCTCGCTGGCAATGGCGTTCAGCCGTCCCTCAGGCTGACTGGGATCCATGAGAACCAATGCGCCACCTGCCTTCATAACTGCCAACACACCAACAATTGTCCACATTGACTTCTCGAAGCATAGGGGCACAGCTCGGCCAACTTGCAGGCCTAAGTGGACCAAATGCTTTGCTAGCCATGTTGATCGCTCCTCTAGCTGTGCATAAGTCATCTCTCCATCCCATGATACGACTGAGGGACGGTCGAGCTGGGTTTGTGCCTTTTCGCTGATCATATTCTGGATACAGCGATCGATGGTGGGAGGCATCGGCCCATTCCACTTCCATATTAGCGAGATCTCCTGGCTTCGAATTTGGATAGCATCAGAAATAGACAGCTCGTGGTTTGCAGTGATCAAAGGAAGGATGTCGGCGAGGATATGAGGCAGAACTGCGCTAACGGGTTGTGTAGCTGTTGAGGTTTTCGAAGTTCCACGGATATATACGTTGCCCTGTGACAGTTTTGCTTCCAATTCAAATGTCCACTAACTTGATTAGAAAGTGAAAGAATTGAAGGGTCGCCAATACACTCACTTCGGTCGTGGTACCAGTATTCTTAAACGAGATTATGTCTCCAATTTCGGAGAATTCACCCAACCGTCGCATGGCTTGCAAAGTCGATCCCAACGAGGCGTTCTCCGACTCAATCACATCTTTGATGGGGGCCTCTTGGACCTTTCCATTTCTCTCCCAAGAAAAAGCCCCATCTTCACTCTGCACAGTCCCGCGATGGAGCAGAAGCACCCACGCTAGAACGAGGACTTGCTCTTGATCAGCCTCAGGAAGAACTGCCACGCATTCGGACCAAGCCAAATCATCTGGCTTTTGAAAAACATCGCTAACCCAAGAGGCAGCACTAGGCTCCTTGTACTCGCCCATGGTAGTTTAGTATCTGAAGAAAAAGTCTTGCCAAGAACACTGCCCGCATTGCAGAAACAATCGGGTTAAGTATCGCAGATCTTCAGGAACAAATTCAGCAAGCCGCGCTATGCTCATAGAGCCACAACGGACAAAATCTAACCGGTTTGCGCCGAGCCTTTCAAGAGATGAAGCTAAGGTGGGCGTATATTCCAAATATACCAAAGGTGGAGACTTGTATGGTCACAATACAGAATACGAAACATATGGTAACATACCTATACAGACCCTGCTAAGAACCGCCGAGGTGCACTGCCTCGCAAGCTCCGCAGTAATCAATCAGCAGGGTCCAGTGGAGATCTTCGATGATCAAAGCCATGACAGGCATCTTTGTGCGGATTGGTCCGTACCTCGACTATACTGTACAGCTTTACAACAGGCATACGTGCCAGAACGTCGCCTTTTTGGGCGCTTTTGACTTGCTGGGTCTCAACTTGAGCACGTTTCTTGCGACATCGGACCCTTCAGAGATGGATCAGATGATCCTTTCTCAAAACTATCACCAGTTGATTACAACGTCGTATGAGGCGCTATGCTCTGCGCTACTTGTTTGGACTAGCCAGCGCCAAGTATCGGAATTAATGCACGGTACCTGTTGCCTGCGACAATAGCCAAGGACTCGGTTTTCGGAGTTTGATGGATGCTACACACTAGAGCACACTAGATGAGGGCTATCGATGCCTTATACACATGGAAATCTCCGACCCGAACACCGTCGGACGAAGCTGCCCCCAAAGCTGGCGCGGTGATCGACTTGTTATTTAGTCCCTGTGTTCCTCTTCACAGTTCGCCAGCGTTGATATCATCTTTTATAATGACCATGAACGCTTTACCCTTGGTGCGTCTGCCAGAGCCCTGGAAGACCACCTACGAGCTGGACGTTGTGTCTACCGAACACTCTCTACGCAAGTTTCAGCTGCGCAGATCTCCCCGCGCCGACGATGGTGTACCACCCCCGAAGCCACTTCACCATGTCTCATTGATGTTCACAGATCTGGCCCAGCCTGATCCTTCTACCACACCTGATGATGGGAACAACTCTCCCTGGGCTCGTGCCCAACGAAGCCCGGTAACACATATCACATGGTCAGGCTCGGAGACACCCACAGTGGGTCAGATATGGAATGTGGTCTATGCAATCGAGACACTGCGCAGCGAGTTCGAGATATTCCGAGCTCTTCTATCCGGCGAGGGCAAGGAGCTGCTTGCGCGCGAGTTGCAGAGTGTTGGCCTTGCTATCGCACACCCCGAGCCATCTGCACCGCCAGGAAAACCCATCCCCGTCTCCTCCAACCATATCGGCCAGCTGGTCTTCTACCGCAGCAGCTTCTGGCAAGGAGCCGGCTCACCTTTTGGCACCCGTCCCGCGTGGGTGGCTGACCCGGGGGTTTACAGCTTTATGCGCAAACCTTTGAATGAATACCCGATCCGGCCTCGCCAACATACTGTTACTACCGGCTTCCCTGAACGCCGCGTTCATGCCCACCACCCTGTACGATCACCGAAGCCCGCTCCTGGATCCCGAATCTACAGTCGCTATATCCCACACTTGAACGAGTTCTTCTCAGTCTTTGCACTTGACTACACAAACGATGAGCACCTCCAGCTCTTCAACACTTGGCAAAATGACCCGCGGGTAGCGCACGGTTGGAATGAAACTGGCACGTTGGACCAGCATCGCCAATATCTACAGACCATCCAAGAGGATCCGCACCAGATTGCTGTCCTTGCCAAGTTCAACGATACCTTCTTCTCCTACCACGAGCTCTACTGGACAAAGGTTTTACTTCAATCACTTCCGTCTTGCAAGAACTGCTGCTAATTGTACTCTAGGAGGACCACTTAGGCGCATACTACGACGCGGGTGATTGGGACCGTGGCCGTCACTCACTCGTCGGCAACGAGAAGTTCCGAGGCTCACACCGTACAATGGCGTGGTGGTCCAGCTTGATGCATTACATCTTCCTAGACGAGCCTCGTACAGACTTCGTGACCGGCGAGCCGAAGTACTCCAACCTAGCGCCCCTGACATACGATCACGCAACTGGAATGAACCTGGACAGGCTTGTGGACCTACCTCATAAACGGTCTGCGCTCATCCTTGGAAGTCGGGAAAAATTCTTCCACGTAGCACCCGTGCGGTTTGATGGGTCCGACATGCTGGACCGTAACCCGTTCCGCTCATTGAAGCTATGAGGTATATAGAATCCACAAACGTAAAATTGTACTATGCTTGAATCATGAACCGGTATCCCTAAGGGGGGTGAAAGAGCTATACAAACTCCGCTTAACTTCAAGCACCCATTGACTTTTTGATTTTTGATTTTTGATCTTTTTTTTTCTTTCACTTTCGCCAAGCGAAAGCCAAGTGAAGTCAATTCTGGGCGTCAGCGCCATCTAATCTGATTCGGGATGTACGCCATGGCCGGGTCATCCCGATATTCCGTCGCAGCCGAAGTTGTTCCGTTGTACAATAGTGTGCCATATCCAAAACGCCAAGAAGCTTGGAAGGAATCGGTTAGCGGGCCTCTATTGGAGAGATTATAAATCTATTTCACACATAGTATTCCCTCGGGAAACAAACCCCGAAACTGGCGGAAACTGCCAGATGGAGCAATCGACAGGATTTGCGGTCGGGTTCGGCTTCCCTTTACTGTTCTTGGGGAGACGATCCCCCAAGTCCGATACTTTGTGGAGACCCTGAGGTCTCGGCAAACATTCCATGTTACTAGCGTGGATGTCGATCTGATAAGTGTCTAAAGTTACAATACGGATCAAACTTACCAAATTTACCAAATTTATATCAATACTACCCTGTTTACAATACCCCGTTCTCTTGGTATTCAAGCGGGGCGTGCATTTTTGTCTAACTTTCTCAAAGATTGAATGTAATGATGTTTCTTCTTCATCCCTACCTATAGAGAAATCATCCAAAATGGGTGAACTACATGCAGCGCCAAAGCGCAGCGTGAGTACTTCCACCATTCCCATCATTGACCACCACAAGCTAATCCAATCCGCACCAGTGGAGGGACAGGGCCACCTTCTTCAGACTATTTGTCTATGGCGAGCCCAGCAGGGCAGACATCGCCCTGCTGGTACTGGCAATCGTCTCAGCAATTGCCTCGGGAGTCCCGTTCCCAATCATGTCCATCGTCTTCGGTCAACTGGTGGATGAAATGAACTCGACAACCTGCAACGCGAACAGCACGAATGGCGCATCCTACCAGGCTGGGATCAATTCCAAGGTCTTAATGATTGTCTATATTGGAATCGCCTACCTGGTTTTGGTCTATATTTATGTCTTCACTTGGAATATCACAGGCGAACGACTCGCCCAGCGCCTGCGCGAGAAATATTTCAAGGCTTTGCTCAAACAGGATGCGGCTTTCTTTGATAATCTTCCAGCTGGCGAGGCGTCGTCGAGAATCTCGGGTGATATAACCACTGTCCAGCAGGGTACATCTGAGAAAGTCGGCATCATGATGAACTCGCTGGCCTTTTTCGTGACTGCCTACATCGTTGCCTTTATTAAGGATGCCAAGTTAGCCGGTATGCTGGTCTCGTTGACCCCCGCATACCTGGTCATGTCCCTGCTGGGAGGTTATTTCGTGCAGAAGTATTTTGGTCGTGCTCTGGACAGCATGACCAAGGCATCTTCGGTCGCGTTGGAGGCGTTCTCGAATACTATGGTGGTTCATGCTTTCTCGGCCAATGTGCGACTGGAGGAGAAATTTATCGAGTTCTTAGATCCGGGACGAGTTGCGGGAATTCGCAAGTCTATCGCGACTGCTAGTCAAGCGGGATTGCTTTATTTCATTGCCTTCTCCGCCAATGCATTGGCATTCTGGCAGGGTTCGAGGCAGATTGCCGATTCAGTCGAAAATGGTGGCAGCATGACGGTTGGAGCCACATATACTGTGATTTTCATTCTGGTGGATGGTAAGTAAAATGAAAGCGATTGTACAACCAAAATTCATTTGCTAATTGTGTTATTTTCTAGCATCCTTGATCCTCAGTCAAGTTGCACCCTTCATTCAGAGCTTCGATGCCGCGTCGGTCGCATTCACCAAACTTCGTGCCGATATCGATCACTCGTCCGCCATTGATGGAACCGATGAAAATTCTGGTGAAGTCTTGTCACAAGTCAAGGGCGATATTGAATTGCGCAATGTTTCCTTCACTTTCCCTTCTCGTGCCGACAAGCCAGTACTCCAAGATCTATCCTTCTCCTGCCCTGCTGGTCAACAAACTGCTATTGTTGGATTGTCTGGAAGTGGAAAATCCACTGTGGCGGGTCTGGTCACTCGATTCTATGATACGATTGAAGGAGCTGTCTTGTTGGATGGGCACGATGTGAAATCCTTGAATGTTCGTGCATTGAGAAGCAACATCAGTCTGGTCCAGCAGGAACCCTGTCTGCTTGATCGTTCGATTTTTGAAAACATCGCACTGGGATTGATCAACTCTCCAAACCATGGTCATCTCATACAACTCCTCACCAGCACGGCGTTGGCTGAGATTGCAGCAGCCGTGAGAGATGGTCAAGGGATTGTGCCCGCCGCACTGGAACATGGAGATCAGGCACGAGAGATCGTGGACCTCGTTGAAAATGCTGCTTTGCTGGCCGACGCCAATGGCTTCATCGAAAAGCTCCAGGAAGGCTATGGCACAATGGTTGGCTCCAGTGGAAATCTGATCAGTGGTGGACAAAAACAGCGGATTTCTTTGGCGCGTGCCTTGGTCAAGGATCCCCGAATTCTCATTCTGGATGAGGCTACTGCCTCCTTGGACTCTGCGACCGAAATGCGCATTCAGCGAGCTATCGAAAGTGTTGCCGTCGGTCGGACAGTCATCACCATCGCCCATCGTCTGTCAACTATCAAGAACGCGAATAACATCATCGTAATGAGACAAGGAAAACTGGTTGAACAAGGTAGTCATTCAGACTTGTTGACTCGCAACGGTGCCTACGCAGAGCTTGTCCGTCTGCAAAACCTCAATGTCCACGGCGCCGGAGAAGGGTCTTCAACTCGATCTGCTTCGCCAGTGGAACAAATCAACGAGAAGGCTGAGAAAACAGATATATCTGTAGTTGATGACTTTCCTGAAGATGATGGAAAGACTACTGCAGCCCCAGATAAAGATTCCAAGCCCAAGGAGAAGGCTGGTGCCATTGCCACTACTCGATCATTCTCTGCCACAGTTGGGTCCTTAGGGTCGATGTTCCGTCCTTACATGTTTGTTCTGGTTCTTGCTGTGACAGGCGCTGTGATTATTGGAGGTACATACTGTGGATCGGCAGTGATCTTCGGTAATGTTGTTGGCAAGCTCAGTGGCTGCGAAGAGCCACAAAATATCCGCGATGCTGGTGAATTCTACGGTCTCATGTTCTTCGTCCTGGCTGTTATTGAGTTCTTTGCCAACTTCCTCAGTTGGTCTCTATTTGGATGGATGGCAGAGAATATCATCTACAAAGTACGAGTTCTCTCGCTGCGCTCCATCCTTGAGCAAAACTTGGCATGGCACGAGTCTAATGACCGCAACCCATCGCTTCTACTATCCTTGATTACCACTGACAGCAACGCCCTCGGAGGCTTGACGGGCTCAGTCGTCTGCACGATTCTCTCCATTTGTGTCAACTTATGCGCTGCCATCATCATGACCCACATCATTGCCTGGCGCATCGCCCTGGTCTGTCTCGCCGTCATTCCTTTACTGCTAGGCGCGGGATGGATGCGAGTTACCTCACTAGCTGAGTTCCAAGAAAAACACCTGGAAGCCTTTGCCCGGTCTGTCGGCATGACCGTCGAAGCTGTCAACTCAATCAAAACCGTCATGTCCCTCTCTCTGGAGCACGAAATTATGGGCACATACCGTCGCTCACTAGCAGCCCCAATGAAGGAGATGACCCGTCAGAGTGCCTGGGTTAACCTCTGGCTCGCAATTGGATACGGTATGAGCAACTTCCTGTATGGGCTAGCATACTGGTGGGGAGCAATGAACATCATTGCAGGCCACTATACCCAGACTCAGTTCTTCATCGTCCAGCTCGCTCTTCTCGTCAGTTCACAGCTATGGGGCCAGGTATTTGCTCTGGCACCCGATGTTGCGCGCGCCTTCCAGGCGACCCGCCGGTTACTGAACCTGCTGGATCTGGGATCCACGAAGAACTTATCAAACCCCATAGCAAGCCCACAAAAGCTGCTCGGAAACTCCACAGCTGATGTTGAAGCCACTGCCACTATGCGAGAAAAGGTCGATGATAGCCGCTGCGGAACCAGCGTCTCATTCAAGCAGGTTCGCTTCGCTTATCCCGCTCGGCCTGACACTCGTGTCCTCCATGGACTGGACTTGAACATCAAGCCAGGTCAGTTTGCCGCGCTGGTGGGACCCAGTGGTGCTGGTAAGTCCACAATCATCTCTCTTGTTGAACGACTCTACACGCCCGAGTCGGGCACCGTCGAGCTCGACGGACGAGATATCGCCCACGGAGACATCTCTTTCCGTGACTCGGTCGCCTATGTACCACAACAAAGCGTCATGTTTGAAGGAACCATCCGTTTCAACCTCGCTCTCGGCGCTAGACCAGGTCACACCGTCTCACAAGCCGAGATGGAGGAGGCATGTCAACTGGCGAACATCCATGAGACGATCATGGAGCTACCCGAAGGATATGACACGCCCTGCGGCCCCAATGGCGATCGTCTTTCCGGAGGTCAGAAACAACGACTTGCAATTGCACGTGCATTGATTCGCAAACCGAAGCTCTTGCTGCTCGATGAGTCGACTAGTGCCCTGGATGCAGAGTCCGAGCGACTTCTTCAGGATGGCTTGGAGAAGGCCACCAAGAACATGACTGTCATTGCGATCGCCCATCGTCTTTATACGATTCGCAAGGCTGATATCATTTTCTTGATTGAGGATGGGCGCTGTGTTGAACAGGGTACTCATGCTCAACTGGTTGAACGGAGTGAGTCTTACAGGGTTAATGCCTTGAACCAGGCAGTCGATGGATAGATTTCGGTTCTCTCATGAAAGTACATAGATAGCTATGTTGGTTACTAGAGTTATATATTTTAATTACATAGAGTTGGTCCTCGACCATACATTTCATCCAAACAATCCGAAACTTGGTATGTCATACAAATATAATCAAAAAGAAACATTCACCGAAGGAAAGGAAAGTGATTCTATATCTATAAACAATTCAAATTTTGCTATTCGGTACATCCAAACATGATCATTTAATCGGTAGCTTCTCCGAGACGCATCCATTTCCAACAAACTAGTCCAATTAGCCAAAGTCCAAGACGTCAGCAAGAGATTCAAACTTACTTTGATACCCGAGGTCCTCATTAAAAAACATGTTTCGCACCTCATCACCGGACGAAATACCCGTAGCAGGGAAGTATCCAACAGCCGTAGCTCCAAGAGCCAATGCCATCATAGGCTTAACCTCAGCCAGCTCCACAAACTTAGGTTCGGTCTTATATCTCTCAGCCATCATTTTCTGATGAATGTTCACCACAGCAAAATGACCCTGGTGCATCGCCGCTCCACCACGCTTGATTCCAGACCAGCAAGCAATATCACCTGCGGCATAGTGGTACTCCTTGTTAGGAACATCACCAGAGAACTCAAGACTGGGTGTGATGCGGATGTATCCCTCTGAATCACAGGCACCGCTGGGCAGATAGGATGATGTGGGGGAGAACTTGGATACGGCGTTGATGACATAGTCGGCATTGATTTCCTCGCCGTTGGAGAGCTTGAGTGTGTACTTTGCCGAGGTTGAGTCGTCGGCTGGGACTGTTTCCTGGACCCGCGCACCTAGAACCATTTCTACATTTGACTCTTTGAGGAGCTCAAGTGTCTTTGCGCTGAATTCCGCGGGGAGGGGCTCGGATGAGAGTAGGTTCTGTCGAGAGTGGATGAGTGTGACTTTGCTCTGTGGACGGAGCATCTTGAGTTCCGCTGCGATTTCGATGCCGACAGCGCCTAGGAAAAAAGCACTGTTAGCAGAAAGATATAACAAAGTATAGAATAGTACTCACCACCACCAATGACTACAACACCCTGCACAGCATTCTCAATGGTCTCAACGGAGTCCGCGGTTTCAGCGAGATACGCCTCCCGAGTGAACGACTTGGGCGCACTTGGCCATTCTCTCCGTAGACCGGTGGTGGCAATCATGTAATCATATTTCTCCTCAACAATCTTGTGCCCATCGTTTGCTGTGCTTTGGTAAATGCGTGCCACTCGCGATTTACAGTCCACGGAGTCTACGCGTCCTTGGACTGTCTTGATATCCAGGTTCTGGAGGGCGGGGATATCTTCGTATTTTTTCCAGAAGTCACTGGCATCTATGTTGGAACCGAGTGCAAGAGGGACGCCGATCAAGTGGTCTGGGGTATTCTTAATTAGTCGTATGTCGCGTTTGGTCAGAAGTAACATACAATATCCATCACGCTCATCCACAATAGTGATCTGTACAGGAATCTTCTTCTCAGGCGCGACTGCATTCGGGTCTAGATTGAAGCGGCATTTCCGACCATGACACAGATCGATCAGGTTCAGAGTCGCGGCCAAACCGGCATAGGAACCTCCGATGACGAGGACCTTGTAGGGTTGTTCTTCAATTCCAGGCATTTTCTGTGTGTATTGGGGCGTGTCCTGAGCTGAATGTTCTCACAAAGATCAGAGAAAGAAAGAAAAACAACCCGACAACGGCGCCTCTAATTCGGGTATCGGACCGTGTCAAGCAAATGTCACATCATACCAATACTATACCATACCATACGGCCCATTGCATATTACGAAGTTATCAGATCCGGTCTCGGGCTGGCTTGGCGCCAAGATTATCGACTATGCATCCTGTTAAAGGAGTAACATCTTTAGCTTTACTCTTCAAGCTACCTACCTCTCCATCGTGAACATTAGCTTACCCTTGACTCCAAAATGGGTTTTGTTGTTGTTCCTGCCACCCTCCCTGACATCCGGGCCATCTACGATGCGTGGTTCGCGGCTTTCAAAGGCCAAGTGATTCTCGACCTCATCTACCCTGGCAGTGATGTCAATGATGAAGCTTTCCGCAAGGTACATGCCGAGGGTACCCTTGGATATTGGCAAGGCTTGAGCATGGAGCACACCTTCCAATGCATTGACACCGACACCGGCCGAGTCGCCGGCATGGCCACCTGGCAGGTCTACTGGCGGGAGCGGACCGATGCTGAGCGTATAAAGCCATGGATTGGATGGCTCGAGGGTGACCAGCGCAAGCGTGCAGAAGGATTCCTAGAGCAGCTGTGGGAAAAACGAGAAAAGTATATTGGACCCAAGAAGCACGTTTGTAAGTGGTAACAGTATATTCTTGCGATCACCGGTGAGCTGACATTGAGGCCTATAGACTGCCATACGGTTGCGGTGCACCCAGACTATCAGGGTCGTGGAGTTGGCGCGCAGCTTATGCAATGGGGTCTTGAGACATCAGAGAAATTGAATGTCCCGATCTATTTAGAGTCCACCGTGGAGGGCGTTCCTTTGTATAACAAGCTTGGTTTCCAGACCCTTGCTGAACCCGTCGTGTTCAAACCGGAGGTTACCGGGCTTGACAAGGATATTCAAGCACCATTGATGGTGAAGATGCCAAAGGGTGCTGGCAGCACAAAATTTGAGCAATGGGCAGAGAGCAAGCCCTGAACAACTTGAATTTCTTTGATTTGATAATTTACAGACTTTAGACTAGTATCCTTTCGAGATTATTCTGTGCATTAGACTTACGTACCACTTTCCGTCACATGGATCTTCTTAAATTAGCCAAGAAATTAGTATAACATTCTTTAGGGTCTCGATGCAAGCCACCCTGCACCAGTGAGTGAGTTGCCCTCCTGCCAGGGCAACACTTACCCGGCTAGAAGGCTCGGCTTGTAGTGATATCCCTCATCCCGGAGTCATGCTATATGCTCCGAAAACGCACTTTCCAGGAGGGATACCGGGCTCCATCAGTGATACTTACTAGAAGCAGAAATTCCAAATACAGGTCGGCAGTCTCTGTCGGGTACCTAGCCATTCTTGAGTGTCCAAGCGAACAGAGACTTCCTGCCAACGCTTGGCGGATTCTGGGCTGACGATCTTACCGCAAAGAATTATCAATCAGGCAGAAGCCTTTTTATCAATCTGATAGTCAGACCCAGCTTAAACTGATTTAGAGATCATTGATCAGGGCCCGCAAAATCAAAGTCCTCACCTGGACGGGAGTGGCTTGTGTGGCTTGGCTACACCCGGCGGTTTCATTGACTGGCCAGCGGTGACAGGAATTGACTTCCCCTAACGACGCCACTAACTGCGTACCCATGGTATGCGTGGGTGTGTCACTCTGTAGAGGTAAAGGGGTCAACAGCTCTCCATATTTTCGTATTTGGAGTCCTCGGCCACGAGGTCGGGTATAAGTCGGACCCGCCCCGCGCTCATCAGCACAGCTGCTCGGCAGTGCCGATCAATCCCTGGAGTCATCCGAACTCCAACTAACCGAGTCATCCGCATACCATGGTGGAGATGTCATTTCTTGTATTTGGATTGAAATACTGGTGAATATCTGTAATACAAATGATACCGTATGGGAACGTGGTATCATACGTGAAATACGGGTGGGGCCGCAGATCTTATCTGATCTTGCGTTATCAGATTGTCGGCTCGTGCCGCCAGCGCCAGCAGGTTTACAAGATGAGTATTCAACCCTAGCCGAAGACGACCACATCGGATCTTAGCGATAAATCGCTCACAGGGGTACGGAGCTATGGGCCGACATCGGCTAGGGTCATGCGATTTCTCAATACCCTTGTCGAGTATATTTTTGTAGTCAGCCGGTGAAAAACAAGGAGCAATTGTAAAAGATTTCACGGAATTAGGATCCAAGATGCGTGTTTCATCCGTTATCTCCGTTCTTGCTGGACTGCACGCTACCTCATGCGTGGCGGCTAACGACAGCTGGCCCTGGCAAACCTACAAGTCCAGCTCTTTTGAGCCACCCCACCTCAAGATCACCAAGTCTGGAGCTACCGCTCCTGGCTACCTATTCTTCGATCAGTCATGGGATGCCCACCAGTACAGTGTGTTTATGATGTCGGACGACAACGAACTCATCTGGCAGAGTCCGTACGGTGACTTGAAAGATTTCCGCGTGCAGATGCTGGACGGAAAACCGGTCTTGACCTACTTCAATGGCATTGGTGTGCCTGAGCCCTTTGGTTGGGGCTACGGTATTATCCAAATATTGGACCAGTCCTACCAGAGCATCTACAATGTTTCGGTCATCCACGATAACTACACTGCCGTCGGTACTGTTGACAGCTCGAGCTTTGTCTCTTGGCTTGATATCCACGAGAGCACCATGACTTCGGACAACACGATGCTGCTTACTGGCTATAATGTTACCCAGGCTGATTTGAGCTCCGTGGGTGGCCCCAAGGATGGGTGGATTGCTGACTCGCTCTTCTATGAGGTCGATGTTAAGACCAACGACATCTTGTTCCGCTGGAGTGCTAAGGACCACGTTGATCAAATTTCCTTGGAAGATGTGCAGCCTTTCTACCCTATCCATGACTGGGGGCACAACAAGAGTGCTCCGTATGGCTACTTCCACATCAACTCTGTTGAGAAGTTCCAGGATGGTAGTTTCCTCGTCTCTTCACGCTACTACTGCTCCTTGTTCAAGATTGCTAAGGATGGTTCTGTTGACTGGACTCTTCAGGTAAGGCCCATTCTTTTACTTCTTTCAATATATCTTTCTCCTATACTAACATATCTACCGTAGGGTCAAACCGGCGGCGACTTCTCACTGGATGGAGTCAACTTCGCCTACCAGCACGACGCGCGCATCCGAAATGAGGAAGACAGCAAATTGGTCATCAGCATCTTTGATAACGCCAACTCCGACGTCAAGAATGGCACCGACCACACTGAAGGTATCTTCATGAATGTCAATCTGGATACTAAATCTGTCACTCCCCTCCGCCTCCTTGACGACCCGCGTGACGAGATCTTTTCCACCTCCCAGGGAGCCGTTCAAGCCCTGCCCGAAAACCATGTCTTGATTGGCTACGGATCCAACCCCAAGATTAAAGAGTACAACGCCGATGGTTCCTGTATTATGACTGCTCAGTTTGGAGAAGATTCCGTGGTCTCCAGTTACCGGGCTTATCGTCACCCTTGGGTTGGTATTCCCAACACGGCTCCTGATGTATTTTCTTGCATCGACACTTCTCACAACACGACAAATGTCTATATGAGTTGGAATGGTGCTACTGAGCATCAGCAGTGGCATGTTTTTGGAGGCGTCACTCAAAATGGTCTTCCCCGGCTTGGAGTGACACCCAAGACAGGCTTTGAAACTGTGACTTCTGTCAAGGGGGGTCTCAAGTACGTCCGTGTTGAGGCTCATGGACACGGCATTAAGGCAGGAGTCTCCAAATCTGTGCATGTTCAGACTCAGTGCTAAGCAAGTCTGAGATGTAATAATTATGTACTTTTAGCACACTGGGGTCAATAGAAATAGGCGGGAGAAGACAGCAGTTTGCGGGATAATTAGAGGCAAATAATTTGTGAGATACAAGATGCAGCTTAGATTACAGTTTATGCACGAAGCACAAACTTGAATTGAAGATTCTGACCTAGATGTCAAACATTGATATTATATAGTTGAGATTTTTCTTTTCTGACTCTCTGAGACATTACTTATCGCGACTACCCCTTCTTTCTTGTACTAATTAATCAACACATAGCTCGCTCCTACATGCGCAATACCTTGATTTTCCGTTTAGAACACAGTTCCCTTCACCTGCTTGAAGTCCTTGACCTTGATATCACGCCACATCGCGGCGCAGGCCCAGGCAACTGCCAGCATACAAACACTGGTAATAAGCATGTACCGCTGCGCATCTCCGTAGGCATGGGCAATGGCGTTTCTCTCCGGGCTTCCAAAAGGATACGACAGCTGGGCATTGATGTTTGAGTAGACTGTGGCCATGCTGACTTCTGCCGGCAAATACTTCGTCAAAGCCTTCGGGAACTCGCTGGTCCAGATAGCTGCGGATACAGTACCTCCAATCGCACTTCCAATGCTACTAAAAAGATTCAATATAGCAAGCACAACAGCAATGTGCTGGTGATCAGAAGGTGCCATCATGGCAAGCTCGCCGCATATGACTGTAGTTCCACCTGCAAATGCGACAAAGATCTGAGTCATGCAGATATAGCCAATGCCCGCATCAGGCTGACGGAACTTGATCATCAATCCGACTCCGAGAATCATGAGGGGAAATGAGAAGTAAACCGCCAACCATTTGAATCGGCCAGTCCAGCGGATCAAGTATCCGACGAGCAGACACCACAGGCAGGATCCAACTCGATAAATGGCTGAGACATAACTGGCTTCCGTAACATCCAGACCCCAGACGACTTGGAGCATGGAGCCGAAGTAGCTACCCCAAACCATGGAGTTGAAGAACTCGAACACAAACATCAACCCACCAAAGAAGACAGTTCGGTCCATCAGTAGCTGGAATGGGATGAAGGTCACTGGAGCCCAGAATCTCTCATAGATAGCAAACACAATGAGCAAAGCTCCTCCAAAGATGATCATACAGATGATCATATCAGAACGCCATTGGTCCTTTTGGTAGGACCAGAGGCTGAATGGAAGAAGGAAGAGCGCCATACCGCCAGCAAGAAGCAGAATTCCAAGCATGTCGACCTCGATAAGATATTCCTTGACTGACTGCAGGTTGAGAGGACCGCGATTGGATTTGAGCAGGCCCATCCTCTTCGCCTTCTGGTGGTTCCAAAAGAACAGAATGCATAGTGGTGAGACCACGACCGGAACGATGATGGTAAAAATTCCGAATCCCCATCGCCATCCGGGGCCTTCCAAGACACTCTGCGAGATGGGACCGCCAATCCATGTTGTAATGATGTAGGGAGAAGTTGCAAAGGACAGCATTAGAGCTCGGTTTTTCAGTGTCGAGGTGTCGGCGATGAAGACAGTCAAACAATAACTGACTCCTTGGGATCTAGATAAAGTATGAGTTAGTTTAGACTATGAAAAGGACTGACTGATTGATAACTTACCCCACGGAAGAGAAGACCTGTGCAGCGGCATATGTTTGCACGTTGTTGCAGGCGGCCATCATGATGAAGCCCACAACCCAGATGAACAGTGTCAAACTGATACCCTGAGGACGGCCCCAGGTGTCCAAAATTTTCGCCAGTGGAATTTTACTCAAACCACCGATTATGTTGGCCATAATGCTCGTGGCCGCAGTCAACGAGTGGAGTGAGAAAGCACTAGTCACATAAGGGTTCAAGGATCGGATAACAACCTCCTGAATGGAGGTAACAAAATATATGAACCAGATGCTTCACAACAAACAATCAATAAACTATACTAAGGGAGACCTAGGGATCCGTTCAAACTCACATCGCATATGCCAAGATAAGATGCCCCTTGGTCCACACCTTCGTAGCCGCCTGAATACCCTTCACACCAGCCTGTGCCTCCTGGTCGAGTGAATCCTGATCGGACGTGACATTGCCATCTATAGCAGGGACAGCAACTCCAGTTTCTTGAGAGGTATGAATCTGTTCACCCTGCTTCTCAGAGGGATGGGGAGGGTCAGCTGCCATAGTGTGGTCGATCTGCCTACCTGACGACTGCGTGGAGAGATACGTGGTCCGAACACATAGTTGGCCAAGATGTGGCGATCAGATTTATATATTCTTGGTGCTGCATCATCCGATATCGGGTAAACAGAACCTTCATGGAAGATTAAGCGAAAAAGTATGCTAACGGGGCCAAGACAGGGCTGAAGGGGAAAATTCTCTCATCTGGCAAGGGTGGCACGAGATGCGACTTGGCGCATCTGGCGCGGACCCGTGGATATCACACCCGTGTGCCTATGTCTAGGCATATAGAAGAGCAGGGGCTTTTTTCGGCCAGTTTTGCTCTCATGCTCGGGCTCTCCGTTGACAATCTTGGCTTTAAGGAACTTTGATCCCATTTCACATATCTGATCGGCTATATTCGGCGTCATCCTAGTCCCGCTGTTTAATACAAGCTCCTTGGCATACCGAGTCTAGTCCACAAGTTAATTTAACACAGTCTTGCGGGACTTGTTTCTGTTCAAGCGCCGTTCAACGTATATTTCAAGTATTGTCAGGACGCTGGTACGGTACTGTTACGACCCGGGTTCTCGTGTATCGCAGCGAAACGGCCAAAAATACACATGCAACGTTAGTTATATTGGCCGAACGAAAAGTAGCTAATTGCGACTTGAAAGTCTCTTCGTTCTAGCGCATGCAATTTGCCCAATATGGGAAAGGTTTTTGTTTGGCCAAGGATATCATTCGTGAATCACATGTTTATATGTACGCACAAAGCAGGCGTTCGCTATCGAACTTTCTCAATTCTTCCTGACTTTCTACAAATAAGGCGCCCCTGATGTTATTACAATTCTAAGATCGACCCCCGCGTATCACAATGACCGAAGCGCAAAATAGCTCTTTGTGGGTTTTGTTTCTTTTCTTGCAGCGGACGCAATTATGTCGTAGTCCTACTCCATAGTCTGAGTTTAGCGAACCTTTGGGTTAATTCTCTGCCGAAGACTAAAAATGGTAACAAAGGACACTATGACTGCATTGTTTTCTTAGTTCTCTTAATCAAGGATTGTCTTCTTTGTCCCATTAAGATATTTGAGAAACACAGAAAAGCATAAAGATTTGGCACCTTTCATTTTGGCGGGCAAGTGCCTTTATCTTCCAAAGGAATCTTTTGACCTCGCATCAAAAATATACCGCTGGTTGATAATCCATCATCTAGAGCCATAGCCATGTATGATTCTGCGAGATACATCAGGGAGTGTAATAACTTCAAAAACCAGTTACAAGCTCAGCTTGTTAATATTCAAAACTTTCCACGTACAGGAGCTGAAGGGCTTGTTGCATTCACGAGAACCCAGAATGAACTCATCACTAAGGCAGAAGTTATCAGCCGATTTAATGATTCGTTGGACTTGCGTGTTCGTGTAAACCCACGTGTCCAGGAGAAATACGGGCAGTTGCATTTTCAGCAGATTTGTCGTACAATCAGGTTGGAGCTGACCGAGCTGCGTGATGTGAATGTGTTGGACAATGTCCACAGTGCACAAAGACAGAAGCTCGCTACCGCCATCGAAGATATTCTGGCTACTTTGCCTTTTTAGATGTTGTCAATTTACTCACTGTCACCATGCCAGACGCCCTTGATAATTGAAATTTTTAGATATCGTCGGTAAATCAATGAATTGTTTTCCTTAAAATTTAGAATCTCCAAATTCCCGTAGTACAATTGTGTTTCCGGGCTTCATTATGACCAGCATAAATGTAGAAAATACTAACCTTGCAGAAGAATTGGACGAGTAGGTTGAGGCAAGAAAACCTCCAGTGAACAACTAGGTATTACCCAGAATGAGGTCTGCCTTCAATATTGCTCCTAAATTCACGCTATGCAAAACGGTAGTTCTTTTCGACACGTAACTTAAACCTAGCACTCAAATAGGGCAAATCCCAGACAGACAAAGAGAAAGCAGACAATCTAGGTACGAATGATGAGATTTGGAAAAAATGAATACCGATTTTATAGACTATGCAACTTTACCCCGTAGAGCAAAAGAGCAAAAAAGCATTGAAGGCTATTAAAATATATTGAAAGGCGCTTCTTTCTATCGTACAAGTAAGAGCGAGATGATAGAGATCAAGAGACCAAAAGATCAATTTGGTGGTAGAAAAATGAACAGAAAGGAGACGACAAGAGGCGCCAAGGGCCAACTGTTCACTCAATGCAGGAAAGTAGAAAACAGATGAGCATGTCGCGCGCTAAATCTGGCGGATTGTTTCAAAAATTCGAGCGATAGCATCACGTATGACAATTTTCTTCAACATGGGTAATCAACAAGCCATGAAGAATTATATACTTGATACCATGAAAATCCTTAAGTCCAATCCCCTTCGTCGTGATGATATCTTAGAACACCACACCCTTAACCTGGGCAACCTTCTTCAGGTCGATATTCTTGATCATGATGGTCCACGCAAAGGCGAGAACCATGACGCCCAGTCCAGCTGAAAGCATTCTCACCTGAGAGTAACCGTAGGACTTCTGGATTGCCTCTCTCATCGCAGTTCCAGGGGCATAGCTCAATTGCTGGTCCACATCTTCGTAGATCGACTCCAAATCGGACAAGTCTGGAAGGTTTCGGATGAGTGCCTTCTTGAATGTATTGTTCCAGATTGCCGTGGAGATAGTAAGACCGGCAGAGTCACCAATGGTACCAACGACGTTGAGCAAAGCAAGGGCTGTGGCAACGTGCTGGTGATCAACAGCGGCTAAAATGGCCAGTTGTTCGACGATGATAAAAATGGATCCGCCAATCGAGATGAAGATCTGACACATAACCTGGTATCCGACACTCTGACCGGGGTGGCGGAAGTAAATCATCAACCCCTGAGCAAAGATATAGAGAGGAACAGAGATATATAGGAGCCACTTAAACCGACCCGTCTTACGAATGGCAGCTCCAACGCCGAACAACAGTACACCAGAGACCACGTCAAATGTGTTGACGACGTATCCGGATTCGGCAATAGTCAAATCATTAACCACTTGCAGGAAGTTCTGGAAATAGTTGTTCCAGCAGTAGTTCGAAAGCTGGTATGTGGCATCCAATAGGCACGCGCCGACGACAGTGCGGTTCGTAAGGAACCCCCAATTGAGCAAAGGGACGGGGGCGATCCACTTCTCGTAGAATCCAAAGAAGAAGAGCATCGAGAATCCGACCACTATCATGGCGATGATATAGTCAGTGCCCCAGCCGTTAGGGGCCTCGGTGGCGATATCGAACGGAAGCTCGAAGAGGATCAGGCCAGCAGTGAAGATAAACACTCCGAACACTAAGTAGGGTTAGTACTTATATCCTCCAGGATATTGAAACAGTAGCTTTTGAATACTCACAATCGAATTCGATAATCCAGAACCAAACACTTTGGAAGAAGTTGCGGCCGCTGTTCTCTTTTTCGGTGACAAGGCCCGCCTTGTGGGCTTTGTGGAGGTTGAACTTCAAAATGAAGAAGAGAGGGGCAGCAATAATAGGAAAGATGATCGCCCAAGTGCCATAGGCCCATCGCCAGCTAACGTTGTCGTAAAATTGTTCCGCCACTTTCGGTCCCGCAAACGCCGTAATGATATACGGAGACGATGTGAAAGCGTAAGCTAGGGCTCGGTTCTTCAACTGAGTAACATCGGCGGTGACCACGTCTACGGCGAATTCCATGCCACTGAAGCCAAGGTAGTAAAGCACCTGGATCTCATGTTAACATCTGCTACTGCTTCAATTGCTAGAGCGCAACTTACATTGGCAGCACAATAGATAGAGAAGCTGTCACAAGCAGCCATGAGGACCAGCCCAATGGTAGCACAAATTGCCATGAGCAGGAATCCTTCAGCACGACCCCAGGTATCCATCATTTTCGCTACGGGGAGGAAAACTGCGGCAGAGAATGCATCCGCCATAGCAGTGGGGAGACCGGATAGGGAGTGTTGTTGGAATGAACTGGCGACATAGGTACTCAAACTGCCGTTCACCGATGAGATGAATGCATAGACGAAGTAAAGGAACCAAATGCTATAGAATCATAGCGTAAGCAGTGGTCTGGCCGAGTAAGTGAATTGACATACTTGATTAAAACAGCGATCAACGCAGGCTTCGACCAGGTCTGAGCAATAGCCTCGGCGTCTTTGACACCATGTTGGAGCTCTTCAAATGGTACACCCGGCACTTCCGCACCGTTGTTTGGAAGCGCCTCATCGGCCACAGGGTGTGTCTGATCAGTTTTGGGCTCATTGACATTGCTTGTGTCAACGTCGATCGAACTACTCACAGCCTCCTCACGATCGAGTCTCGTCCGATGGAAGACCGCCCTGGCCCTTTTAATCAAAGGGCGAATCGCCATAATGAACAGTTCACCTTAACAGTAAATAGCTCCAGCGATTCAAGGTAAAATGTTCTGGAAACCTTCTGTTCCTCCAGGGAAGGGATGATCGGAGTGAAAATATGTAAGAAAGGAACCAGGAAAAAGATCAGATAAAACACCCGAACTCGGGAGCATTCGAGAGCTCAACGAGGGACAGCACCACCTTGAATGTGGATCTCTGGGGCCAAACAAGAATTCTGTCCGCTGTGCTGCGTGTTATTAGTCCATCCCCGTGGGCCCTAACTCCACCGGTGACAGAGACAACCGGCGTCGGCCGGTAGCGAGATCTAATCAGATCACCGCGTAAGCTTGTCTAGCGAGATCTTTACCTCATAAAGGTCGAATGCCCGTGGCGTCGCATTTTAGCTGCTCCAAGCTTCGCTTGGCGTCTTGGTAGGAAATTAATAGTGGGACTTGGGCATTCATAGCCAACAACATTCAGCCACGCCAAGAGCCGAAAAAATGCGCAAAATTCTGGAAGTTATCAGATCTGCCAAGAGTTCGTTGTCAACACAGCCGTTTCGGCTCGAAGCGAAACTGCGAGCGTATATATAGGCAAATTGGAGGATCTCTAACTGAATTTCCATATTAAAAGATAACTGTTGCTGTCCGAATTCCCTATCAGAGGCCGCATCCTCCCACCAAAACGAATGGAGCAACTTCATCGGAGCCTACACAATATCTATCCCAATAGATGGCCCGGAATTTCCTCGGATGACGCGCATTTGTACATGTAACTTCATTAATGGGTCACTTTAGTGCTGGACATGGACCTCGGCGTTATGAAGCCGGTCTCGGCGGTCCGTCATAATTGGCAAGTTGACTGAAGATCAGCGACAATTGCGGCAAGGGGAAAAGTATATAGCAGACTCCGTCCCATTTCCAAGTCCGTTAGACAAACTCTTTCTCATATTAAGCCTTCACCAAGCTTCGTCCTTTGACGCACATTCAGCCTTGTATTATCTGGTGCTTCCGTTGCTTCCCGGTGTTTCCACATCAACCTCAACCAATAATATGGCTTTGTACAAAAGGTACTGTAATAATATAGGAAGTAATAATTCATACTGAGCTTCAAACTTGAACACATCAGATGACCCATAGCTCTTGGGGGCTAGAATTTACTCTATTCCCTAGTATACCCTAGCGGAGATGCCGTCGAAATAGTCAAAGTCTTTCAGGAGAGGTGAGACAATAGTGTCAAACACGGATTCATCGAAGTGAGGATCCTCGAAGCCATCGCCTTGGCTTTTAGACCAGTACAAGCACTCCTTAACAACATCACCGTAGCTCGATCCGCTCTCGCAGTAAACGTCACGCAGCAGTCTCGCAGCAGTATTGAATTGTGAACCTTGCTCAGAGGCTTCTCCATCTCCAGGTCGCGCGAGTGTACAGATCGCTCTCCCCAGTGAGAGTTCGATCAGCGCAAGCGCAAGCGGAAAGAGAATGTAATTTGCAATCTGGCGTCGTCTCGAGTCCGTGCATACTTCGGATGCTGCCCCGTTGAAGCCCGTCTCAGATGATCTCCGAACACTCCGTAAAAGGTACGGCCGCTCATATTGAGGAAAGGTAGATTGCGGTTGTCGAACAAAAAGCACATCGGATGTTCCCCATTTCTGCTGGAGCCATGTTCCGTGAAGCTGGAAAACGCTGAAAGCGAGAAGAGTGGCAAGATGGAGCCTGTCGCGGCGGCTTAATTCATTGGATCTTTGAATCGGAGAGTCCGGCAGGGACGGGGTTCCAATCAGTGTCTCTTGCAAGGAGTGAACATGCATTTCATGCTGAACGCTACGTACTAGTCTCATGTGGTATCGACTTCCGAATGTGGCCTCTTCGCTGCTGATGTATCCAATAGAATCCAAGTTCGCCTCTGGACTCGTGGTATCAAACTGATCAAGGGTGGAGCATAAATCGGCGATTGGTGAGCCTAGTCCACGAATGGGCCCTGTGTGGACATTCTCCATGCAGACTGTTGCCGGTGAACATGTAGTAAATTGTACTTTTCGTGTTCGAGCGGGGAATTGAGGGTCTTGAGGAAGGCAACCGGATTCGATGTTCGGGCTCGCTACCACTTTGACCTCGTGCCATCGCCCTTGATGATTTGAGGCGCTGTTTCTTTTTGGTGGTGGAAGAATCAAGTGGAAATTTGGGTCCAAGAGTGCATCACTTGAGCCCTTTGTTCCATTCAAGACGATTTGATCAAGCTGGAATCCGACGGAGTGTTCGTCGTGACATGAACCACTCCAACATTGACCATTTTGTACCATGATAGCATAAATCGCCTTTGCATGTCGTCTGTTGTCTCGATATCGATTCAGATATTTCCTTTTTTTGGCCGGGCCGCGTCGAGATTGATCCCGTTGTTGAGACTGCTCGGTCAGAGTCTTCAGGATTTGGTTGGCCTTGTCAATTTTATCGAGGAGATCCTGGTAAATTGCGGCGGAAAAGACTTTGCAAAACTTTAGGGCGTTCAGCGGTTTTATTGATATGGACTACGCGAACACAATACATTAGCTCTTTCGCTTGTGTGGAAATGCTCTGGTAGCTTGCCGTTGTATAATCTGCTGTCTCCAGTCCCAGTTTTCGAGACAGATCTTCTAGAAGGTCGCACAGTCCTCTTACCGTCCGGGTAAAAGGAACATAGTTGCGATCGAGCTTTTCGATCAATTGTTGTTGAAACCCTCTCTCACTCCACCCTGGCCCCTTAGGGTTGCTGATCAACTCAGATCTTTCGTCGTGATCATCAACAACGTCTTCAAGAGACAGCTCCAAGGTATTCAGCAAAATGGCATATTGCGCACTCAGTCCAGTTGAATAGTCGTCCAAATGCCACTTATATCGCCGAAAGGCTTTTATCTTTTCTAGGCCCCGCGCATAGTTGTCCAGTTGGTTCACAAGCAAGGGAAGAATGGCCAACGCCACACCAGTGGCTTCTATTCCCGTCACCATCGCTCAAGCAAGTGAAATTAGACCAGCGACCACTCAGTACTGAGAGGTGAAAAAGAATGACAGCGAAAGAGTGAGACTGTTTGAGTCCTGAGCCCGCCACTACCCCGCAGCTTCAGCCTCACTTTCTACTCTCAACTCCTATCACTTCCTAGCAGGACATCGTCTCTCTATCTGAGGGCATGTAAAGCGTCTAAGCTATGACGGCCACGATTGCTAGTGTTTTGAATGACTGCTTGAAGGAGTTTACCGATTCAACCACTTCAGGCGTCCTCGCGAAATTCGAAAATGAAGTCTCGCAACGCCGCTGGTTGGACGAGTTAGGGCGACTTCGAGTTTGGGCTTCCAATATTGGCGCTCATCAAACTGGACAGTCTTCACTGGACTATCGGCTCCGGGATGCATCACACTTGAAGGGTGAAACGATAAAGATCCTGCAGCGAACGCTACAGGTCTTATTAAATCTACGCCAGGTCATCGAGGAAGGAGAAGATGAGCCATATGAGGAGGAGCTTTTTAGCAGTGGTAGCGACATGGAGTTCGAAAGCGAGGGCAACGAGATGACGGACGTTCAACTACTCTATCAAAGCCTACGCAACAATATCAACCTTCTATTCCAGATTACCATGGCTATTCGCAAACCGGCTGATCATGATCGACTTCTTGGAATGAAGATCAAACATGCCTCTTTCTTCGAGCCCTGGGCTCAGCAACACATTTCCCACAAATTCCCCGACGCCGGGGACAACACGATTCGCCGTCTAAGCGCTGCCATGGCGAGACAAAAAGCAGTCCTGAAATATTTCGAGCGGCACCGAGCAAAACTGGGCCAAGGCCTATTAAATCACGGAGACGCGGAATCCAACTTTCTTTCTGAAACGGTGGCTACGGAAATGACACTGGCCGATGGCATGGATCACCTCCACTTCCTTGAGACAAATTCGACGTCTGGTGTGTCACAAACATCATACGCCTCTAGCATATTCGCAGGGGATGAGTCATTTTCTATTCCTAGTGCTCCGAAGGAATCCGCAGATAAAGCACCATTCGAATGTCCATATTGCCGCCTTGTGATTACCATTAAAAACACCAAGGACTGGGCACGTCATGTGTTCCGGGACTTGATGCCATATGTATGCCTATCCCCCGACTGCAGTACACCATCAAAGTTGTATGAAAGTCGTCGACAGTGGTATCATCACATGTGCGAAGCCCATTCCATTTCGGATACTAATCAGAATGGTTCGGATTGTCCTCTTTGTCTGGAGCCCATTCGACCACCTCTTACCTTCGAGCGACATGTTGGCCATCACTTGGAGCAATTGGCACTTTTTATTCTTCCTGGAGCGGATCCGGAAGTTGAAGCTGAATCAGAGCACTTGCCCGAAACTGCATCTGCACAGAATTTCGGGGGGTCCAGTGATTCTGATAGTATGCCGGAAGGACAGCGCAAAGTGCCGCCTTATAACGAACAACAGGAGTTAGATGGAATAATTAATGTGGGACGCAGGATGCTGGCAGAATTCTTTACCAGAGAAGGTGGTCACCTTGATTCCCCTCAAAACACAGCCGATCAGAAGAGGAAAGCCCAGAATCTCCAGTCTCCCCATCAAAGGTAACAGACAGTTTGGAATCACATTAGCCACCTGAATCAGTCCTCGGTGATGGTTCCACAACTGGGCTTCGACCTACACAGCCCATCGAGGTGAAACGATCAGAAAAATCAAAACCGCCGAGCCTGCGACGATCTCTCGTTGGCCGCTCCGATTCGAATGAACAAAGTGCTGCCCACATTCCAAAAGACTCGTATGAGACCCCATGGCGAAATGATAGCTGGTTTCTCCGTGCCAAAGTGGCATCGACAGTCCCTAAAACTTTGGCCAGTACGAATACTATCAACCCAGCTTCAAGTCCTATATATGACGCGTTTTCCTATACAACGCCTCGGGAGCAGTTTGACCAAGATTATCCGACAGCACGTCCAAACCGTGGCACTGACTTAGATATGAGGAGAGGGCAAAATCGGGTTTTCAAACCTCAGAATATTCGACGTGATCACAGAAGACAGACCACGGCACGAACCAAGGCGACGAGTTTCTCTAGACGACTCATTACCGGTCGCTGAATCAACGAGTTCAGTGCCGGAAAGACACTTTGAGAGCGACGAAGCACCCACGAAATCAACCGTTCCTCCTCCACCTTCTATCGCGACCTCTGAAAAGTCACCAAAAGGGATTCTCAAACACCCAAAAGATTCCTTTCCAGAAAATCCCAACCCCATTCGAGAAGGTGTTGCGCCAATTAAAGGACTTGAAAAAAATGGGCATTCCAGCGGGGCACGATGGACAAAGATTGACAGAAGGCTCATTATCCCTGCGGCTTTGGAAGCTGCAAACGAACGGTTCGAGGAACGCTCAGATTATGTCATTGTCCTACGCGTGTTGTCAAAAGAGGAAATTCAGACTTATGCGATCAAAACGCAAGAGATTAGAGGTACGTGATAGCTAACTGCCTCTGCTCCCCCTTCCTCCTCGCTCATTTATTCCGGGTTTTTCTGAATGGACACTGACGAAAAGTGCCTTAGATGCACGCTGGGAGGAATATCAAGAAGAAATGAAGCTCCGACGTAAACATAATAAGAATCAAGGGCCAGGCCCATCGGACGTGGGTCGGGAGTCAGACATCTCCGAAGATGCGATTGGTATTTGTAACATCGAAATATAGAGCCAGCCAAATCATCGGAAACATAGCTTAAAGGATTTGTGTGTCTTTCTCAGTCCGTCGATAGATTTTTCAGGTTGTATCTTCCCATACTTTACAACGAAGCGATGTGTAATCTGCAAGCTATTTTCGTGGTTTAAGCAAATGACTTGCCAATATTATAGTGGGAAAGTCTACTCTATATAGATAGCCTCGTAATTGAAAATCCCGAGTAATATTCTAACCCTACCATGCTTTTTCACTGCCATCGTATCTGAAGGGCTTCCCGCTATGAGTCTCCAAAGTAGAGACATCAATCACATTGACCACTCCACTAGCACTCTCTTCCACAGTAATGGCAGCCTTTTCGAATCCGAAAGTATCGGCACCACGGTTACCAAGATCTGTCTGAACCCAACTATATTGGTCCAACCGTTTTAGCTATCATCCTTGTGGGTGGTAATGAACGGGGGAAACACAGGGAAAGAACACAAAACTATTGAATCTAGTAAGACTCACCCAGGGTCAATGACAAACGCGTTTAGCCAGGGATCTTCAGCAGAAATTGCCTTCGTGTACCAATGCTGAACGGCTTTGGTCGGGGCGTATGACGCATTCCGCATAGGAATGAAGTCCCTATGAAACGCGACAGTTAATACGTATGCCCAGTTCCAATCGATACAAATTCCACACGGAAAATTCTTCTACTTACTAAATTAACAAGTCAGTTATCATTTCCCTCGTCACCGCACTGAGAACAAATACTTACCGTCAACAACGCAGAACTCGAACCAATAGTCACCCATTTAGGGTGCTTGGACCCCTTCAGAAGAGCTCTGAAAGCTTGGTAAAGTGACACAAAGCCGTAAATATTGACTTCGACATGCTTCTGAATATCCTCAATCTTCACCTCTGATACCGTAGGCCACGAGATGGCAATGCCAGCATTGGCAACAATGATATCAATATGGTCAATCCCTTTGCTGGCCAGCTCTTCCACGGCAGCAGGAAAGTGGGTCAGGGATGTTGCATCGATCTTGATCGTTAGCAGAGATGTGCCCTCTGCCTTGGGAAGGTCGGCTAAAGCCTTGGAAGACGAATGGCTTGGGTCCCGAAGCGCAGCGATAACAGTGTGGTTGGGCTTCTTGAGATATAGCTCCAGTATCCCTTTTCCAATTCGGCGATTGGCACCAGTGACAAGGACGATCGTGGATTCCATTATGAAAACTCGCAAATGAGGCAGTAAGCAAAGCTATTAGCTCTCATTCTTTCAATGGAAATGGGGCACACCCTTTAAATAAGGGCCACTATTAGCTGGAAGGCATTTGTAAGTATCTTAATAATGTCATATCTCCGATTTGAAATCTACCAGTCGTGCTTGGTAATTGCTTTGGCTCAGACAGGGGTATGAACAGGAGTTGCGCCCCGGAGGATTTAGTGCTTATGGCCATGTGACCGCATAGACTGGAATATCTAGTTCAAGCAATGGATTGAAGATACGCTAACGTTATAGTGTTGATTATCAAATGAGGTACACCCATACAGTAACGTTATCCACTAAGCGACATCGAATCACGTCATATTGTAATCAAAGAACGCCAATCTAAGTACACTGTAGATCCGAAAATCATGTTAGATCTGTATTTTACCCGAGGTCCTTTTCCATCGCAATTCAATGATGGTTTAAGGTATAAATCCTCATCACTGGTGGAGCTTGGATAGACGGCTATGTCAGTCAAATATAAGTTATCCCTCTCTCTCGTTCTTCCTAACTACTGCTTCATTTTAGAACAGACGATCTTCTTTCAAGTTTTAATGACATCAAGATCTATAAATCGGGACTAACGGTTTATTCAGCCTTCTCGAAAGTGCAATCATAAGTGTGCCAGAAGAGGATTAGATGGAAGGCATTATAATATGACAAAAGTTTTCTCGCAAGGCGCATGAGATGAAAAAAAGCTCAACGATATGCCGGTAGCTCATGACGCTGGTGAAATGCAGTATCGCCTGCATTCAGCTCTGCCAGTCGTGCCTGGCCGTCTAGCTCTCTGGCTTGCACGCCCTTTCCAGGTTGAACGCTCTCTGAGAATGCGGGCGGTGGATTCTGATACTGCGTCTGTTGCTGGGACTGTTGTCGCTTTCGAGACCGAAGTAAAAAGAAGAGGAGAGCAGCAATTGCGGCGACGCCAACGACACCGCCGACCACGCCACCAGCGATAGCTCCTGTGTTTGTATGCGATGAGTTATCGGGGTTGCTAGAACCGGTATCCGATGATGGTGTTGTTGAGGATGTTGAGGATGTTGAAGAAGTTGAGGAGGGCGAGGAGGTTGCAGTCGAGGATGCGACAGGGGTACCTATAAAGCATATTTAGCAGCTGATCAGTCACCTCGGTGGGTATAGCAACTAACCAACCGAACTAGTCTCCAGTGATATGTATTCACTGCCGCCAGCAAAGCCGGGATCCGCACACCCAACCCAAACAGTGTTGTCGACATTAAACGCGACTTCACCTTCCTCGCAACAGAAATACCCGGTCGAATTGAACAGATTCCAGCTCTTATCTGCACACGTGGGGGCGGTCGCAATCATTGCAGTGCAGTTGAATTGATTTTCACAGCATATAAAGTTGGCTTGGCTGGCCTTCGAGTCGAAACAAAATGAATTTTGGGGGCAGCAGGCCTGCCAATTATCCCATGTCGCATTCTCAGTGCAGGTCACTTCGCTATTACCGCAGGTATTGTTTCGGCGAAGCGCATATCCCTGGACGCTGTCTGTGGTCATTGCGATGGGTCACCTGTCAAAGGATTTCGCGATATGGAGGTACGGGGCCGAAGGAAGAAGAAATCTGAGGGGAAAGATTTTGGGCGAGGTCGTGGTCGCACGAGACTGCACTAATCATTGACCTGTAATTTCGTTTGCCAATGAGGATTCTGATAAGTTGAGATGAATGGGGCCAAACTGGGGGCCAGCGGCTAAGCCTCTTGAAACCAGTGTTTTGCTGGGGACGTATCCACCTTTATTCTAGCATATACGCTCAAGCTCGGTTCACAATTCGATCCTACATAATAGATGTCGTCGAAATTATTCAAAGAAATAATCTTCAGGGTCACGAGGACTGACATTTGAATCGAGATTGCGCGCATCATAAACATCACCGTGTCTTCGGGCTGCCTGTACATTGTGCAGGTTGTTTGCCTTCGTATATTGGCCAAGTTCCTTTGCCTATTCATACCTATCAGCGTCATAATTTTCTGTGGCTTTTAGTATTTAGTCTCTCGCCAATCAATGGTTTATTGTTGATATAACTTGACAAATTTATCCACACAAAGTGATCGGACCCTTGAGCGGCCCCCGGCCCCCGGCTCCACTCACATTGGGGCTGTCAGGGATGCCCAGTGTGACTTAAGAAATATCCGAAGTGTCATTTAGATACCGTATGTCCTTGTTGCCAAGCTCATCGCATCGGCGAATTTGCAGAACGGTACCACTGCTGAAGGATTGGCCTCAATATAGGTCGTCCGAAAGACGAGAAATGGTTATATTTCATGAACAATGAATATCTCCGCATGATAATCCTGCAATACACGTCGATACACAGTATCCAGGACTGTTGGAAGCACCTCAAAAGTGTCAACCAGCAAGAGTTCAAACCCTCCGGGACTGGGCAGACTTTATACTCAATGGTGCACAAAAGGAGAAAACATGAGAACCATCCCACTTATCTGCATTTCTAAAGGGAGCAGGTTGCTAGAAGACAAAATTCTCGCCGAGAATAATCCACACTATAATGGCGTTATCTACATAGTTCATATGCAACAACCATATCTACCCCTCGAAGTGGAGGGCTGGCGGAATACACCGCCCCAATCAACATACAAATCGCATGTCGGGCTCGGTAAGTCTCGAAGCTTTCGGCGCGGGTAGCTTGATTTAAACCACGTTATCTCCCTTTAAAACTTGTTGGAGGAATTGACCACATACTCAGCCACGTACTCAGCGACCCTGACATTGCTCGGGGTTTTTTAAATCGCGGATTACCACCCCTGTCAACGATTAAGTGTGAAAAGGCCGGGCAACTTTTTATCGAGCATCAACAAATCTCAAGCTTTTGCTTGAACGCTGCGGTCTCATTTGATACGCACAATGGAGCCGTCATTACCATTCTCATCTGCATGCCTCTCGCTCTGGCACCGGGGAACACGTTCATTCACTCACCTGAATGCCAATCGTCAAGAAGATGTTCCAACTTCTGCCAAATACGTTATAATCGGCTCTGGAATTTCAGGAGCCTTAACATCTTGGAAGCTCATCGAGGACGGTGTTAAGGGCGAAGACATTCTAATCCTCGAGGCTCGAGAAGCTGTTTCCGGCGCCAGTGGAAGAAATGCTGGACATATTCGGCCAGGTTAGTAACTGCCATGGTGTTTTCCATATCTTCTCTGTGAGACTGTGAAACTTCAAAGATAATCTCACACCGTGGCAGATGCATTCCGAGGCTTCCTCCACTACTCCTCCTTGCATGGCCCAGAACAAGCCAAAAAGATCCTCGAAAATGAGCAGATCGTGCTGAAAAGCATCCGCAAGTTCGTCACAGAACATAGCATCAACTCGGACTTCACCGATACAACAACGTTCGAGACCTGCCTTACCCAGGAAGCTGCAGACTACACTGCCAAAGCATTATTAGCGTACAAGGCTGCTGGCGGCGATGTCTCAGAAGTCCAAGTGCACGAAGGCGACGAAGCAAAAGCCAAAACCCGTGTCCCCAACGCTATCAGCGCATACGAGTGGCCAGCAGCATCCAACAACCCAGCCAAGCTAGTCCAATGGATCTTGACTGATTTCATCGCGAAGGGCGGCAGGCTTTGGACACATTGTCCCGCCACAAAGGTCACGAAACATGCAACGAGCGAAGCGACCAGTGCGAATGCAAGTGCAAGCGCAAGATGGGATATTCATACACCGCGCGGCACAGTCGCAGCCGAGACAGTCGTCCACTGCACGAATGCATACGCCTCATTCCTCCTACCCAATTTAGCAAATTTCATCACACCACGTCGCTCACAAGTTAACTCGTTCATTCCATGTCCATCACTATCCGGTGCAGAGACGCTAAAAAAGACAATGGCACTTCGATATAGCGCGAATCATTTCTTTTCTGTGAATCCGCTGCGTGACGGGACGATTAACTTCGGTGGTACAGGGACGAGAGATGGATCGGATTCAGAGACGGAGAAGTGGAAGGCGCTGGTTACATTCGATGATAGGTGTTTTAACAGCACACTGGTCAAGAATAGTCAGCTTGAATTTGAGAATCTGGCTTCTGGGCCTGTGGGGGATCCGCTGAGGCTTGGGGAGGGCTTTGATTACGCTTGGACGGGGATCCAGGGGATCACGCCTGATAATGCGCCTTTGGTTGGGCCTGTTGGGGGATTGGAGGGGCAGTGGATTTGTGCTGGGTTTAATGGACATGGTAAGTCGATTGGATTGTTGTTTTGGTATTGGGGCTAATCTGGTTAGGGATGGCGACTATTTTCACTTGTGCTCCGGGGTTGGTGATGTTGATGTCGGGGAAGGGGTGGGAGGCGACGGGGTTGCCGGAATGTTTCCAGGCTGGGAGGGTTAATAGGAAGGAGAGGAGTGTGTTGTAGGAGTATGTGTAATGCGTATCAAGTGGACCTAGGGAAGAGGCGCTGAAGCATATAGCACAACATATCATGTTGCAGCAACAATATTCATGGATCCATACAAAACTAGATCACAATTATGACAAAAGGCAATAGTATGCATACTAAGCAAAGGTAAAACATATGGCTCTCCTCATAACTCTCACTCTTTCCCAATATTCATACACAGCAATGTCACACGTGAACCACTACTCGTCCACCCCTTCAGCATGTCCATCCATCCCCTCAGGCTTTGGCGAACAAAGGAAATCTCCCCCCTTAGACCTTCTTCCACAGTACCCAGTACAGCACTGTAAATGCCGACGACAGAAATGCCCATGCTCCATACATTCACGGTGCCGACCTGTCTTCTCAAAGCACCGGTATCCATATCGGCCGTATTTGCACTGATATCTGTCCCGACAGTCCTCGGTAATGTCGCAGCCACGTACACATGACGCCTCGAGGCATCTATATCCCGGAGGACATTCTGTGTTTATTTCACAGACTCTTGCATATGGCGGTGGGAGACCCTCCTCTTTCTTTTCTCGCGTTGTTATGTCTTCAAGTCCCTCGAGTTGGAGTTCCTTCTCGGTCCTGTTGCCTTCCTCAAGAATGCTGTCTTTGGATGGAATATCTGGAATTTCCAGGGTAGTTAGCGCGGGAGACTCTTCTCTCTGTTCCTGGGTGTGAAGCTCGTTCTCGGCCGTGTTTCTTTCTTCGGAAATGACGTCCTTCGTGGAGAGGCTTGGGATGTCGACTATGGTTAGAATGTCGATTAGATCACGGCTCTCAATGGTGGCATTCTTGGTGTTTGAAGCACTGGCGAGAGCATCTGTATAACCAGCGGCATAACCAGAACGATACCATTCAGTAGTGGTATAGCCATTGCAGGTATTTGTCTCGGAGAAAAGATTTTTGAGAGCTTCCATAATAATAGGAAGCACGGCCATGATGGCCGCGAAAATAATAAGGCAAACACCGATCACGGCCAACATACAGCCAAGATACAGCAATCTTAGCAACCAAACAGGGGGCGGGTTTGATACTGCCTCTTCGGATAGCGGCAGCTCTTGGGTTACTGGCGAGTCTTCAGATACTGGCAGCTCTTCAGATACCGACAGCTCTTCAAATATTGACAGCTCTTCCCCGGCTGATAGCTCTTCGGGGGCTGATACCTCTTCGGATGCAGACAACTCATCGTATACTGGCGGATGTTCATATACTGGCAGCTCGTGTCCAGCGTCTGACTCCTGTTGCAGGTGTGACATGATGGAGTTGATGTTGAGTGGCGATGTATAGGTTCAGGTCTGGAATTTTATTTAGAGAACCACTTCGACAGAACGGTGGTAGCCGATTCCATCGTACTTACTTTTGACAAAAGTCTAGCATTTGGTTTGATGAAGTTGGTGTGATTTCTGATGAAATAGTAAGTTTTGAGATGCGAACTTGATGCTTGGGCTTTCTTTGCGAGGATGACAGAGAAGAAGAGAGCTGATATTAGATTTTGTCGTGTGATATATGTCATATATGAAGGTTGTAAAGTCGGGTGGAATCCAAGGAAACGAGTAGATGTATAACTTAGGGCAAAGTGAACTACAGTCAGTCATACCAGAAGTGCTTTCACACCCCGACCTTTATACAATCTACGTGATTAACCTGAGGTACTCGAAAATAGGTGAACAAATAGAGGCCAAAGTAGCGCGAAGACAATGCATGAAACGGTACACTCGCGAGGCTTTCATGCTTCATAGCACTGTATGCACTTTTACGACCCTGTTGTATGTCGATCTATACCTCGGAACCCTCGGATAGTAGCCATGGCTGCAAATACAAGGACAGTATAGCATAGAAAGTAGCACCAATTAGACTATAAGGCCAGGAACTGGATCAGGGCAATGCAAAGGATACATTTACTCGGAAAGTGAAGTAATTGGCTGTTGCAGTTCCAATTTGCCAAGAAATGGTCGCCCCATTCCTTGGATGACGTCGAACTTTTCTGTTCTGGGACTCTGGGGTTTAATCCTCTCCATCTCCAGACTTTGTCGACTTCGACTTTCTCTCCCTCGCCAAGATGCCTCCATTTCGCAATTTACTCGGTCGGAAGTCTCAGCCCAGTGTACATGCTGGCTTAGATGAGAACTATCTCTCTCCGAATCCCCCCGCGCCGATACCGATCCGCAACAGCCAGGATGGGGAACCCACCGAGTATAAATTGAGTGGTATGGCCCCCTCGACTGTTGTCGCAGAGATGCAATCAGACAAATCTAATACTTATAATTATCTCTGCAGTGGTCAATGACAGCGGCGTGTATCTTCCAGTATGGGCTGATCCCCTCATGCGTGGGGACGATCTCTAACTGCAACAGCCTTCTCCCCCCGAGAGACCGAGTTTCTGGCGTCGATACCCTGGATCCACCAAATCGTCCAACCATCGAGACCTAGTGGACCAGAATGAGCCATTCTCTATATCCCGCGAGTCCTTCGACTCCTATCGCCGATCATTTGTATGTCCCCGCAAATGGGAATGTCATCGCAAATGCTGAACCTTTAGGACATCTCTGCCCGCTCCCCCATCAACCACTCCGACGCCGGGCCTTCTCGGACATCGCTTGATTCTCGCTTCTCTCGATTAAACTCGTCATCGGGTGCGCCTTCCAACAGCTTCACCAAGTCCGACACCATGGAGGAAGAAGCCTTCGAGGACGTTGGTTTGAATGACGAAGCGAAGCCCAAGAAGAAAGGATTTCTCGCCAGATTTGGCGACTCGGGTGATGCTCAACAATCCACGGGCAACAAGTCTGGGACATCAACCTTCGGGTTTCACATTCCCGGCAGGAAGCGCGGCCAGAGTGGTGGCGGTTCTGAGCTAGGCTCTATGAAGGCTCCCGCAGCCATCTCTGTAGCTGAAGAGGCCAAATGAGCGGTGATGAGTGATGATTTCTGTTTTATGCGTTGTGATCTATCTAAATAGATCCCCCACGGCGTTCTGGGTTTGGTCGAGTGAAGCCACACTCGTTTGGATGGTTTATATAGGCCTTGGCCAACGTCAATAGCGTCGGCCTTGTCCTGGGAGAGTCTGGAAGACTCGTGTTACTCATTCGCATTTTGTACATCTGTTTTATCTGCTTTTTCGAGTTGCGACTTGGACACATGTTCGACAGTATCCTTTTCAAGATCATGTCAGAGCATAGAACTGAGATTAATAGAGATACTCTACATGAAAAGGTTACTATAAGTTAACTTAAGTTAAACATCTCAACGTGAAGTTATTGAACGATGCTATCAACCTTATCAGTGCAAACTCTGCAAACATCCGGCAAAAAAACTTCCTCCGCCTCCAAAAAAAATTATCCACCAGCACATCGAGCAGTCTCCGCTCGAAAGACCCCATTCCTTTTTATTTCACTCGGAGACACTATAAGCCTACTGAAATCATCTTTCATAATGGCTGGAGTGAAGCGTGCCGTCGACGGCAGCGAGGAGCGCAATGGCAAGCGGAGCAAGACCAAGGAAGTCTCCGCATCGAAGTCCAAGTCCACTGCGCCCGTGAAGAAGTCCAGCTCCGGATCCAAGAAGGACCCAAAGAAGGAGTCCAAGTCCAGCAAGAGCGACAAGAAGAAGCCCTCGAAGAAGGTCCAGAAGGAGGAGTCCGAGTCTGAGGACGACTTCGACATCGACGACGTTTCCGACGAAGACCTCGACGCCCTTGATGCTATCTCCGAGAAGGATGTTGAGATGGATGATGTGAGCGATGAGGAGGAAGAGAAGCCCTCCAACTCCGACAAGGAGGGAGAGCAGAAAGATGCGCCTCAAAAGAACCCCAACAGTAAGTCGTCGTCCTATCTTTTCCACGGTACTATGGCTAATCGCTCTTCTCTTCAGGCAATGCCTCTCGCGAATCCCACGCCAAGCAAAAAGCGCTCCAGCAGGAGCGCAAGGCCGCCAAGCCCAACGCCGATACCATCGCCCGCTCCATGAAGTTGTGGGAGCAGTTGCGTCGCAAGTCCCACGTGCCGCTGGAGCAGAGAAAGAAGCTTATCAAGGAGCTTTTCGAGATCATCACCAACCGCGTCCGCGACTTCGTGTTCAAGCACGACTCCGTTCGTGTCATTCAGACCGCTCTCAAGTACGGAAACCTTGAGCAGCGCAAGCAGATTGCGCATGAGTTGAAGGGCAGCTACAAGGAACTGGCTCAGAGCCGATACGCCAAGTTCTTGGTCGGAAAGTTGATTGTCCACGGCGACAACGAGACCCGCGATTTGATCATCCCAGAGCTCTACGGCCACGTTAAGCGTCTTATCCGTCACCCCGAAGGTTCATGGATTCTCGATGATATCTACCGCACAGTTGCTACCAAGGCACAGAAGGACAGACTCCTCCGCGAGTGGTACGGACCTGAGTTTGTGATTTTCCAGGATGAGAACGACACCACTTCCGATCTGCCCAAGATCCTCGAAGCCAACCCCGAGAAGCGTGGACCCATTATGAACTACCTGCGCGAGCTCATCAACCACCTGGTGCAGAAGAAGAGCACCGGTTTCACCATGCTCCACGACGCCATGTTGCAATACTTCCTCAGCACAAAGCCTGGCAGCAACGAAGCCAACGAATTCATCGAACTCCTCAAGAGCGACGAAGAGGGTGACCTGGTCAAGAACTTGGCATTCACCACCTCCGGCTCGCGCGTGATGTGCCTGACCTTCGCATACGCCAACGCCAAGGACCGCAAGCTCCTTCTCCGATTCTACCGTGACACCGTCAAGGTCATGGCCGGCGACCTGAACGGCCACCAGGTGATCCTGGCCGCGTACGAGGTCATTGACGACACAAAACTCAGTGCCAAGTCATTCTTCCCCGAGCTCCTGAACCAAAATGAGGGAGCCGAGGCCCGCAACGAGGAACTCTGCTTCCAGGTCAACGACCTGACAGCCCGTATCCCCGTCCTCTACCCCTTCGCCGGCGACCGCGTTAAGTGGCTCCTACCAGAAGTCACCCAAAAGGTCCTCGAGGAAGTCCGCGAAGTCCGCAAAGAAACCTCCAAGAAGGACCCCGCCGTCCGCCGCGAGGAACTCATCAAGGCCGCCTCGCCTACCCTCCTCGAGTTCATCGCCGCCCGCGCAGAGACTCTCCTAGAGACAACCTTCGGCTGCCAATTCCTATCTGAAGTCCTCTTCGAAGCCGACGGTGACAAGACCGCCGCTCTCGAGGCCGTCGCCGCCGCCGCCAAGTCGCACACCGAAGCCCGGGATACGGCCCACGCCGGTCGTCTTCTCAAGTCGCTCGTCCAAGGTGGCCGCTTCAACCCAGCCACCAAGTCCGTAGAGAAAGTCGAGCCCGCACTGAACTTCCACGGTCTCCTGTACGACCAGATCAAGGAGGAAGTAATGGACTGGGCGACGGGTGCCAACCCCTTCGTTATTGTCGCTCTGGCTGAGTCGGACGACTTCGAGAAGAAGGCTGAGCTCCTTAAGACTTTGAAGAAGAACAAGAAGGCGCTGGAGCAGGCCTCGGCGTCTGGGAAGGAGGATAAGGATGGGAAGAAGAAGCCCAGTCCTACTAGCAGCGGTGCTAAGCTGCTGCTTGAGAAGATTTGATTGTGATTCCATATTATAGCCTGTGTAATTTACGTCTACAAAAAAGCATATTTTTGATGATATCTCTGCCATTGGTGTTCTGCTTCAATAGCAAACAGCCTAGTTATTCATTAGTATGCTGGGGTTAGGTCTATGTCCCTCTCGTTAGTCTTCCATATCTCCACCGTAGTGACTGAGTCCTTAATACAGTAACATAAGTCCAATACCAACCAAGTCCAAGACCCCCGGACCCGAAAGGCAATACCCCCAGCCCATCATCAGCAGAAGACCCGAATGCTTGCACTATGGGCAGTCTTTAGTGACTGTAGTAAGTGAATCTCTTACTCTAGGACACCGTCGTCAGGGTTTATAGTAATGATCGAATAGCTGGGGTGGACGATGACCGCGTGGACGAATATGCAAAGCACTTGACTCAACGAAATGGTTTGAATAGTGGAAGGGCAAAAGCACCGGATAACATTCCAATCCTTGAAAGATATTTTCAGCTCAACACCTCAAGATGTCCTCGGAGAAGAGCGGGCACGTCAAATCCAAATGCCTGCGCTCAATCATTACCTCAATACAAGAATTCTGACCCAGACTGAACTTTGTCGACAAGCAATGACATTATCTTACCAACGCGACAGACGCACCTTGAGCTCTCTTATCTGAGACATTACTGCGTAACCATTTCTTACTCCAATTTGGTGGATTCTTTTTCCCCAACCGTATTAGGTTATCTATTCATGCGCATGTCAACTAGAATTCGGACTTTGCATTCCCAGCTGAGAGAAAGGACTGTGGTTGAGCTTCGAGGAAATAGCGATGGTACCAAGAATGACTTGTGAGTCTAGAGGTGTCTAGTATGCACTGAGTATATGCAGCTAGAATAGTCGTCGACGCTAAAAACCTTAAAATCCAAGTCTAACGTCGCCTACAAAGAGGTGGTATGGACAGGATCTATATCAATTGGTCTATGAATCTACTAGCATTACTCGGCCTAGGCCTACGCGACCTTGCAAAGCCGGAAACGTTTCAGAGAGCCGTATACAAGTACTTACATTCGCCCAATTTTAAGTCCGAAACTGAAATTAAATTCTCCACTGTGGACTTTTCATCCATGGATCGCCGATCTCAGGGGTTCGTCCGGCGTTTGCTTTGTTTACTTTTCAAGGAAAACTTGCATGTACAGAGATGAAGCTGTAGAATGTCGGTAACGTGTAGATAGTAATAAATAGCTTAAGTGATATGCTTGCGCAGTCCTTACATACTACAGTAGATGCGTCGTCGTGATCATCCCTCGACTCTAACTAATTAAACGTCTAGGCTTGGCGGGCTATACTCGAAGGGTCATTGGCGTGAGACAATCCCAATCAAAAAGGGAAATTGACATTGTGATGACTATGAAACATATGGGTGGCCTCGATGTACAAGTATAGAAAAAGCATGGATGACCTGTCACAGAGTGACACAGCACTATTGACAACTGTAAATAATAGTGGAAGCCTAATGGCAATGGCAATAGAAGTGTGCGAATATCTTCAAAAACCTCAACTCCAAAAGAGGAAATGATCAGGGCGCTAGACCAAGCCTAGGGGGAGCTCAGGGTGACTTGGTTCGCTTGGCTTCGATCGTCTGCACTTCTTCTTTCCCTCCATTTCCACCTCTAATTTGCGAATTCACCAGGCCCCAGGGCCTGAGAGAAAGAGAGCCGATGCCCTCACTCACGCTGCCCGACCCGGACATGATCCTACCGTACGGGGGCGAACGCGAATCCCAAACGCCATCTCCACCGCAAATCGCCTACCTGTCGCATCTCAACTCCCGCAACTACGACCCCAATGCCCCCATGGCCGTCGGCTCTCGACAGAAGAAAAACTTTTCCCGCTCGGCCTGGACACACGAGGATGTGAATGTCAGTCGTCGGCTGTCGGATATCGGCGAGGAATTGTCCCCTTCGAGGTCGGATAATTTCGACGAGTCTGGGGGCGCACATGAGTCGAGTTCCCCATCTAGCCAGTACGAGGCCGAGTCGAGTTCCAGCTCGACGGTGAGCGCGGGGAGCAGGCGCGCTTCGGAGGCTAGGTCGCCGCACATCGATCGTGATGAGGCGGCCGCTCAGGCTGAGGTCGTGAAAGCGCAGGCGAGTCTGGTGGGCGCCAGTCCTTCTCTGGCGGCAAGCAACTCGGTTGCGTCTGCTGCTGCGGAAGGGAAAGGGCCCGGGGAGGAGTTTTCGTCGGCAATACTGAGTAGTGAGGCGGAGAGGATTCTGGAGAATGCGAAGAAACGCTTGAATGTATGTAGACTTCTTGCGCTTGCGATTGGTCTCACACCCGAGGAGAATGCTAATATGTTTCGTCTTATAGCTTATGGAAGGCAATCTGACCCGCGCTCGCTCGACTACGCGCATGACGCCCTCGCCCTCGCCCTCTGCGTTGGGAAACATCCAGCCGATGGGCATGCACCACCCCGTGGGCGGACTGTATCGATCGATCTCCCGCACCGATCCCAAGAACTCTTCGCTGCGCCGGCAGTCGCTCATTTCGTCGCAGGATTCCTCGAGTAATCGACACTCGAGGGTTCATTCTGAGACGAATATCCCGTCCGAGTCGAGTATGTCGGATGATAAGAAGGGACTCTCGCGCTCGGTTAGTGCCATGGGCGCGAGCACTTCGTCCAATCTTCATACGGATGATCGGTCGTTCCAATACGAGCCTACGAGGGCGTATCTCACGCACCGGGCGTCCATATCTTCTATCAGGCCTCCTGTGCAAATCCAAGAGCAGCCAGACGAGTCGGAGGCAACGCCGTCACCTATTTCTGAGGGACACAGCTCGGCGGGTTCACCGCAGGGCTTGGGAGTCTCCGATGAGGGATCGAAATCTAGTCCGGAGAGGTTCAGTCCTGTCTACAGCTCGTATGGGCCACCTAGTCGTGCGCAGTCGCAGTTGCAAGTGCGTGATCTTCAGTATCAGATGAAGGGTCTGCATATCAAGATCTCTTCACTGAAGGTGAAGACTCAGGAGGATAATCTTCGCAGGCGCAGTCTGCAAAGTTTGCGTACTCCGAGTCCTCTGACGGCCGCTGATCACTGGTATGCCAATGCGCTGGAGCTCAAAGATGGCCGTAGCAGCCGTGGCTCCGATGCCAGACGTGATACGAGCTCTGAATATGCCCGGCGTGTTTCGAACGGTGGTTTGCCGAACGATCGGCGTGCTTCTGGGGATAGTCCCGTGGAGCATGCTGTAGAGAGTACATCTAAAGATGCCGGCAACTGGCAAAACAATGGGCCTGAATACGATGACAACCAATCTGTCACCGAAAGCATGTATGAAGATGCTGAAGAGGGCGACTATGACGATGACATTGACCGTGAAGCTCTGGATGAGATTCTCCGTGAACCGCTTGACGATGACCTGGAGGGGCCCATCCATACGGACACGACGCCTCATGAGATGCGCGAGGATGCTTTCGACTATGAGCATTTCATCCTGCACAGTGCGCTAGGCAATTTCGCGCGACCACTCCGCCGTTCGAGTACCAGCTCGAATGGCTCCGTTGAGACAACCCGCCCAACATATACCGCAAAACACTCGCGCACAAACAGCGCCATGTCGGACTCAACGGTGGCAACCTTCGCAACCGCAACCGAAGGGCACCCAGACGAGGAAGACGACGTTGACAGCGTGATGTATTGGGACCGACGATTCAATCACGGTCCGTTCCCACAACCCTCTAATGGAGACATCGAGACTAATCCCTGGACAGAACTACGACACGGACATGTCCACACTCACTCTCATTCTCACCACGGCCCCAGTCCTATCCAAGAAGCACAAGAGCCCGACCGATCAGAAACGCCCCGCGGATCCCGAGATGCCAACGGCAACACCACTCTCACCCCCGTCGATGAGAACTTCTCACCGCAGAAACAGAGCGGCCGGTCATCATCCACCGCCGGTTCCGCAACCCCAACCTCGCTCGTCTCGTCCCTCGTCTCGACTGTGCGCGCGGCATCCAGCACACCCGTCGCCGGTGGTATCAACGACGATGACACGCAGATGCTGGAAACGCTCTTCGCCAGTCTCGGCAAGGTCTGCATGGATCTGCAGGCCATCACGACCTCTCCGGAGCCGGATCAGAAGGCCGCGCGTGTATTACGGCGCCGGCTGGATGCGGCGCGGAGAGTGTTGGAGGGAGAGCTCGATGCTTAATGCTTAATCTCTTTGTCTGTTTTCATTCATTATTCCATCTCTGCATTGCGAATGATACCACGATTTATCGCGGGCGAGATTCACTTTCTTTTTGCAGTTGTTTAGTATTTCTTTGTTTGAATCATTGTGATACCCAGTGTTTTTGAGGTTTACTATGTTTTTTTTTTCCCTCTTTTCTTGTCTTTATATGCATTCACGCTAATGTACCTATCAGAGGCCGAATAATATAATTTATTGTTGATACGGGGGAGTATATGCTTTGCATTCCTGTAGAACTAACCTTGGAGGTCATTAAGCCATTGTTTACCAAACATAAACAATAGATATGTCTTAGTTATCCCTGTCATAGTTAGCAAGACTTAATATCTTACTTCTACCCAACTTCTACTCTATTCATCTCTACTTGTATCTACTTCTGTCTCGTGTTTTGTCCCTCCATCTTCTTCCCCCTTTCTGCCCCGCGCCTGCAGATCCCAAACCACAAGTTTGTCCACTCTTACCACGCGAATAATACATAGTAAGTCCAGTAAACACGATAAAAACATATAAAATGTGATATTGAATGTTCTTAGCAAAAAAGAAAGAAAAAACCATCTCTCTGGAGTCTCCCAAGTCCCCACCCCGCAACAGCAAAACAAAACACCACCAAAAAAATAAAAGAAACCACAGCCAAACTGAACTCATCTCCAAGAAAAAGAAGGCCAACCCCTGACCTTCGCAAAACCCTCCTAAAATCCCTCTACACTCAAAAAGCCGCCCCAGACACAGGCGCAGAAGCAGCACCAAACATGCCCCCATCCCAACCCCTGGCGCAGCCCACCTCACGCCGCCTTCTCATCTTCCAGGAGACGCGCAACCCGCAAAACACAGCCGAGACGGTCTACCTGCCCGTCAACAAGCTGGGCTTGCCTATCTGCGGGGATGGGCCCGAGTTGCCGTCGATTTTGGAATTGCCGTTGCGAATCTTGAGGGTTTTCACGGATATTTTTAATCAGCCGAAGTATAAGGGATGGTATGTTTGCTTTGCCTGTTTTTCTTTTTCATTCCACCTTGACTATTCGGTAGTTGGTCTTAGTGTACTGATGTTTTACAGGGCTGTTCTTTCTGCGGGGCCTTATCACGATACTTCTGAAGAGGGGAAGTTTTACGCTGTTGTCTTGGAGCAGATGCAGCAGGTTTCGGTGCAGGGTTTGCAGCCGGATAATATGATTCAAAGTACGCCTTGAGATTGCTTTTGGGACTTGGGGTTTGATAGACTGGCTTTATTTCTTTCTCCCTTTTTTTTTTTTTTTGTCTTCGTTTGTACATTTTATCATTCGTGCTAGTATTGATATACCTTCCCATCGATCGCAATTCAACGCGTTGAAGTAATCAGGTGTCGTGAGTGCATACATAACTAGCGTTCTCTTTTCTTTACATGGTTAGAGCCGTCACATCCATTCCTCTATCATAGCATAGCGCCTCCAGAACTCATGTCAAACATGTTCATCGAGAGAGGCTGCATATGACCTCGGTCTAGAAGGCAAACGGTATACTTTAGTGTATGTTATTTTGATGCTCGCCCACTGGCGTGTAAACCAGATCCAGTATCGTGTTCATTACCTGGGTTCCTAGAGAAACATCTACCAAGGCAAGATAACATTCTATTGCTGCTCTTTATCCTCGGTGCTAATCTCTCCTTGTCAGATCCGAACGATCTATGCAAGCACTAAAGAGCAGGAGCGGGAATTTTTCGATGTCAGCGATTTGATATACGCAGATGAGCCGGACGAAATTGAGTGGCAGGCAGTTTTGAAGGCTTCTGGAGGTAGGGCATAAAATATGCTCCCTTAAAAGCAAACAATCCTAATATTGTCATTATATATTCTCAATATCTTCCCTTCTAGCAGATACACACATTCAAACAATGTCCAATATCTCGATTGTCGAGCGGCTAACGCCGTTGGACCTGATCATGCCAAAGGTCTATATAGCGGCGATTTTGACATGCCGAACTACTGAATCAACTACATCACTCCGAAACACCCTCCAACAAGGCCTGGTAAAGCTGGCAACTCAGATTCCATGGATATCAGGCCGAGTATTTCCAACTACCCTAGAAAACAACAAGACATCTCTCGAAATGCGTTGGAACGCAAACATCACACCCACTTTAATCGACAAAGGCATCATAGACAAGCCATACATGGATCTCTCAGCCAACGGTATGCCTCCATCCTCCATCCAAATCTCCGTCCAATCACCGACATGGTCGAATACAACCCGATAGAAAAAGGAGCCCACATTTTCTCTATAAGCATCTTCCAATTCGGAGACGGACACCCGTCTGCATGCACCACAACGTCGACGACGCAACTGGTCTCTCGGAGGTCGTGAGACTATGGACCCAACGTCGCAAACACTGGATTTTCTTCGTTCGGTGACCTGTCCTGAGTTCCCTAGGTAGGATCAATCGACTCACAGATGCACTCACCTCTGATTTGCACACGGCATCTACTTAATCGCTCAAGGATCCCTTCGCTTCACACCCTGAATAACCCAGAACACCCCCAACGCTCCCGTCAGAGTTTCCCATATGCACGTTCAAAGTCTTCGCCATTTCCGCAGCGCATATCGATACTATCAAACACCGCCTCGGAGGCTGCATGTCCACAACTCCAACGACAAATACTCTAGTCTGCGCACTTGTCCGGAACTGCAGTCACCCATGCGCACACGCACCGCGATCCAGCCCTCAAAATAAAATGCAGTCAACTAGTTACAGCGGCTAATGGTCGGCGACGCATCAACAAGGAATTCTCAGCTGAGAGTAACCCATACTTTAGAAACATAGTCTCGTACGCTCTGTCGAGTATGCAGGGCAAGGACCTGAGCGTATCTCACGAGCGGGATTCGGATTCACACCAATTGCTCGCTGATCTATGCAAGGGCATTCTCTCAATCGCGGTCGCCTGCTCGTGTTGATTCTCGGCATGTTGCTGAAGTACACCAGCTCGTTGATTCCATGGACGATTTATAGATCAGCGTTTGTTCGCTGGGAGCTTTTTGGATCGAGGGATTTGACTATTACCAGTTGGGCCGGTCTTGGATTCTATGGTATGGACTTTGGTAGGGACTTGGGAAGCCGGAGGTTGTTGGGATTCCCTATACGAGGCGGATGGGGTTGGTCTTGTTTTACCCAGACGGTCGGACAAGGGGTCGAAATGGCGAGGTAGTGGAAGTTATGATTATGTTGCGCTGGGGCGATATGGGTGTTTTGGAGCAGGGTCGGTTGTGTGGTTCTTTCTTGTACGAGAAAGGAAGTATACTTATTTATTTCTTGTCTACTAACTTATACCGAGTAGAACATTATTAGTGTCGCCGACTGTTCACAGTCTACAAATTCAAGGGCATCAAATAAATAAAATAAGCATTTTTAATCGATACAAATCCTAAAGTGATAAAAAGCCTCAGCTACAAATAACAAAATCCGGCACCGCAACCTCCAACACCTACAAACACCCGCGAAAAAAGGGGGAAAAAACCGGGAACCATTAACAATAACAGAAGATATCCTCCTTGATCATTTCTTCGCTTGAAACCATTTCTACCCCTACTAAGATAATTCAACTCCGTTAAGCAAATCAGACAAGGTGCCCGCGTCCATTGGAAACGGGGAAGTACTCGAACATATTCGTTGCATGCGTGTTTTGCTGCCGCTTTCATATCGTAATGGTGATATTCGCCAGCATGTGGCCCTGTTTGCAAATAGTGTGACTCAAAACAGTTGATTTGTTGATTTTTTTTGAGGGATCAGGTGGCGTTGTTGGGCTCGAGGAGGTTGGCACTGTGGTGGCAATCCAGGGAGCGTGAGTCAGATGGGTCGAAGACGGCGTTCTTGCGCTCTTCGATGTAGTATGCTGTGAAGTAAAGTCAGCAAGGAATGTTGCGTATATGAGATCAGGTGTTGACTTACGAGTAATTTGAATCATGTCAAACCAGCGGACGGCGTGCTCGTCGCTACCGTCCACGGCCTTCAGGATGCCGTTGTCGGGACGAAAAGTGGCCTTGGGAGGAATGTGGCGCATGCGCAGAAGCATCTCCAGGATGTCGGAGAAGCGGTCGGACTGGTTGAAGTAGTATGGAGGACGCTTGTCCAGAGGCCACTGGAAAGTGTGTTAGTAAGGGACGCAATGGGATGTAATGGTAGCAACTTACGCGGCCCGAGAAGTTCTCGTTGTCCCATGAGCGGAATAGCCAGCAGGTGCGCTCCACACAGTTCAGAAGAATGATAGCAGTAATGAAGGTATCGAACCATCCGCACTTCTGGCGCTGAAGAAGGCGACGCTCGAGATCGTTGATGACAAACTTGCTCAAGGCCATGGCACGCTTCTCCATGGCGGAACGCAGCTGGCTGCAGAGAAGGCCGTAGGACTCGGGGTCCGAGACTTCCTCGATAGGCAGACGACCCTCGTCCGAAGGCTGGGAAAGAGAGTGCAATGAGTTCGGAGGGAGGGTGGGGTTGTAGTAAGTCTTCCAGGTAAGTTCGGTGTCAACAAGGATGTGTGTAGCAACCCAAAGCTCCAGCACACGCTCCAGAAGGATGTCCTGTTCCATGTCAGCAAAAGTCTACACATCAAATGTCAAGTAACTTACCTTCTTCTGCTGGTTAATCTCGGCAGCGAGCATCAGGGTAGGCTTCATGAAAGAGGAGGTCTCTCGCTCATAGAAAAGGTGTGCGTTCTTCTTGATATACAGCTCAAGCTTGCTGGGAATATCATCTGCGTCGGCATCCAGGAGGTACACTTCTTGAGCGGGGCTAGAGAACTGATCATCACCAAGGCCTTGCAGCTGGGGATCGAGAGCAGACACCGAAGCGCGGTGACCTTGCAATCCACTGAAAGTCATGAAGGAGTTGCTCTCCTCAAAGTGAGTAACCTCGATGCGGCCCGAATAATGCTCGAACTTGACCTGGTTCTTGATGCTGTTGGTGTCATGGTAGGCAAGTGTTGAGTTCAAGTCTGAAGTCCTTGTCAGTTTCCTATTTGCAAGACGAAAGCACTAACAACTTACTGGCATTGTAAAGTTCGAACTCGTCGGAAAGGCGAGTGCGCAAGCACGGATGCTTCCACAAGCGTGCACTCTCCACGCTAGCGCAAGTGGTGCAAGGGGTATCGCCAGAACACTATCAACGTCAGTCATTTTTCCACCATCCCACGGATTCGCAAATTCTTACAGGTTTCTTCAGCATTCGGCACCGAAGACAAGCGCCCTTCTTCCGCACATCCTGAACCTCACGACGTCGCTCGGCTGTGAATCGGCCGCGCACCTTGGGCTTCATGGGCTTAGTCGAGTTGCCAAACTCGTTCACAAATCCCTTCGCCTGGGTATTCGGGTTCATAGCAATGGGGCGGGGATAAGACGCAGCGCGCTGAGTCGCAGCGGTCAAAGATGGGTCATGCTCATGCAAGCTGTCGAAAAGAAGCTGCTCGTGTGTTGACAGCTGTCCACCCCACTGGCCAAGCTTCAGTCCATCAGAGCTAATGTTATCACCATCAATTGACAGTCCTTGAGGAACCATCTCGTTGGCAGAAGCCGCGATCATCGACAGTTGCGACTGTCGCGCATTGGAGGTCGACTCAGGCGACATGGAGGCGTCACCCAGGGGCGGGGACATGGATGCGGGGTGTTCGCCAGGGGTGTGGCTCGGAAGGGCAGGGATACTAGGAGCGTTGGACGATTGAGGAGTTCCTGAGAAATGTTAGCAAACTGTGGTGCGCGACGATGCACGGCGGCGGAAACAAACCTTCAGCATTTCCGGTGCCTTCGATCTTGCTGTCAGATCCTTGCGATTGTCCCTGGAAGCCCTCTGCCTCCAGCGCGGGGTCGACAATGACTGTTTTTCCTCCAGCGGTCACAGACTGGGTGTATCCGGGGCCACGCTTGGAGACATCCGAGGCGCCGACTTGTCGCGACGCTTCCGCAAGCACATTGAGACCATCGAAATTAGGTCGGTTGGGGAATCCGCCTTCACCCGACTTTCCTTTGCTTCCAGATGGCGAATCCTTGTTCGAGTCGACGTCGGTGAGGTCGGGGAGTTCGTGGAGTCGCAACAACACGCGTTGGCGGTCGCGGAGAGGGATGGCCTGGCATTTTTTCACCAGATGGTTGGTGAGGCTGTCAATGCGACCCTTGGGGAAGATCTCCCCGCAGGCTTTGCATGTGTGTTGGTAGCGATTGCTCGCGTCTTCCAGCTTGGGACCCCGGTGGAAGAACTCGAGGATGAGTTGGTTGGGTTTGCGACCCATTTTGCAAGGCGTTGTGGACGTGTTTTATGGAGGGATTCACGTGTCAATCAGATAATCAGCAATCGTAAACAACCGATTAGCTGTAGTCAATATCTTGTCGTAACAGAGCTCCGGATCCCACCAAGTTGGGGTGTGTGGACTGAACAGAAGACAGAGGGGTGGCAAGAGGATTGAGCAAAAAAAAAACACGTGCACCGTCACTGGGGACTGGGAGGCCCCGTGAACCTCGAAATACAAGTAGCCTCAAAGCCTCAAAGAGGAGACTCGAGACTAACAATAACAAAATCCAGATGATTCAAACGAAGATGTGCGGGCAAAACCTGGGCAGTAGAGGGCGGTCTGGCAATCGCAAGGGGAGGGACACGCGATGGAGGCTTCACCGCACGAAAGGCGGTGATGCTGCAGGGCGGTCACGGAAAGGCGGTGATGAAGATCAAGGAGTATCAAATCTTGGAACTATGAGAAGTCTCAAGTTTGATGTTGATGTTGATGGGAAGTGATGAAGTTGGGGAAGAAGGCGAGGAAGTCTTAGTCACTTGTGCCACTGTGACTGCTACACCTGTCTCTCCAGAATGTAAGTTATGCGAAAAACTCTATGTACATCTATGCAGCTATTTTATTTCTTTTCCTTGATTTTTCGTATTGGATAGTATGAGATCAGCTTTTGAGATAGATTGCTTTGCATCGGACTATATCTACATGTTGAATCTGAGCGAAATTGAGTGAAATCTCAGGTGGTATCGTCATTGGTGCGCATATATATTTCACCATTGTCCATCGATGAGTGGCCATCTACTGATCAACCAACTGATTTATGGATGTGAATAACCCTGGTCACTGAAGATATAATGGCCGTGTTGGTATTAGACTGAAATAGGCTACCTGCTAATTAATAAGTGATTTCCTGTTCCAATAGGCCAGTTGCTAGCAAGTCTCAACAGATCCGGTGCTCGGGAGGCCGCCAGGGTACACCCAGCGCAACAAAAATCCGGCGCTCGTTTCGAGCCTCAACCAATCGACCCGCGTTAAGCTTGACCTGCTGTGTTCTAAGAACGTTAGTAAAGAGCCCCTTCTGGTTCAAGCACATGCCCTTCTTCCGTGCCAACAATCTCATGCTCCGGTTGAAGATGTCATTGCCTGTGAAGTACAGCAAGGCCGCCCCTATCTCGGCATCAGGGACAAACAGCAGATCGATCCGACGCCACAAGTTGCTGCCAGGTATAGTTGATGCACCGTGCCATTTGGACCCGTCCTGATGCGACGAAAGGGTAAGGCTGGCCCGCAGAAACCCACTGCGGAACAATTTGGGAACCACAAGCCCAAGCATGATCGAGCGGATTTGGTCCAACGTGGCACCAGGCTTGGTTATCAGGCAGTCGATGTCCCCGCAGGTTGCTGCCCCGCGGCGGTAAGAGCCTGAGATGATCACCTGCATATCCCTGTCTTCGATTTGCACCGCCTTTCGTACAATCGCGCCATGGGCTTCCACCTCCTTGCGAGGGATGCGCTGTGCAAAGTCATTGTAACGCTCTACCCCGATGCGTTGCTGCTTGCTCAAAGGGGCCTTTTCTAGCAAATCAGCTAAAGATTTATAGCCCTGCGCCACCCATTTGGAGGCCTGAATGAGACCGGCGCCATAGACGCCGAGGAATTCTTGGATGAGTCGGTCTTCTGGGGTATCATTTGTATGTTCCAAACGACGAAGACGGTTGGTCAAGACGATCTCTTCGATCTTGTCGGCTATTCGCTCCCCAATGCCAGGGAGGGCCCGCGCCTGTACTTTTGTAGAAATCTTTTTTCGCTGCTTTCGCAACGCAATGATTGCCTTGCGATAGCCGAGTACCCGCCAATGGTCTGCCGTTTGGGTATAGTAGTCCAGCATCTGTTGAAGGACTTCTATAGTTCGGCTATTTGGATTGTCCAGCTTCCCGTCTGGATCATACTTCTGCATGCACGAGAAGTTCTTTGTCCAATCAGCTTTGCCCTTTTGCTGAAGCGCTTTCTGCGGCAGTGTTTCCGAGCCTAATTCTGAGGCGCCGGAGATTCCATCATCGGATGTTGTGGCAGTATGGTCCGGCGACTCTAGCGGGTCCAAGGGCTAGGTATAAAGATCAGTTGCTTGAGCTTCCAGTTAAGGGATGACATGGTTTACCAGATGACTTGTTGCCTTGGCCTGGTCAATCATATCATCCAAGGCATCCCGCTCTCGGATGATTCTGCTATCCCCCTCTTCGCTAGCGAATTCTTCCGCAGGCTCAGTTGTCGCTGCTGATAAATCTTCCTCGACTGAAGGCTGGGAAGACTCCGGACACAGGGCTTGCTCCCGTCGTGAGAGCTTCAACGGCAGGTCATTGTGCGAGATCGACTCCACCACTAAGGGTAGCTGCTCCTGTTTCTTTCCATTCTTCTCCTCTTCGGTGGGTTTCGGGGCTTCCTGGACCCTGAAACGGAGCTGTGAAGGGTTCAATACCGACCGAAATTGGATGCAGTCCGAAGGGTAGGACTCGTTCACCAGAACCACGCTCGCCTGCGAGTCAATTAGCATTGAAACCAGAGTATCTGACAAGTGGACTGACTGGCAAGGTCTCAAGCTTGATATAACCCAGAAGATCGTTCAAAAGTAAGTCTTTGTCAACGATCACATGCGTGACGGTCTTTGCCCATGCTCGACTCCATTGGGCCCCGTATTCTTGGGCTCGTTGTATCCGGAGCCGTCGAAATGGGGAGACATCGTTGTTGGGGAAGAAAACTAAGCTCAATAGGTTAGTGAGAGCTAGCTGAGGGAATACATGAAATACTCACAAAAGACCAAGTCTTTGAAGATTTTCTGGCCCTCCGGTACGATCTTCGCGCTGTTGGTTCTTCTCTTCTTCTGGGGAGGACCACCACTCTTGGTGGTAGGCATAGCTCCAGTCGTCTTATGACGGATCAGAGGAGCAGGCTTCGGGTCATCTGGCAATGTGCTCGTTTTATACTGATGAGTACGAGAAGAAGGTTGCGGGTCTGAGTGTGCCCGAGAAAGCGAGATTCGTTCTGCAACTGGAGCAGGCGCGACCTTGTCAGGTGCCTTATATTTGGCCCAATACAATAGACGCTCCCATTCATTGTATTCCTCGTCCTGGTCATCCGAGTCATCGAGTTGCTCCAGAGAGACAAAGAAGTCCTCCTTGCTATGAGTGCCCGACATCTTAGTCCGGTGTCCAATCGAGAATCGGGAGGTTAGACCAAATAGACTTCATGATACAATCACAGTGACACAAGTCTACAGGCAGACAAGGTTGCGAATGGTTACAAGTGGACGCGATTGACTGGCGCGAAAGCGGCGCCAGGTCACGGGATCTGTTGCTACCTCGAATTTTCATCATCGACTGCGAGGCGTCTCTGCTGCCTGTTTTGAGGCTTTTGGAGCTGGGATGATTTTGGGTCTCGGATAATGCTGTTGTCACTCTGACGACCTCGGGGAGCACATAATTTTGCGCTAATGTCTCCAGAAGTATAGACTCAGCTACTATAGGCAACATATCGCAACATATTCTGGAAGTCTGCACTTGTCGCTCTCATGTCATATTTTCTTTGTCTATGAGATTCTATTATTCTCGCGTCCATCCAACCCAAATGCAAATACACGCAGAACAGCACACTGAATGACTGCCTTACCCAAACGGGTAATATTGGAACACGTGACCGTGAATTTCGGAGACGGAGATATTGTTGTAAGAAAGTTGGAGAACAAAACCTACTCACAGTCCATCGTTTTCGACCCATTGGCCGGGCCCAATCAACATGTGGAAATCCGCCCTCCCAACTACCCTGATCGCGGACCTCCCGCTTCTACAGACCGGCCGCTGTCTAAGCTGCCAATTCCGCAACCCAGCGAGAGTCGCCCAGCTCCGAGCCAAACCCTTCTCCCCGCGCTACTATGCTAGTACAGCCGAGGAGCCCAGCAAAGCAGCTGCCCCAACCGTCGTGAAGCGGAATACAAAGACTGAGACTCAATCTCTGGCAAGGCAGCGCCTGACCAGCTCCATCGAATTCCAACAAAACCAAAAGGATGGCCCTCAGCCCGGCGACGCAGACTTCGCTCCCCCGAGACTGGATCGACCCATTGGAAGTCCCACGCCACCATTAGAGGGCCAAAACACAGGAGTTGACACGCGCTCCATGGCCCAGCGTCGCGACGACTTCACCAACTATGACCGGCACATCAAGCGGCGCAAGGAATTGTACGAAACCTACCCTACCCTTTCTCCCACTGGCAATCAGCCCATGGACTGCGAACGCAAAACTAACAAACAACCGCAACGCACAGGACAAAACAAGTCGCCAAACCCTACTTTCGCGAATGGTCCAACCTCCGCCACCACGAAGGCAAGACCTTCATCTCAAACCCACGACTCTTCAAAGCCGACAGATCACTTTACTTCCCGAACATGCACGGCATAACCCTCGCAACACCCAAGGACGCTCAAAACACAACCACCCAGCTGCGCGGCAGCATCTCCGTTGTGAACCTGTTTTCCAGCGTCTGGGCCGAGGGCCAGGTCGCGACATTCACAGGCCCGCAGCAGAACCCGGGCCTTGTGGAGGCACTTGCTAGTGGCGGGAAACATGTGCAGAGGATTGATATTAACCTCGAAGAGAACCGCATGAAGGCATGGTTGGTTAAGACATTCATGTGGCGCATGCGGCAGAAGTTGCCGAAGGAGCAGCATTCCCGGTATTTCTTGGTGCAGAAGGGCTTTGACCAGGCGCTTAAGGAGACTGTTGGTATGATGAACTCTAAGGTTGGGTATGTTTATCTCGTTGATGAAGAGTGTCGGATTCGCTGGGCGGGGAGTGGGCCGGCGGATGCGGAGGAGTTGGAGGGGCTCAATGCTGGTGTGCGGAAACTTATTGAGGAGAAGAAGGCTCTTTCTGAAAGGGCGGGCTCGACTCGTAAGATTTGAGATGAGCCTGTGGTGAGTGTACCAGTAGCGGACCGGAAACTTGTATATGATGTGATTCCCCTCTCAGTTAAATTTGTACATACAATAGAGAATGTGTATAATATAGAGCATAACAAACAGCCGCCATTTAGACGTGCAAGAATCTTCATCGTATCCCCCGTCAAGAGGGATACTGAAATGCCCAAACCTGAACGCCTTGGTAACAAAAGTCCACTCGCTGGATAGCAGCAATCGACACGAGAACAATAAGATGGGACAGCGTACCCCCGCAATAATGATTCAATATATCACCGGAAGAACAGCAACATCAAGAAGCAGAATCCGATAAAGCATCCAAGGATGATAGCATCTCGCCTCTTCTTGTTTCCAATCTTGCCAATGAGATAGTTCATGCCGGGGACGTTACTGGCAGCACCGACAATACGCCGGTTGATGTTGGCAATGGTCTCACGCTGGACTCCGAAGTTCTCGTTGATGGCATACGCCTGGCTCAACACTCCGTCCATCATGTTGTGGCTGTTCTCAACTCGCCCCCGCTCCTCGAGCATGTACTCGGCCTCGGCGGCGGCGGGGTTGGATGCGCGGTAGGAATCAATGTCTGAGCGGACATTTGAGAGGAGGTTTGCGCGGTCGCGAGATTCGGCGATGGCGGAGGTTAGCCGTTGGAGCTCGCGGCGGTGGTCTTGGAGCACTTCGCGATGGCGGGAGACATTGTTCTGTTTCAGGGCGGAGGATGTGAGGGTGGCTTCTGAGTCGAGGAGTCGGGATAGTTGGGCAATGAGAGATTCACGCTGTGCGGAGAATAGTTAGCTGTCGCGGTTCTTTTTTTGGTAGCCTTACTGCTCGCTGTTGGCTTACTCTTTCGAGGAGGTCTTTCAACTGCGATTCGAGGCGCAGCTCTTCCTCGGTGGGTGTCTGTGGGGGCTTGGTGATAGAAGCGAATTGTGAGTAGGTGTGGAAGAGGTTCTCGGTCTATTGGTGGCGTCAGTCACATTCTATAGCGAGGTTCCTGAATATGTTGGTACCTGAGTCTCGAGCGACCGGGCTTGTTGCCGGAGCTGTGTCCACCCAGAGCCAGTAGAGGATGTCATGGCCGGTACAGAAGAGATGCGATAGAGGAGAGGAATTGACAGGGGTTCAAAACCGTTCAGAATTATTCTCCAAACCAACCGGTGCAAGGGCCGAGGTGCTACCACTACGTAAGTTGGCCATGACGGGGTAGAATCGTCTAACCGGATATAGTATATCGACGCCTCATACTCTAGGCACCACTATCAGGCATTATTCAGGCACAAAGTGCCACACACATCACGTGCCCGCTTAGTGTCGCAGAATTCGCTTAGCCCTAGTCCCACAACCAGTCGCAATTTGACCCTCGGACATCTTCAATTCTCAACGTCGACAACCCACACAAATCGCCGCCACTATGGTACGTGCTGCCAGGCAGAACCTCTGAATGCATGCTGATGAACCTCTCTTTTTTTATAGTCGTCCAAGGTCAAGGCCGGTCAGCTCTGGGGCAAGAACAAGGATGAGCTCGCCAAGCAGCTCGAGGAGTTGAAGCTGGAGCTCAACCAGCTCCGCGTTCAGAAGATCTCCAGCGGCGCTTCCACGAAGACCCAGAAGATGTGCGTATCCGACACCCCCCGGCTTTCTTTTTGTGCGAATGGATTTGGAGATTTGCGGGATGGAAACAATCGAATCCCGATCGGGACAACGAAACAAGAGGACTACACCATCAAATCACCAATGGGATCGATGAGGAAGAGATGGATACCGCGATTGCAATGGATCGAGACCGGGTTTATCAAAAGTCATCTGAACAGGTGCTGACTGGAATTTTTTCTTTTTTTTAGCGGCGAGGTTCGCAAGTCGATCGCTCGTGTCCTCACCGTCATCAACGCCAACCAGCGCGCCCAGCTGCGTCTGTTCTACAAGAACAAGAAGTACCTTCCCCTCGACCTCCGCCCCAAGCTCACCCGTGAGATCCGCCGCCGTCTCACCAAGCACGAGGCTACCCGCACCACCGTGCGTCAGCAGAAGCGCGCCACCCACTTCCCCCAGCGGAAGTACGCTGTTAAGGTATGATCATCTCGATCAGTCCTTGGTCATGAATTGGTGGAATAGTGATTGGATGTTGCATCTTATTCTGTTCTGTCAATTTTTTTCCCAAGGACATCGCCGCCATACGGACCGAACACAATACTGATTCATATTCTGCAGGCTTAAACGCAGAACTTGTTCGGATATGGAGTTTTGTGGGAAGACGTTGCTGGCCTTGGACACAAGCAGGACGTGACAGTGTGGACCCGAGAGCTTGTGGAGGGGTCGGTTTTCTCTTTTTTTTACATCCAAAAAATGGAATTTGATTATGTATCTAAATAGGATGCAAATCGACTCTTGACATGACATGACTTAGACATTTTCTTGCTTTGTTAAGGAACTTTGTGTGGTCAAGTTTTCCGTATTCCGTACTCAGGGATATGCTCCTACATACATCGTCTACATATTCGTATGTCGAGGACAAGCCCTATCAGGTCAAGGATATATATTGCCTTATGCATGTTGTCCATATAAAACGCCAATCTGGTTGTCCATTTTCACCCAACAGAACTCGGTTCATCCCCAGTCCCTACTCCAGACCCTTTATGTTTCAACCTCGTATGCTCTCTATTTGCGAGATACATCACACCAAAATTGCTTTCATCTATCAAACATTGACCTTCTTGTAACAAAAGACTAACTCTAGGCTCCATTCCCACTCCCATTCCCACCCCCAACATCCCCAGAATCAACCTCAAGAATCCACATCCCCCCACAAAGACAGGACCTCAACAACCCCAACTTAGCAGTCATTTTAAAAGAAAGCATAGACCTAGGCAAACTCGTATCCCCAGAAACCTCACAACACCTTGCACACCTCCTCTTTTTAAGCGGCGCAATCCGACCCTCACGGCCCAGCAAGAGAGGCGGCCTCAAAGGACACTTCTTCAAAATATCAACATCACGCTGTTTCCGATAGAGCGCGGTGCGAGAATCATTCCCAAAGCCCAACCAAGAATAATCACCCAGATAAATCGCCATGCGATTAATCTCCGTTTTCAGCGCCGGCACCGTCTGCCGCAGCAGCGTTGCCACGGCGGATATTAGGACCGGTGGGATGCGCGCGTTGACGAGCAGTTCTTTTTCTGAACCTGGTCTTTCAGCGTCGCCGAAGCCTGCGCCCTGGTAGGCGTGTTTCACGGCCGAGTCCACTCCCGCAAGGAATTTTTCGTAGACGTCTATCCGGACTGGGGAGGTTTCGAGGGCTTGGCATATTTCTGTGTAGTAGATTCGGCTGTCGCCGAAGAGGGAGGCTGGGTTTGCGCTTGCGAAGCCTGCCTGCACACCTCGGAGGCCGCGGCAGATGAAGCGGAGGAAGGCTCTTGACATGCTTGAGAGGAGGATTAGGAGGGGAAGGGAGATGGTTGTTTTCACTGGGGTGGTTTGGTTAGATTATTGTTTGGGGGATTTGTTGGGGGGTGGGTTGGGCGTACATTTCTGGGTGAATGCTTCTTGGTCGTTGAAGACGCTTTCGAAATCATCTGCCATGTCGAAGACTTCGTTTAGGAGCCAGTGGGAGAAATCCAATGTCCATTTTGCGTTACCCAAGACCAATCGTAGAACATCTTTTTGCTGTTAGCAGTTGATTACTGGTGTTGAAACGATGGTCTGGCTTACCTGGATCATGTGTCTCGGGCTGTACACCTTTGTTATACTGGAAGAAATAAGCAAATAGAACCGAGGAGTGTCGCAGTTGAAGAATAGCCCAGGGCACGGAGGACGCAAGGCTGCGGCGCTTGAGTCTTCCTTTATAGCCCAGCGCAGCCTGCAAACTGAGACAACGAGGGATGTACGGGTGGCTCATAAGTTTCTCTTGATCAGCAGTGAAGTTGCAATTGACCGGCAGTGCACGATACACCTCGCTGATGAATGTGGTTTGAGCCTCTTCGGGGGTGTCAGCGGAGTTCGGTGATCTAAATCGTGGCAAAACCATGCACTTACCTGGTGTCAGCTGCCGGAGAGCAACCATGAGAACGTCGTCTGTGTTGCATTCACTTCCACAGCCACGGCAGAATGCCACCGTCAAAGCAGCAACGGCGGCGGAGAATTTGGCTAGGCGTTTCGGTCAGTCCTGTCGATCTTACAGGTTCTGGGCAGCACATACTTTCGTCATAGAGTCCATCGGTTGATCCGAATGAATGCCCCATTACTCTCAGTTGCATCTGTCCGTCACTATCCAGCGTAACGGCAACGCAAGAGTTCGGCGAGAAAGCGATGTTGAGACCTAATGATGTCAATTCGCGCAATGGAAAGTAGGATGAATCAAGTCTCAACATACCAGATGTTTCTATTGGATACTGAAATCCCGCCTGGGCCAGACAGGTTACAGTGTTCGAGTCATCTATCCCATTAAACATTGCCATCGTCCTCGTGTCATAGCATGTTATTGAATTGTCATCGTGGGTGACGGCTAAGACTGTCCCATGTTCAATCAAATCGACCGAGACAACGTATTTATCACAATGGATATCATCCAGCCGGCGTAACTCCAATTTGGGCTAGGCATAAATCAGTCTCAATACAACAGACAAGAATCTCTGTCTACATACCTTCGCCTGGGCATTGCTCTTCTTCGATGTCACCTCATCAAACTTGGGATGAAGTGTCTGTGGTGCAGATTCCAAATGCCACCTGAGCATCACAGTTGGCGGACCTTGCTGCTCTTGATAATCCGGTATGGCATGGAGAGGTTTCGAGAAAACAGCAAGAATCCACGGATTGGCAGTGGATCCTTGGGGACTATCAACCTGTCCTGGCATGATCTCCAGCCGTGTCAATGAGTACACAGAGTTCATGAATGGGATAGACTGATCCGCATGCTCTGGGCCGCGGTTCACATCCAGTATATTGCCTGGCATATCCACCTTGCAGTGGATCAAGCGGAAACTGGGAACGGGTGGAGGCTGCTGTTTCCCCTGAGTGGGTTCCCACTGCGGTGGATTCCAGGTAATATGTACTCTGTACAGACACATCTTCTGGCACGCGGAGTACGTGGCGAGAAGGATCCCAGCTGCATCGATGTCAGTACTGCGATATAAATCTCCGGCGGGATAAGCTACCTTGTGTGGCGACCATGGAGGCATGTGTTAATAGCCTGTCCGAGTACCCTGTGTTTTTCAATTCGGCAGGAAGCTCGGCCCATGTGCTATTAGGGTTCTGATATATGAGCTTGATCTGGCCGGCTCTGGTCACACAGATCAAGGCGCCTTTGTTGGCTGGATGGAAGGGCCCAATTGGGCGTCTGCGGAAAGGAGTGTAGGCCCATCTCCCATTCACCTTCGCCGCTTGGTGAAATGCATGTATCTATATCGTGGTGTCAGAATTCGTTCCCTGGGAGATTGGGATGCAGAACACGACATACAAAACGTTGGGAATTCAACCACATCAAACCAACGACCTGGCTGCCATCATCACCTGATTCGAAAGACGCTTGGCGCAGAATTGAGAGGCTGTTCAAAGCAATTGAGATAGAATAGATGGATATGCGACCAGAGCAGTCCACAACGGCCAGTTCTGACCCGGTTTCATTCCATGATAAATGAGCCAGTTGGTTCCCATGGTGGGTCTCTAGTACTGTAGTGAGGGGTGTTTCTTTGCCTAGTTCCCATTTTCCATCTGAAGAACTGCACTGGAGATGGCGGATATTGACCCTGAGTCCGTCCTGAGAGATCGACGCAATGCAACCCATCCGGGACCATGCAATCTTGCTATCCGGTTGTTAGCTACCGTCACATACCTTTGGAATATTCAACTCACTGGCAACAGCCTAATAGGCGCATCTCATCCAGGCATTGTGCGAGTCCTTTGGTAGGAGAGGCGGCTGGCAAGCCCAATTCCAGGGAGTTGGACTCGCCAAAGAGATCGTCCACATTGATGCCCGTATCCATCATCAAGGGCATAATTTCTGTCGGACTATGTTCAAGACTTTTCAATCAGGTGATCAATATAGTCTACCCAGCATAGCTCTATAGAGTTCCCCAGCGCATTGAATATCAAATGGGCTTTATTATTTGGCTGGGAGGCGGTCAGGGTCCAGAACACAGCCTTTGCCCCTTTGCAAGAAACTTCACAATCGACGATGCCACCAAACACAGGATAGATCAGCTAGAGGTCCAATGTTCTCTATAGATCTGAACTAGAGATGCCGTCACGTCCTGGCAGGAGTCAACCCGGAGTGCTGAGTCAGCGCGTAGCCCTGCCAACGCGATCGGGCCAATCAGGCAATATCAGGTGACCCGCTATCAATTCCAGCGAATCACCACAACTTCAACGGTTCAATATCGAAGACAGCAAAACACTCAGATGCTGCGAGTGTGAAGTCCAGGATCCACAGGTTCGTGTGTGAGCAATTGTCGATATCTGTTTGATTCCATCCCTCGACAGAGTCCGCAGATCGCAATTCCTAACCGTTCCCCCCGTCTCTACCACACAACCACATTCCTTCACGGGGAATCTAAGCTCGCTTCGGGTCAAAACAAACGTGTGAGGAGCGGGCCAGGTCATTTTTTCCCTCTTATCGTTTCATTTTAACGCTCTCCTCCAACCCTGACCTCATCGTCCCTTTCTACACACCTCTACTCCTGCACATATCCCTCTTTTCTTTTTTTCTCCCTTTCCACATATTTATTCCTTACCCATGATTCATCCACTCGTCCTTTTCTTTGGTCTCTAACATAACCCGGAGCTATCCATTCGGTTTTTCTCCCCGACTATTTCTCCTGGGGGGGTGACATCCTTTTGACGCTCCTTGTTACGTGACCACATCACTCCTCTCCACCTTCATCATGGGTTACGACTTTGATGAGGTCTCCGAATGCTCGGACTTGAGCTCTCTCCCGTCATCTCGGGCATGCTCACCAGAACCTGCGGAACGCTACCCGACCCCATCATCCCAAGCTGAATCTGGCGCTGAGAGTTCTGCACGCCAAGCCCGTCCCGCAAAGAGGAGACGCAACCCCCTACCGAAAGAACGGACCACCCAATATCTCGATCTCTCTAAATGCCTCTATGAACAAAATGACCAGCACTATTTGCTCGTCCAGACCCTTCGCCACCAGAAGGATATTGTCGTCATCGCTGGTGCCGGCATTTCCACCGCCGCCGGTAGTAAGTTTCTGCAGATATTCTGCCACATGAGCTGCGCCTAACCTATAGATATATAGTTCCAGACTTCCGTTCCACAGATGGTCTCTTTAAATCTCTACAGAAGAAGCATAACCTAAAGGCTTCTGGCAAGCTTCTCTTCGATGCTGCTGTCTACCAGGATGACGCATTGACCCTACCCTTCCACGAAATGGTCCGGTCGCTGTCCGAGGAAGCTGCCAAGACTAAACCCACCGCCTTCCACGAGATGCTCGCCCGTCTAGGTACTGAGTCTCGCCTGAAACGACTGTACACCCAGAACATCGATGGCATTGAAACCTCCATGGGACCATTGGCCACCGAAGTCCCGCTTGATGTCAAGGGTGGCTGGCCGGTGACGATTCAATTGCACGGCAGTATTGAGAAGATGGTCTGCCAGAAGTGTCGCTTCCTCTGCGACTTCAATGGCGATATGTTCACAGAAGCAGACCCGCCCGCTTGCAAAGAATGCGAGGGTCACGATCAAGCTCGCCTCGCTACCGGTCAGCGGAGCCACGGAATTGGACGTATGCGCCCTCGGATCGTTCTCTACAACGAGCACAACCCCGACGAAGAGGCTATCACGTCGGTCATGAACTCCGATATCAAATCCCGCCCTCGTGTTCTCATCGTTGCTGGTACTAGCTTAAAGATCCCCGGAGTTCGCCGCCTTGTCAAGAGCTTGTGCGCGACAATTCGGAGTCGCAAGGACGGCGTGACAATGTTTATCAACAACGAACCGCCGAGCGGGAAGGAGTTCGATGACTGCTTTGACTTGATCGTCCAGGGCTCTTGTGATGAAGTGGCACGCCAGGCGAACCTGAAATCATGGACCTCGGAGGATATCAGCGAGTGCGCATACGAATCCTCCCCGGAGCCGATCCCCCAGCTCCAGAGCTCTCTTCGTGCTCCCACTATGGAATCCTTTGCAGTTGTCGTCACGCCGAAAAAACGACCCCGTACCGACTCTGGTCTTATCACACCTTCATCCAGTCAGGACGAGAAACCTGCGAAGAGACCCGCCACAAAGGCCACCAAGAAGGTCACAAATCCAGCCAGCAAGGGTCGCAGTATCAAGGAACTTCTCAAATCCACAAAGGCAGCTCCAGCCAAGGCCGCATCAAAGACTGCAGCGAAGAGCGCACCCAAGGCTGCCCAGAAAGCTGCTCCCAAATCTCGGGCCAAGGCAGCTGCCGCGCCAAAGAAGGGAGGCAAGGCCCCGGCCAAACCCAACGCTACTATCACCATGTTCAACCCCCGCGTCACGAAGAACTCCATCGCGGCTGGCACGACCGATACCAAGACCACAGGCAAAGCGATGTGCCCCGTCCCAGCCGGCGCGCCAAAGAACAACGGACCTCTCTTCAAGGTCACCAGACAATCCGGCAAAGCAGACATCAAACTCGACTTCGAGTCTCGTCCTCAGCCCGTGGCATCTTCCTAAATGTTCTCAACCCTCTCATGATCTCTTTGATTTTCTATCGACCGCATGTCATGACATGTTGCATGGTTATGGTGTACCGGCTTCCTTCTTCTCTTCTTTCTTGCTTTCTTCATCTTCTGGAACTCATTGGTTAACTTTCTCTTCTTCGGCTTTCGGTACTTGGTATACCCCTTACCATTTCTTCCGCCTTTTGTTTTCCCTTCTCCTTCTGGACTGTATTCTTACTTGCATCCCCTGCGTTTCCCCTCTGGGATGATGTTTGCTGTCCTTTTTTGAAAGATACCATTGATAGACAAGGGCTTCTTTTCTGCATCGGCTGGCTTAGGCGTTTCTTGAGGCTAGTTTTTTTCCGGCATATGATGCGGGGGTTTATTCATTCTGTTACTATTCTATTCTTCTTCGTCTTCTTCTTCTTCCTCGTCTCTTCTTCCTATTAGTTTTCTTTCCTCGTGTGGATTTGATTTTGCTTGGGGGTTCATATGTGGATTGTTTGGTTAGGATCCATCGCTTGAGCAGTTTCCAATACCGTGCTGGTATTGTATCATTTAATACATCTCCTCGGTTTCCCTGGACATAGCTTGTATGGTTGTTCCTTGTAGTAGGTGCAGTACTGGTCTTTGATGTAAGCTTCTCTTCTACGCAGTAGTTGTCCGGTCTACCAATTGCACATAATACGCAAACATATTGTCTATGAACTGCAGCATATTCGTCAATATCCAAATATATAAGCTCGGGACATGAAATCCATTGATCATTATGTATATAGTACAACAATAATATTTGTTTCTTTTCCCAGCAACTCTGACCCAATTTTGTTGGATGCACATAATCGCCATCCAGAACATTGAAACCAGTTCAACCAAGCCCAAGATCATCCCGCAACTGACTACCAGGCCCATCATCCTCCTCGTCCGTCTCCTCAGCATCAGGATCAAAAGGCCCCCTCCTAGCCCCAGGCTCGCGATCCAAATCCTCAACGACCTCAAGATCATCCTCAGGTCTGGGACGCGCATCTCCATCCCCTTCTTCCTCTTCCTCATCCTCTTCCTCTTCCTCCTCTTCATCTTCGTCTTCGACCTCTTCTTCCTGCGTCTCATCCCCATCATTATCTGCCCCAACACTAGCTCCAGCCCCGACACCAGCACCAGTGCCAGTTCCAGGGCCATCTCCATCCTCCCCATCGCGCTTCACCCTCTTAGCGGGGTTATCAACCATCTCCACATCCCCATCTCCATCCCCAGTAGCAACAGCAGAAACACCAGCCTCGGTATCAGCTACAACGCCATTCTCGGGCTTCTTAGGCTTGCGCTTCCCGGCTTTGATATCGGTATACGCTTCTAATTCTTGCTCGAGACGGCCGCGGAAGGAATCGAGTTCTAGCTCGGAGAGGGCGTTGAAGACGTCTGCTGGGGCGATTGTTCGTTTGAGGGTTGCATCGTTGGCGCTGGATATTTGTTGTTAGTTGGTCGTGTCTTTGTGGTATGTCTGGAGGATATGTATGTTCTTGACTCCTCTGTATATCATACAGAGCGTAGCATGTGTTGGAATGGAGAAGATGCTCTCAATAAAGAGAGAATAGGATAGGGTAGGGTATATCGAGAGTAGAGGAAAGGAAATAAAAGAGAAGAGATGGAGATCATACTGTGAAGACAAATACGAGACAAAAACCGTCGCCGCCTTTTGCATAGCTAGCACGGCATCCTTCTGGATAGTTGTATTCGGCGGGAGGACGGCCTTTGCGAGGCGGATTGTCAATGAGCGTGGGAGGAGATAATCCTATAAGACACAAGCAATATATCATGTTAGCCATGCCATACCATACCCAACCGCATAAATATGCCACAGGCAATGTATACTCCAGCTCAGGAACGGCTTACCTCAACGCTGACGCCAGCCTCAGCCCGCGCCTTCAACTGCTGTTCCGTCGCGAAAACGGGTTTATCTGGTTTATCTGTTTGTGGTGCCTGGGGTGACTGGAGGAGGGAGTCATCTGGGTCGGCTGGGGTTAGTGAGGAGGTTGATTTGCGTGGTGGCATTTTGGTGGTGGTTTGGCGTTGCGGGTTTGGTGAGGTGTGGTGAGGTGATCGCGAGGGATCGGGGGGTTGATTAGTCGTGCCCCTCGCTTATATTGACTTGGGATTGGGGGCTTTTGGTTCTTGTAGGTTGTTCGTTGAGTTTGAGGTTGGTGGGCTTTGATGTTCGAGGGTTACAAGGGGGCGCGCGAACGCGTTGGATTATTCGGGATGCGCGAGTGTGGAGGCTTGGCAGTTTTATACTTCCGACTACACTTGCGTCCTCGCACTGGGTGTATATATTCTACGAGGATTCATATTTACTACGTTTAGTTGGGTTCTGGACAATTCATTTTACTGGTGTTTTTGCACCTAATATTTTCAAGTCAAATCTAGGGAACGATGGAATGCCGACATAAACGCCCACTTTTTGGTATCCAGAAAGATATAATCAAATGAGATAATGACTTCGTAACACGAGCAGGGGATTATAGCCCTTACTCGGCCATCTCCTCATCCTCACCCTCGCCGTTGCCCCAAAGGCCCTCGATCTTGAACTCCTTGGCCCACTCCGTGACGACCTGGGCAGTGTCCGCACCGGGCTCCGCAGCAGCAGCGGCCGGGGCATCCGTCGAGGCGACGACGGACAGCGCGGGCGCGTTAGCCCAGCCCTGGATGCGACCATCTCTCCAGTCGTTGATGACAGTCATGGCGGCGCTCTCGATGTTGGGGATACCGCCCTTTCCAAGACGGCCGCGCTTGCGGGCCACCTGGACTAGGAAGTCGGTGGTCTTATCGCCGTTGCTGGGGAGGAGAGCGTTGATGCCGTACAGGTCGAGCATCTTCTGGATGAGGTTCTCTGAGCTGGATAGACGCCTCATCAGGAGGTTGACCGCGGGGATGGGGTCCTCGATCTGCTTAGGAGGGATGGCGTTGAGGAGGATGAGGCGAGCCTGCTCTTCGACCTTCTTGCTCTTCTTGCTGGTCTTGTCGCTGGCGGTGGGGAAAACGATTCCGGGGGAGTCGATCAGCTTCAGCTTGTTGTCCAGCTTGACCTCACGGAGGTTGGTGGTCACGCCGGCCTCGGCGCCGGTAGGGCAAGCATTGCTTGAGCCCTTGTTCAGGCGTGCAGTGAGGGCATTAATCACGGAGGACTTGCCGACGTTGGGGTATCCAATGACACCGACGGAGATGGAGCGCTTCAGCTGCTTGCTGCCGGCGTATGACTTGAGGGCGCGGAAGAGCGTATCAGAGGTGCCCTTAACGGTCAACTGCTTGTGGTCGAAGCTGTGTGCGGTGCCAGAGCCGCTGGTAGCCTTGAGAGGGAGAGTGGGGAAGTAACGGCGCAGGTGGATCAACCAGGCCTTGAGAACTGGGGGAGGGACCAGGTCGATCTTGTTCAAGATGAGGATCAAGCGCTTGGAGCCACCGTCGGCGGCCATAATCTCGCGCTCGACGTCCTTGGAGCGGGTTCCCTCGGGGTCACGGGCATCAAGCACGTACAACACGACATCAGCGTTGTCAGTAACCTGCTTGAAGACCTTGTCGAATTGACGCCGTGAGCTCTCCTTGGAGAATGACTTTGCTGTGACCAGAGGTGGGGCATCGTCGATCACGGCGCCGCCCTCCTCATCATCCTCGTCCATCTCATCGTCGTCGTCCTCATCCTCATCCATATCCTCATCGTCGCTCTCATTCTCATCATATTCCGCGGCGCGAGCCCGTGCCGAGGCGAGAAGGGCAGCCATAGGGTTTGAGTCGTTGCCATCGCCGTCCATATCCTCATCCAGCATATCGTCCTCGTTGATTTCGACACCATGGTTGTCCTGTGCGGGGAGGCCTTCTGCCTTGCGAGCGCGTGCCTCCTCACGAATACGCTGTTGCTCCTCTGCCTTCATGCGCTTCCGCTCTTCTATTTCATGGAGGAGCTTGTCCTTGTGGGGGAAGAGATTAGGAATGCCGGGGTCCTTCTTGATCTTAGACCGCCATTCTGGGTTCTACAAAGAAGAGAGTCAGATGTTGTCAATTAAGCAGTAGATGATTTTGCGTGATGATACCTTCTTCGCGAGCTTTCTCTGCTTCTTCGCCTTCGCAACCGAGGCCTTCTCAATCTTGTGCCTGAGGCGGACGGGCGTCCGCTTGGAATGCTTGCCTGTATGCCATTAGTATTTGTTCAAAACTCCATGAGCAAGTAGCAACAAGTGTATCTCACCGAGTTTGACCATTTTTAATGCACGTCTTTGTATATCGCAAAAAAGTGCACAGCAAACCCTCAAAGTCCGTCTGCTACGGGGAATAGAAAAAGTTGAGCGCCAAGATTTCCACAGCCGATAAGCGGATTATCTGCTGGGCCGATCTCCGAGTATAGTTATGACTCAGCGTGCGGGTCGATTGCCGAATTGGGGAAGAAGCCGGAGGCAGCGGACAAGAAACATACGACACGTTGCCAATGAACTGTTCTTGACATATCAGTGGCGAGGTCGTTGACAGATTAAGACGCCCTTGAATCAATTCCCGGGGGGCGGAAATTTCTCCCTCTTGATTCCATCTTCATTCCATCTTTCGTGCATATCTACTGTACACTCCCCGCATCACCCGTCCCCGCCATGTCATCAGCAAGAGGATCCTTCTCTGCGCCTGCGCAGGTCCACGAATTCGATGGAGTCCTCTCTGACTTTGACGGCACGATTATCGATTCCACAGATGGTACGCAATCCCTATTCTAAGCCCTCCGAAGCAATTGAAGCGAATGCTAACCATCTGTCCTGAACAGCAATTGTGAAGCATTGGCACGAGTTAGTGACAAACGAACCCCATACACACTCGAGACCACCATCTAACACCTCTTCCTTTCAGAATCGGCACCGAGCTAGGTGTCGACCCCAAGACTATCCTGGCGACCTCTCATGGCCGCCGCAGCATTGACACTATGGCACTATATGACCAAACCAAGGCCAACTGGGATTGTGAGTCTACGCCTACACCAAATTTACACCTACACCTACACCTGGTCAACGTCTACATACCCCGCTGCGAAGAAAACTAACACCACCCCAGACGTAAACCACGTCGAAGGTCAAATCCCCAAGAAATACGGCTCAGACGCCGTCGAAATCCCAGGCGGCCGCGACCTCCTCTCAGCTCTGGAAACCACCAATGCGCGCTGGGGTGTAGTAACATCCGGCACGCGCGCCCTGATCGACGGCTGGCTGGAAGTTCTCGGCCTCACACACCCGAAGATGCTGGTAGTCGCCGAAGACGTGCCACTAGGCAAACCCGACCCCCGCTGCTACCTCCTCGGCGCGAAGAAGCTCGGGCTCGAAGAGTCCAAGTCTATTGTTGTGCTTGAGGATGCGCCGTCTGGGATTAAGGCTGGTAAGGCGGCTGGGTATAAGGTTATTGCGTTAAGTACTACGCATTCGCTGGAGAAGTTGAAGGAGGCTGGTGCGGATTGGATTGTGCAGGATTTGAGGAGTCTTTCTGTTGTTAGTGTTGAGGGTGGGAAGGTCAAGATTGAAATCCGGGATGCCTTGCAATAGGCTTAGGCTTTGCCTTGCATTGGGATGTATGATTGACTTTGGGTTTTCGAGGTTGAGGTTGGTGGTTGGCGTGGGCTGCATGGGGACAGGGGGTGTGCAGGCCGCGTCTCAACGGGCTTTTCGGAGTTGGGTTACACAACATAGAACAGGTCTTTGATCTAGATAAACGTGCACTACATACCGTGTTTTTTACAGGGTACATTTCCATTTCTCAGAAGTGATGATCGTAGTTTTGCGCATACATGTACATATACTTTCTTGACACCCCGTTTCCAAAGGGTAGACCTAACATCCAGATCAAGCATACAGTGAGCATGATCACCCCTCGTTCGTATTAAGCAGCCAGAACCAGGATCCCTCAGCTCCGGCTGCAACGTACATACGTGTGGTGGCGTAGGAACAACAAAACAAAGCCCAGCTCTAGAGCCCGAAATCTGCATTGTCTCGGGGAATGATATAGCTAACCCCGACGCCGATTGGCCCGGACCCTTCTAGACAGGGCTGGATGGTTCCCGACTCTCAAGCGCCATATCCTGAAACAGGACACAAAGTTTTCCGGTGGCTTACCTGGGTATATATATGTGTGATGAGGGTATGTAAGGTGCAACAAGGTGCAGCGTACATGTACAGAACTGCAGACAGGACAGGATAGGACAGGACGGAACGGGACGCGTACAGTATGTGGCATATACGCCATGTGCAGATTCTCCAAAGGAGATCCCCGAAACTGTGCAGAGCAAGCAGGAAGTAGCAAGCAGCATGAGCAAGCAAAGAGCAAACCGGCGTCGCCTTGCTGGGTTTATACAGTAGTCTACATACTACACTGTACGATGAGCAAAACCACGCGAGAAATAATAGATAAAGGAACTGGCCACCTGCCAGTCCTTCAGTCCTTCAGTCCAAATGGGAGCTGGATAGCTGTAGCTATAGCTGTAGGATACTTGGATACAGCACACTGATAAGGTTATACCAGAGCTTGTTATGTGACAGCCATGCATGCAGAGAGCTGTCAGCTACTAGCTACCAGAAAGGAAAGTTGATTGACAGCGAAGCTTGAGTAGGTGCATAGGTACGGCATGGGTGACAGGCCGGGGCTCTTCTACTGTATCTCTACTTCTACAGTAACGTTATACAGTATCCAGTAACTTATCTAGTACCGTATAAGTAGACGTACAGGGTACAGGATTCAACTGCAGCTAAAAGCATCCTTGCAGGTAGGGACGGGTGAATAACACGAAAGCCGGATTTGATCGGGACCAGTGGGCACGGCTGGACTGCATGTACAATGTAGGTGTATGTAGGTGTGCTATCTGAGAGCCTATCAACTTAATAAGGCTACAAACGACAGTTCATGCACACTTGAGCCTTAGGCGGATCTTGAATTGGGCTGTAACTGTAGACTCGGAAATTGTCGCCACGGGGATGAGGTGGTTTAAGTAAGAGGTTGGGGTTAGGTCGGTTGGATTGTAGATGCATGTAGATGTAGATTAAGTTACATGTTACTGAGAAGCCGAGACAAGACGACACCGAACGAAACGAAACGCTCGAGCTCACGAGGATAAGTAGTGCCGGTGAGGTTTGTTCCCGACGTGCGTTGACAGGATTGTCTTTTTATTGGTGGACCTTGAGTTTTTTTTTGTGTTTGTGTTTCGCGGATCGAACACCTCTTCCCCGGCAGAGGAAGCTCGGGACGAGAACATTTCTGCTTTGTACCAATGGACAGGCCCGGTGAAAGAGAGAGAGAGGTACAGTATGCAAGGGGGTGCAGGCTGCGCACGGGTGGGAGAGTGCAGAGTCAAACTTACATTGTCACAGTTCCAAAAAGTCGTCTCCAATCTGGGAACGGTTTTCGCGCACGAACTGCGAACTGCTGGAGAAGTGTGATGAACTGGACTGCAATCTCGTCACATATGCAACACGAATGGGTCTTCCCACTTTCGATTTGGGCTGCAGCATCGAGATGCACCTGAACGGGCTCGAGGCTCGAGACTCCGTGACAATACAAGGGATAATTTGGACACCGCCACTCAGGTGCGCCACAAGGGGGTGGGGGGCTGAGTTGATATGTCATAAAGAGCTTTACACTACGAGTCTCTTTGTCCAGCCCAGCCAGCTCAGCCACCAAAATACTCCGAAACCACTTTACGGAGCACAGGCAACAGGAAATTGTGCATGGAGATCGATTTGTAAGTCGATCATTTGGTCTGAGACAGAGGGGGATGTGCTGTCACACCGTCGATCGACTAGTACAGATGGGGTAGTGGTAACTCGGGAATTTCTTTTCTTTTTCTCCTTTTTACTCTCCGGGCAGGATTTGAGATTCCCAGCGCAACGGTTCACCTCAGATCCAATAGTCGGATGGAGTCGAGGGATCCGTGCGAACTGCATGATCTACCCAGGGGTGGCAGATCCCCTTAGATCTGTGCTACCCATTGTTACATGTACGTGAATGTACAAGTAACGTGCACGAGGATATCAGGGATCCTCCGTCAGGCGAATATCAAAATGGTCCACACCCCGTTGCTCCGACCTGGTGTTGACCATGACCATGATTCTTGAGACATGTATGAGTTGGAGCGGGGATGACAAGTAAGATGCCAAGCCAGCATTGACGCTCTATTCCGACGAGGCTCGTTCTCGGAAAGTGACGATCAGGCCTGATAGGCGCCGTGCTGCACCTGAAGCTTGAATCGGAACAGTGATTATCGCCGTCACACACGGCACTTGACTCTGCGGAGCGTGAGAGCACGCCATTCGTGACAACAAAGTTTGTGCCGAGCTGAGGGCCACGTTTTGTGCCATGATCGACGTGGAGCCAGTCACAAAGGCGGACTTGAGTTTTTCTTCAGCGAGGAAGATGGATGGGCGTTCATCCTGGCACCTCCACTGTCAATCAACCCGATCTGGATTGGCTGATCAGCCTTGGATGGAGCGTTGGCAGCTGTTCGGGCCCGATCATCGTCCGGAGCAGAAAAGGAGGTCGATCACTTGGATGGGGAGGGGTAGGGGGGATATTCATGTGGGTTTGGTCCGCTGAACCGCGTCGTTATTGTATGGTTCTCTATCTAACTAACGTGCCGAAGTACGAGTTGGGCTTTGTGATATCCTATCACCGTTGACGGTGAGATCATTCGAGGACCTCCCGACTCCATAGTTTTGACTTCGTTGCCTATCTTGAACGTTTTGCTGTCAATAGTTCTGAGGAGCTTGCGGTAAAGCCTTCATGTTCCATGGTACTGGTTTTTCATATACTCTGCCGAGCAGAGTGGATGTACAAAATACGGAGACAGTATATACAGTACCACCACCTCTACACTGTACGGAGTAACGAAGGGGCAGGTCCATGTCCACTCCACTGCTGTACATGTATGTCCGGGTGCCCGGAACCAGTGCAGTGATCTCCTTTTAGTGCATTAAGGGGGAAAAAGTTCAAACCCCTCGTGACGTGCTTGCATGGAGCCTCTAATTCTAAGACGTTTAGCGCTGAACAGGGGCCAACCAGGTTCCCGGGAAATCACAGAGACCGGATAATAGAGCCTGAATCCGAGTAAGAATGAGAGGGCTGAAAAATAAATTAAAAAAGCTCGGCAGATCCTTGAAGTGATCGACAGGATCTGTCGACTATTGATGTTTAGCGGTCTTGGCTGACTGCCATGCGTCCTCACTAGGTTCGATTCGTGCTAGCGGAAAGGGGGGAAATGTTCAGACACGGGGAAACAGATAGCTTGACACAAGTGTGCTTCAGAAATCAATAGTGTGACAAGACATCATTGTACATAAGGATAGTCCAAGCTTAGTAGATCGGCTGACCCAGTAGACCGGAAGAAGAATGCCCAATGTAAGTCTGTGTGTGCCGGGGAAGTGGGATTAGCCACTTAGCCGAGCCCTCACATAGCCCTGAGTTATTCTAAGCAACATAGTATACCTGAGATGAATATATCCAGCCAAATACACTAATGCAGGAACTTACACGGATTACGACCCTGCAGATATAACGCCAATGTCTGATAGGTGAATCTCGCTTGGTTCCGTGGAACGCGGATTCGTTCCCGAGTCTCCGCACTTTTCAACCTTGGATCACTTGTTTACACAGTAGTATGCCCATGTGGACATTGTAGAGTAAGTGAACAGTTGATTAACTTATACTGTAAGTAGGGAGTAAGTTGTTACAGTATGGTACTCATGTAGTTGGGGCTTGGCTTGGCTGTCAAATGTGACTCTGTACAAGCCGCCACCCCCTACTCCGCCAATACGGGTCCGTATCTTTCCTAATTGGGGTCGATCCCAGATCTGAGAATTCGGATCTCTATTCTTTTCTTTTCTTTCTTTCTTTTTATTTTATTCAATTAAAATTCAACTAAATTCCCTTTTGTCATTCTAGAAATAATCACGGAGCAGAGTATATGTATTCTTATTATAACATCGCATCCTCCTGTATCTCGCACACAGACCTTTCTTCTTACCACCCGTTACCGGACGATACCCGCTCATCGCCCAATTAAACCTCGTGATCAGACGTCACTGTACCGCCCCTTACCAGATCCCCCCAGCTCTCTCCATCTTCCTTTTCCTCTCACTTTCTTTTTCACTTCTTTGCTTTTTCGTTCACACTCTCTTTTTGTTACCGACCCAAGTCTCTCCTTAACACCGGGTTCTATCACAGTCTCTCTTTTCTTTTTCGTGTGATTCGACCTACTGCCACTCCTTTACCTGTACAGGGTTCTTTCCCACGTCGCATTCCGACCTTCCACTTCATGATATAGACCTCTTACCTCGAAGCTGCCACTTTCTCGTGCGCGACCTTCTACACTTTCTTTCGATCCTTTCTTAATTACCTCATCACCATGAGTTATATCCACCCCTCATGGAACTACCAGGGCCACCAGGGTATCCCGATGGACCAACACATGGCATATGACCCCTCGATGGTGCCTCCCCCGATGATGCACCCTATTGACGGCTACATGTACCCTCACCCGCCAATGGAGATGATGGATTACTACCACCAACCAATTATGGACTACGACGAATACACGGAGAACCTGTCGCGGCCACGGTTGACCAAGGAACAAGTCGAGACTCTCGAGGCCCAATTTCAGGCTCACCCCAAGCCAAGCAGCAACGTCAAGCGTCAACTGGCGGCTCAGACAAATCTGAGCCTGCCTCGCGTTGCGGTACGTACTAAGGACCCTGTGGACTGTGATCGGAAAACTAACGTCGTCTGCAGAACTGGTTCCAAAATCGTCGCGCAAAGGCCAAGCAACAGAAACGCCAGGAGGAATTCGAAAAAATGACAAAGGCCAAGGCCGAGGCCGAGGAGGCTGCCCGCCGGAAATCAGAGACCTTGGACCAGTTGTCCGAGTCTCGCAAAGGATCCATCGCCCAGGAGGAGGACAAATCTGCTACCCCCAAGCCAACGCCCTCATCGGGCCATGCCAAGACAGATTCCACAGCCAGCCGCTCCAAGCACCACAAGACAAAGAGCGAGTCGGCGCGAGAGGCAACCTTCGCGTCCTTGCAGCGGGCGCTGAACGCCGCCTGTGCCGCCAGGGATCGGTTTGGTCGCCGGATCAACCCTCGGGCCAAGAACGAGCCTACCCCCGAGGAAGAGCCTGTGTCTCCAGGCTCAATGCCACCGCCCAAGTCTGCTACCCCCCATGACAATGGTCTCTCCAACATCAATTCTTCCTTTTCGGGCTGGTCTGATATCAAGGAAGAACCAGTGTGGGAGTCAGGCGAGCATAATCAAAATATCGGATACACCTCGGCAGAGCAGACCTCGTATTCTGCTCCCCAACCGTTGGCCGAGATGCCAGGGTCTTCCCATGCCGTGCAACATAATGTGGACGCATACTCAAGTCACCTGCCCCCTCATACGGAAGAGTGGTCCGAAGACAGGGATGGATCTGATCCCAACCTTGTCTACGGCAACATGCAGTACCCGATGTCCATGCAAGCCCCAGATATCTCAGTATCTCGCCGAGAGTCGTCTAATGCGCTGACCACTTCCCTGGAGGGCATCGGAATCTGCACTGGTCAATCCGGGCTGCCTGAGTCTGTCAATCGGGTCGAGGGAGGATGGAAGGAACCGGGCAAGGAGTTGGATATCGCTGCTCGACGCAAGCGCCCCCGTCCTGCTGCTATTGGCACTTCCGGTACTCGTGGTCTCGCCAACTCGACTTCCATGTCCGCGCTCTCGCCTAATTCCCGCATCCCTAGCTCCGGTGCCGGCAACTCCATGAGACATTCCAAGTCGACTCAGAGTCTCAACTCGCGGTACGCCGGTGTGCGCAAGGCTTCTGCTGCCCAGCGATCCCCTCTTAACTTTACCTTTGCCGAGTCTGGGTCCCTCAAAAAGGCCGAGAAAATGCTACGTCCCTCAGTCTCGACTACGACCCTGGCTCCCCCGACTCCCTTGACTCCGCAAGATCTCCAGCACTTCATGCCTGCCTCTCCGACGGACAGCAATTACTGCATGTCAGCTCGCTCCACCACTCAGTTCTTCCCTACCTCTCAACCCATGCAAGTGAACATTGCCTCCCCTCCCACCACGCCGCTGGACATCTACTCTCCCTTCCCCTACCAAAACGTGGCTCCGCCGATGTCGGCCCCGGCCCATGTCTCCTCCTTTCCTGAATATGTCGCCTGCGGTGAGCCGGTTCCCATGACAGCCCGCAGTTGGGCCGACACCGCTTCCATCTCCTCGCCCGAGTTCTCGGCCGGTCTCCAAGTTCCCCATTCAAGCACTGTCTCGCCCATGGGCTACGACGCGACCACCGATCACACTGGGCAGTTCGGCATGGAGCCAGTCTCTGGCTCCCCACCCTTGATCTACTCGATCGACGCCGACATGCCCACCTCGGGCGAGCTCGCCGAGAAGCGGGCCGACTTTATGATGCACGAATACCCGGAGCATGATGGCCACTACAATGGCCATTTGCCGATGCAAAAGCCCAAGGCCTACACGTTTGCAAACAACACGACGCCAAGTAACTACCCATCCTGAGAGACTATTGACCTCTGATGGATGTATGAGAAATGTGCGACTGGTGTTTGGTCCAGGACGAGTTCACTACGCATAAAATCACCGCTTGTTTATCCTCCCCAACCCCTCTTTCTCTTTCCAACACTCTACGGAGTAGCACTGTCACTTTACGTCTCCTATATACTCTTCTCTGTTCGTGTTTCTTTATTTGGGGTGGTACCACCGGAATTTTTTACATATTTGGAGCATTCCTTGCATGTTGTTTATTGGCCTGGGATTATACTTACTTTTTTGGTGTCTGATACGACCTTTTAATTTCCGCCGAGCTCACGCTCGAGACTTCTTTTCGTTTATTTTTCAGGATTTGTTCGGCCCAGAATTGGTGGGCCTTGGATTTGGATTTGCATATGGCAGCACTTGGTTATTTATTTCGCCTTTCGATACATACCGTCACACATAACTGTCACGTATCTATACTACTCATTTCATATCTCCAACCGCCAAGAACACATAAAGACGAAAAAAAAGGGGTGATTTACCCGCCAAATCTCCGGGATTAAACGAAATGACGATCAACCAGCACACGGTTAGTGCGTTGCCGCGATTGGTGGAGTCGCGTTTAGTTTAGAGACATGTGAAGAGCAGCTGGTGTATTAACTGTTGACATACACTAACTTAACTACAGTACTAACTGTTAACGCAGCAACGAAAAACGGCGAGAAACGGACGCACGTGTTCTGCACCATAGGATATCCGCGTCGGGGAATGCGCCACACCCAAGTTCGACTTTCTTCACGGCCACGTGGGACTCGAGTATAAAGAACAACAATCCGCCGATCCTGAACCCAAAAGAAAATATATTATACCACTCTACACTGAATTGGCAGGCAATCCCCGTGTACTCCGGTCTGCTCCCCGAGATGAAACTCTCCACTTTCGGCTCAGCCCTTGTGGGCCTAGCTGTTGCCCACGCTTCAACTGTCGAGTATAGTGCTGTAACGGGTTATTTCCTTCAAGATGAGGATTCCACTGATGCTTCTACATTCGATTATGTGAGCTTACCACTGTCAAATGTTCTAGGAGGGCTTTGCTCTTTGAAATACCCAGGGTGTTGTTACTGATATCGCATTCGTCATAGACAGCGGAGAACTTCGGCTTGATTAATCGGTCATACCCTGCCGATCAGAAGCTCAAGAATCAGGCTTCCTTGACCCAGTGGGAGCGGTTCCATCACCAGGTTGTTAAGCTTAATGAGGAGTCCGCTAAGAATGTTGAGTATAAGGTTCTCTTTTTGGGGAGGCATGGTGAGGGTTGGCATAATGCTGCCGAGACTTATTATGGAACTCCGGCTTGGAATGTGAGTTTTATACATTCTTTCTTTCGGTTTATATATCCTTCCAGGATTTATTGGTCTTTGGATAGTATATACTGTTCCCACGGATATCAATAAGCTAATGCATAACAGTGCTACTGGGCCGAACTAAACGGCAACAGCACAGCAACCTGGGCCGACGCAAGCCTAACAGAAAACGGCATACAGCAAGCCCAAAAAGCGCACGATTTCTGGGCATCCCAAATCAAATCCCAAAACATCCACACACCCGACGCATACTACGTCTCCCCACTAACACGCGCCCTCCAAACAGCAAACTACACCTTCACAAACCTAGCCCTACCACACGGCGCCACCCCTTTCAAGCCCACAGTCAAAGAACTCTTCCGCGAAGGAATAAGCATCCACACCTGCGACCACCGCCGCAACGCCAGCTATATCAAGTCCCTATTCCCGGCTTGGCGGCTTGAAGACGGGTTCGTGGAGAACGATCCGTTCTGGAATGGTGTTGAAGGGGAGACGAGTGATGCGGAGGATGTTAGGAGTGCTACTGCCCTGAATGAGGTTTTCTTTGGTAAGGGCGGGAAGGTTCAGCATGAGGGGGCGTTTGTTTCGGTTACGTCGCATTCGGGTGAGATTTCTTCTATTCTGAGGGTTGTCGGGCATCGCACGTTCAGGTTGAATACTGGAGCTGTCATTCCTGTTCTTGTTAAGGCTGTGAAGTCTGGGAAGGGTGAGATTGGGAGTGTTACTTCCTCGCCGTCGTGGACTGTTAGTCCGCATTGTACTGAGCCGCCGGTTTCGTCGGTTACTGCTTGTGTTTGTCCTTCTAGTGCTGTTCCTGTTACTACTCCGCTAGTTACTGGGGCTTAGGTTTGGGTGTGGTGGTTTTTGTTTGGCATGATATGGTATAGAAGATAGGGAACGATTAGGGTTAGTATTTACTAAGATCTATTTTGCTCGTTTTGCTCATTTGTATAAGAGATTATCTTGCTAGATGCTAGAAAGGTTGACCGGCTAAGACCGTATCCAGAGGACATTGACATGTGTATGAAGTGCAGTTGATTCTACGTGGCGCGGCTAAAAGCAGTGGTAGTTGTCTCGACACAGAGGGGCTCTAGGGTGGATGTCTGATACTTGCTGGCGACTTTTACCATCGTGTCAAAAGTAGAGGCATATAATATACGACTAAGGACCTAAATAGAGTCAACTTTCATAATTGAGGCGCATACATACCATCCAAACTAGTAGAGCTAGTAGAGTAGAATGGCTTACTTGCTAAGTACGAATCGAAGCACTTTAAACTTTATGTCGAATAAGCTATCCTCTACGAGTTTAATTGAAACCAATTCTTCTCCTCTCTATTGGTCGTTTATAGTAAATCAATCATATATCACGTTAAGTCTATCGGCAACCTATACATCTAGTCTAGTTCGAACCAAAAAGGTAGGTGAAAACTTACTTGTCCCCTATGCCACAATTATCATTCAAAAACTAACAAAACGCCCGCTGTGGTCCACAGTGGCTAAGATCTGGATATAAACTCCAAAAACAAAAAAAGAAGCGTCCCCGGGAAGGCTCGAACTTCCAACCTCCTGATTAACAGTCAGACGCGCTAACCAATTGCGCCACGGAGACTTGCTTGTGGCGAAACAAGCGATTTTGTGCGTTACGAGTGGAGACCCTTCTCGGCTCGAACAATCGCTTTGTTGTGGACTATTTATGTGGGACATGATCATTTAGCACATTAAGAGGGTATAAGAAGTTTAATAATTGTATGAGGCTTTATTTAAGCTAATTTATACAGATTTTGAGATTATTTCAGGCCTTTAATTACTTCGTTGCCTACTTTGGATCTTTTTTCCTCGACGACTGCGAAACTAGATATTAGCTATAACTAGATAATTCACAGCTTTTCGCTCTCCTTCCTAGTTTCATTGAACTTAACAGATTCATGAGAGAATAGTACACAGTGGTTCTTTGATAATGTGGTACAAGAAGGTCTCCAGTTTTTATTCAATGGTCAGAGTGGTCTAATATAGTGATAGTAATCGACATTCGTAGGCAAACACTGGATAGACACTGCCTCTTATTTAAGGCTGTGATCTTCAGCTTCCTTCCACTAGTGAACCAAAACCTCCTACTATATTACATTTCCCTGAAAGTGCATCATTTCTACATCTTCTATATACCTATAGCTCCTGGGCTATATCCATATAGCATATAAACTTTCCCATATGCTCATGCTGGGCGCTAAATTCTCACGAGCGACTGGGTCCAAGATATTGTGCTCTCCTCTTTCCTGGCTCTGATCCTGGTTGCATTGGGTACCTCCCTTGTTTTGGTTGATTATCTGGAGAATTAGTCGAGCTGACTAGATCTTAGTTAGCCATGGCCTACGTTAACTACCTCTGATTCTCCAGCTTCAACTTCGATCCATTGACTCGTTGAATCCAACAGCTCAACTATTGACTCGACACTCTCTGTCTCTCTGTCCTTCAAAAAGAAATCCCTTCGAGTGACACTGAACTTGAGGAGCAGACGCGTTCGCAACCTGAAGCATGCCAGTATGTCTTATTTATCGCACATTCACCAACGTACTTGCTGATAGCCTCCTACAGGAAAGGTGTTGGACAGAAGAAGGTGCATAACCGGGTCCCACGGGCTCGTTTTGCGTGCAGCTTGATTTATAACTTTTACTGGTCCCTGATAAACGAGTCCTTAGCAGCGGACAAGACCCTTGTATAACTTTATAGAGAGATGCTCTTTCCTTGGACGTCTAATTTCATGCCTCCTTAAGAAGGGTCACAGAATCCTCGTTTTTCCCTCAATGCTGTAGAAGGGTCTTGCCTTGTGACGTAGAAAGCCACGGGCGCAAATACATGAGAATTGTATACTCACCGCAACCTGGAAGTATTTCGAGTCGTTGAAATGCCGTTACAAAGCTCAGTGCGATCGCCAGTTTCTATGTGCATATATAGCAGTTCATTGACTAGTAACTTAAACTTAACTCACAAAGGCGAGAATGCAGCTCCGGAAGAGATTTTCTGCGCCCGAAACTGCTACACAGGTACAAAAACCCTGATACAGGGTAGAGACAGATCATATAACCCAGCGAATTAATGTCTATGTAAAATGGGCCGAAACCTGGATAGGTATAGTTCTAAGTGCGTAACTAGACCTTACCAGCCGTGGCGCTTGTCTTTCTGGTTCATTAATCACAAAAATTGGCAGCTCTTCAACAAGCACGTCTCCGTGGCGCAATTGGTTAGCGCGTCTGACTGTTAATCAGGAGGTTGGAAGTTCGAGCCTTCCCGGGGACGTTCGTTTTTTGTTTTTGTTCAATCATTCATTCATTGAATCAATGAAGCCTTTTTGGAGGGGGGTCATTGTAATTTATTTTTAAAAAAGAAAAAGAAATATTTTGTTACTCAAAATTGGGTAAGTTGGGGGTGGTAAACTCCAATCTCCTTTAGCATCGTAGCATTTTCTGTGCTTTGAATGCCGGCTTGAATACGTTCAACCGAACTTACATAATTTACAATTATGACACCGTTGGTCAAAGTGTCCTGTTATACACTAAAGTATATGTGTCATGTGTCTGTGGAAAGCTTGCACACCTGCTGTTCATCTTGTTGAGTGATTTAGATAAAGCGGCTAGGTTATCCCTTCTGTGGGATTGTATATTGGAGTAGTGAATACAATCGGGTTTTTCCTGGAAGATATGGAATATGATTACATGGCCTTGGGGTTTAGGTCGGTTGTTTTACCCTTGTAATATATATGCTCTAAGTGTGAGGGGCGATCAATTTACCTCACTTGCAACGAGACCCTTGCTTGATCTAGGAGAACTTCCACGGTGTAGCTGCTCTAACATCCCGTGGCGGGTGCTCATATATGCATTTATAGCACACTTGAGTGGGTGTATACTACGTTGGCTGTGGCAGAGTCATCAAGATCTCTAGGGGATGTGACATTGATTGCTTCATATATTTATTCTATTTATCCATATGCAGTTCGGTTTAATTGAGGGGCTAAGTAAGTAAGCGAGGGGAAAGGGAGTACTGAAGGGTGCCAATTTAATGATTACGGTCCTATTATCTCAAGCTCGGTTTGACACTCCTAGGGAGGAAGAGAAGGGGAGGCGTGGGGGGCGGCGGTGGGCATCAATTCCTGGAGATTACCAACTTATACTCCGCGGTGTTATGTTCGGTCTAGCCATGTCAGACGCTCTTGCTCTACGCAAGACCATGGGGGAGTAACATAGTATTCACCGAGTGCACTTGGTAAGGCAGTCTATCGCATTTGTAGTCTCCTGCTAAGGTCATTTAGTTATTCTTTGTGTGCCCTTTATATGTCGCTAGGTGTGCATAGCTCAGATCTTCGCTGGTGATCAGGCTCTTGTCTTTTATATGATACCTAGGCAGCCGGGGTCCTCTGGGTATTAATTTGAGGTTCATTGTGTCTTACTTGGAAGCTTGGGTGCTTGCGTTGGTGTTGGCCTTGGTTTGTTCTTCCGTCAATGGCGTGGGGGTCTGCTTCGGTTGGAGTATGAGGATTGGGTGTCAAGTAAGTATGATAAAACTTTGCATGTCAGTATTAGAACAGACTATTTGGCCATCTAAAGAATATCTAGTATCGTATACTGAGACTTAGTTATGTACTAGGGTGTAATTTTCCTGGGATGGTCTGCTACATTGTTCTGTGAACAGCTTGTCATATGGTAGATACTTCAGGCGTCGAGGTGCGACAACCAACTATAGCTAGCATCTTGTTGTGTCCGTCAGTTTTTACTTTGTGCGGACTGGGCTGCCTAGTCTCCAATAATATAGGCCCATGGTTGTAGTATCATCAATGTCTGCGGTGATATATATCTACATTTGTATCATCTCTAAGAACAAACAACCAGTTTTTTCTTTTTTTTCTTTTTTTTCTTTTTTTCTAAAAAACCATTGAAGTATCACCTAGAGCCTAGTATCATCTCTTCAGAAAGGTAAGCTTGACCTATAAGCAATGTAAGTTCCCACTAACTTATCGTTCGTTACTAGTAATTTAGCATCAAAACTTTCTGGCTGATATAGCAGAAGCAGACTAGGTATCTCAACAAGCAAGTCTCCGTGGCGCAATTGGTTAGCGCGTCTGACTGTTAATCAGGAGGTTGGAAGTTCGAGCCTTCCCGGGGACGCTTTTTTTTTCTGTTTGCTTTTGATTTTGCACCCGTCCACTACTAACCACGACACTAAACCACACACACCATCAATTTACATTAATCGAAGAGATAGGAATGCTAATTTCTTCTCTCTCTTCTTACAACCCATCCTAAATTCGAGTAGAAAGATAAGTAGCGTCATAATGCTCAAAATCGAAGAAGTTGATTAGCGTTTGAATGTCAACGATTGTAGTAGGCAAGAAAGACTATTGTCATCTGCGAAATAACGCCAACCATCTACCACATCAACCAAGAGCGGAGCCAGATAACAAGGGAGTAGAGTAGGTGGGGTATGTACCAATCACCATTAATCTGAAACTAGTGCAACGCAGGCAAGGGAGAAGTACAGAAAGATAAGAAGAGAAAGCATCTCGGATGCCGATTTAAACTGCGAGAAGTAACAATAGACAGCAGAAGTGGACACCAGAGGGATAGGAAGTGATACACCATGCAGAGGTAATGCAAGATAGAACAAATAACCAAAGATAAAACAACAACGAAAGGAAAGAAAACCACGAGTCTTAAACAAGACTGTAATGCACAAACAAGAAAGTAGCAGATAGTAAGATAATGATAAGAAACCAATAAATAGTGGAGATGCAAGTGAACACTGAACACTGACTCCTCCGAACGGCCGAGAGTTATCAGACGTCTCGGCCAAGGTACAAGGACAAAGAAACTAGACCCGGATTTCGACCGCCGTACACACACATTTCTATCGACCATGTATAGGGTAGAAATTGAAACATACAAACTCGTAATCTTGTAACACTCTGTCCAGATAGTAGTATCAACGCCGAATTGATAGAAATCAGATAGAAAAACAACGCCGGTAAAGACACACCGGAAAAAGACAACAACCAGGTAGGTGCCTTGATCACGTACAAGTCAACAAAGGGTATAGGAATATTGGCCCAGATTAACATTAACCGAAGATCCTTCACACCACAGCATGCAGTGAAGAATGCAGAGGAACACTGGAACATCAGAAAAAGGGGAGTAAGTCAGACACAAAAGAGAAAAGCAGATGATGAAAGCATAGCAAGGAGATAGCGTCTCAGATGATGCTGTAAAAAAAGCCAAGGGAAAAAACACCAATTTAGACAATGCTGACTGCAATCTAGTAACCCCATCCGCCGCCAAGTGGGCTCCCAGACTGGCCTGACTGAGGCTGTCCGGCTTGTTGCATCGGCCCACCAGGTCCAGCCCATCCGGGCATACCGGCGCCTCCCATGCCCATTGCAAGACCCGCCTGCTGAGGATTTCCAGCCATAAAGGGCTGGCCACCCGGAGCCTGATTTGAAGGGTACATAGGTCGTTGCATGCCTGGATAACCGGCTGGTGTGCCACCAGGATAGCCCATGCCTTGCATACCCTGCGGCGGAGCCTGTTGTGCGTGCTGCATTTGAGGGAATGACTGTGGCATTTGCGGTATTGATTGACGCTGCTGGTTCCGGGGAGACTGGTGGTGCTGCTGCTGCGTATGAAGAGGAGATGGTGTTTGCTGAGGAACCCCGGCCATTTGTTGACCATACTGAGACATGCCGACACCCTGATGACCGGAAGAGGGCAACGGAGATGGCTGCGGTTGGGGTGGTGGCTGTCCCCACATTTGCTGCTGCTGAGATGGATACCCATAAGGAGGAGGCTGAGCCATACCGGAAGCCATGGACGGGTTGGATCGTTGGTGCATCATGCCAGGTTGCATACCCGGAGGAACTCTGAGGGGAGATTGTCCAACGGCTTGGTGAGTCTGCGGGTAGCCTGGTTGTCCACCCATCATAGCGTTTTGGTGCATCGAAGCCTGCATGGAAGGCTGTTGAGCCATCACGTGCTGGGTATGAGAAGGGTTTGCCATCCCACCAGTGGGGATATGGGATACTTGAACTGGCTGTGACACAGACAAACCCGAGTCAAGAGCGGTACTGGACTGAGGCTCTGTTTCAGGAGCTTCACGGGGCCTAGAGTAAAATTCATCCAGACCTTTCTGACGGAAGGTGCGCTGCGAGCTTAGCATCTTGTTAAAATCGGCGGTATGTGAAGCCTGATTGAGGAGCTCTGCTGCCGAACTGGTTTGCGTGCGGTCATGGTAAGGTTGTCCCGTCATTTCCTGGCGGGAACGAGGCATGACATTGTAATCTCGCAGCCGCGGGTCATCTGTTGTTGCCATCTGAATCATCGGGAGTGACGCCAGGGAAGCAGAAGCGTCACTAGTATCAAGAGAAAGTCCAGGAGGTAGCGGTTCGATAGTACTGCTGTAAACAACATCGTTGTGGGGAAGTGCCGGTAACAGGTTGGTTGCAGGCTCTGTGGTCGAGCCATCGCGAGTCTTGGCCGCACCAGGACGCTTCTCGCCCGCCAGGTCATCCTCTGTGAAACCCTGTTTCCTAGCCTTGCTCTCCCAATAATCATCCCGAACCCGACGGCCATTTACGATCACCCGGCTCCCAAACTGTCGGAACATGGATCTGGCGGAAACGATGGCGATTTGACGGGACCGATAAGAATATGGGAGAATATCTTGCTGGATGAGGTCGTCCTTCTCAATCTGGGATGCGATGATCTTATGCAAGGACCGGTTTTTGTTGAACAAAAGATATGAATCTCGATAGTTCAGTACCCTCGCGCATTCGGTTGCAAGCATGAACAGTTTGTTACCGCGGAGGGGAACGCGGAATGTCCGGCATTTGTATTCGCGGCCACCAAGTGGGTATCCCATAGGGTCTGCCTTTGTCTCTCCTGCCTCATCAAACTCTTTTGGAATGTACTCATCGCCTTCTGGATTCAGTTGGTCGGACGTATGATCCCTCACGGTGGGTAGCGCTTTAACCTGCGACTTTGATGGGGTAGTCTTATTTTCCGGAGGTGATGCAAGAGGCGGCGACCCGGCGTTTGCCTGCGGCAGTGGGCGAGATTGCATTTGGGGTGTTTGAGTGGGTGTGTTCGCGACAGGTTGTTCACTGGAGCCTGCGCGAGGAGTCTTTGGGGGACGACCGCGCTTGCGACGACTTTGTTCATCTAAAGAGAGATAAGTTAGTACAACTCATAGAAGAATCCAGACGCTGTGAGAGGGCAGATATGCAAAGCATTGCTAGGATTAAAAAGAAGTATGAATGGAGCGTATTGATAACGTCTCCCCCGCCGCGCACATACCATCATCCAGTTCTCCTTCCGCATGTCCATTCCCGCTGTGTTCTGGAGTGCGACTACGCTTGACACCACGGGGACTTGTATTTAGATAGGATTGGGCTGGCTGGACAACAGATACTAGTAGGGGTATCAGTTTGAAAGCAGCGACGGGGGAGTGATACAAAGAAAAAAGGTCAGAGGGCCGATGCGATTCATCAGAGGTCAAGAACAGGCCGCGGACGCGAAACGATTTGCGAGGTGAATCGAAGAAATAACAAAGGCGCAAGGACAGGTAGCATCAATAGAAGGTGGAACATACCAGAGTTGCTCAAGTTCGCAGGATCGATAGTCCCCGAGCCATCGACAGGATCTCCAAGACCATTCATTGTAGATAAGGAGTGAGGCGTGTCATACATCGTTCAAGGCGCCCGCCGCAAAGAGGCGCGTCGGGATAAACGCGCAAAAGAGGCCCTGAAGAGGGAGTGGCGCAAGAGAGGACTTTTGGCCTGAGATCAGCGGATAGGTCAAGTCCAAGTAGCTTGGGGCTGGGTAGGTTCGGATGAACTTGAGAGGGGGAGGACTCGAGGCGGTGAAGGTCGGTGGCCTGATATATCAGGGATCAACGGCAAGATAACTTATACTGATCTGCGTTGATCTGACTTGCACTTTGCTCTTGCTTGGGTTTATCGGGGAGAACTCAAGTTGCAAGGGGAAAAAAGGAGTGTGGCTGTCTTGTGATTGGCCTCGGGAAGCAGAAATATGAGACTTACTGTCTCCTGCGAGAAGCAAATGTGGCACCGAATCAGAAAATGACCTATTTCTGCACGAAGATGCCCCGTGCTCGTGGGAAGCACTAAAAGCAAGTATCTGGATGCCGAATCAAGCAAAATATAAACACCCAAGACCCGGATTCTTGATGTTGGAGGAGATTGGTACTTTGGTGCCCCGGGCAATAGGATCGGATATGGTCCACACTTCAATGAGATATGGAGCCGGAGGGAACAAGAATCTTTTTGTGATCTGCTAGGCGCGGATACGGCGCTGGGGTACGAACAGGGCCAGTACAAGTGAGATAATTCACGGTGGAACCCGACTGCAGCCTAAGCCTCAGAATGCGTTTCTGTTCTTTTGACTCCGGGATCCAAGCAGGACGATGTTCCGAGGTGGCACAGTGATCGAGTCCTCGATATGGGTTGAGCAACACGGAGGACCCTGCGTCTTCTGGGCAACAAAGGAGAGGTGCATGCAGGAGGGGGCAACGAGAGAAACAGAACAGAATAATAATAAAAAGGTGCAACGGTAGCACAAGAGCACAAGGCTTTAATTTCAAATTCCCAAGTCACTTTAGGGCCAATCACGAGATCAACCAACCTGAGGTATTGGTATTGTCCGTGTATTTTTATATTCGGATTTTGATACTTCCATGCTGATCGTTGGAGAAGAGCGGACTATGTGCGTATATTAAGCTAAAGAAACCCTCAAACAGCGTCTAAATGGTCTGGCCTTCCTATTTTAACTCTAGAGACCATCTCATCACAGCAAGGGCAAAGTCTAGACACTGTAATAGGCCTTTGATAGGGCTAAGATCGCGTCGATTTAGTCTGGATTCTGGGACGGTGTAACTCGAAGTGTCTCAAAAATGCCAGGCCGATGGGTTTATGAAAGGAGTAGGAAAGGCGAGTAAAGAGAAACGCGGATCGAGCTCATAAATGTAGATGACCCTATAGAAGCGGAGAGAGATGAATATAATACCAGGAGATATGCATGCTTCTGGGCGTCAGCTAATGCAGCATGCAGGTGCGGAAGGTCCAATCCGGAGTAGAGCACCAGAGATATGCGCGGTCGGATGATATCGGATTGAACACCGGAGATTCTGAATAATGAGGACAAAATAAAAGAAGCCACTTGACTATTCGAGTCGTCCTGGCTATTCAAGCCCTAAAGGTATTTCCTGCTTTTGTGCCGACATCCAAGAATTCGGGCGATATTCCTCCGGACGAGGCAACGAGGGACCGTAAATAAGAGTAAGGAAGGGGCCGAGGGGACTGAGCCCAGGCTGCACCTTGTCATCTTAGCAGAACCTTGGAGCTACGACCATTTAGAACTAGCGCTTCATGGATGAAGATAGGCGTGGACATGCTTTATTTGGCCCGAGGCTGCCATGTTTCATTTAGATATTATACAGTACATTCATTATTCCATAGTTTCAGGAAAATGAGGAACAAGTCATGGTCATATTGAAGGAGGATGGCTCTATAAGCCCCATGGAATAGACACTATCGGGGTGGAATGGTCATGTTCGCAATATGCACGAAAGCCTTGTGTCGCGGGATCAGTGCCTTTCCAGATCAGGAACTATTCAAGCCAAGCACAAACCTATGATTCGTCCAACAACTAGCAGATGACCAACGAGAGAGGCTATTGACGGATGAAAAGGTCACTTGAGCGGAAACTAGGGAGTCGATCAACGGCCCGTGCGAGAAACAGAGTCTCTTGAACTGACCCAATCAGCATAAGCTCCAAGTTCCATCTATACAACGGTATTGACTGGTCGACACTATCACCGAATTCGGAATTAATTATTGCTATACTCGGGGACCGCACCATCCGCGACGGCTGTACGAGGTAGAGCAAGATGTAGCTAGGTTGCACAACAACGCCCGCCGTGACATGGACGGACTACATCCATAAGTATGTGAATGTACGGGGTCTAAATTGGAAATAGACCAAATAATATACACACTGGTCCGGGTTTCACAATGGCCGGCCTTAGAGTGCTGCCGTTTTCCACGCTCGGCGCCGGCTTTTCTCCCAGTAACACAGATGACAGCAATGGTGCCGCGCTCACAGAGCACAAGGTGACTCTGCAACTCCAATTTGGAGAAAGACTGGATCTCTTGATCATGGGCACTCAAGTTAGACCTTGCAGAATCGATGTTTGTATTTTAATCGTATGTCCAATTCGGTCTACAGCGCTGGAGGCAACATGCAGTCGTGATTACCACCTCGAATATGATTGAGTAACACTAATATAAGGGTGTTTGTGCTGTTTTATGCCACGCAAATCTACTCTCTCGTAGACTTGGACCCTGGCAGGGTACTGAACAATATGTATATCTGAGAACAACCGCTATAAACGTCCACCATATAGACTAAAAATTACAAATATGGAGTGTATGAAATTCTTAGGGAACATATGACTCCCACGATGCCGCCACCTCCTAGCCAGGTAAAAGCCCCGTTCATGATGTATACAAGACCCCCACATCTACTGTATCCCTTCATTCCCTGGGAACTATGTTCGACACATGCGGGGCCATTTTATTGACAAAAGAAAATCAAGCTGCTGAAAACGATAATTCGTCAGCGCCAAAATCATTGCAAATGCCAAAGATGACAGTCCAATAGCAGTCCCAGCCTGTTTGACTTCTAAAGATATATCCAAGTCAAAGTTCAAGAAGTTTCTCTCTTGATGCTACAGCGACACCAAGCGCTTCCCGGCACATCTCTACTAGTGGAATAACCATCAAATATGGTTCTGACCGGGAGTTTGGACAAAAGCGACTACCCCGGAGACCAGCCAACCCCACTTCTTTGACAAGCCAAGCCTTAGAAAAGCGGCAGCCTCCGATGGAACGGGGTGCACAGATCCTGACCTATCTTAGACAGTCTTATATCTGCTCATGGGAGTTCAGGGACTAGTGGTAAGCTATGACTCGCGGGGAAAGACAAGCAGGCGCTAAACACTAAAGCATGTAGGCGTTGTCATCACGCGTCACAAACAAGATAGAAAGCAGGGAGTTGTGATTTGCCTTTTTCCATATTGGGTATACCTGAGATGACTCGGAGCGTTGCGCGTCGGGGCTACGTGTTGTACAGATTCACATCTGAATTGGTTGTCTCCTAGCTTTTGATCTATCACAGTTCACAGACCTTTGGCATGACCTGGAAGAGGTTCAATGACCGACAGTCTACGTTGTGATTTGTGTTTTATTGAAAGACAACCCGCTGGAGATAAATAGTGCCTATGGGTCATTCTGTATACTATGAGATACAGACCTGGGCTTTCCACGAAACCAGGTGAACCAAGTTGTCTACTGAGTGGCACATTTAACACTCATTGTGTGACAAAGATTACCAGAGAATGAACTAAAGAGATTGGTTGTATAATTTGCCTGATACTAAGTCATAACCCCACAAATACGAGATCTCGGAACAACGGCAACGGCGCCCACCGAACCCATGTCGTCTGACATTCACTGTATGGCGCAAAGGTCCCAGTAAGCCCAGAAAATGCCTTAGCTGCAGCTGTATGTCCGATTCTCGGAAAGGAAACCCTGACACGGCAATGATAGTCACACCCAAATCCCGGCTGGGTTTAGGCATTAGCGTGAGTCAGGAATACTTCAGGCCGCAGCAGGGGCCGGTAGGCGAGATGCATCGCGCATGAGGTGAAAAGCCCATGACCTAGACAGAGATCGAATAAGATCGGCAGGGTGCAAAGCCCTTCAACCTCTGCGGAGTTGGGGAAAATCATCTGATACCATGCAGTTGCTGCCGCTGGACTTGACGAATCGAAGGGGATGAGATAGGACTAGCGGAGTTCCAAGAGATTTAAAGTCTGTTTCTATTGGATCGAATCGTCTTTGTAGTTTGTTACGAGAATGAATCGTAGACAACAATATGGCTTGAGACAGGCAACTATCACATGGAGAAGACATCGAGGTACTACAACATTGGACCGCGTAGTCATCTGATCAAGGATTGAGTAAGAATTTGACAACATATTTTAGGTCTCCATGGACCAAACGCTTGAAAGTAGGTCTGTGCCTTCAAGACGGATGGGAAGACAAGGTGTAGATCTAAGAGAGCTGAGCGGTTATCTGGTTATGTGCACACAAGGGGAGTGTGCTCAACAAGGCCATTTCCAATGATACATTTTGCATTTTGTAGTTTCTCTCAAGATTTCTTACAATATTTGAGACACTCTTAACCCGTCCTTAAAATGAAGGCGGAGGTAGAGACCACTATACCCCCCGAAAAGCTACACAGGTATCCCGCGGGCTGAGTAACTTGAATATTGTACGATCATTAATTAGCCCTAGAAATCATGGTATATTCTCAAAGCCCCACTTAGTCTTATTTTCTTTCATAACAAATGCGGCCGAATGTGCCCAGGTGACACTCAGTGCAAAGATCTCAGCGGGACGGCCGGGCCGAGTCCGAACCACGGTAGGGCGAAACTACGCCATCGGGATGCTACATCGATGACAATGAAATTGTCAGGCTCTATCAAAATGGGAAAGACCTTGTTTAAATTAGGTGGCAGTATTGTAGACTGGAAAAATATTTCCCCCTTTTGCGGTAGGAAGAAATTATCGCAGCGGAATGCTTGTTGACACGATCCCCAAAGAGCAAATTTCACCAACTAGTCACTTTAGCTGCGTTCTTGATCTAGTTCGTGAGAAGATCGAATACATGTTTAATTGTTCCAAGGGTGAACTTCAAGCCCCGTGCCATGTGACCATTTTGCAGACCCCAAAGGCCGGTGAAACAACGAGATCAAGTTGGATCAGCGGATGAACCGCGTCGTATTCAGCCTGCACAAATCTAGATAAGACTATCAACTTTTTTGACGATCGCTCGTGGTTCCAACAGAAACCGCGGTACCGCACGGGCAACATCCTTGTACATTCAAGCCTCGGAGAAGATGTCGGGCGTCCGCCGCTAAGTTAGAGGGTATCCATCACAAAGTAAGACGGCGGATGCATTAAACCGACCAGACAAAGTAGATATAGCCTGCAGCACTACTCGAGCAAATCAACATCTGAAACATTCAACGCCTCATTAATAAACGTTTGTTAGCTCGCAACATGTGAGAGAACTAGTTCGAGCTAGAAGCTGTAGTGGGCCCAGCCACGGGTGCTAGTGTGCGAGAGAACCTGCTTTCCATTGTCCAGCCCTCTGAAGGAAATTCTAGACTGGGTTCTTTGGCTTAGGTGGCTGCAATAGCCTTGACCAACGCACTGGAAACAGTGGGGTTCATTAATGCAGCGGATTTGGCCATATTTTGATTATTGTCTCATTCGTTGCCAACGGTGTCGCGTCTTGATCTGCAACAATGCCTCTCTGGCTTGCTTTGGCTTGCTTTTCTGAGTCTGGGCTTACGGAGTAACGTCCATTGTGAAGTGTACATGTACATGTATTTGTACAGTACCGTCAGTCCCCCCTTAAGTAATTTTTGGGATATGGGGCGGGAAAATATTAAAGCCGGAGCCATTGGCAAACACAATTTTCGCTATTGCCATATTACAGTATTTTGAGCGCCAAGTTATTAACAAGTGCACTCCATATTAAAGCGCCACTACTTGATTTGTTTGGTCGGGCCCCACGGAAGGCCAGGGTAGGTTTAGGGAGGGGGTCTGGAGCTTAGCCACGGTCGCACGGGCGGCGGATATTATAACCAGGCGACTAGGGACCAGAACCGTCTTCGGCGAATGGACACCTGCCGCTCAAAAGATCGTCAAGAGGGAGGGGGGAAATATGAGTGGGACGCCAATGTGTGGAATGCTAGGCGGAGGAGTCGGTGTACACGCATATACACATTCACCACATCAGCCGTGGGAAGAGGATGGTCGGGGAATGCAGTGGAATTTAGGGTTGTCAAAGGGTTGAATGCGCGAAGTTAGGGTTTGCTGAGTCATCCTGGCCAAAATCCACTATAGATGCGATGGTTAGAGAGAAGGGTGGGAGATCAGGGTAGTTCTTGAAGGGAATCTCAGTTCTATTTCTGTTTGATTTGCTTCAAGGAAAAGAAAAACATCACCAGACGAGACTGGTAACTGCAAGCACCGTTAGCATCGTGAAGCCGAAAACGTTGCCACGGGGGGCGAAGCGATGAGGGGGTTCGGATTTCCTGGGAAGGTAATCCGTGGGGATCGTGAGTTTCCCCGTGCAACGTTTCTATTTTTTTCGCTAGGGATCCTCACGAATAGAGCAAGATAAGCTCCGCAGAAAGGTCCCCACCGAAAAATTTTCGAAGCATCAACTGATCAGAAAACTGGGCCTCCCCACTCAGAGGGTCCGAATAGCCGCTACGCACACCGCGCAGTGTAGAGAATTTTCACACGCTTTCCACAGGCCTTCCATAGGGTTTCCCTAGGGTTGAGAATCATTTTCTTAACGGAATAATTACAGTTGGAACCAAAATATGGGGTAAGTTAAGCCACTATGTTAAGTTTGTAATGAATCATACCAAGAAACCAACGAGGCCAAGGGTTGGCGGAAAAAAAGGAATCTGGGCCTGACACAACACAGGCCTAGAACCGGTTTCGTGATCTGGTGACACGGCAGAGCGCTTGGACCAGGTTCCCCATTGCACGATCTGCACGTATAAGACTTGGTACTCCCTTGACCCCCTTCGATTTCTTTCTTTTTGAATCTCTTAATATCTCTAAACCGTTCTCTGTTCATCGTTCTTAAAACCTTTTTGACTTTGACACACTATTAAAAAACACACCCCATACATATATGGTTGCTATTTAAATCCACACATCAGCATCAACTATGAACACTGGTACCACACAAAGAACACCCAAGACACCAAAGCCGACTGCCTCCGTGCCAATTCCACAAAAGAAACGTTGGCCCCCTATGGCGAACCGCAATGCCCTCCCTTACAAGCTCACACATCTCTCCAAGGAGAAGCTTGCCCGTGAAGCCACTGCTCCCGATCCCGACCTTCGCCGCTGCGTGGCTCACTTCCGCCTGCACTGTGGCTCCGTGATGTGGACCGAGAATGATATGAAGTCTCGCATCAGCTCATTCGACTTCGAGGATACCGACGAGGAAGATGAAATGGACGATATGAGAAACGCCGAACTACCTATGCCTAAGATCCGGGCCCCGGCCAACGAGCCTCACATTGAAATCACCAACCAACAAGTCTCCATCAGCGCTGAGCCTGTCGTTGTTCCTCCTCCAACAGCCTCACCACCGTCTCCCGAACACTCGTCCGAAAATGGTTTTTTGGAAAAGGGCCGTAACTGTCTTGAGGCAACATCAAAACACCTCTGGACAGGAGGATCATGCATGGTTTCTCCCATTGCGGGTTAAACTCGATTGATCCTTGATGATGCCCTAATATACCACTCCCTCAACTTCACCTATATCCTCGACATCCTCGACGTCACGAACATTTCCTGAACCATTTTTTGCGGCCTACGATATTACGACTTGACGACTTTGATGATCAATAAAAATGAGCACTGTATATAACTACTTAACTATCTTCAGATACTGTCTTTATTAATTTACCAATAATTTTTTGCTGGGCACATCCACTTTACAAAATAAAACATTCCATTGTAACATCTATTTTCTCCATGTTCAACGTTTGCCTCCACATATCTATTCTTGACTTCCCAACTGGGCAGGTTTGGCGGATGGCGAACGTGACTCATCCAAGCCGCGTAACCGGTCACATGACACCCTAAAACGGCGACATCCGTCGTGACGATCCGTTGCCCCAGGGTCATAGTCTGGAGAACTAACGCAGGCCCAAAGCAAGAACAGGGGGGTTGGTGGACCCTGATCCTCACTGGTGGAATATGAAAGAAGGCGATCAAGAACTATGTATGGGCTAAAGCTGTCAGGGCTGGTGGCGAGTTCCCCGCCGATCGGGTCAGCTTTCATCATACCAAATGTCACATCCTCCATTGCGCTGGAGCCCTCTTCAGTGCGCTGCGAAGTATATGCTCGAACAAAGTTTCAAATGACATGCCATTGTGCGCAGCAATCATCGGCAGTTGAGACCAATCAGGCTTCAGACCCGCCAATGGATTGATCTATATCAGAGAAAGACGTCAGTATCGGATGTTCTCCAAATTGACGTCAATATGACATTTCGTCATGTCTGCCCACTCCAACGACAATGAAGATAAGCAAACAAGAAAACGAAACAGCATAAGCACACGCTCTCGATCAATCAAGCAATCCATGTCATCGGGGTTTCTGCCCTATGGCATGACACTCTCCGTAGGACGTGACTTACCTTCAGAACATTTGCCACTCCGGCCGAAGCGTCGAACCTAACATCAACTCGTCCACCATCACGACAGCCTATTGCTCTCCAGGCCCGCAAGGCGACCGTGCATGCCCGCTCGACCAGCGGATCCGCCCGATTGGCTGGGATCTCATCCGCGATGCCATCCCAGTCCTCACTAGTCTTGGATTTCTCAGTCGCAAACTGCACAACGTCAGAGTCCCCGTTGACCTGATCGCTCCACACGATCTCATCGACTCCTAGAACCCATGCGTCATCGCCTGTGCCTAGGATCCCCACTGTGAACTCCCGACCTGCCAGGAACTTCTCGACTAGGATTGCTGGGATCGCGCGTGTGCTTAAGCGCAGTTCTTCGATGGCTTGGCAGAGCTGATTAACGTTATGGATGACGCTTATCTCCTTGATTCCTTTCGAGGTGTCTTCTGCTAGTGGCTTTGCGAAGAGTGGGTATGATGCTGGGTCCAGGAGCGACGATGCGTGTTTGGATCCTTTGGTCAGGGAGTTGATGACGTTTGATGTTATGGGTTTGTCGGGATGTCGGTCTAGATTGATGATTGCGAAGGGGGATGTCGGGATGCCGTAGTGCTCGAGGACCATCTGTCATTATTTGGTTAGTATCCATTGTACTCCGTATAGGGCTGACCTTCGCTTAACATCCAGATTGTAGATCGATCTTGGATCCTATAGTTTAGTCCCTCTCCTGCGCTTCACCTCGGATACATGTCCTCCATGCATAGAAAAATAGAATGGTTCACTCCACCTTTGTCTTCCCCTTGTCCAAACAAAGCGCCATAGTCGCCGTATCCGAAAACGTAAACGGCACCGCAAATGCCTCCAGCATAGCAGGCACCTGCGCTTCCCTTGCAGCTCCATACACCCCCGCAGCGATATTCACCGCTAGATCCCACTGCGCCCCTTCACCGGCGCCGAGCTTTCTCGCCAGCGTCTGCACATCGGGGATAGGAACTACCCTGTGTCCGAGCCTGCTGAGAACGACGATAACATCCTCGGCCGGGGTACAGGTATCTAGATGGGAGATATGAGAAGCCGGGTAGCCGAGATCGCGATAGATCTGCGGGTCTTCATAAATGAGAGCAATGAGAAGGTTGGATTTAGTTCTGGTCATTTTGGAACGGCGGTGTAGGCTGAAGATCCTCTGTATATGTTGTTTTTGGGATTGGGGCTATCATTTATCTACTTTTCGAGGAGACTGCATGGCTGCCCAGATGCTTCAAAATGAGGATTGTGCCATGGCCCCTCTTTTGGGCTGGTTTCTGTTTATGCACGACGTGGTAAATCCTTGTCGGTCAAGTTCCACGCGCAGTGATCACAGACCTGCAATGCAGTGTAAAGCGGCCGGGGTTATTTGGCCAGATCGAGCTTCGTTTGGTTTCTTGATCAGATGTTGTTCTCGGCCCAATACTGTCTCAAACGTATTCCTGATATTCGACACATAGGCATGTCAACTTCTGTATTTCCAGAGAGTAGCCTGACACCTAAATTCCTCTAACAAATTGCAATTACCAGGCAAGCCAGACCGAGTGCCCAAGCGAACAGGAATCAACCAAGAAACGCTTTAATAACCGGTCTCTATTCAAATACAACAATGACAGCATCTATTCTAAACATACAAAAACAACCTATAAACGACCCATCCTCAAAATCATAATCAACCCCGTCCGATCCGACCATTTAGCAGAACTCCGATCATCCGGCAAAAGATGCTCATCACCATTCGCAATGAGAGCTTCAACAAGGGTCGCCCTCCCAACAATATCAAATCCAAGACGCTTATACAGATTAACGGTAACATTATTCTCCGGCTTAACCATAAGCCGCACCAGGATTCCCTGCGGAGAAGCTCGATAGGATTGAAGATAATCAAGTGCATTCTGACAAAGTTTGGCGCCTAGTCCATGGCCACGATGATCGGGTAATGTAAATAGGCTAAGCATCTGCCAGCATTCTTCTTCGTCGTCGGGTTTCTGCGCTGGTTGGCCTGATTCTTCTGGTAAGATGAAGTCTGCTTTGGAGATGGGTCCTCGTAGAGTGACTTGGCCGATCCATTTTGTTTGCGATTGGTCGTGGACTGGTGTTGCGACACAGATGAACACTTCACGATCGGGGACAGTGATGAGGTTTTTCCAGTTGGCTTCTGTGAAGAGGGATTCAGTTTCGTATGTTGATGCGAATGAGCCCGGTGAGGCTTTTAATGCGTTTAAGCGTAGGTCTCGGTATTCCTGGGATGACGCTTCGATATTGTCGGTTTTGGAGATGCGGAAGAATGAATAGGTATATGTTGATGCCATGGAGAAGTCTTAAAGATGAGATATTTCTTTCGTGAACCTGCAGAGCTTGCTCATTTATCTGCTTTTTCTAGATATGGCATACGGCTAACTTCAAGTTGGCCGACGCCGCTTACCCGCGGTATGGCCCACTTTTCACGGTCAAATTCAATGCAGCCGGCCTGATGATAAATCGGAAAATGCTTCATAATATGTACATCAATTGGAAGAACTTGAAAAGGCTAAATCGAAATCGTTGAACATCTCCACCGGATCCAGGAGTCCAAAGTCCACATGAGGTTGCGTCAGAAAATTTAGCATAGTGGGCTGATGAAGAGCCATTTCTGTAGTTAGATAGGGTACGTTGGTTTCAAAGAGTTGAGAATTCAAGTCTTCTAACCCCGAGGAAACATGAGGATAGCCGGAGCATCGGTTTGGTCGTGGGGGCATTGGAAGCAATCCTTCATCCATCGGTAATGCATTGACGGGATTATTCTCGGAATTATCAAGCGCCAGTGCAGGAGAAACAGAGTTGTCGTCAAGGCACTGCCGCACCCGCGTAAGGTGATCATAAAGGTCTCTTGACGCAAGATTGCCAGACAAGCTGAGATTCTTGAGTATCTCCAAGGCAGTTTCGGTAGATGTCAAATCGCCTGGACTCCCAAGAGGCAAAAGACTCGAGACAACCAAGACGAGTGCGGCTGAAAAGAGGTATGCTGGGAAAGCATAGCCGTATATTACAAAGGATCCTCTCGTCCACTCATCCACACATAAAGCGAAAGAGTGTCTTGCTGAGTGTATGCATGCCTCACTCAATGTGACTAGGACTGGTGAAATTGTATCGGTGGACTGGTTGGAGTGGCCTTTCTTGGTCAAAGTCAAGACGTGCAAGAGGACTGGTCTAATGGCCAAGATCACGCACTAAGGAGATCAGCATATAAGTTCAAAAAGGAGTAAGGCCAAGCTGGAAACCTGATTCTTACAAAATTGAATTGAAGATGCAGATGAATCGCAACTTTGGAGTTTGGCTTATCTGAATGGAGTCTCATCTGCTCAGGTAGGGATTGGACAAATCGTTTCAACTGAGTCAGAAGTTTCTGTTCACAATGTAAGAAGCTCTCAACAGATTGCTTTTGGCAGTAGATATCTCCTGTCGTGTTGCCGGTGATCTTGGCAAGTTCAATGGTCGACGTTGCGAATGCACTGTCAGCGAATTGGTCTGGATATGCTTCAGAGGCCAAACTGGAGGGAAGATCAACATGAATCCACTCATCGTGAATTTGAACAGGGAACCCAGATTTCGAGCCCCAGAAGCGATCAAATGTATAAATAGACCACCAAATTCGAATTCGGTGCTCTCGTGCCACTGGATGTAGATTTTGACTTTGTGGGACGTTATAGTTCAAGCCCATGCTGAGCGCTAGTCGCAATGCATTTCCAATGAAGAGATAGGCTGAATGAAAACGATTCAAGAATTGGCAGAAGAATGCCTTGAAAGATGTTAGTTAAGAAGAGGATCGTTTAGGAAAGACGCACAAGCAAGAGCAGGCTCTCTATATGAACCATGTTTGGTCTTTCGGGAATGACCTGGATGAGACTCAATGCCTTCGCAAAATAATCCGATCCCGGTACATATGGCGCATCAGAGGACCCATAAGGAGTCGAATGAACTTTCCCAAGTGCAAAGAGAGCAAAAAACTTGCACTTGATACTTGGATTCTCAAAGTCTTGGCTCTGATAAACGCTATAGAGCATATCCATGGTGTCCTTTTTCAGAACAAAATGGAAAGTGGACATGATGTGACCAAGTGCGGTTTTGACCAAGAGCTGAGCACACACAAGGCTGGGCCATTGTATGTCCGCATGAAGGAGAGATGTAATTGTAGACTCGTCAGTATAACGCGATCTTGGAAGATGCAATGTTGGTGTATTCGTTCTCTTTAAGGATTGGCATAGACGAGTGGCAAAGGCGGTGCAAGTTGCTTCACTGATGTACAGAGGAAGCAATGAGGCATCGTGTGATTGGAACCATGGCTTGTCCCCGATGAGGTCAGTTTGTGCCATCGAGCCAGCATTCTCCTCGATTGTATCGGGACTTTGCTGAAAGTCTGAGATTTGCTCAGATCTATTCGGGCGTGTTTCTTTTAAACGACGCTTTCGGTCATGCAACTCTTCGCTATCCTTCAAGAGTTGCTCCAGGTAGCTGTGGTACATCAGCAATAGTTTTGATCCCCGTCAAACGCACTGATTGAGGAAGCTACCTTTCATCCACTCGTACTTTGCGATCCCGAGTCGCATACCTGCATTGGGCTTCGTAGCCCGCAGATCGACATTTTGAGCATGGCTTTTCTCCGGAGCATTTAATCTTCTGAGCGTGGCATCGGTGGCAACTCGAGAACTTTCAGCGGACGTCCTTGCTGCATTGGCTGACACTTACGCAACAGCTCTTTTCTTGGGCCTTGCTGGGGCTCTAGGAGTAGTGCGTTGACTATGGCATGCAGACATGTAAAAATCGGCGCACATATTGATGAGTATTTGGAATGCGCTAAAAAGAAAGAAGGCAGAAAACGTGGCGGGGGATATCGGCAAATCTTAAATTCGCCGGTTCCAACCGGTACGGCACATCGTCGACGTTTGCCCTAAGTTCAAGATCATCCTATTCCAATGCAGATATTTTCGTTTCAACAAGAGAATAAAAAATAACACGAACCAATATATACACCACAAGATAAAAAAATGCATATTTCAAAAGAACGTAACAAGGGTCATTCTCGTATATCTAATGCAACAAAAACCGCGAAGGAGCCTCCTGAGACTCAAGTTCTAATGCGACTGAACCTTTCCGTCGCTTCTTAGGAGTCATAACGTGATTTTTCAATCCTTTGTTGAAATTGATGATACACAACACGGAGTTGACAAGCGTCATACCCATCAAAAGCAATGATAGGGAGGAAAATAGTGTCAGGGAGACTCGGACTGAGCTGAATTGGTTGCTTTCACTGGAAATGTGCATTCGATAGAGAGTCAGGCCGAAACATCCCATGATGACGAGCATGAAGAACTATAGTGATTGTTAGTCCATGATTAAAACCAAATATACGACCTCTCGATTTAAATCTTACCATCATAGTTATGAGAGACTTTGTTTTCTCGCGCTTGCAGAACTGAGCAGCCCCAATCAATGTCGCTATCGTAACCGGAATCAAGGCAGCATTAACGATGAAATCCGAGTCCTCAGCCTTAAGGACAACAAGGAGAATCTGAAGTTGACTTCCAAACACAAAGAAGAAATCGAATTTCAAGAGCGCAATATAAACCTAGAGAGATCAGTTTCCTAGAACCCCCCAAAAAAGATACAAATAAGCAGCCCTAGCAACGAACCTGATAAGTAAGATACCTCCGCTTCATCTGCAAATCCGCGCTGATATTCTTATAAATAGACCACGAGAACTCAGCCCGCAACTTCCACGTAAAGAAAGTCATAGCAACAGTCCCAACACCCAAAATAACGGGAACAAGCACAAGCTCAATGCGATATATTTTCAGTAGATGGTCGCTGACAGTCTTATCATTTAGCGCAGTGGTAACGGTACTGTTAATCTCATGCATCTGCAAAAAGCCATAGGTCAACAGGCCCAGATTACAGATACAGAGCCCGACCAGTTGGATTGTATTCTTTCGGCGCAGGGCATCATATGATAGAGCCAGTTCGTATAGAAGTGCGAAGATGTATAGGCCTAGGAAGGACAGGAGGCGTATTGTTCCGTCATTTTTTCCGTCATCTTCGAGGTGGCCGCGGAGACTTATGAGGATCCAGCTACATGTATAGGGCGTTGTCAGTAGAGTCCCGGGTTGGGGTTGGGGTTGGGATTGGCAGTGCAAGGATTCGAGCGCATACCTTTCAATTGCGACTGTGAGGACTGTTTCGGCGATTACCGTTATCGCAAATGCGCGTGTCCATAGTGTATTTGGGATGTATAGTAGTGGCTGGCCTTTATGCGGCACCGAGTGGTGGTGATGGTGATGATCATGTTCGCTCATGACCGGACTGGATGGCACGCAGAGCGCGAGACTGTCAATTGCTTCGGTCTTGTTGGCAGACTTTCCGCGCGCATTGGGGCCGGGGGGTTTGTTTCAGTTTTATGATAGGTGGCCTAGAAGCGTCGTACGTGGATCATGGCCCGGGGTCGGAGTGGCGTAGGGAAATGGACGAGGTAGACCACATATCCCCGGAGAAGAGAAGAGAAATCTTGGGCTTCAGGAGTAATGTTTCGAAAAAGTTGAAAGCGAATACGAGCTTGTCTTTTAGGTGGGGCCATGCGTAAGGCTTCTGAATTGTGATCGATCTAGTACTTGCACTAATAGGGAAGATGGGCCCTAGTGAAGTTAGTGTGTGGATATATTTAGTGACAGCCACATATATAGATTTACGTCTAATTTGGCCTTAATTAGTTACAGTTAAAGGGCCGATTCAACAAGTGGTTTTCATCTAATAACTTATGCTTCTACAAATAGGTCTACTATATACCCATACCCTTCTGGTACATTAAAGCGGGGACGTCAGCTTTACTACTTCGAATAAAAGAATGTATTGCATATAAAGATGCTAAGATAATGCGGTGGGGATATATGTAACCAATGCCAAACATGAAGATTCAATCAATGCATGCCAGTGCTTTAACCGTGCTTTAACCCCAAGCTTGAACTCCACAGCCCAGGGGTAATAACCCAAACACCAATAAACGTGTACAAAAATAAATAACAGAACGATCAAACAGAATCGGCAAACTCCACATAAAATGCATGCCACATGACCACGCTATGCATTCAGATATGCTTATGTAGTGAATATTAAAAGTCCATCTCATCATCCCAGCCAAGTTGCTCGTAGATCGACTTCGACTGCGATTTGTCGGGTGTCACTGGTACAGCCGCAGCACCTTTAATTGGCGTCCCCATGACGGCTGGCGGGGAGTGCGCTTGAGGAGGTTCGACGGCCATGGCGTCGAGGGTTGTAGGAAATGGTATAGAGGGTGTAGTGGGTGTCTCCTGCAGCGCACGCTTCTTTGGGGGTGTTTCCATGATCGCCGAGGAGCGAGCATCGCTGAGAGATTGACTGAGCTGTTGAGACGAGGACATCGTTTCCGTCGATGCGGAAACTGTCTTATGGCGCGAATGGACAGGCGTACCTGGGACCATTGATTGGGTGGTAGAGCGGGGAGCAGGGAGATTGGGTACTCGGAAGAGGCCTTTGCCAGTGGAGGAAGACGGTCGACGGGCAGCCATGGAGTCTCCAAGCCCACTTGTACTCTGGAAGATTTTGGAAGAGGGCCTCGTTGGAGTTTCCTGGACAGCTCCATCGGGCTGACTGGATCGCGGGCTTCGACCGCTGGGACCGTCATGGGGATTAAAGGGGTCGGAATCGGCGCCAGAAAACGATATCGCCCGTCGACTGGAAGAGGGGACCATGAGCGGAGACTCGCCGAGAGGAGAGTTCTCCACACCAATAAATGATCGCGACGAGGCTAAACTACGAGGTAGCGGAGGTAGACCTACCACCTCCTTCTTTCGGTTGCCCCGTGGAGTCGCCATGACCTGTACGCCTTCACCGAATGGATTGCGCACAGGGTTCTTTGGCTTCCTTGAACTGCCTCCACTGGTTGTGACCCGCTTGACTGCATCGTCTGCTATGTCCTTGGAGACGAGTTCTCTGTTGGGTTTCCGCAGCGCGTGGATAGCAGCGTCTAACTCCTTCTTCTGATCGACCAGCATTTGAACCTTTCTGAGTTTGGTCTCGTGCTGCCGCGCCACGGCGTTGAGATCAACTTCTCGGTTCTCCGTGCGCTTTGCTTTATGAATGCCACCCCGGACACTGCCACTCAGAACAGCAGGCAGCAGAGGCTCCCCTGTATCACGCTTCAGATTGTGCTGCGACGGGGCCGTATTAGAGCGACTAAGTCCCGGGTGTCGGACATGGGACGCTGCCGCTTTCTCATCCGTAAGCACACGCTGCAATGTCCGCCGAGGCTTCTGTGCTGGCTGCTGTCGCTTGACTTCCGTGCCGGGTTCCACCCGAGGCACTTTGGTCGATGACTGCGTTTTCTTAGAGGCCGGAGAGATACCGCCAGATACACCGAATTTGCGGGTGATCAGCTTGCACTTATCGGGGATACGCGCGGCATAGAAGGGAATGATGACTTCCGTGCAAAAGTCACGCACTGCATCACTTTCGACTTTCTTGCCTGACATATGGCTGCTGCTGAACGAGGAAGCCTTTGCTGTATCGGCAGCAGATGTCTCTTCCATGCTCACAGCATGCCAAATGCACATTCGATCGAGATGGAGTTCGAGAAGCACATTCAAATCCTGGGGTTTCTTGGCCTTGGGTTTCTTCGGCGTCTGTTTCTCGCCTTCTGGTTCCTTTCCCTTGTGGGCATTGTCCTTCTCCGCCGAGGCAATGCCCATTTCCAGTACCATGACTTCCAGAACCAACAAGATCTGCAGCTGTGTCTCGCGGAGCCGGAGATCAGATATCTGCTTCTTGGATTCTGCTTCGCGCGAGTCCTGGGCTGAGGACTCGTTCGTAAGTCTGTCCTTCCACCATCGATGGATGAACCCTTCCTCCTCTGGGTATAGACCATTCTTACCCAGCTTCTTCTTCTTCTTGCTCTTTCGCTTCTTGGATTTGGCACCATCGTCAGAATCAGCTAGCACAGCATCACGAACTGCTGATGGTACCGCCTCTCTATACTTGAGATCCATTTTCTTGGCCGCAAGAATGGCCTCACGATAGAACTCAACAAGTTCCGCTGATCCATGCGATTGCTCCGTATCCCGAGCCTGAAAAGCGTTCCGACAGCGCGTCAAAGGACCCTTAGCAAAGTATGCCACAGAAGTCTAAAAAGCTGTTAGCTACACGCAATCCAAGCCCCAAACACCTCGAATGAGAATCACCTTTGAAACATAAAGAGCCTGCAAATAATGATCCCTCATCCCATCTAGCAACACTTCAGGCGACTGCTGCACATCCACAGCGTTAGACTCAACCCCATCGACATCCATAGCATCCCCACCATCCGCCAAGCCCTTCGGCTCAGTCACGAACGGATCCCCATCAGCATCATCAAAGCTCCTAGACGGCGCAAGCGAATGACTCCGATGCTCAAAAACACCCACAAATGAAGCCTCAGCAACGCCGGCATCCGCCTCAGACGGACCAAAGACAAGCGCAATATCCAGCGTAGGCTTCTCGCCCACTCCAATATCAGTAATCGGCTCGTCAATCTGAGCAGCTTGCCACCAGTCATATCCATCCGGCATAGCAGTCGACTCATTGACATCCTTGATATCGACATCTGCATCCTCGGATTCATGCCACCCCTTAGCCGCAACGACGATATTACCCTCATGCACCCATCGCGCGAGTTTAGAAAGCGAGTATATACCCCGCTTTACGCGCTCGACAATGTACAATCCCCCATTGGCAAGCAGGCGGACCGCGAGAACGGTAGGTTCAGCTTTGGCGCACAGATCAACTTCCAGTGTGGGAATATCAGCCGTGAAGAGGCCGCCGGGTTCATCGTCTGAGCGGGAGGCGGGTGTATCGTCTAGCCATGAGAGTGGGAGGCGGGAGCGTGAGAGGACCGTTATTGGTTCGAGGATTAGAGGGTGGTCGGATAGTGACGCTGCGTGTGCCTGGATGGGTTGTCAGTAACCAAGTCAAGGGTAAGGGTAAGGAAGGGTTCGAGGATTGGATTGGAATGGGTTGGGTTGGTCAGGGTCTCTGCTTACTCTGATGACAATCGAGGAGGTTGCAAGCTGGCCGGCAGCATTGTAGATCTCGTCATCGTCGCTTCTCTTTCGCTTGAGTGTTGGAGGGGTCGGTTCGTGCAGTTTGTTCAGCGCGGATGAGGTGAGGGGATCCAGGATGTTCGGTACTATACGCGAGGACATGGTCGCGTCTAGAGTGGCATCGTGTAACGGCGTAATTGTGTATGCAATGCAAACAATCGAGACATTCGATTGCAATTGAGGGTGTTGTCAGATCGCGCTCAAGGCGTAGTGGGTCGGGCGTCACGCGTCAGGACGTGCACTCCGCCTCGACTTTAATTGAGCAGAATTGTACAGAGGTAGTAAGTAGGGTTTGAGGGAAAGAAAATATAAGTTAATATCTAAGGTGTTACAGCTACGTAGGAAATAAGGTGCAACCAAAACCAGTGGTAAATGTGATAGATGTGAAGTTATGATTATTCTATCGCTAATGTTTAGATTAGCTTGTCCAGGACCTACGAAGAGCCTCGAGCACTCTCACAGAGAGCGCTACGCAGACTGCATCGCATCGAAAGAGTATAGCCCTGTGTGGAAGCAGGACCAACCGACTCTCGAGAAGCACCGTGGACGGTGTTGAGGTATTGTGAGGTTGTTGAAGACTGTCGCTCCTGAAAAACGCCAAAAACTTCCTTCCCAGCCGATGAAAAGTGGTATCATGTTGAATTTTGTCTTCGCCGAAAGGCCCGTCTTTTGCGCGACCATGCAGATAATGAAACAAGGAAGTTGACCCCAAGCGGAAGCCAACTTCTGGATTTTGTAGGGTTTTTTAATTCTATGCTCATCGTGCTTCGAGTTGTTGAAAACAAAGCAAACTCATCAAAGTCGTCAAAATATGTCCGGCATCACCGGTCACAGCAAAGCCCGCTTAGAACTTGAGAGCCTTGGGGACCTCCCAGGAGAACTCCTGGTTGGTGAAGTGGCCGTTCTTGGCGGTCTGAGCGTAGATGGGCTTGGCCAAGTCAAGGTCCTTCACGATGACACCGGGACGGAGATCGAAGTTGTTGCGGATGATCTCGACCAGCTCGTCGGAGGTCTTGGAAGAGGTACCGTAGCTCTCAACGAAGATGGAAAGGGGCTCAGCGACACCAATGGCGTAGGAGAGCTGGACGAGGGCACGGCGGGCAAGCTTGGCGTTGACCAGAGACTTGGCGATCCAGCGCGCAACGTAGGCGGCCGAGCGGTCGACCTTGGAGTAGTCCTTTCCGGAGAAAGCACCACCACCGTGGGCACCCCAACCACCGTAGGTATCGACGATGATCTTACGGCCAGTGAGACCGGCATCACCCTGAGGACCACCGATGACGAAGCGGCCGGAGGGCTGGATGTGGTAGACAGTGCGGTCGTCAAGGAGCTCAGCAGGGATGACCTTGCGGACAATCTTCTCCTTGATGACGGCACGGAGCTCCTCAGTGGAGACATCGTCGCTGTGCTGGGCAGAGACAACGACGGTGTCAACGCGGAGGGGCTTGACGGCACCATTGTCGTGAGCGTACTCAATGGTGACCTGGGTCTTGGTATCGGGGAGCAACCAGGGGATGGAGCCGTCGTTACGGGCAGCCTTCATGGCAGCGTTGAGCTTGTGAGAGAGGAGGATGGTCAAGGGCAGGAGCTCAGGGGTCTCGTCGGTGGCATAGCCGAACATGATACCCTGGTCACCAGCACCGAGCTTCTCAAGAGCCTCCTCGTAGTGCAGACCCTGGGCAATATCGGGCGACTGCTGCTCGATGGCGACGAGGACGTTGCAAGTCTTGTAGTCGAAGCCCTTCTCGGAAGCATCGTAACCGATGTCCTTGATAGCGCCACGGATAATCTTCTGGTAGTCCAGACGAGCCTTGGTGGTAATCTCACCGAAGACCATAATCATACCTAGGTGAGATGTCAGATTTGGACGATCATATCTGGCCTGAAATAATCAGAACCTACCAGTCTTGGTAGCGGTCTCGCAAGCGACCTTGGAGAGGGGGTCCTCAGCCAGACAGGCATCGAGAATGGCATCGGAGACCTGGTCACTGTTCACATATTAGTTTCACGGAATTGAGAGCGAAAGTCAGAATAGGGGAAAACTCACGCAATCTTATCGGGGTGACCCTCACCAACCGACTCGGAGGTGAAAAGGAAAGTGCCAGGCTGCGAACCGTTTGCGAGAGAACCCATTGTGAATGTGTGAAAAGGGAAAATGAAGAGAAAGAGAAAGAGAAGAGAAAGAGAGGGAAGGATGGGAAAGGAGAAAAGGGAAGAGAAGGGGAGGGGAAAAAATGGTGGGGTTTTCTTTTTGCGAGTACACGGCTGGTACCAATAAGTATGCGTTGAAAGTGGGGACCAACCAGGTACTGCCAATGTACCGATGTACGCCGTACTTTCTGTCCCCCATCAGCCCGTGATGGCGCGATCCCGGGAGCGGTGAAAGCGGGCAGATCACGGCAATACAATTTTCTCGTTACCGACGCGATAAGAGATATACTGCTTTTCTTTCTATATCGCTCCACCATACATCATGTCGAAGTTCGGTGTCCTGGTTATGGGCCCTGCAGGTGCAGGCAAGACCACCTTCAGCAATGCTATGATCCAGCACTTGCAGTCCACTCGTCGCAGCTGTTTCTATGTCAACCTCGACCCCGCCGCCGAGACCTTTAGCTACGAACCTGACCTCGACATCCGCGACCTGATCACATTAGAGGATGTGATGGAAGAGATGGGTCTGGGCCCTAATGGAGGGTTGATCTATTGTTTCGAGTTCCTGCTCCAGAACCTGGAATTCCTATCAGAGGCCCTGGAGCCACTGAGCGAAGAGTACCTGATCATCTTCGATATGCCGGGCCAGATCGAACTATACACACATATCCCTCTCCTCCCATCCCTCACAACATTCCTTTCTCGCCAGGGTCCCTTGAACATCAACATGTGCGCCGCCTACCTACTCGAGAGCACCTTCGTAATCGACAAAGCCAAATTCTTCGCCGGAACCCTCAGTGCCATGTCCGCCATGTTGATGCTGGAGATTCCCCACGTCAACATCCTCAGCAAGATGGATCAGGTCCGCGATATGGTATCACGCAGGGAGTTGAGGCGGTTCACCAATGTGGATGTGCAATTGCTGCAGGATAAAGAGGAGGACGACCTTACCGCCAGTGCCAACCCCATGGCAACAGATGCATTGATGAGCGGTGGATCCTTCAAGCAGCTGAACCGTGCCGTGGCCCAGCTGATTGACGACTTCAGCATGGTTTCATTCTTGCAGTTGGATGTCCAGGATGAGGACAGTGTGGGTGCTGTTCTGAGCCATATTGATGATGCCATCCAGTATCACGAGGCTCAGGAGCCAAGAGAGCCTAAGGATGAAGTCGAGGTCAATTACGAGGATTGAGTTCAATAATTGATTACTGCATATGGAATACAGTCAGACACGGCTCATCTCACGGCCGATCACATCCGCAAATGCAGACACGTCACCTGCAGCTGCAATTCTTCTGCAGCTTACACCGGTTTATCTCAAGGAAGAACACTTCTACACTCCTTGCACTGCGCATCGCTGAGCTGGCAGACTCGGAAGATTTACGACAACCTGGATGCACTCCCAGTCCCATTGTACAAGGTGTGCGGCTTTTGAATCTTCAATCCGGTCGGGGATAATAGATGCTCGAGGCAACATGATGGATGACTGGGGCCATCGGCCTGGAGGATTCTTTCTAATTGGACAAGACAAAATACCCCGAATAATAGAAGCAATAATGAAACCAAAAACATTTCATGAAATGTACCATGTCCAAACTCCAAGGAATAACCAGCGCCCGCTAGACCAGCCCAGAAAGCTGAAAAATAGAAACAATCAGCAAGAACGCTCTCAATTTTCCACCCCAAGCGCATTCACCATACACCCCGACGGCATATCAAAGAACCAAAAAAGGAAAATAGCACCATCCCTGCCCGCACAATAAACACAACCCTCTGTACTAGAATCCGCCGCAACGCCCACTTTGCGACAAAGAAGGGCCAGGAGACTACTTCGTCCCAACATAAGCAGCAGCCTTACCCTGACTTTTCTCAACATAATCCCCCACAAACCCAGAAACAACCCCAAACAACCACCCTAAATCTCTCGCAGCATCCTCAACGCCAACACGATAAACATAGTACCCCATGCCGAGTAGGGATCCCCAAAAGACAAGCCGGAACGCCAGCACAACCCAAAACATGATCACGCGACAGGCATAGTCCAGGATCTTCAGCGAGATGAGGATTATAATGGCAAGTAGGCAAATTGAGAGCAGGTCTGGCATTGAGGAGGAGTAGCTTGTCAACAGGGTTGATAGAGGCTCGATTAGGTAGGGTTGGAGGACTGTTGCGCGGAGGTCGGACAGCCGCGATGTTAGGTGTTCTTGGGTTGTTGACTGGAGGTAGGTTATTGTTGGGTTTTGGAGAATCGTTTGGAGGTTTTCTAGGTAGTTGGTTTGTTAGTTTGTGTTGTAATATACGTGGATGGTAGGTATGGGGGTGTATGTACCTGGTAGGAAGTCCATGGTTGCTTGAGTTTGAGGTTTAGGCTGAGGGCTTAGAGATGAGGTCTCGTGTATGTGTTGATGATTTGGCGATGGGTATTTTCGAGGCGAGAGGTGGTAATATGATATGATGGAGAGACACAAGGGGACCCTCGTTGGATGCGGTGCAGGCGCAAGTTTCTTTGACTGGCTGGCTAGTTGCTTGGAGTCTTTGTGATCGCCGAAAGTTGGTGTTCTCGAAAAAGCGAGTGTGAGACAGGGGTGAGAGTATCGCTTTCACTTGTCACGTTTCAGCTCGGTTTATTTAGAGTCGAGGGCTCTTTGTTCGTTGCCGACGGAGCGTAGCTTGTGTGTTGTAGATCGTTCGGTCGCGAGCGAGGCTGTGTCGCAAGAAGGGTCTGCGGACTTGGATCAGCTGGAGAGAATGCTGGATTCAGTCGCTGAGGGTATATATGCCGATGCGATCAGCAGTGACATGTTACAAAGAAGTGACATCCAAAGAATCCAGTGGCACCCGACAGTGCAAAACAAACAAACATGGCATGTGAAGGTTAATCCCCGGATTCAACATTAACAATTTGTATTGTTTCTCTTATTTGAATCTCAACTGATCTAAATGCTTATACCAAAGTTTCATAACAATTATATTGTACATTCGATTAGATATTTACCCAGATAAAGACGGTTTTTATATACAAGCGTGACCACAGTCCACCGCCAATCCGGTCTGTATAAATAGACCAACGCCAAAGCCGAGTCTAGGCACGGCTAGCACGATGCCACGCGCTTAAACTTCACATATTGAAGAAAAAAAACCCCCCCAAAATAGAACCCGGACATACTCCGGGTGAAACTCCAAGGCACCAGGGACTCGACACGATCACGGTGGATGGGAGTATAGATGCAGATGCAGATGTGGTATAGTAAGAACGGAAAAGTGCAATGCGCGAGATCTATACGGCGTTGATGAGCGACTTCAGGGCGTCACGCTCCGCTTGGATCTCGGCTTGGAGTTGGCGGGTCTGGCGGAGAGAATCCTCTCTGTGTGACGTGTTAGTGAAATGTCGAATGAAAACTCGGGTACCTAGGGAGGGGAATTCTTACCTGTCAGTTTGAAGCTGGGCCACATCAATCTGTGTGCGGTTCATTCGTCCAACCACTTCCTCCATCTCCATATCCGCATCGCGGAGAAGCTTCTCGAGATCTTTGACTCGACGTTCGAGGACCTCAGCCTGGACAACATCAGTCAAGGGAACACCCTCACCGCTCGAGGTGTGATCCAGACGCGGTGAGCGGGCGTCGAAGGGTGTACTCGGTGGCTTCGGTGAAAGGCCAACGAGGTTACGGCTTCCGTTCTTCATACGCGTGAGCTGGGCATTCTGGCTCTCTCTCAAGAGGCGGACCTCTTCCTCATGCTTGCCCATCTCCTCTTCGGAGTTTTGCTGGGCAACCAAGAGGACGTCCTCCAGTTCCTTCATGCGGTTCTGCAGGACATTGATTCGGTTGACTGAGATCTTCTGATCGTTGTCACCCTTGTCAATAGCCTCTGCTAACCGGGCGTGCAAAGATGTGTTGTTCTGAAGCTGGTAATGAACCTTGTTGGCTAGGGACTCTGCACGAGCAAGGGAAGCGGAAAGCTCTTCCGAGTTGGCGACATTCGCCTCGGCCGCTGCCCTATCGGCCTGCAATTGCTGGTAGGCAGATTTCAGAGAAGAGGATGTCGCCATGACTTCAGCGAAATCCCCTTTGTCGGGGTTTGATTCGTCAGATACGGCAGTATCCTCCTGGAGAAGGACGCGTAGGGAGCTGGTCTCTTGCTCGGCACGGTCCAAGTCCATCTTGAGACCAGCAAGGTTCTTCTCGCACTGCCACTTGCCATCCATAGCATCTTCAGCGCGCATGCGTAGATGGTTGACTTCATCACGCAGGTTATAAACCTCCCTCTGATAGCCGAGCCTCCGGGGCTGGCCCGATTGCTGGGCCCGAGCAAGCTCCATCTCAAGCATACGGGTCCGCTTCTCGTATTCACGGGCCTGGTATGCTTGACGATCGAGCAGGCTTCGCAATGTTCGGTGAAGGAAATCGCGTTGGACCTCGATGTCGTTGACCTTGTCTACCAACGACTCGCGTGTTTCTGGTGATTTACCTCCGCTGTTGGAAAGGGAGTTGGATCGAGAAAGGGAGCCTGAACGGGCGAGGCCGCTAGGCTTGCGAGCAAGGGAGTTTGATCGTGATAATCCAAATGCTGAGTTCCTCGGTGAACCACCTTCCTCGGCGATCGAAGCGAATCGACCGCCCTGTAGCTGGGCCAGAGAGGCATTTTCGATCTTAAGAGCCTCGATTTCTTCAGCGAGCTTGTTGTTATCTCGCAGCTCATCTCGGTCGTTGCGCAACTGTTCAAGCTCGACTCGCATGGCAGTAAGCAAGTCTTCAAAGTTGTCCTTGGATTGCCTCTCCTCAAGTAACTTGCGCTTGGTGTTTTCCAGAGCGGTCTCAAGTTCTTTAGTTTTAGATGACATATCAGACAAATCGACTCTGTCACGTCGAAGCTATTGAAACGTCAGGGGTTGCTGTTTATAAAGGTTCAAAGGACCTTACCTGTTGAACTTGAGTCTCCAAAATTTGAACATGCGATTCGGATGCTGTCCGTTTAGACCGCTCTTCTTGCAGCTTTTGTGACAGATCTAGCTTGAGTTGAGCCCGTTCTTGCTCTGCAGCACGACGTATCTTCTCAATATCTTCCGTCCGACCAGCGTCTGAAGTATATCGAACAGAACTAGTCCCGGAATCCGAGAAATAGTCACTGGTCCGGCGATTGGAATCTGGCCCTTCTAACTGTAAACGTTCAACTAGATCCTCCAGCTCCATTTCTCGACGTATAGACCCCGCCAATTCGGAACTTATTTCTCGTAATTCATTCTCAAGGTCCGCCATTTTGGACACAAATATATTCTCCTTTAAACTCCCAGACCCCACCGATGGAGTCCGCACCGGGAGGCTGTAGCCATTGGTCTTGGTATCATAGGGGGAAGGAGGTTTGATAGGGACATTTGCTAATGGTGGCATAGGGGAAGGCATTGTGGACCGACCCGAGTCGGAGATCTCAGTGCTGGATGATTCAGCCCCAGGAGATGTCGCTGTGTTATTATTATTCGCCGCCTTCCAGCCAAAAAATGAACTGATTTTGTTCCCCGGTGTCTTTGGGTTCCTTGGATCCGTCGCACTCATCGACATTGATCGTGGATCCACGTCGATGTGTAGAGGGGGTCGATTCATGGGGAGGTGCAATGCCATACTCGTTGCCCGTCGTGTTGGAGGAGGGGATTTGAGGACTGGGATAAATGGTTCGCTATCTAGACGACTGTGCAAGGGGGTCGCGATTCCATTCGTGAACTGGTGTTCGTATTCTTCGTCAAAGTAGTCAGGCCCGTCTTCGTCGTCGTCGTCGTCGTCGTCGTCTTCGAGTACTGATCTCAAGAATGCAGTGGAGCCAGGCCGGGAGGCAGTGGTATCGATTTGTAAGGGGTTCGGAGGGGCTCGTCGGGAATATCTGAGGGACAGGGGCACCCGATTAGTCTTCAAGTAGTTGGAGAAGCGGAGTTGCATGTAGATGCCATGTCATGTTCGATCGACAGGTAGACGGAGGGAAAAGGAGGGTCCGGGGGTTTCCAAGAACTGGGGTCGGCGAGGTCGCATACCTATTCGGGTTCTTCTGCACCGATATAAACGGGTCTCCATCCGCCGACGAAGGGGATGGTGGTCTAGCCACGGGAGCAGTGGGAATGAGAACGGGTTTATCTCCCTCGATCGAAAGGGGAGAGGAGGGGTGGACAGGTCCGGAGGTCAGATCGACATTCTGCGGGACAGGTTTCCTTCGAACCTGAGTAGGGGAAGGATTGGGACTAAAGCTCTCAGACGGAGCGCCGCCCAGAACAAGAGGAGACGCCATGAAACACCCTGGTCCGTATCAAAAAATAGCCATCGATCGACAGTCACTCATGCTAGCAAAATAGAGAGGCGCCAAAAAGGGAAAGGATTATTAGGAGATATCAAAGGCAAAAGGAAGAAAAAGGAGAAAGTTAGGTAGAGGCTTAGGGCGATTGGCGCAAACCGCCCGTGGGTTCCAGACGCCATTCAGTAGCTCCGAGTAAGCGTGGAGCGCAGGGGGTTGGTGGGTCTATAGTTGCATTGATTCCATTGGCAATACAATGAGATAGCGCTGGAGGATCGACGTCTTTGAACTGTGTATCATGGCTGTTGAGGTACTCGAAGGCTTGCTCTGAGCATGGTTGAGCATGGAATAACCGAATAAAGACACTCATTACCTCGTTGAGAATGAAAATAGAAAGGCTTCAATAGTGTCGAGTGGCACAAACAACCCCTTGAGTCGATCTTGAGGTTGGCCCGTCCAAGGCTTGGCGATTCAGGGGTAGTGAAGGTCCTTGCAGGTACCGCCCAGGTTACTTTGCCTATGTTTACCGCCTATCCGCTACTTCCAGATACTTCTCTCTACTTGTACAATAGACTTCCATATACAGTAAGTTACTTGTATACGCAAGGCTGCATCAGAGTCAACGACAAGCATTCAGTACATGTACATGAGGATACTCCGAACAAGCTCAATATTCCAGTAGATTAAGGGGTGTTCTCTACTATAACTCTACTGTATATACTTTGATCTTCTGTGGAGATGCCCCTTTTCCCCTTTAGGTGTATATCTCCTTATTTTGTGAAAATCGGCCAAAGATGCCAACGAACGTGCGCAATCCTTTGATGCACGCTACTCAAACCCTGCCGTGTGTGCCACCAATCACATCAATATCTCCTCTGATCGACCCGGCGTCTCGCCAGCTCGGGCCAGCGCGTGGCCGGCATGTGTTTCTTCAACGGGCAAAGCGCTAAAGCTCTTACTGTCACATCGGATACAACTTTAGCCAATCTGATTGCACCTGGACAGATTGTGATGTGCTGACCTGAATGTTATACAGGAACCTGCTCGGCTCTGAAGACCCCACTGGTAAACCCGGCACTGCAATTCTCATGCTTCTGGACTGATTGGACAGGCCAGCTAGTGATCCTTGCTCCAAGACAAGATTCTAGATTCTGAGGCTTCAAGGCAAACACCTATGTATACCCTTGACTCGGAAGATTCCGTTTGAGCGCTAATTAATATAGAACCGGTGTCTGAGAAATATGCATTGAGTGCGTCTCGCCCTGAAAATTGTGCACGTATAAAGGTATGCCCGGTCGGGTTTTGGATTGGCCACCATAGTCTGGACCTTTGGTCGATTGCACTGTGTTACGCACTTCATAGTAACTAGATTTTTCCCTGGTCTCAAATTCAAAGACCAGGATACTGCAAAACCCTCTGACGACAGTGAAGCCAAAGTAGCTAAATTTAGGGCGTGGCTTGATTTATTGTCACACCATGAAAATTATTGATCCCAGCGCCAGTGTATAGGGCTGCTCCATAAGGGTCCACCTTAGCTGCCTCAGATTGAGTCGCAAGCACCGGTTTTCTCTACAAAGTAGGAAGTGATTTGTTTGATTAATCCTTAAAACTTTCATTTGGCTCATCTAATAGTTAGTACTTTTGGGTTTCCCTTAATTTGCCCCTAGTTATATATTCCCATTCATCCTATCTCGCTCTAGCCAAGAATCCAGCATCTAAACCTGATTGTCTTCCCTACACAAACCAGAAGCTATCCCAATCCACCCTTCTGCATGTCAAAAATAGTGGCTTTTGTACCCCCGTTGGCTCCACCTCCTTGGCAGTCTAGACCGTAGAATGTTTCACCTCAGAACATGTCACACATTTAAGAATTGGATAGCTCGAATCCTAGGGGCTTAGATCAATCAAGGATTACGTATCCATAGTGAGTTCCCAGCCACAACCGCCGGCTTGTTCCGTGATTAGAGGCGTTTGCGGAGCCCTGGATCATCTGCACGCCTATGTCTCGCCGGTGCATCTAGATGTTTCAACCGTGGCTGATTGTCTGAGGTTGGAACAGCTAGATAAAACGAGTGGACAGGAGAAATCCGAGGTAACGGTCTAGAAATACACGCTTCGTGCTAAGGGCTCGTACAATGGTGAGTAGGTTATTGTCCGATACATTTACTTTGTTCTAGATCTAAATATGGCTTGAAGCGCACGTACGATAAAATAACAAGAAGAATCCGCCCTCAAAACCCCATTTCATAGTAATTAATTCATTATAATAGGTATCATTCCATCAAAACCATGCTTCATGTCCAAAACACTAGTGTAGATCTTGTTGCCAATTGGGGTTATACCCTTCTGCAGTCCCAAACACATTCCGAACTGTATAATGACCATTGTGACTTTCGTAATAGGTGGCCCCAGCAAGACAGCCAAGTATTGTATGGAAGAAGCCGGTGATAACACCATATACAGCGCCAGCGGCAGCTGCGACGTTGTAAGGGCATACGTCATAACCTGTTGTTGATATCGAGCGTTAGTAAAAACATGTATAGATCAGGGTAAAAGCAGCCAATCTGATAGAGATAGAGTTTTACAGCATTGCAAATACAAAGGGCTTTAACTGACCAAGATTATGGCACATTCGAGCAAACACATATCCCCCTAAGGCATCAAGGCCCAGAATAAAGACTTGGGACTGAGGCTTACCACCATATAACCCTCCAGCCGCTGGAAGAGAAGTAAGTACTGGCGAAACTGGATCCCAATGCTGTATACGCGACCAAGGATAAAGTACTTACAGTGATAGATACCAATGCACTCCCCAGCGAGTGGGATAGCAGCGACGACAGCCGCAATGAGCAACGCACTCGGTGCTATATACAGTCAGTCTCAACGCCTGCGAATTGTACCACACAGTTCAAATATAAGTGAACATGTACTCACTTTCTCCAAGCACCAAGTTGCTAACCTCCGCAGTAATCAACACACAAATTCCAAAACTACTAGCCATCAAAACCATTAAAATCCACGCTGGCGTCGGCAAGCCGGCATATCCGAGGAATTCGACAAAGGCCAACACTCCAGATTTAGTCACTCCGGCGATCGCACCGATCTGCATAGCTCTTGCCGTCAAGGGACTACCGTTGACATGAGTAGCGGTTGCAACAGCTGCAGGTCCAGCCGCGGCGTTGGCTGCAATGTCGAGAGCTGCAAGGGCAAAGAACGTCCATACTAGATAGGAGTTTTTGATTAGAAAAAGAAGGACGAAAAGCGAAAGGATTGCATGATCACTATGTATGTGGTTTGCAAGGAGACGTTAAGCTGCCTGATGCATTCGGCCTTGCGTTCCCAGGAAGCGAAAGAAGATAAGTTAGTACTTACTGTTGATAGCTGGATGTGCGACATTATTCGTATCCATGATGGCGGAAATACCACCAACAGAGAGTTGGATATATACTCAAGGCTGAAGAGTATAGTGTAGTGAAATAGCGAATATAAACCAATTTGCTCTGATACAATACCCCGAGCGACAGGATATCTTATAAGAAAGCCACAAGCAAGAAACGATAACGTAGCAAAACAGCCTCGCTCTGCAAGACCCTGGGGCAAAAGTGGACATCGCGGGAGACTGAAAAAGTCCCTTTCCCGTATCGAGTGCCAATTCACGAAGAATGAGACGAATGACTGCACTCCAAAATACAGTTCTACAGTTCCCAGCCAATTATCGTTCCCGATTGGCGACACTAGGTTCCTGGCGTCGGTTCGAGTGCCCTGTAAGCCCTAAGTTAGGCCTAGCGGTTCCTGCAGTAAGCATAGCCCGTAAGCCACATGGGAAGGAATTCCCGGGCGACCCAATTGCAGCCCGGCGTAGACTACAACAGCCACAGCAGCATGCTTGGTAGGCTCAGCCGCTGCCGTTGCTGTGCCTATGACGGACTGGGGACTCTGAACGCGACGAGTGATTGCTGCAATTTGTGGCGCAATGAGCTTGCTGAGCCACTTTCGTGTCCAGGTGCCTCTTTGTTTTTTTCCTTGGCCCTTTCTGTCATGCAGATAGAACGAGGCTTTTACGAGGTTTTCAGACTGGTTTGCGGAACCGATGATATGGGACACTGACCCCGATATTGAGATATAGGGCTATCTTCCCCACCATTCGCGTCCTTGCTCGGATTCTGCTTGCAACGTAACGCTCTTGCGGCGACAATTGTCTCTGACAAGATGAACTCAACAGGCTGTGTCATCAAGGCTAACTCCGATGTATCAGGAGTCGGAGTAAGTCCCATACCAGACTTCCTGCCGCTGTCCAACACCAACTTACATATTCACCTACAGATCCGCATATCTATCTACGCCCTCTGCCTAGGCGGCTCGATAGTAAGCTACCTGCTCCGTGTCTTCACACCAGGCAAAGACCAAGAAGAGTTCTCACGCGGTGTCTCCTCCGCACTGGGAATGCAAGGCCTTGCAATCCTCTGCACAGCGATCTACCAAACCGTCCGTGGAGACTTATCCCTCTTCCACGCAATATGCGTAATCCACCTCCTAGCCGTGCTGGGAATGGACCTGATCAGCAAAGGCCGCTATGCAGGTCTCGGTCCATGGCGGCTCTATTTCTTCGCTGCAATCCAGGTCTTGGCTCTGGCTGCTTTCCTCGCTTTCAATGTCTATGTTTGGATTACAGCGCCGCATTTTGGTAACCAGCCCGAATGCAATGTGAATACTGTCTATGTTGTCTTTGGTATTAGTATCAAAGCTACCTCGCCCGTCTTCCGGTATATCATTCTCGGGACACTGGGTGCGATTGTGGCTAGTTACGTTATTGTTTTTACTTGTATGTTGCCGTGTTTGTGCGGATTTATTGCTCACCGGAGACGGAATCCTGGAAGTGGGAATCGGACTGAGGGCCATAAGAGGGGCTGGAATTGGTTTGTCGAGGTTAATCGTCCTGACTATCGGGTTACTGATGAGGAGGAGACGCCTCAGAGGTTGCATGGACAGGCGTTGCTCCGGTTTACGCTGAATAAAGCTGCCTACAGTGGCTTCTGCATTTATTTGATTGTTTCGTTGGAGCAGACTATCCAGCGCAACGATCTAGATCCCGAGGAAAAGGGGTGGACTTTTGGCCAGGTTATTGCGATCTTCTTGTTGTTGGGTGTTGCTAATGAGCTGCTCAATGTTTTGTTAGCGAGTTGGGATAGGAAGCAGAGCGCAAGCGCAAATTCCCAGCAGCTGGTGCAATATGTGTCGGGCACTGGGTAGTCTGTATATCCCCTCCGTCCTGATATGGCTTGATAGTATATATAAGGAACGACCATACCATGATTTTAACCATGTCCCACGGGCACGAAACCCACTACATTGTAGCATAGCCAAGCTAGTTGATAGGCAGTCCTTTTAAGTCCTTTTAAGTAGCTTCGAGCATGTTATCTACCAATACGTCTACATATCTCTTGCGCTGCATTAAAACGAATGAATAGAATGAGATTTATACAATAGCGTGAATAGTATCACTAGCCACAGCTTCCAAACGCCGGGCTTGATATGTACACCAAAAGTCCAATCGCCAATACCCTCGGCTTCCAAAAGGTTATACCATAACAAGAAGGGACAAGAAAAGGCAGAAAACGAAGTAAGATCAAATATGTCCAACCCAAAATCAAAAGTGTGTATCGTCGCACGTCAAAACATGAAAGTAAGCTCTTACCAACTTGGTCCTTTAATAAGGGATGAAATCAAACTGCATCCGGTCTATATGAAGAGTTAGCATACAACCCACAGGTAGTCGTGGGGTTATGGGAATATCATACCAAGGAATTGATTCCAATCCTCCTCTTCATTAAGCTTATCAGCCCAGTACTGCTCCAAGAACTTCAACGACTGAAGAACATTGGGAACACGAATGGTATCGTGCAAGGAAGATAGCAGTTGCCTGACAGTGTCCCGATCTTGACCGCGCGCCTCACAGCCCGCAATGAAGATCGGCGTCGTCAACATAACCCAAGGCGAGAGACCTGACGACGGCCCGATCTGTGCTGTACATTCCAGGATGCGCCGGACCGACTGCTGCACTTCTGGCGATGTAGTGGGTGTCTTCCGAAGTCGCCGATGAATCTGGATGAGTGCACTATGCTGGAAAGCCTCATTACAGAGGAGAAGCTGCTGTGCACTCTCCGGCGATAACCCTTGTGCAGCACCGGGGTAAAATGAGGGCTGTGAACTTGAGTCACGATTCATGAGTTGCCGGACTGCGAATTCCAGGGATGCAGCATCATCCTCGACACTGCTGTCAATCTCCCCTGCAACGAAACCCTGAGTAGCCTTCTCAACCTCATGGCTCCGCCAGGCAGCAGCGCCAATCTGCCGGAAGACAGCAGCAAGGTCGACGGTAAACCCCCAATAGTCATCTAGATAATCCGGAGAATGCCCATAGCCCATCAAATCAGAAGACGCAAAGTCCGACATATCTCCAATCGGTGGCCCATTCCCCGTCAAAGCCGTTAGCGATACAATCGACCAGTACCAGCGATCTAGATACCGGCGGAACCCGCTCGCAGACCGAAGCGAGTCCTCACCAGCAGCATCAGAAGCCCTCATCAACGCCCTCGCCCCATCAATATGTGCCCTCCACGAATTCGGGTTGATCGCCCCAGAATGAATCTCAGCCAGACATAGCGTCCGGGCCGTCGCCACCAGCGCCTCGGAGCCCTTCGACGAAGGATTTTGTAACTCTGTTCGGAAATGCTCCAGACTGAGCGCCATCAAACGGGCAATATCCGGCGCAGTCTTCACAGTCTCCGATTGATTATGTAGGGCTTGGATATGGATCGCCGAGAGAGCGGTGGTGGCGTAGAGTAAGGAGGGAGTCTGCAGGGCCATAGGCACCAGCATTCGACATATATCTTGCTGCATGCCGGAGTGGCACGCGGTAATCTGGGAAGCATCGTTGATGAAATGGTGTAGCAAGGCCTTTTGATCGGAGGAAAGGGACGAGAAAGGGTCGACGGGTTGCGACAGAGTGAGATCTGAACCGGTGCTGGCTGATGCCCGCGCCTGCGCCGCCTTGGCCGCTTTGGTGGTGTAGATGAACTCTCCTGGTGAATATTCTGATATAATCAGTGAGTGCCCGAGACAAGGACCTCCTAGTATAGATCACATACCAAGTCTTTCCATTCCGCCTGTCCCGACGCAGGCCCCGAAGCGCGATCGCGAGAATGCCCGTCCTCCCCACTGCAGCTGCATCGCATATTGACATTGTTCGCCTGCTGTTTGGCAGCGGCCGCAGTTTGGTCTCTGCTCGTCACATTTTTGTCGGCGTGCCTTACATCTCTTGCAACCTGTGAACGATCTCGACATGGGTGCTGTAATCTGGTGGGATGGATGCGGCGAAGAATTTCTGCGGGGAATGTAGAGATTCCCCCGATCCCGCGTGGCAAATCTTATTTCTGGGGAATGGCCTTGAATAAACGGGATAAATTGGTCTATTGAAGAAGAAAAGAAAATAATTCGAGGGGCAAATAAACTTTGCCTGTTATCAGCATTGTGTTGTATCTTGGATTCCCTAGCGGTCGATCGAAGATCCACCGATTTACAGTCTGATATTCCCCAAGTGGAACATGATAGGACATGTTAGGACATGTTGAGTCTTATTCTAGTGAATATTCCAAAGAAACGAGAAATCAAGTATGCGCTATGGCAGAAATACACAGTACAGACCAACCGGAGTATATGTTCATCACGGGAAAGCCATCAACACAATAAAACAGAACCTCGGGGTGATCACCCTTCGAAGGTATACCGGAGCCATTCGCCCACGGCATGCAAACTCTCCCAACGTACCGTCTCATCTTTATCAGCCATCAGTTCCATCACCCGTGTCTTCAAGCCCAGTCGCTCCAACTGCGTGCGGCGTTCCGGAACCTCTTTAACGAGACTACCAACGTCGTTGCAAGCGATAGCCAGCACCTGCTTATCGTTGTCCCAGCTCTTAGAAAGAATCTCAGCCAGCTTCTTGGGCAAAGCGCCGTTTGACTCCTCGACAATGCGGCGGGCGTTATCTTTCCAGAAAGTTGGGTTCTTGTGTGGAGGCGACCAGCGCAGATGGCCCGACTGAACTTCGGCGGCGTATTGATCAAAGGTCGTTTGTGTCTTGGTGTATTCCTCCAGCATGGAAGACAGAGCTGTGAGATCCTCGAGCAGGTCGGGGTCGGTCAAATGACGGCCGGCCAGGTTGGTTAGGAGGGCTGGAAGGCGAACGAACACGGCGACGGGTAGCAGGGTAGTCCGGTTGCTTGAGAAAAGGTTGAGCAGGGTTGCAAGAAGAAGGCGAGTCGTCTTCTCTTTCGGTGAGAGGCGCAGAAGCTGGGTGTAGAGTTGAATAATTTCATAGTTTCTAAGCGGGGTTAGCAGGGTCAACTGTCCATTCAAGCAGATTCACTTACTCTTGAAGTTCTTCGCCAACAAGAGGACCTTCGAAAGCAAGCTGCCATACAACTAGAAGCACTCGGTAAAGAAGCTGGAGACCAACACCACCGGCGAGACCAGGCTCGATACGACTATTACCTCCCAGTGAGCTAGCATTTTCTTTGCCCCCGGCTGCAGACCGAAGAGTGTCGATCAAGGGGTCTAGCGTTTCTTCTCTTTGATTCCAGAAGATCTCCCGAGCTTGACTTGTCCTGAGCAAGTCCGAGAATCCTTGGACACCAATGTCCTGGAGCCCACTATCTTGGTTCTTGGTTAAGGTAGAGAGATAAGTGTATAGCTGCGGAAGAGCTTCATTGTCCCGGAGTGCGGGCTTCGAAGTAGCCACAAGGCTATGCGACACAAGAGCAATGAGGAAAGTAGATGTGAGCAGAGGGATTGGGTCTTCGGCATTTGTCGAGTGCTGCAGGAACGGGAGGAATGGCTTGTAGGGTTCTGGATGAGAGATGAGGGAATCGGCCAAAGAGGGCACGTCTAGGAGACCGTAATCAGTATAATACACTGGAAATGTGCCTTCATATTTAGCGCTTACCTTGAATCAAGTCCGAGGCGAGCACCAGGATATACTGCACAATATCGGTCCTCCTGGCGGCCGAGTCCAAGACACTCTTGCCCTGTGCACCCCCAGCCAGCAGACCTGTGTATCCAGCGAGATCCTGTTCTATTGTCTGGCGCCGCTGGTCCTTGCGCACCTTGTCCACCGCCTTGATCTTCTTCAGATGGTCATCGGTGATGTTGCCCGCTCGGACAGCGCCCTCCCATGGAATTGGCCGAGCTCGAATGTTGTTCTGCAAGGAGCTGAGGTAGGTGGGTGGCTCCAACGACATTATGAAGGTGTTCTTGGAGACCTCGAGCCGGGGAAAAGAGCGTCGTATTTGATAACTGGAGGTGTGTCCAGATGGACGGGGGAGCTTGGGGATGACGGAAGCCTGCGCCAAGACATCCATCCCAACTGGTCTGGTCCGAACTCGTGTCTGTTCTCTACATCTCTACATCTCTCACTCTTTCTTGCTCATTCTTCTTTCTACAAGTCGTATTTTGAATTCCTAATTGACGTTGCGCTCTTTGGCCTATCGGCGAGCCTAATCTGCGCCCAGACTTCTGCCTACTTTAATTTGGGGTCCGTCCCGCCAGTCTCTCGTTTCGGCCGCTCACCAGATCGTTGGCATTGCCGACTACGCTTTGACGTATCTCACTAGTTCGCATAGTTGACCGCCGAACGGACTCAAGACATTCTCCACGGTGATCGTGATCGCAAAGAGCCCGCGTCCGAGAGCAGCCCCCACCGAATTCATGCGAAAGAAACACGAGGCCTTTGCCGCATACCAGTAATCTGTTCGCACTGCCAACACCATAGCCTTTTACAATGTCACAGAACCCACCACAAGCGAATAAAAAATGGGGAGTGGGATCTTTTTTCCAGCAAGCAGTGGCGGGTGTCGAGTCTCGGTTGGATCACATCTTGATGGAAGAGGAGGCATCGCAGAACAGTTCAACAGCCAAGCCTTCTGATGCCCAGGGCGGAGAAGCATCTGCTAAAAAGACCTCTGTTGCTCGTACGAACTCATTGATATGAACTACAGATGGGCGAAGTCGCTAACATCTTTGCAGCTGTTTCCCGCAGTTCATCAACTGCGCGCAGAAATGACAGACTTCAGGAGCGTCTCGCCCGCGCCATGGTGAAATCAAACGCTTCCAACCTTGCTTCACAGTCTCCCCAAAGCCGAGTTTCATCACCGCCTGCAAGTCCGGTACCTAGCAATGGGGCTCGGTCTAGTATGGACATCGATTCTAGCATTGCATCGAATGCGAGCGTGGGGGATGACTCTAAGGTTCCCCCGCCTATTGAGCAGAGCACTCTTGGTGGATTGGATTCCCCGAGGATGAGCTACGACTCTGGGGTCTCTTCTCACGTTTCTACGGACGTTAGCGTACCAGACTCCGCACCCAGAGACTCTGTAGATGTGGTTCAGCCGGTGGCGGACTCGGAAAAGACCAGCCAAGAGCTGCAGGAGTCCCAGCGCAACGAGGCACTCAGTGTTGGTGGTTCGGGTGACAGTCCGCGTGCTAGCGTCGAAGTGCCATCAGAGACACCAGATGAAGACCAGAGCCCGGATGTTGCTCGTGTACAGGCTGACTATAAAGCCGCCGAGTCGCAATGGCAGGAAGAAATGTACGGCTATATCGAACGGATTGACGCATTGCAGTCAAAGCTCAAATATCTGGCCAAGGACGCTGCAGAATCGGCCAAGAATGCTGCCGCAAGCGCTACTCCAGGCAGTACACAGAAGCAGTTACTGGAGAAGGATGAGAAGATCGCACTGCTCCTTGAAGAAGGGCAAAAGCTCTCCAAGTCGGAAATGGATCACCGAACTGTGATCAAGAAACTCCGCCAGCAACTTACCGACAACAGCAAGTCCCAAGCAGAAATGAAGAGAAAGACGGAGAAACTTGAGCGTGACCTGGTCAACTCTGAAGCCAGAGCTAAGCGGGCAGAGGCCGCGGAGAAGAGGGCAGCCGAATCTTTGTCGTCCCAAACAAAATCAACTAAAGACCTGGAAGCCGTCACGAATGAACGCAATGCGCTTGCCCAGACTGTTCAAGAGATCAAGTTACAACTAAATCGGGCGAACTCGCGCGCTGAAGCTGCCGAGACCAAAGCGAACTCTGACGCCTTAGAGCAAGAAAAGCACCGAGTGACCGAAGTGGAAGAGGAGCTATCTAATTTGAAGATGGAGCGCGACATTGGCGAAGAAAAGTCCAAGAGAGAGATTACCGAGCTCAAAGAAAAGATGGAGCAAGAAAAAGAGAGAGCTCGCATGCTCGAAGCAGAGCTGAAGGGCGAACAATCTGTTTTGGAAAGTAAGATGGAAAGTCTTCGTTCTCGCGCGGAAGAAGCTTCATCGGGGGCAACCGGGGAAACCCAGGCCAAACTTCTGCGCCAGATTGAGACCTTACAAACCCAATATGCAGTTGCCAGTGAAAATTGGCACACCCTTGAGGGCTCTCTGCTTTCTCGATTGGCAAACGTGGAGAAGGAACGTGATGACACGGGACGACGTGAGAGTGACCTGCGGAAGAAGATTCGGGAAATGGTAAGATCTCGTCCACCTTCATCTGGACACGTCAGATTTATTAACATCCACTTTAGAACCAAAAACTCAAGAAGCTCGAGGAGGACTTGGATAACGCCAAGGAGACCGAGCATGATTTGGAGAGCAAACTTGATGAACGCATGCAAGAGTTGCAGAAAATGCAACAGAAGCTCGATAAAGCGGCAGATGAGCTCACATCAGCGCAAAAGGATCTGGTCGAGCAAAAGAAGACATCTGAAGCTATCTTGACGCAGAAGCTCGAAGACGAGCGGGCTAAATGGAGAGACCAAATCAACTCGCCCTCACATCCACGCGGAATATCCCCAGTCCCCTCTACCCGGCGGTCAAGCACCCTCGACGCCATGAACACGGTTCTTCCCGATCTCCGTCCCCCCAGCCGGCGGTCGTCCAACTTCCCTTTCGCGTCACCGGAAATTGGCACACCACCTCGTCAGAACTCCTACCCTGCCTCGATAACCCAGGCGACGCTCTCCCCGCCGCACATCAACACCAATGCGTCAATTTTAGAAGCTCCCTCCATCAACTTCGAGCCGGATGAGTACTTCGGAGAGTCTGGCACCCCTGCCACTCCTTCAGCGTATGGTGGAACACAGGTACCGCCGCGCGGGATCAACGACATCATCTCTGAGTCTACGACCGGCGCCGGCCCCTCCGTTCAGCTAGTTGAGCGCATGAGTGCAACCGTGCGCCGGCTGGAGAGCGAACGTGCTGGCTCCAAAGATGAACTGGCACGCGTCACCTCCCAGCGCGACGAGGCACGCCAACAAGTCGTGGATCTCATGCGTGAGCTTGAAGAGAAACAACTTTCTGATTCTCGCGTGGAGGAGCTTGAGGCTCAGCTTGAAGACCTCGATCAGCGGTATCAGACTACCCTGGAGATGCTAGGCGAGAAGAGCGAGCAGGTCGAGGAGCTGAACGCTGATATTGCTGATCTCAAGAAGATCTACCGTGAGCTGGTTGACAGTACCATGAAATGATTGCGGACTAACGCAATGTCTGCTTTTGAGACATTGGGCATGTCTAGAGTTGACCTGTTAGATTTAAGCGATTGCGTTTGTAAATAGAATATATCCCGTCGTGTACATCGACCTGCAGCCGTTTCGGGCCTGATCACATGTTTTTTCTTTTTTTTCCCCTTGACCGCTGGCGTGCTTCTCGTATCTAGCTCTTGGCCGACCTCATCAAACGCCGCAGATGTTGCACAGATCTCCGCAGTATCTATGAGTCAGATACACGTGGAACCCTGGATATACCAGTAGGCACAACGGAGATATCACCTATGGCCAAATCGGGGATAAGACCCTAATCGCCGGACTTGGCACTTACGCCATACATGGATCTGAGAACTTCACACCGTGGAAGACCCGACTTGATCTGTCAGCAGCTTAATCTGACGCGCCCACCCAAAGATGAAAATCTCACCTCACCCGTAATTACGGAGCCTCCCGATGGCTTTACGTGAATTTTGTCTTTTGCCAGTCTCGGGGTCGGGCTAATCCAAATACCATTTAAGATTTGGCGCACTATGGGCGACGTTGATTGGTCCCAAAAGGCGAATACCTTGATTTCTAATGTGATAGATAATCTGATTTTGTAAGCATAACGCTGTACCACTGTACCTAACATAACGTTATTGATTTCTAATTTTCGGATTTTAGTCGAGTCATAGAGTCACTGCGAAGATTCTGTCGGTGATAGATGCAGTATCAGAATGGAAGTATTTAGTCCGTCTAGTCTACCACGCAATATGAGATTCTTGTTTCAGTCCAAACTTTACAGTTCGTCTAGCCCTACAGCTATAGCCCCCAAAGCTACCTATCCTATACAATGGAAGCTGTCATTCGAGAGGCCCCTTTCGGGCAGCTTGTTCGTCTCCTGACAAAAAACAAATATTTCCAATACCCCGAAGAGAAGCCCGACTTCAAGCTCCCCGACGCATGGCTTCAATTGTTGAATGAATCCAGTACTGCGGAAAACATCCCCGACGAGAAGAAGAGAGAACCAGAGGATGGTCATCTGAGCCAAGATACCAGTGAACCTCTCAGCCGCACCTCCTCCATCACCCTTCCGTTTACAGAAGCCCGCCTCGAAGCCGATGAACAACATGAAATCGAAAAGATCAAGTCAATTCCGATTGCCCCAAGAAAGACAAAGGATGGTGCCATCCTTGTCGACTGGTACTATACCGATGACGCGGAAAATCCTCACAATTGGTCGAATACCAAGCGGGCTCTGATTACTACCGTCATTTGTCTGTACACTTTCGTTGTATACACCACCTCGGCCATATATACATCCTCGACAGAGGGTATCATGAAGGAGTTCGGTGTCAGCAGTCTGGTTGCTACACTGGGCTTGTCATTGTATGTTCTCGGGTATGGCGTTGGACCATTGGTCTTCTCGCCCTTGAGTGAGATTCCTACCATTGGACGCAACCCGGTCTACATAGTCACAATGTTCCTCTTCGTCATCATCTCGATCCCAACCGCCTTTGTTGGCAACTTCCCCGGATTGATGGTGCTCCGGTTCCTGCAAGGATTCTTCGGTTCGCCTTGTCTGGCATCCGGCGGTGCTTCCATTGGAGATTTGTATAGTCTGATGTCCCTGCCCTATGCCATGATGGCTTGGGTCTCTGCCGCATACTGTGGACGTAAGTTCCCTCCATCATCTATTTACTCCCATTATATCTGCTCATGACACTGACTATAATGTATAGCTGCTCTGGGTCCCCTCCTATCCGGCTTCGCAGTCCCAGTCAAAGGCTGGCGCTGGTCCCTCTTCGAATCAATCTGGGCCTCCGCCCCTGTCCTAATCCTGATGTTCGTGTTCCTCCCCGAAACAAGTAGCGCCACAATCCTTCTCCGCCGAGCAGAGCGCCTCCGCAAGATCCACAACAACAAGCGTTTCATGTCCCAGTCCGAAATCGACCAGCGCAACATGCGCGTCTCTGACGTCGCCATCGATGCCTTGATCAAGCCCCTGGAAATTACAATCAAGGACCCCGCTGTCCTCTTCGTCCAGATCTACACAGCAATCATCTACGGCATCTATTACTCCTTCTTCGAGGTCTTCCCCCTCGTCTACCCAGTCGACTATGGCATGAACCTGGGTCAGATCGGCCTAGTCTTCCTTTGTATCATGGTCTCATGTATCATCGGAATCGCCCTGTATGTCGCCTACATCTACTACTGGATGAATCCTCGCATTATGCGCTTGGGCTTCCCTGCCCAGGAGGAACGTCTCATTCCTGCTCTGCCTGCTTCCTTTGGTCCTACCATTGGCCTGTTCCTATTTGCTTGGACTGCTCGTGCGTCTATTCATTGGATTGTGCCTACTATTGGTATTACTATCTATGGTGCTACGGTGTTCATTGTCATGCAGTGTATCTTCGTGTACATTCCGCTGAGTTACCCGAAGTATGCCGCGAGTTTGTTCGCTGCGAATGATTTCTTCCGCAGTGCACTTGCTTGTGGTAGTGTCTTGTTTGCACACCCGCTCTTCGGAAACTTGGGTGTTGCTCGGGGTACCAGTCTCCTTGGTGGACTGAGCGTCATTGGAATTATTGGAATTTGGCTGCTTTACTTCTATGGTGCCAGACTTCGTGCCTTGAGCAAGTTTGCTATCTCGGAGGAAGCTACTGAATAATTGGGACAATGTTTCCATATATTATACATAATGTTGAAGAAGCTGTTGAACAGAAATGTCGGTTACGCTGAATGTGGGAGACTACTAAAGGAGATATGTGGTGGCGTTTTGTTGGTTATAAGGAGAAGCCTCACGAATATTAATAAATAATGCATATGTTTTATAAGGCTCTGTTCTTTCTTTAGAAAAGTTTATTCTTAAGCCAGTGTGTCATTACAATTCGGAACAAGGACAGGGGTTCTCATAGTCGTAAATCAGAAACCAAGCGAGACCTTTCAATTCATATAATATCCAACTAAGCAAAATCCATCATTGAATTGGTGGTAGAGCCTAACTTCAAGAAGCCTAAGCCATTCAAGGCAACCCCTGCCTAACATCAGTATGCTCATTCAATCCCCAGGCCTGAGAACTCGAATCATGAACCGTGGTTCGCCTCATATCCCGCCTGTACGTTTTCAAAAATGGACCCCCGACAGCTCGGTGCATAACACAGGTGTTATCCCAAATGACCAAATCACCCGGGGTCTGCCACTCAATCTTCACCACATTAGTGTCCCGAGTAGCATGCTTGAACAATTTATCAAACAATTCTTGTGACTTCTCCGGCTCAAGTCCTTCAATGTGGTGCACATGGGCCGCTATATACAAGTTCATCCTATCCGAGGCTTCGTGACGTTGAACCAGTTTGTGTCGGCCCATTGGGTGATCAAGCGGGTTGATGTGGGCAAAGGCTTCAGGTGCAGCGACTTTGCGAGAGTGATGCATGGAATGACAGGCAATATAGTCATTTGCCAAGAGACTCTCTTTGAGATCGGCTGGGAGGTCTTCGAATGCCGTTCGCGTATCTGCAAATTCGGTGTGGCCTCCCATTCCAGATGGGGGAAGCTCATGTGCTAGTAGCAGAGAGTAACCGGCTCGGCGGGGGTTGAAGCTTGAGTCCACGTGGAAAAGATGGTTTCCCTATCTCAAGGTTAATATGCACAATTTCCAACCTTATTAGGATGTTCAAATACCTTGTTTGCTTGGCTACGCGCGCTCTGGGGGCCAAGGATAGTCCCATCAATCTCGACGTTACTAACGTCAAAGAGTTCAGGATACTTGAGACGATTCTTTCGACCTGCTGCGATGTATGGTGTCACGTCGTCTAGCTCTCCGAAATACTTGGAGAATGAAATGTGGCTCTCATCTGTAAGCTTTGTGCCACGGAAGATGGCGACTCCCCACTGATTCCCTTATATATCAGTACACTCCATCTTGATTTGGGATATACTAAAAAGGCTGTAGATACCTTTGTGATGGCTTGCCGAATTTCACTCCATATCTCACCGGCCAACGGGACTGAGATATCAACTCCACTAATCTCCGCACCGAAGGTTGGATGCAGAGGCTTGACTGAGATGTGGTGGAAAGTTGGTGTTTCTGAGCTAACAGTCATGTTGAGTGGTTGGTATCGATTATGACTGTAAGGGTGTGTTGGACTTGTTATAAGAACCAAATCATATACTATCTCTGAAATATATAAGGCTATGGGCTAGCTAAATGATTCAACAACCTTTGGGCTTTGATATCCGTCTATAGCCGACTATGATGTATCTGGTTAGAATAACTTATCTTTCTAGTTTCAATTATTCTTAAGACTGCCGTCTAACCAGATAGCCGATCCCGCGTGGCCAAAGAGGACATGGGGATCATGCTGAGAGTTTTGATACATCCAGTCACGTCCTGATGTGAATGGGGGTTTGCTATATGATAGATGAAAATTGCTTGAATTGGCTAGGTTGATATTTTGTAAAGGGTCGCAGATTGGCGAGTGGCATACGAACTCGCTTTCATGTAGATCCAAGTACAAAAAATGCGAATAAAAGATCAAGCCCAAGATTGCAAGTCCAACACAACCCGGCCCTGCAGTTTTCCATTTTTCATATCTTGGAATATTCTGTTCAGATTGTTTACCTTCCCGATGGAGAAGGGCGTTGCGACGATTCTTTGTGCCATAGCCAGTGTCTCAATTGCATCTCTGCGATTGCCAACTGTGCTACCAGCAACATTCAGCTGCTTGGCGACCATCAAGTGAGGACAGACACCTTCGATCGGCTTTGCCTCTCCAGGGACACCGACGCAGACCAAAGTTCCATTGAACTTGAGATAATCCATTGCCTGCGCGTATGCAGCATTACTGGCGCTGCAGACGACTACAGCCGTTGCACCATCACCACCAGTAACAGTCTGGATCTCTTTAGCGATGCCTTTGCCTCCATGATCGGCAGAATATTTCGTAATATCAATGAACACTTCTGCACCACAGCTCTTCACAAATTCTGCCTTCGATGGCACATCCAATCCAATCATTCTGAATCCCATTCCTCTGCTACCGAGCTGAATTCCCAAATGACCAAGTCCGCCCCCAGCACCAGCAATGACAACCCAATCTCCTGGCTGTGCTTTGCTCTTCTTAAGGGCAGAGTAGACTGTAACTCCACCACATAACAGGGGTGCAGCAACCTCACTTGCCATTCCGTTGGGAATTGGAGTAACATAGTGAGCTGGCGCCAAAACGTATTCCTGAAATGTGCCTGGGCAAGTGAAACCAGATATCTCTGCCTTTGGGCAGATTCCGTCGGCGCCTGACAAACAAGGGGCGCAGTTACCGCAGGCTGAGGCAATCCATTTGATGCCGACGCGGTCACCAACTTTAACATCTGAATTCTCACATGATGGACCCAATTGAGTGACAACACCGACCCCTTCATGACCTCCAATCTGTCCGGCTTTCACGGGCTCAGGTAGGAACTTCCACTAATATTGGCAACGAAAGTTAACCAACATGGAAGCATAGAAGCTCAAAGTGACAGATGCTTACAGTGTTGGTCATGAGACTCAGATCAGAATGGCAGATGCCGGAGTGCGTACTATGGTTTGTTGTTATCTATACATGAAGCAAACTTTATCATGGATTTCACGTACATGTTCACCAGTATCTCACCTGGTCCTGGTTTAGGAGTTTCCACCTCAATAATGCGAGTAGAAATCTCACCAGGCTTATCATACACAACCGCTTTATGTATCGACATCGTTATAGTTTGTGACCAAAGAGGACTCGAGGCGAGTGTAAATTTGAACAGCTCAGTAGAAAGGCAACTTAACAGTGGGCTTCGTGCACGTATACTGAAAATGCTCTACAAATGACCAGAGAGAACAATGGTTTATATCTGTTCTTGTATGATCCCAGATATGCCATCTAGACCTATACTGAAGCTAGCTTAGGTGCCCCATAAAGTCCGTCTATTGCCTGCAAATACTGTTGGACCTATCTATAATTATGCCCAGATGGCTATAGGTGTTAATGGGTTTAGTAGTTTAGTTTAGTTTAGTAACACCCGAGGTAAAGCAATACAACAAAATTCTAGTTGTGATATTCCCCGCACGTCTTTTCCGTCTGTTGCCGTCTTAACCATATTGGGAGATTGCGGTAGTTCCCGAGGCCGGGGTAATGAACAACGCGGAGGATTTTGTTGAATTCACTCTCCTCATTGAAATCAAAATGACTCGTAGTAGAAACATCCGCCTATATCGTGCCTGCCAGCGCTGTCGCACGCGAAAGCTCAAATGTGACCCGTAAGTGCGCTGAGGCAATAGTTATTCACTTTGCTAACAACCCACATAGTTCTTCTCCAGATGGAACGAAATCACAATGCTTCGAATGTGTCCGCTCCAATGAGCCGTGTATCCTTGCTGGGTCAAAACGAGGAGGCAACTTCTCCCGAATTCGACACTCAAAACGTGTCGAAAGTCCCATGCTGCCTCCAAATTCCGTCAACGCCGAGCACGAAAATGTGAGCGAGGGCATAGGAGAGAACGAGAAAAGGACAGAAGATCCCATATATGCTGAGTTGACTAATCCGGGTGAGGCACTGCAAATACTTGCTCGGCTTGCGGCGCACGATCAGTCAATGTCGTTTCGCTCCAGTGATCAAATACTTGCAATCTCAACAAGCGAATCGCAAGCTCGGAGTGATTATTACAATGGCAATCTGCCTGGCCATGTAGTGCACCCTGTGCCTCAGCCCACATTGTCAGAAACCGAGACATTGGTCATTGGAGTGCTGGGAACAGACACAACACAACACTTATTGAATTAGTAAAAAGTCTCCATGCAACACCAATGAAATGGTCTCTAACAAAATAGTTACGCTACAAACTACCACCCCTTCTGCCCTCTTACGCCCAAAAAGCTCCTCGTGACTCCCGATGTACGCAAGGCAGCTCTTGATGAGCCATTTCTGCTTACAGTAATCTTGACCATCGCATCGAAAGACGACACAACATATCGGCAAATACACCAGCATTGTTGGCAGCACATGAAGCGGCATCTTCTTGATATCCTGTTGGCTACACCATCCACACTGAATGTGGCAACAGTAGAAGGCCTTCTATTATTGGCAGAGTGGATTCCTTACTCAGAGGTTGAAACTTCTTCTAACCCGAGGGTGCTTTCCGGAAACCTCAGTGCGGTAGAGGATAACATGGCATGGTCACTAATTGGCCAAGCAGTCCGACATGCATATCTCCTCCGTCTAGATAAAGCCTCTTTTCGCGAGAAGGTTGATGGGGAGCCATACGAGCTCGAGAATAGGAAACGATTAGCTTGGATATGTTCGTTTGCATACCGCAACTATATCAATGGGCACTGACAGCTTCTAGTTGTCTATATCGCAGACCGTCAGATCTCTGTGCGAATGGGACAATCATTTTGGTCTCGCGGGCCCTCACTTTCAACGCGCTTTACGGCAAAGGACTTTCCAAGCTTACAACTGAGCGCGGATGCGGAACATAACTATGCACTGGTGCTCCAGGGGACTATTGAATTAACGCAGCTTTTGCATAATTCGCACGATATTCTTTATTCCTCGAAAGAACGAAGGCTGCAGATGGTTCGACTGGGAGATTACAACCGCTACCTTGACGATTTCCGCCGGTCATTTTCGGGGTGGCAGAGCCGTTGGGATAGCCTTGAAGCATCGCCAAAGCTAAAGTGTACCTTGAATATCTTCAAAGAATATGTACGGCTATATGTGCTTGCGTTTTCTTTCCAGTCAATCTTATCAAGAGCTGTCCACGACAATCGGGTTGCCGGAACATCAACTCCATGGTCCAAGAAAGCCCCATCACTATTCCCAGAAGGCATCATGGCATCCCCAGATGGCGTTTATGTCTTCGAAGCCGTTAGATCGGCGCGGAACATTCTCACTATAGCATGTGGAACGGATCCTGTGGCCCACATTCACTATATGCCTTTCCGATTCTATGTGTGAGTACCAATATTAAGCAACTATATGAGCGTCACTAAAAGTTAGCAGATATGCTATTTACTCAGCTGTGTTTCTATACAAAGCGAGTGTTTTCGGTGCATTTACCCAGAAAGAACATGGTGAAGTATCAGATCTGGTGCACCAGTTCGTCAGTGTCCTCGATGAAGCAAGCACTAGCGACAGCCACATAGGGAGCCGTTATGCAAAGCTTCTCAAGCGAATATGGCTTGTTGAACAAAACAAACGAACAGTTGCTGGTAACAATGTTCAGTCTATCGGTAGCGACAAGCCATCAAATCTCGATCCACTCGGGTATTGGGATAACTACTTGTCTCTGGATATGAATTGTACAGATGCGATGCTGATGCCCTCACCGGACTTCAATTTGTTCTGCCCGGATTTCTCAACGCTAGAATCCGAACTCTTCGATCCAATGGCTGGCGGTGTCGAATTCCCATAGATTGAAGTGCAATTGAATGCCGGGGTTCCAACGCTATAAGGCCTATCTATATATCACCAATCCGTCTCACAAAGTAAGCGCATTCAATGGAAAAAAGCCAATCCTCGACAAGATAAGATCAGCAACTGTAGATAATACAAGGAGGTCATTCAATTCCAAGCTCATCCATTTGACGCCCTTTGCGACAGGTCCACAGATTGGGGTTGCCCCCACGCCGAATACTCCGAACACTCCGGTGTGACACAGCCCCCACAGATATAGAGACGCTTTGACTCACTGGACATGGGTTATAAGCACCTTTTTTGCATTCTTTCTTGACTTAATCTAAATGCCTTCTCTTCTCCATTCCGAACCAATTATCTCTAGCCACCTTTCATTGAGTGTCACAGACCTCGTCCACATTCAACCATGAACCAACGAAACATCCACATTCCAAGCCTTGGAAACACCAACACATTCACCCGGACATTGAGTATAGATGATTTGAAGAGCTGTGTAATTGTCGAGAGTGCATTTACAGAGCAAGAGCGCTGCTCCGAAGAAAAGGTAAACCGCCAATTAAGTACCCAGCACCCAGAAGGAATGTATAACGTTAATTGAACAAAACTAGTTCCGTTACCGCCTCAGCTCATGTCCAGATCTATGCCTGGGCCTATTTGTCAACAACGAAGATGAAAGCCCACCCACACTCATCGGCCACGTCATCGCCGTCCGCTCACCTTATACGCTTGTGACAGACGGCTCGATGTCCATGCCAGAGAATTGGGAATCATTGCCAAATGATGAGCCTGTCTTCGTAAACGATGAGCTAATTGGCAATCACAAGTACGGGGATACAATTGCTATCCATTCCGTTGCTATTTCGCCTGATTATCAGGGCAAGAGGGTTGGGAGGGCACTTGTCAGTGCATACACTCAGCATCTTAAGGGGGGCTCTTTTGGAGCAAGCAGGGCTGTACTTATTGCTCATGACTATTTGGTGAATTTCTATGAGAGTGTTGGTTTTAAGAACCAGGGGTTGAGCAAGTCCAACTTTGCAGGAGGTGTTTGGTATGATATGGTATGTCTTCTTTTCCTTGTTCTTGTTATCTGGATTCACTGGGTATTTGATACTGATTCATTTGCTTAGACATATGAGCTTTGAACACCGGCTTTGGTATGACTGTTTTTGTGAATTGAGAGAAGTGAATTGAGAGACAGAGAAGAATGCTACCCAAAAATAGATGGCATCGAGTAAGAAAATAAACTTGTGGGCGACTTTCGTGTTCAAGTTATTTACCTAGGTGCCCCACTTGAGTATAATCGATTCAAGTACTAAGTATATTAATGTTTGTTTCTTGAGATAGTCCACTATAGAGAGGGCAAAGTTGGATCTAAAGCCAGCAATGAAGGATGATCCGCAAGATTCTCCCAAAAGTCCGTCTCGAAGTCGCACAAGTCTTGACTAAAGAAGGCAGCCCAGTCGCCGTTTTCTTCCATCTGCGAACTGGGTTGAGTCGAGCTTTGTATTCCGTCCCGTTGCATCGAGTTAAGGAACCGTTCGATGGTTTGTGTTGCCTTGGATATCAATGCGTAATTCGGATCACTTGGTCGAACAATGCTGCCAACCTGAATCTGCGCAACAAAGATCCCCAAATTAAGTAAGGTTTTAGACCATGTTGAGCGAATCTCATTAACTGTAGAGGTTTGTTTCAGCATAGAGAGCAGGATTATGCCTGCTGCTGGGAGTCCAAAGTGTGCAATCTGATTCAGTTTAGCGCAATGGTTCAAAATGACACAGAAGGAAGCACACATACCTTCCAGATAAGCCCCGTTCCGGAATTGACGAGCTGATCTCTTAAAAGTATTACTTCAACTACAAGGGCCAGCATTTGGTCTGAAACATCGAGAATAGCAGGATCGGGCCTCGCCAGCGTATCATGAAAGAGCAATCTCAGCAAAAATAGGGTGTGTAAGTAGTCCAATCGCAGGCCAGCTAGAAAATCACGCTCGAATGCATATCGAGAGCACTCTTTCAAACTGGACTTCAGTCGGAAATTGGAAGGGAGATTTTGCCACTCTGTTTCTGCCTTCTTCTGAATATAACTGTTTCTGTCGGTTAACGGAAGAATGATCGAGCGTGACAAAGCTTTAACATACCTTGCTTTTGAGTTGAAGTCCTCACGTTGTTTATCTCGAAGTAATTCCATGATATCTTCTTTCAGTGAGGCACAGATAGTGGCCCATCGAATTCCTGCTCTATAGCTGACTGGAGTATCTAGTTCTGAGGTAGGACTCTCACCCTGAATATGCCGAGGGTTTCCAATTCGTTCCGAGCCTTTCGGGGGCGAGGGCAACTGGAAATGACAGAAGCGTTTGCTCATTCGAGGGGGCCGACCAAGGAATAAAGCAATGTTTTTGTCTGCTGAGTACATAGTGGCCCAAGCTGTCTTTCGAAGCTCTGCTAGGAATGTAGGGATGGGTGGTTTGGTCTTTTCGACATCCTCGTGGTAGCCAATGGCAAACATGGAAGATATGACGTCTCCAAGTCGACTCCATGAATGATAACCTGGTAGTTTGGGTATAAGATTAGCTGCACAAATAACATATATCACCGTAAGTACATACTTTGATCGCCATCAACATGAGTGTGCATAATGAAGTTTTCATACTGTAGAACGATTTGCAGATCATTCAAGCAATCCAGCGAAAGAGCAATATCCAAGGCTAGGTCGCTCAGTCTTGTGGCAAGCTTTCTGAGTGCGAACTGGTCATTCTCAGTTTTGAATAATGGCGGAAAGAAAGATATGTCAATTGTGGCCCGGCTAACAGCAGAAAGAAAAATGCCGAGGCTTTCCCATCTGAAGTTTTGATCGAGAAATTGAGCAGAGAATTCAGAAATTTCGGACATCCCATGAAATTGCAACGGTTTGCGGGAGTTTTCAGTCAGGCGTTGCGCATACGCCAAGTGCCAGTTGTCTTCCTGAGAGAAAGTCGTGAATAACCGGGTCATGTTTTCAGTGCATTTTTCCGTGAAAGGCTCTGCCAGTGAGAGATTTGTCCCCGTTGCCAGCCAGAACATGACGAATTCCTTCATTGCAGCCAAAGGAAATGTATTGAGTAGCTGTCTGAGCACGTCCGCGCCTTGGATCAAGAGTAGATTCTCACCAGCCGACTGCGATTGCATTAACATTGCTACGTCTGGTCCAGAGGCACGGTATGTCTCAGATGCATGGTATTCTTGTGGGAATATTTGATTGAAGATTGCAACATGGCTGGAAGACCCCAGAAACCCAGGGTTGGGATAAGGATTTGCCCTTGGGGTGTAGCATGATGATGGTTGCGCCGGTGATAGCCGACTATAGAGCAGTATAAGTACACGATATAAAGATGCATAGGGGTCTCCATAGCATACCTAGGAGATTGTTGGGCCGATGAAGGTGACTCTTCGACTCTCTTTCTTTTGAATGGCGTGGTTCGATAGATGCAGATTCCCGCCCTATCGTTGCTCTCACAACGAGAGCATGCTGGTCTTTTATGATCGCAGGCAACCTTTGCCTTCCTGCAAGCTTCACATGCAGCTAATCTGGAGGCCATGACCGAGCTGTTCGGGGTTGTGTACAAGAGAGGTGTTGGACTGCGGAGAGTCCGGAGCGGAGAATTCACTCCGGAGAGATCGGGATCTTCGGCGTGATACCCCAACATCTTCTGGAACTTGATCAGGCATTATTATGAGATTTGAATACTATTGGTTTGAATTAAATTATCTTATTGGCGAATGGGCAAGAAATAAAATCCATAATTATTTAGTCAACCACTCTTGAGAATAGACCATCCAAGTTTGTTCTAAGAACGATATCGCAATTTAGTCCAATATACTTCCACCTTATATCTCTGAAACCCATGTCTATTTGTTTCAGGCTTTTTTGGAACTACTCCCATACTAGCTTAGATGTCCGCGGCCAAGGTATACTGCTATTGTGCTTTGCCTTGTTCCAAGATTCATAAGATATATATAGCGGGAAGCTCTCATGACTCGCCATCTATAGGAGTTCATCTGAATCACTCACCGGCTCTGCAAACGCTTCGTATAATAGTGGTAAGCTCTTGAGAGCCTGGAGAGGGTACTTCTGGAGAAGAAGTACATGATACTGATATAAGTCGGAACTTGTACTAGCTGCCTGAAGCCAATCTTGCGAGATCTCGGTATCGAGTAATAGAAGTCGAAGTGATTTCCCAGATGAAATGTATGCGTTAACAAACCAAAGATAAAGCAGACGCAAGATATAACTTATAAAGAACGTTTGGTGAATGTTTATAGAGCCCCGCTTCCTTAGCGGTGAACAAGTATTGCCGACCACCAGTTTTCTGAAGCTCATCCCCCACCATATTGAACTGCCCGCATAATTGAATGCGACGTGATCAATAAACAGCATACCCACGATTGCAAGTCACCGAGAAACCCATCGGTACCCCTTTGCTTTCCCATAATTTCACAATGCCACCAAAAGAGGCCCCTTCGTCAGACGGAGCTCCCCCAGGCTCAAGTACGATCTTAACTCCCGATACATGCGACTCCGTTGCTCTCCAACCTTGTACAACGAACAATTTAAGCTAACCACTCCCCGGAACTAGTCAACCTCGCCTCCCTCTCCGTGCCCCAGCTCCGCGCACTCCAAACCCGCCTCACCTCCGAATTGGAACACCTGACCACCTCGCACTCGAAGCTGCGCGCCGCACAGGCCAAGTTCCGCGACTGTGTGCGCTCAATAAACGACGGCGTGACCGGATCCGAGAAGAAGGGTACCGATGGCCGCGATGAGATCCTCGTTCCCCTGACCAGCTCGCTGTATGTTAAGGGCCGGTTGACGGATCGGGAGAAGGTGCTTGTTGATGTTGGAACTGGATTCTACGTTGAGAAGGTATGTGATATAGTGTATGTTGGGGGTTGGTTTTCGAATTGGGCTCACACTTTGGTTTTCAGACCCCGGCCAAGGCGATTGCATTCTACGATGATAAGGTTAAGGGACTGGAGTCGAACTTGCAGGATTTGGAGAAGGTTGTACAGACTAAGAGCACACAGTTGCGGGTTGTTGAAGAGAGTAAGTTTATATCACGATCTGCTGATTGGATCTGCGCGTGCTAGAAGGCCTTGTTCGCTAACACTTATCACAGCATTGAGACAGAAGATGCTCGCCGGAGAAGCCGCTCCTCAAGCCGCTGCTGCTGGCTAAATTTGAGTCATGTGTTATTATTAGGTCGAATACGACATACCTTGAAGGAATAAAACAAATAAATCGATGAACTACACTGTACCGAACTGGGACGGACTATTGCGGTGATATGAATGGCAATCGCTTCATGTCTACCGCCTAGTCCAAACTCCTACATCTGGAATGGGGCTAATCTTATTTGCCTGATATATCAGACGCAGGATTCTGCGTGAACTTTTCCTAATCTTCAATTCTAGCTCTATGGAGAATAAGAACGCTTCAAACAATGATATGTTAACCAGAGATAATCACTGACCACTTACCACATACCCCTGTGAATATAGCTCGGGCACGAAGTCGACGCCTGAGGGCCCTTTTTGTTTCATTCTTTTTATTTCTTTGTGTTTTTGGACTTTATGATTTCTGCTGTGATAAAATACACTTTCTCAAATCCTTGACAGGAACCGATGGCCATTGAACTTGCTAGAACAAAGTGCCAACGTCGCAATCAAGGACATTGGTCACGGCAGAGTCAGCAGACCCTAACACCCGGGCAATCTGCCGCAGCGCACTCATGAACACGCCAAGCTGCACATCCTCATCAACCTTCGCTCCTTCGGCCGGCGGGAAAAATGTACAGAGGCAAGCCTCTCGCGTGAATTGGTTGCCGTCGAGCTCAGTATTTTCACCGAGCATGACATCCCAATCGGGATCGAAAAGCGAGCCGCCCCAAGACACATCGAGAGTCTCTAAAATCCTGCCGTTTGTCACAGTGTACTTCACGAAGCGGGCGAGCTCAAACACAAGGTTGGTTCCCCTGACGTGAAACTCAATCGCAGCCTTCTCAACAAACCAGCTCAGCGGTGCACCAAGAGGGAACTTTGACATGCGTTCTGGCACAGAGGTGATGCTGTGGGCACTCTCGTTCCACACGAAGCTCAGCTTGCGCTTGAAAGCCTCTACCTCGGGAGGTGTATCCTCCTCTTCTAGCATTTCCAGTGCTTTGATCTCTAATTGCCAGTCGGATCTAAATCAAAAGAATTGAGCTTTAAGCATTTGACAAATAGGAAAATTGACAAACCTTTCAAAGTCAATCATGCCGATTTGCATCGGCATTTCCTGTTCTCCAGGGCCGCCAATACTCCGAGGCTTGAAGCAACGAATATCATTGACCTCGAATTCTTCGCTTCCGCGCGGCAGCGAATAGTTCGCTTCAATGCGCACAGCATGATTGTTTTTGATCTTGTATTCGAAACTGGCCGAGAATCGGGGCTGGATCTTCGTAAGGCGACGAAGTGGTATAGTACCCGCGGGCACGAGGAGATGTCCTGCGCCCATGACGCGGCTGATGATCTGATTCTGCGAAAGTCGGAGTCTAACGCCCCAGTCAGTTACTAAATCGTCACTTCCCGATTAATATATTGCTTACCCGGGAAGCAGGCGGCCTTCAGCGTTCGTGTCGGCGACCATGTCACGGAAGTCAGGAAACAGAAATGGGCCATCTGCACCTTCGGTCTTTCGATAACCCTTCAGCACGAACGAACCGAACTTTCCTCGCATTTGTCGGAAACTGTGGAAATGAGGGACGAGGTGCAGCGCTCGCTTCAAGCAATCAACGATGATGACTTTGTTATCCTGTCTAGCCTCGCCTCTCTTTTTCTCCCAAGGCACAGCTTGCTCGATGGGTAGCTTCAATCCAGAGAGATAGGGCTTGGCCATATCAGAATATTCCTTCATGGTGACGTCCTTTCTCATGATTTCGGGGGGAGGTGGCTCGACGAGGAACACTTTGATTTCGGTCTCGCATTGCAAAGACAGTGTCCTCCACAAGTCCCGAGAACGGCTTACCATTCCCAAGAGATCGCCTTCGTTACCCCCAGAAAAGTACAGATTCTCCCATGCACCAGGCTTGGTGTAGATGTTCATACCACAGTGAAGACGAATGCTATCAAGAAGCTTGCGACGTGATGACAGGCAATGCTCCAGGGATGGACTATTTGGAGGCCACGGTAAACAGACCTATGATATCAAACATATATTAGCCCTTAATGAAGTTCGACAATGTGCGAACTCCGGTGTTCATCACATACCGTGCTATCAGCCACAACTTTTGGCGCCTTTCGCAATCCATCCAGTTGGGAAGTCTGGGCATCCTTTGTGTTGGCAATATCAACCTTAATGGTCGAGTGAGACTTGATACGGGTCCATCCGGGTACTTTACTGGTTTCTTGCAGCTGATTGACCTGGGTAACAAATGTGTGAAGGAGCGTATGGGCGGCCAACACCTGGTTTACATCTCCCCAAATGAGAACTACCTGATAGCATTGTTAGTTCAAATGGTACAGTACGGAAAGAGTTTTCTAAAACGGAAGGTGCGACGAAAAGGGAGACTGATATGCGGCAAACGAGAGTGAGACTTACCGGTACACCCTGATATCTCACTGTAAGATAAGCACCGGTAGCGTTAACAATGAAATCACGGAAGTTCGTAACGGGTTGTGCAGTTTCCTTTGTCAACTGCGTGATTCTAATATGGAGTTTAGTGAGAGCAAAGACCATTTCAAAGGAATATATACATACATCTCCTGGAAACGGTCGATAGTAAGCGGCAACCGGAGATAACCTGAATAATTGTCAGAAGTTGTGATAAAAGTACGCCAGGTGATTTTACCATCGGGAGTTGCGCCGGCACGCCATTTTGCCTTACCGAGAGAGTCTTTTGCAGCAGAGTCAACGCGCCCCTGGACGCTCTGAGTGGAAATGTTAGTCCCCAGGCGACGAAAGGCTTGGCTGACTGTTGATCGCTGTGTTCCAGTAGCTTGGGGCTGGATAACCGATGGCGACGACCTTTGGGTTCTGACAGGCTGGTGAGATCTGGCACCACCACCCGCGAGGGGGGAGACCTGGGCTTGGATCGGTGGACCGCTGGTATTAGTACTCTGCCGGGTAGATTTCTTTCCACCCCATGAGCGAGATGGACGAGGAAAACTCCTTGACGGTACGACAGGAGCTGGGATGCTGATTTTCTGCTGACTGGATCCGGCTCCTCGTGCTTGTTGAGATGGGCCTGAGGGCAAAGAAGCAGATATACTAGGAGTTTGGGTATTTTGACCAGGGGACAACGAGGTAGGAGGAACCGCGGGTTGTGGAGTAGAGGAACTAACCTCAATAACAAGTGAGGTTGGGTCTTTGCTGAATCCGGAAGGAATATTCAGTGCGTGAGAAGGTTGGTTGTCTTCGTCTGGGCTGCTGATGGCTCCGGTATTATACGGCGGCAGGGACCAAGCTGAAGTAGTTAGCATATAACCAACCATGCAGCAGAAGGAAAAGAACTGTTACCCTTTGATTGATGCTTCTCCCAACTGTGGCAATAATTAGTGTGATACAATGACGGGTTCAAGGTGTGAGATGCGCTTACTCCTCTTCGAGAGGCCGCTCTGCTTCCGCCATTTCGGTAGAGTCAGCTGGATATGGGTATCACGGTGAAAGATGGTTGTAAAGTCTGATGATGTTGAATCAAGAAAGATGTGAGAATAAAGATGAAGCTTGAGGAAGAGAAGGGAGGAGGTGAGAAGAGGAAGATGGTGGGTTGCGAAAAAAATTAGAGGGATGAAGCAGTCTGGGGACAGAAGCTGGAATCCGAGGTTAGAGGATAAAGGGCAAGTATTGAATTGACGAAGAAGAGAGTTGAGTTAATAACGATGCAAGTAACGTTATATCGAGAAGACAAAGTAAAAGCAATTTGAGCATTTGAGAGTTTTGGTCAGAAGGGAAAGTATGGGAAAGAGCACAACTGTGCGATAAATAAGGAAGAAAGGCAGATTAGGACATTATGCTATTCCTAAAAACTACAAAAAGAGAGTTGACCTTCATATACTTATTGTTCTCTTTCTCCCCCCATTTCCTATCATTTTGCAATACAGTAGCATAGGGTACAATTCCTATAAGTATGACCTGATGTTAGGGTTGAGATGCCCGCCTGGCTCCCCGGAAGCTCTGATTTATAAAGCTCCTGGGCTCTATGCATCTTATGCGTCGTAGATGGCACATACAATCTGAAATCATGTACGAACAACCTGCATGGTCTTCACTTGATAGCGGGTGGCATATACAAAATGTGAAATCCTCTGCAAATATGTATGGTCCTCACTTAACAGCGGGTGGTATGTACAAAATACGGAATTGTCTACGAATAACATGTATCTTCAATCAATAACTTAGCAGGTGGGCAGCGATACTTCGGACTGGAACATATTAATCCGAAACCAGCCAGAGTCGCAGAGGCCTCAACAAGTGGGCCGCAAGGCATCAAGGCACCAGAACTTTCAAATAACCATAACCAGCAGCGTCATGATAAAAAAAAAGCCTCAGTACCCATTCACAGACGGTATGTAGTAGCAGCATATAAGTCTATTCCAGCTATTGAGTGTCACAGTAATCAAAAAAAGACCAAGGCTCAGTTTATTAGTATAACCGGAACCCCAGTGTGACAGGGATTCCAAACAGAATTGGGGGCATTCCCAGCTGATCATACATGAGGAGCGCGATGAAATGAAGCAAATACACTGAACTGACAAGCTACATAGACATAAATTGCCATCGTGCTCTTTTATACTTCACATACTTTCAGATAACCTGATTGGGCCGAGCTCCTTGCCGGGCTAAACCCAATACGGAGTAAAGTGGACAACGCGTCAAGCGCGTTTTCTCCTTCTCCATACCTTCAGTCCGGCCACATCTGCAGCAATGAGCGACAGTGAAGCAAGCAATTCTCCCAAGCAGAGGGCCTCCGCCAGTGAGCGAGCTCAATGGATGACCAAGGGAGCCCTGGTCCGCGACGATTCCGACGACGAGCTGGGGGTTGAGGACCTCCCGTGGGAATGGGTCTACGATGCGAATGAAGTAAAGGAGGAGGAAGGCAACGATGGGAGCCCACAAAAGCGGGGCCGGAGACGTTCTTCACGACCTGCTCCCCAGCGCCGGAGGATTGTCGGGGCGCGGATGGGCCGATTCGAATGCAAAGTTGGCGAGGTGATCCTCTTGAAGTCTCCGGAGGCTGGAAAGGACTGGGTGGGCGTCATCACCGAGTTCGTGGAGGAGGAAGATGAAGAGGAAGAGGACGAGGTTGTCAAATCCGCCAATATTATGTGGTTCGCATCGCCCGACGAATTCATGGGCACCCGAAACAAACGCCGCACCGATGCCTTGCCCAACGAGCAGTATATTACCCTCGATTTTAATACCAACCCTTTGACATCAATCAGCGGGAAGGGTATTGTCATGTCACAGAATGCGTTCTATAAAAGATACCCGAACGGTCCACCGAAGAATAAAACCGAATTGGCGGAATACAACAAGTGTATTGTTTGTCGACGAGGTGTGAACCAGGTCCAGGGAAGATACACGGATGAGTTTGTGTGGGAGGAGGTATACAACCAAGACAGGATCCATGATCTGATCGATCTGGTCAAGGAGGGCTTGAAGGGTTCGAGGAAACGCAGGGCTGCGGACGACGAGGTGAGTCGCAATGCATAGTCTAGAAGCAGAAGCTGTGGTACTAATAAAGGGTCTACAGTACGTCGACAGCAAGGAGATTGCAGCTCCCAGCACCCCAAGGAAGAGACAACGACTGGCGACAGGGAATGCTACGCCGCAGTCACAGCGCAAAAAGGCCTTGACCACCCCAACCCACAAACGGTATGAAATGGCTCAAGAAACAGTGATCAAACAACGCTGACAATCTGCTAGGATCGTGGTCAAGAAGCCCCTTGAGTTCACACCACTGGGCACACGAGTCCTTTCCCCTACGCACTTCGCATCCCCCTATCGTCAAGCCCGCAACCTGCTTCACGTCTCAACTGTTCCAGACTCACTGCCATGCCGAAAGACTGAATTCAACACTGTTTACAACCACCTCAGCGCTGCTATCATGGAGGGCACAGGTGCCTGTATCTATATCTCAGGTACCCCCGGTACGGGCAAGACAGCAACAGTGCGCGAAGTAGTTGCACAGCTGAATGGCGCCGTGCTTGAAGAAGAGATGGACGATTTCATCTTTGTTGAGATTAACGGCATGAAAGTCACAGATCCGCACCAGTCCTACTCCCTATTGTGGGAAGCCCTGAAGGGTGATCGAGTCTCGCCCTCCCATGCACTTGATCTGCTTGAGCGGGAATTCTCCCACCCCTCGCCTCGCCGGGTATCTTGTGTGGTGCTTATGGATGAGTTGGACCAACTGGTTACAAAGAACCAGTCCGTCATGTACAATTTCTTCAATTGGCCTGCTCTCCGCCACTCTCGACTGATTGTATTAGCCGTCGCAAACACCATGGATCTTCCCGAGAGAACTCTCAGCAACAAAATCTCCAGTCGTCTCGGTCTAACCCGTATCACCTTCCCAGGATACAGACACACAGACCTTATGGAGATTATCAGTACCCGTCTCGCTAACGTCCCCGGCAACATCGTGGACCCAGATGCCGTCCAATTCGCCAGTCGGAAGGTAGCAGCCGTCAGCGGTGACGCCCGAAGAGCCTTAGACATCTGCCGCCGCGCCGTCGAAATCGCCGAGCAAGCGGCTGACGAAGCTGCCGCGGCAGAGGACACACAAAAAGAAGAGACAGAGTCATTGCCTCCCACACCGAGCAAAACTCCTGCCCGACGCAACAAGGCATTGGCAGCAGTGGCGGCCAATGACCTACCAACCCCCAAAACCGGACCCGCAAAGGGCCAACCAGGCCGAGTAACCATCGCCACGATCAAGCAAGCCATCCACGAAGCTACATCTACCCCCCTCCAACAATCCCTCCGCTGCCTGCCTCTATCGGGCAAGCTTTTCCTCGCTGCACTTCTAGCCCGAGTGGCCCGAACAGGTATCTCGGAATCGACATTTGGCGACATCCTAGACGAAGCACGCCGCATCGCCGATGCAGCTGTTGCCGTTGCTGGTGCCGCCGGTGCTGGCGTGAAAGAGTTCCTGCTAGGTGGCGGTCCCAGCGCTCGAGTGCGTTCCATGGGATATGCGGCTATGGAGCTTATGAACTCGGGTATTCTTGCGCTGGAGCAGGGTACTGGGTCTAAGAGTGTACTTGGTGGTACTACGATTCCCACAAGGGGTGACCGCAGCAGCAAGGTTCGGCTTAGAGTTGCGGCCGAGGATGTTAGGTCTGCATTCCGGGAGGATGTTGAGGCTAAGGGCCTTGGTTTGGGTATTGAGCAATGATGGCGGTGGGGTTTTGTTATTGGTCCGCTGATATGTTCAAGGACGCATTATTTGGAGTCAGTGTTATCGCACTTTAGTTTGCATATGATACCCTTTCGGTCAACTGGGCTTTTTCACTGTAGATTGACATCCATCTCAGGCAGAATTCGAATCTTACGCATGTTATCTTCTTATATGTCTGACATGTTTGGTAGATAGAGCATCGCTTCACTCGATTGAAATTTGTATAGTACAAAACGACTTCAGTTTCTTTTTGAAAACATGAGCCTTTCCAGGAAATAGCTCCCCAAACATATCTGTGTGGTTCAAACCCCAGGATTGACCACAGACCACGCTGAACTCCACATAGTGCCGATACAAGAACTTGATGGCGAAACAAAAAGAAGGGTATTAAGAAATCGGAACATAGATCACGATGGCTGGTTATGCTGGTGATTGCTCTAGTACCGTTGTCTACCAAGAGTGGGAGCCCATTGAACGGGATGAGTCTCAGGTGTGGCATTCTCATCCTGCTTCCAGACCTTGATGGTCTTATCAGCTTCACCAGTAATGAGACGCAGACCGGTGCGATCGAAAGTAGAAGCCATGATACCAGCTTCGGCTTCGAGGGAACCTGGTTGCGCAGTGGTCTCGACAGACTGGAAGCGGTGGCCGGTTTTCCAGTCCCAGAAAGACATGGAGCCGTTGTCACCACCAGAGAAGAGGACGTTCTCGTCGTTTACGGCGAGGGAGTTGATGACTGAGTTCTGGCCTTCGAAGTTCTGCATGAAGTCGCCCTTGGGGCACATCCATTGCTTGATGCTTCCGGTACTGGCACTGGCGAAGGTGAATTCGGAGGGGTGGATGGCGATGTTGCGGACACCCTTCTTGTGGTGTGTAAGGACGCCCATGCTCTTTCCAGCAGCCAGATCCCACAGACGGACCGTGGAATCCAGCGATCCAGAGATGATTTGTGGATCGGCTTCTTGACATTTGATGTCCGCGACAGTGCCTTTGTGTCCGCCCAGAACGTGGACGTTGCTCCGCGTCCGCATATCCCAAACTCGACACACACCATCACGACCACCTGTAACTAGCAGATCAAGACGAGGATGCAGGGCCAGCGTGTAAACGCCACTCAGATGACCATGGTAGTGACGAATAACCTTGTTGGTTTCCAGATCCCAACACTTAACCATCTTATCCTCACCACACGAGAAAAGGTACGGATGCCGAGGCGACACCGCCAACCCACGAACCGTTGAGATATGACCAGTAAGCGTAAGACGCAAAGAACCCGTCGCCAAATTCCAAATCTTGATTGTGCGATCTCCCGCTCCACTAGCAAACCACTGGTTGTTCGGCTCGACAGCCAAAGCCCGCACCCATCCCAAGTGTCCCGAGATAACGCGCATCAGCTTCCAAGGCGCGTGCCAGTCCGGCTTCTGTTGCTTTGTGGCCGACGGCCTTGTGATCAAGCTCTTGGGCTGGTCTTCGGCCGCGGCTGCGCCTGCGCCGCCAGCCGGCCGCTTCACAAGTGACATCGAGGCACCGCTGCCATCTGCGGGTGTCTGTGCCTGGATCTTTGGCCGTTTCGTCCGCCCGGCTGCGGCCTTCGCTTGTTTTTCTGCGAGTGCGCGTGGTAGTTCGGTGACATCTTCGTATTCTGCCTTTCGTCGGTAGGAGACGCCAATTGATCCGTCTGTCAGGGTCGAGGGTGTGACCATCAGGTATTCTGTGCCGAAGAGCTCGGCTGTGCGCTTCGCTGATGTGCGCACGGCATCTTCGGCGGACTGGGAAGGTGGGTAGTCCATTTTTTGTGATTGGAAGGATGGGAGGGAGGTAAAGGCGTGTCTCGAAGAGTAGAAGCTCCACAGAGCCGCGGTCGGTCGCGCGCGCGGTGAAAACCCTGCGGTGGGTTGGTTTGTGAGAATCGGGTGTGAGACGAGTTCAGTGCATCAGGATTCTGAAAGGCGATGGATCTTGGCGTGACACGGGGTCGATTGCGAGGCAAGGCAATGGTTGTGGGAGAAGAGGATATGCATGAATCTTTGCCGGAGTTCGAGTGGGTCTGCTGCCTGAGGCAGGCAGCCAACATTTATACACTCGACGTGGAATTCTTGAACAGACGCTTAATCACTGCAAGTGGAAACATGGCCCGGTACTTCTTCTCAACCTGATCTTTTTAAGCACTTAACACCATCTATTCCTCCCCCGCCTCCCATTTCCTCCTCAGCGAACTCCGATATTCAACAGTTCAGCTGACTCAGCCATCCTCCTTATCGCAGCTCTTATCACTTTCCTTCTACAAAGTCGCCCAAGTCGCCATGGATTCCCAGAAGTTCGCCCTGCATGAAGCTGCGAGAGAAGGCAGAGGTAATTGTGATATTTGCGTGAACGTGGCAGTATACTAACACTGTATCTCAGACCAGGTGGTTGAGTCATTGCTCAACGTGAGTCTTCCGATCTAGGCTGCCCCGCAGAACAAGACAACCTATACTAGCATTTGTCCTGGTTGATATGATGTGAAGAGTATTGACAGCTGGAATAGACCAATCCCAAGTCTGCACTCGTCAAAGATGATGATGATCGCCTCCCAATCCACTGGGCTACAGCGTACAACCGACTCCAGGTAGTGGAGTTGCTAATGGGTGCCAAAGGATTCGATCCCGACGTCGAAGTGAGTGTCTCTCCTACAATATCAGCATCTTGGTGACATGAATCCCGGATTTTCAAGATATGAATATTTTCACGGGAAAAGTACTGATCTGATATAGGATGGTTCGGGTTGGACCCCTCTTATGATTGCAGCCAGCTTGAAAGATGCCGCAGGTGATGCGATTATCGAAATGCTCCTGCGAAAAGGCGCCGACGTTTCAATCAAAAGCAACTCAGGACAGGTCAGTATCCCGGGGGATATTCACCACCACCCAGCGGGCATTTGAATTGACTTGCCAGCAGAATGCCCTTCACTTCGCCAGTTCCAAGTCTAACACTTCTACTGTTCGCACATTGATTGCCAACAAATGCAGCGCCAGAGTGAAGGATAAGCGCGGCCAACTACCCCTGCACAGAGCAGCAGCTGTCGGTTCTGTTCCTATCTTGAAGATCCTTTTAGAGGAGGGTAAGAGTCCGGTTAACGCAACGGATGGCGACGGATTTACAGCACTTCACCATGCTATCTCTGAGGGACATGGAGATGCGGCAATCCTGTTGTTGAAGTCTGGAGCAGAGCCAGAGAAGCGAGATAGCGATGGGAGATTGGCAATCGAGCTAGTTCCTGACGAAAAAGTACGTACCCCTTCGGCGTAGTCGTGATACGGGTATCTAACTTTTATGCTACTACTTAGGTCAAGCAGTACATTCTACGAACAGCAGAGCGCGAAGGAATTGAACTACCCTGATCGGAGTCTGCAGACGCTAAAAATAAGCCTGCCGTTATACCTCGGGATCTGCTTCCCCGCATCTCAGCCTAATTGATCATGCTCACGAATATGATAATTCTAGCATTTCAAATATGTTTAGCTCCATTTTTTATGTCACAATACGTACTGTGCGTTGGTAGAATGTGATTGAATTAAAGGACTGCAGATGGTTCCCCCACGCGCTGTGACATGGGCTGCATACACACAGCCGGCAACCAAATGAGGGGCCTCGGCAATTACTGCGATCAGCAAAGAGTATATATAAGCGAAGGCTTGGGCTTGCGGAGAAACAGTCATGAGCAGTGTCCTCCCAGAATTCTGAGAGTTTGAATCCCCTCCGAGCTGCGACTTTTACTACAATCACCATGTCTACTCCAGTTAACACACGTCTCCCGGTGGGAAACAAAGACTTTACCAATGCAACTGTCGTGATCATCGGTGCTGGAATATCTGGTACGCTTGACAGCCTAATAATAGTAAAGAACAGCACTGATTTTGCAGGCATGTGCATGGCAATTGATTTGATCAAGCGCAATAACTGTCACAACTTCGTTATACTTGAGAAGGGTAGCAGCGTTGGCGGAACTTGGAATGATAATAAATATCCTGGATGCTGTTGCGATGGTATGTCTTTCCTTCTGTTTATTCAGCTTTGTCAACTAACGTAAATGTTGGTGATATATAGTCTGGAGCTCACTGTACAGCTATTCCTTTGAGCAAAACCCCGATTGGTCAAGGGAATACCCTGGACAAGAGGAAATCCATGTGAGTAATGCTAAAACATTCTGCGTCTCACTGTTGCCTATGAAAAATTGTTAATTCTTGCGAAATAGGCATACCTAATGCGTATTGCAGAGAAGTACGGTCTTTACAAGTACATTCGATTCAACTCCACGGTAGAAGAAGCCCAATGGGATGACAACGAATCCAACTGGAAGACCAGCGTTGTGGTCACAGGAGAGAAGGATAGCGAATATTCCAACTCCTACATCCTCAAGTCCGACTTTCTCATTTCCGCCGTCGGCCAACTGAATCTCCCACGTCAGCCGAGCATTCCAGGACTGGAAGATTTTCAGGGCAAGATGATGCACTCTGCTCGATGGGATTGGAGTTACGACATAACAGGAAAGCGAGTCGCAATCATTGGAAATGGTGAGCTCAAAAGAAGCACTGTACATCATCTATCCGCCCCTAATATGTTGCTATAGGAGCAACCGCCGCCCAAATCGCCCCAGAAGTAGCCCAAATCGCCTCCCACCTGACAATCTACCAGCGAACTCCAAACTGGATAATCCCCCGAGGCGATGGACCAGTATCCGCCTTCCAAAGAGCCCTATTCAAATACTTCCCACCACTCCACTGGCGCAAACGGGCCCTCCAAATGGACTTCCGTGAAAACTTCCACACAGTAATCAAAGACGATAACTCACCCTTTGCCCAAATGATCCGAGACATGTCCACAGCGAGCATGAAAGCCCAACTCGCCACCAAACCTGAGTTGTGGGAGAAGTTGGTCCCGGACTATGCACCAGGATGCAAGCGAATTATCATCACCGACGATTACTATCCCACTCTTGCGCGAGACAACGTGGAATTGGAGACGCGGCCGATTACGCATATTACCGAGACTGGGATAGAGGTTGAGGGCTTTGATGAGCAGGAATATGATTTAATTGTTCTTGCTACCGGCTTTAGGACGGTGGAGTTTATGCATCCTATTCAGATTTACGGTGCGAATGGGCGTCCTTTGCAGGATATTTGGAAGGATGGGGCTGTGGCGTATAATGGGGTTACGGTTGAGGATCTGCCTAATTTTGGGATGTTTTATGGTCCTAATACCAACCTTGGTGAGTAGCAGAAGTCCTCTCTTGGTGAATGCTTACTTCATCATTCTGACGGGTTTATAGGACATAATTCTATCATTCTCATGATAGAGGCACAGTCACGATATTTGAATGGGATTGTTGGTGAAGTGATCCGGGCTCGTCAAAAGGGCAAAACATTGTCGCTGAAGCCAAAGCTGGCAGTGCTGAAGACTTTCAACGAGAAACTCCAGACTGCGTTGCGGAATACCAGCTTCGCGGATCCAAATTGCAACAGTTGGTACAAGAGAGATGACGGTGTCATTACGAATAACTGGTCTGGGACTGCGATTGATTATCAGCTTAATCTGTCGAAGGTGGAATGGCAAGACTATGTTGTTGACGGCACCGGAAAGGGTGATGTCGAGGGCAAGGCTACAACGAAGCTTGGTCGCGTTCGTGAAGAGACTTTACTTAGCGATACGTCGTTGTTGATCGTAGGCGCCGTGAGCCTTCTATCGGCGGTTGGTTATTTTGCGGCTCGGTCTAAGATGCTAAAGGCACGCTAAAGAGATTAGTATTATGAGTACTCGTACACGTTATCAAAGAGAATGCATGGATGTGACCAAGAAGTATACAAATGCAGAGAATCAGCCTGCATTCTCGTAGGATCTACTACCGTTGTTTCCATTTCTTCTTTCCTTCACTTTCCCATTCCCATATATTGCCGACAACCTTTGCCTCGCTACTAGACTATCACAATGATGAAAGCAGATATTGAGTACCTGAATCAAATGTTATGTGCTTAAACATTGAATGAGTTCTTCTCTTCTGTATTTGATTTATTGACTGAGACAGACTAATCATAAATCAGAACTTATACCTGGGGCATATTGATGCCTTGATGCCCGAGTAATAACCTCCTGTTTGCTCCTATAAGTTATCATTAGATTTTTCGTTCCCAGCTTGGCCACCAGGTCAATGGTCTAGTGATAAAGCGTCTGACACCTGTAAATATTCATGATGCATTCAACCTAGATTCACCTGTAGAACATATAAATATCAATTGCGAACATTATCTTTAGTGTGTTTCTTTGCGTTTCTCTTCTTATTTTGAAGGCTGTATCAAGTTTGCTGTTTTTTACCCACAGAGAGAAACAATATCCTCGGGAACATATGGCTTCAGAATGCCAATGAGATCTGAAAGAGGAACCCAGTCAAGAACACCATGGATGCTTCTGACAGGTTGACCGCTGTACAAGACCCGGGCGTAGAGCGACTTTTCCTCGGTTTCCCAAACCTCAAACGCAATATTCGACGCCATAGCCGGCCAGCGTAGAGCGGCAATTCCAAGAGAGCCCAGGATGGGACCAATGTCACCATCATGAACGAAGATATGACTGTAATCAACGGAAGATTTCCCATCTTGCACAGCCTGCAGACGAGAAACAATCTCACCGATGAACAGACCTTCAACAACCTGGATGTACTTGACCACATCTGGATTCGTGCGCCAGTAGTAATTCCACTCCCAGTCCCCGGCACGGAAGACCTCCTCAGCCATCTGCATTGTAACACAAGCAGACGAGTTCGAAACACTGCAGGGAAGCTCGTACCCATTACAAAGGCGAGCCTGGAAGTTATCCGAGAAATGGTCAAAGGTACTCTGCCATGAACTGCTTGTCGCGCCGAGCATAGATCCAAGCTTCGTGCGCAACTCCGCGGTGACACTCAAATGCTCCTTCCACAGTGCTGTGGACTGCAGAGAAGAAAGTGTGGAGCTGACAGCAGAACAGGAATACCCTTCATTGACAGTGTCAACGGAGGTTACCATTTGATGCAGGGGCAGTGCACCCTTGTAATCGGGCCACACGCCACGCAAGACCGCACCAGCCGAAGCCTGCGTGAGAGCTGAGTCACTGGATCGGAACCAGACCCGGTCGTTGGGCTTCTTGGGGATCAGACCGAGTTTCTTGCCGTAGACGGCCCACAGGTCCTTACCGTGCTGATATCCATCTTGGATACCGCCGATGGTGATCTGGGGGTATTGACATGTTCCGTTCACGCCGGGCGTGAAGGGGTTGGAGGGGTCTTGGTATGTTTGCGCATACATTGGCACAGGCTGGATGCCGCTTGCGCTGTTGGGGCCTGCATAGAGATACGGGCGCACATTGTCGCATTCGTAGGCTTGGTTCTGGGCGTCGTTAGCTCTGGATATGTATTTAAGGCAAGAACATTGACCCACTTCTCCGCCAGGTAGAATATTGTATGGCGAACGCCTCTGGTGACGCTGCAGATACTCCAAGTAAACAAGCTTTCCCTTGGCTGATCCCTTGATTAAAGCTTCAGGCAGGGTATACTCCTCTGAGCGAGGATGCGGCATGAAGCAGTAATCATAGGTCCCATAGGGGTCTCCAGCGGTCGGTCCATTTGTTGGGGCTTTGTAAATACCGCCATATGTCCCAATGGTGCTGTTGCTGATGTAGGCAGTGTCATTGAGATTTGGCGGGTAAAAGGTGTCCCCGGGTGTGAGCGCCAGCACAGGACTGACTGCGGAAAGCAAAGTGAGACCGCGCATGTTGAACAGAGGCTGAGGCAGTAAAGACCAAGTATCGCGCAGACTCGTGAATATAAACATGTTGTGCCATGCCACTACTGCCCACCCGAGGAGAAACAGACTCCACAGTCCGCATGCCAGTCGCGACCTGTCAATTAGTGCACGTGGGAACGACAGCTCCATCTAGCAATCCTCAACTCCTGTGTGGCGTCCACTATCGACAGTATTCAACTATTTCGACACATAGTTGCGTGGTTGACGTTGGGTTGACTGATCTCATTTCCGATTTCCGAAATCGCTTGGCGTTGCCCGCATATCCAGGGGTTGAAGCTGATGCCTTCCCACGGTTCACTGAATCACAAATCATTGTTGATTTTTGTCCAGAAAAACAATCATGTGGAAGGCTTCGAGTTTCATAGCTATCGTGGCTTTGTGTCCACTGGTATCTTCTGCCCTGGCTGATTTCGCCCTTCACAAGATCCTCAGTGATGCAACCCCGATCTTTGGATCTTATGTTAAGGAATCTGGCCAAAAGGCCGAATGGATGAAGGCATACCCGGATGATACTTTGCTTGTCCACATGAACATTCCTGGCACACACGACAGCGCAACATGGAATTATACACAACCGACACAAGATGCACTGCGAGGTATCACAGACTTGAACCAGGTCACTGTCCCAGTGCCAGAGACATTCCGCTGTCAAGAGCTGCCATTGATTGATATGCTCAATATGGGCATCCGCGCCTTTGATCTGCGCTATGCCCTAGATCCGACCAACTCCAGCCTCATCTTCTACCATTCGCAAGCCCTACTCTCGGAGACAGCCACGGTCGACGACGTGCTGTTTGGGTTCTATCAGTGGCTGGATGACCACCCATCAGAGACAATATTTCTCTCATTTCAGCATGAGAGCTCGACAGCTCGCTATGCCTCCGACGATGCGGCATCACAACTGAAGATGTACAACGCCCTTACTTCTTCCGCCGCGCGTCATTATTTCGTCCAGACTAAGGGTCAACTAGGCACATTGGGCGATGCACGTGGAAAAATTACCCTCCTGCGCCGGTTCGACCTGAACAAGCTACCCGATTCCTACACAGCCGCACTTCCCGGTTTGCATTTCTCGCCTAGCCTGTGGACAGACAACGGACCGGATATTAGCCTGGAGTATAATACGGATAAGCATTTGACTGCGTACATTGAGGATTACTATCAGCCTCTTACGCCCACAGGATCAAGCGCGATCGAGAATATCAAGTGGAAGTACAATGCTACCGTGGCAAATATCGACAAGGCCACCACACAACATCCAGATAGTCTCTTTTGGACCTGGGCATCTGGTACGAATCTTGAGAACAGTCCGCCTGACTGGCCTCGCATCATGGCTATAGGAAATGGCACTGGATACACTCCAAATGGTGGGGTAAACCAGCACCTACTGTCCTATCTGAAAGAGCAAAAAGGCAAACGGGTGGGGATTGTGATGTTTGATTTCTTTGACCGGCCTTCTGACTTGACTGATACATTTTTGGCTCTCTGAAGAGACGAGATGTTTTTCAATGAAACACAGCGGCTGGTATTAACAACAACATTGGAGCCACTGTAAATACCAAAATCATCTAGACTATCCCATAGAAGGGATATGCATGCACATTTCTTTTATAGAGCTACCACGAAAACCACCAAGACAGTATTTCCACGCGCAACAGCCGCGTCTGACGTGGAGTTATCTGATTTCCCGCGATTGACATTACATTACTCTATCCAGGCACAGTGGAGACAGCTAACAAAGTTCGGTCACCAAGTACTAGTTGCTTCTCTTTTTTCCCGGGGCGCGCACACAAAGCGCAAGGATCGACATGGGTCTTCATCCAGTGGGCCCCTTCAACGTGTATGGAGTGGCCGAAGGAGGTATGCATATACTATATGCAGGTGTACTTTGCATCCTATTCGCCCCTCGTCAGCTGCACACTCCGTGTTTCGGGACAGCGAAATCGGAGAGGGGCGGAGATGACATCGAGGGATACTCGCCATTTTGCTCAGTCCACTCAATCCATATCTGGTATGACCGGATAGTTGTATTCGGTGGTTATGGGGTATAAATGGATGCTGGAGCCCCCGGGTCCTTTTGAATCTACCAAGGTTGTTCACTTCCTCTTAAGCACTCTTATACTTCAACATGGCTGCTGCTCATATTGTCTCATTGACTGATCAAATTAAGCAAGAGGTCTCTTTTGAGCCTTCTACATCTGGTCATGGTCATGCTCGTCTTCTTCAACTTGTCGATGAGCTGAAGTTGGCTATTGAGACTCCTACTGAGACCGTTCTCAGGTTGATCTACCAGGTTAGTGTGTTTGTTCATCGTCGCTTGACTGTGGTATATACTAAACAAATTATATGTTAAGCCACCAGAGAATGCAGCCCTGCGTACTGTGGTGGACCTGGGTATCTTCCCAATTCTTGTGAAAGATGGAAAGAAGGACGGCCTTTCCGCAGCAGATATTGCTGTTTGCACCGGCGCTGATAAAGGATTGATCGGTATGTCACTCATTAATCCTGAAGAGGAGCCCTTTCTAACATGAGACAGTCCGTTTAATGCGAGTAATGACGGCCCTTGGTCTCTGTGAAAGTACCGAGGCAGAAGTATACCGGTCCACCGACAAGTCCATCTCGATGACCCAGCCAATTGGTCAAGATGGTATCCCCTGCATGTAAGTATGAAACACCCACTCTACTATCATGCCACATTGACATTGTTTAGCTATGACCTGACTGTTCCAACCCTCGCCAAACTTCCCGAATACCTCCGTGAACACAATTACATCAACCCTGAAGAATACAGCTCATCTCCCATGAAATGGGCCGTGGGCCAAAGCCAATTCGAATGGCTCGCAAGGAACAAGAGACATCAAGCTCTCTTCAATTCATACATGTCCAGCCGGCGCGAAGGCAAGCCGAACTGGTTTGATGTATACCCTCTGGCAAGTTTGGTCGACGGCACAGTCTCACATCCCGACTCGGTATTCCTCGTGGATATTGGCGGCAATCAAGGCCATGATCTTGATAGGTTTGTCGCTCAGCATAAGACCGTACCCGGCCGTGTTATCCTGCAAGATCTGCCAAAGATTGTCTCAGGTGTCAACAGGCCGGGAATTGAGACGATGGGGTATAGCTTTTTGGACCCACAGCCTATAAAGGGTAATACTCCCTTCCACCTAAATAAACAAAATGGGTCAAACTGACAACGTTGACTACAGGGGCGCGTGCCTACTACTTCCGAGCAATCTTCCACGACTGGCCCGACCATATTTGCCAGAAGATTCTTTTGAACACTGTTTCAGCAATGGATCCAACCTATTCGCGCATCATAATCGTAGACTTCGTGCTTCCTGACACCAATGCGCCCCGTATGCAATCTGCGATGGACATCCAAATGATGAGCATTGGTGCCGGTGTAGAGAGATCAAAGCGGCAATGGACGGAGCTTTTGGCCAGTGCTGGGCTGAAGATTAACGGGATTTGGAATACCAGTCCGGGAGTGGAGTCGATTATTGAAGCCGTTCCGGACTTGGGTGAATTGGAGGGACTTGAATGATTATGCAGGCAATGTCGGCTACGGCGTTTTCGGAGGGTTTCTTTAACTTTGGCTTGTTATGTCCATTATCACATTATATTATCTTCTATTTTTTTTTGAACAAGCTTCCAAGTATCATATACAGTAAATAGTAAATGCCCCGAAAGGTCCACTGAATACTCCTTCAGAATATAATCTAAATCATGCCATGCGCAATCGAAGTCTCCGAGCCGTGCAGGGATACCGTCAGAGGTGCCGATCAAAACCCTGCACAGCCCTCTCACACTCCCTCGGGCCCACAATAGCCCACCGTAAAGCTTGTTTGAGCCTGTGCTGATCAAAGATCAGATAAGATCAACTGCAGTCTCCACTTCCATTTTCGCCATTCTCGCCCTTTTCGCCCGTGTGGAACCAAATTGTTACCTGTGCGTCTGTCACTGTCGCAAGTATTGACACGTCCTTCCCACTAAGTGTCCGATTTTCTCTGAATCCGAGGTGATCATCCATAGTCCCTTTGCCGGGATATAGACGTTGATCATAATTTTAGGGTGTTTTGCCGGGGTTCTTTGCTTAGTTGGCTGATCGCACATTAGGCTTTCGATATAAGGCCTGTACGCGTGTAAAATTGCTTATCACGCCAAGATTTACCGTGGGTGGATTTGGTATAATCGCATGCGTTGAAACATTGGCATACATACACATTAGATTTCAGACCCCTCGCTTGAGGTAACTGTCCACTATAAAATAGCCTAGATGTACCTTTCTTTTAGGGATTAAACTTGAGTCACCTCCTGCATTCAGCAGCATCAATTCTCGCTCAGCTCCGAAGAGATCATAGATATCAACAGGTGCGCACTGGGTTCGAGCCACAACAAATAAACCGTAGGATTTCAAGGCGTGGGAATACCGATCCATCAATTGATAACTCGAAGTAAGGAATAATTAAACAAGGCAACACTAGTTGATAAGATACAATTTGAATTAATAGTCACATCGACCAAGGGCTTTTCCGACCAAGACAGCTTCGGTCCCTCTTCCAAGGCTCTCATCGGGCATACCAACATCTACCATGCCATTACACGATCAGCCAAGATGATCAGCTAAACAGCTGGAGCCACTGCAAGATCACGAAGAAGCTTGAGAGATGGGGCAAAAAAGTAATCACCGCCATTGGACTGGATGAAGGGTTCGAAGGTGATCTTATTGTGCTTGCCATCACCATCGTAGATGCTCATATTCAGGACTTTGTCATCCTCTTCGATGGCACCCTTCACCGACTGGCCAACAATGGGATCCTGTCCCGGGTTCATACCGCCAGTGAACTTAGTCTTATCCGCCGGGAATGTATCAGGATCGACCCATCCTTGGAAATCAGGGAGTCAGTGGCTTGATAGAACTTCTTGAAGCGAGAGGTGACTTACGATTCTTGATAAACTGGAAGCCATTGGAAAGACTGGTTTGATAGCACGTGAACATAAGGCCACGGTCTAACTTGGTCTTCTCCTTTTCATCGGGACCGACCTCCAGTCCGTAAGGGATACCACGGCGCATGATGTCGAACTTATCTCGGTTCTCAACTATACCCCGGGGCTTGGTCTTGCGCATATGTGATGCAAATGGGCAGTTGAACTGGTCATCCAAAGGATAGTCAAAGTCGTTCAACCTCGCATCCGCCTTGCAGTCGACATTGGGATGCAACTGAACAGGTGCTCCTAAAATGTCTCTTAGTACCTGGTACATGCAGGAAGATTGCTACAGATTGCAGCTTACCGCTTTTCCAGCGACCGAGAATTCGAGCTCCCAACTGCTCTTTGTTGAAATTTAGTCTTGGAGCCTCTTGTTCCAGGAATCTAAAGCCATAGTGTTAGACCACGGTTTTCGATATAAAAACAAGAAGTGATACTCTACCTGTCAAACTCAGGCACGAATTGTCTTAACTTGCGAAAGACATAAATACTGCCGTCCTTGGCCCAAGGGGGATGCATCAACTGTGGTTCATTGTCCATCTCCCCGTCGTGTCCAAATAGGATAACTCTGGAAAATATAAGCAACCTGAACAGCCTTTTATATATGCTTAAACCTACCCGGGACGAGTGAGATACTTGCGAGCTCCAGGTTTCTCTGCGGTTTCGTCATCGAGTCCTTTGATGAGTGGCTGCGAAATGCCATCCAAAAATCCAAAGCTGAAATAGGTCAGATAAATTCCCCCCCTTAGCAGTATTGAAAGACTCACTGCTCATGGCCCTTTGCATCTCCGGATCTTTCTATGCCATCCAAGGTCAAGATATGGCGAATGCCTTGGTTTTTACCGAGATACTTCTGGGCCAGCTCCTTGACTTTTTCCTTGACTTCGAGTTCGGTACCACACACCAGCAACACCCCATCAACGGAGCCGTCCGTGAACTCGGGAATCCAGTCTTTGGCTTCGTCCCTGCCTTCACCAACCATATCCTCAAACATGCCCTGGAGGAACGGGTCATCTCTGAACTTTTCTTTGCTCAGCTAACGAGAAGAAGATTATCAGAGTTGGTTTCTGAAGCCGGAAAAGCGAACACGTCCACATACCTTGTCCATGCCCCTTTTGGTGAAAGATATGTTCACTCCGGTTATGCTGACAAGGTCCGATCCTCTAGCCTTCCGGATCTCACGATGGGGCGGGAGGGTATCATGTATGGCAGTAAGCACATCTCGCGCCAGGTTTAAACCAGCCCCAGCTACGTTCAGTCTGCTTGATGGTGGTGCTTTAGCTTTGTGTATGATAGCACGATTGACGAGGGCACCGTGGGAAGAAGTAATGACTTTATCCGCCAGGACTTTCAGCATGGGTTTAAAAGCTGCAGGATTCTCAATATTAAAAAAGAAGAATTGCTGATATTTCTTCGACAAACCAGGCCTAGATTCAAGTCAGCACTAATGTCCTTGGTAGCTGGCAGGTCCTGAAGCTGGCTGACCAGATATCTCCCTGGATATTGTGGAGATCAAAGTCGGATGTGGACCGCATTTTGTGCTCGTGGTGCTCGTGGCGATTCCTTGAATAGACTTGGTTGATTTTGTAGACAATAAATAGCAACTAGAGCTAGAATCAAGCAAACGTATTCAAGATCGTCCTCGAGGGGCCCTTTATAGCTTACTTTACTGTGAAGTGACTTCTGCAACCAGCGACCAGGATACCGTCACATATAATGAACCAAGGAACGTAAGCTATCGTATCACTATAAATTAATTAGAGTGATGCAATAGTGGGGGCCCGCCCATTGACATGTTTAGCCCACTGGGGTTACCTCTGCTTCAGAAATAAATGTACCGCTTAGTGGATAGCTACATTAGCCGTAGAAGGCTCCAAGACTAGACCTCCCTCAGCTACGACAAAATGGGGGGAAAATGAATAAACACAATGAAACCGGCTACCTAGTATAATAGCATGGGTCTTTAGCAAGCTAGTTGATCACGGCTCAGTCCCCAAGCAATGAACCTAGACGTGTCTGCAGCGACTAAAATCTTTCGACTTTCGGAGCGTGGCAATTGAATGCTACGCTATTAGTTTCATTAGATTATTGAGACCCTTGAGTCTTTTACCAGAGCTGGCACTGCTTATGGAAGTGAGTCGTCGTTTGGTCTAAGGTGCGAGCGGTATCTTTGGAAAAATCATGACGAACTCGTCCATTTTCAGACTTTTTGGCTTGTCGCCTTCCATGGGGCTTGAATAGCATTTTGGGAAAATCATCATTACAGTGATTCCTCGTACAACGAGGCTAATGAATGCGGATGGTTGACCTAAGCATGGCTACTATCCGCTTGGAAGGACGATTCAATCCGCGAATGAAATGATTAGCATTGTTACTCGAAAGCTACATTGAAAAATAATTCATTAGAAGCTGAGTTGGAGAATTTCCTCGGTCACGTAGCATTCTTCTGCACGTAGCTTTATGCAGGTGTGATTTCCAATCCCGCTCCATCGCGTTCCAGGCCTGCCGCCGGTTCTACGAGTAATGCCAACACGAAGCCTCTGCATTTTTATGACTGGTAGTTCAGCTATTTGCTACAAATAAAATAAAAATATAAAACAGTAAGATTGTCTTATGAGGATAAAGGATCTACCATAACGTGAAGGCTAATAATATGATATGTGGTTGCGAATATCCGTTATATCTGAAAGGATTGACCTGAAGACTGGACCGTAACATGGACTCTTTGCAGTGGTAAAGTTCCATCTCTACATTAGACATTCCTCCTTCTCCAAGGGAATGGTCCAGCACAGAATGGATGGCCTATCATGCTCTAGTACCTAGGTAGACGAGATTGAGGGATTTACCGACTGCCTACTTTGGCATGTCACCACTCTGTGCATAGAATTTAGCTTCATATACACGATTTAGCCATGAATTCCTTTGACCCACTCTATATTCGATTTCTTCCATTTCCGGCTTGACGTTGCACCGGCAGTTCTTCGCTTCGGGCCGCACACCTTAACTGATTGGTGTGGAGCGCATTCCGAGCCTGTCTTGGCCATACAATATCGGATATTATTAATCTCTCTCTCTACTCATGTATTCAGTCACTCTAAATCTAACTATTCTGTTTTCTTTTCTGCGGAATGTTTTTTTTTTCTTGTGTTAAGGGAATGGTCGAAGGGCAGGCAGATTGCTGATTCAAGCTAGAAACTTCAAGTACATCGATCAAGACGCGATCCGTTTTTGTAGGTTCTTTCCGGGCATACCTGAGGCAAGGATTCTTTCTTTGTGAGCCAGCTTCATCCGTCCAATCAGTCAACAATAAACATAGAAACGATATTCCCCGGGTGCATTCTGTCTCCTAGATGTACGCTGAATGTGTTTTCTTCTTCACCTATCGATATTCCTAGCTCCAGGAAGAAGGGGCTCTTCAACCGAAACCCTTGCATAAAACGTTATGCTCGTGCCGTAGCCCGACAATGCTTGGCATGTTGCTATCGGAGTATTGTTGAGCCTGACACCGTTGATAAAATGGTGGGTTTAAAACGGGAAGATGCTCCTTTGGATAGAACTAGTCACCTCATTCCTCGAAAGGCCTCTGCTTGGGCTCACTTCTGTCTGTTTTGGTTATATACAAGTCACCTGAATCCGAGATGAAGCTTGATTGGCGTGTGGCTGTGTTCCTCTTGGGGACCGCAAGGGCCCGGGATATGTCAGAGCTTGAGGCGCTTTACAGAGAGGGATTGACACCGGATACTGCAATCATTGACGGAGCTGAGGTCGCGACACTCTCACAACCTCTGCCACAAGGCCGTGAGATAAACCGCGCCAGCTGGACCGCCAACTGTACTACCGTCACGAGCGGCCACAACTGCAGCCAAGCCTTCGATGGCGACAGCAAAACCTATTGGCAGAGTGCCAGTTCCGGCAACTCCCAGAATATCACGATTGACTTGGGAACGCAGAACTACGCCGTGAGTGGCCTGACTGTGGTTCCCAGGCAGGATGAGGCTACTGCTCTCATTGAGCAGCATCAAATCTTTTTGAGTGTTGACAATAAAACTTGGGACCAGGTTGCGTATGGAACCTGGTGGCCGGATCAGAGCCAGAAGCTCTCAGCGTTTCAACCGAGAAAGGCCAGATATGTTCGATTGACAGCCCCTGCGACAAATGGAATTGCCATCGCGGATATCAGAGTGTATGAAAGCGAGTTCATTGCCCCCGATGCTACTCTGGGAGCCTGGGGCCCCACGATTGACTTCCCCCTGGTTCCAGTCTCCGGTGCTGTCGATGCGAGCTCTGGCGAGGTGGTCGCCTGGTCCTCCTGGGGCTATAAGATCTTCACTGGCGGCAAAGGAGGAAAGACACAAACCGCTACCTGGAATGGCAAGGCAAAGTCGGTGACCCGTCGCAGTGTCACTAACACCCAGCACGACATGTTTTGTACAGGTATCTCGATGGATGTGGACGGAAAGTTTGTCGTGACTGGAGGAAACGATGGAAGCCAGACCAGCATATACAATACCACCGTTCGTGATTGGTTCAAGGGAGGGTCCTTGTATGAGTTCCGCGGTTACCAAGCATCTACAATCTTGTCTGATGGGCGTATCTTCCTGATTGGAGGATCATTTCAGGGAGGTGTTGGCGCTAAGAACGGGGAGGTTTACGATACTAAAACTGAGAAGTGGTCTAAGCTTGACAATGCACTCTCATCAGCAATGCTCACTCAAGACCAACGGACATACAGACAAGACAACCACGGCTGGATATTTGGATGGACCAATGGCTCCGCTTTCCAGGCCGGTCCTAGTGTGCAAATGAACTGGTACGGCACATCAGGGAACGGCACCACTGCTCCCGCCGGGAATAGGACTGGTGATGCAGACGCTATGTGTGGTAATGCCGTTATGTATGATCAGGGTAAAATCCTTACCTTTGGCGGTTCCCCATGGTACGAGACTAGTGAGGCCACCAACAATGCTGCTATCATCACCATTGACAAAGTCAACCAAAGCGCCTCTGTCCTTCCAAATGCAGGGGGTGGAATGAACTACAAGCGCACTTTCCACTCGTCCGTCGTCCTTCCGGATGGTTCGGTGTTTGTTCACGGTGGTCAGGTTGTCGGACTTCCATTCAATGAAAGTCAGGCTCAAATGACCCCGGAGCTGTTTATTCCCGATACTAACGCTGCGAACGGAGGCACCTGGGTTAAACAGCAGAAAAACTCCGTTGTCCGAGTGTATCACAGCATCTCCCTCCTGCTTCAAGATGGTACTGTTTTCACTGGTGGTGGTGGTCTATGCGGAGATTGTGACGCCAATCATTTCGACGGTCAAATCTACACACCTGCATATTTGCTGAAACCCGATGGATCCCTCCGTGACCGTCCCAATATCAAGACCGTGACATCAGGCCCGGTTAAACCTGGCGGCTCTGTCGAGGTGACCACCGATGGCCCTGTCGATTCTCAGGCATCAATTATCCGTTATAGCTCCAACACGCACACAGTGGATACCGACCAACGACGCATCGCGGTTCAATTGAACCAATCTGGGGAGAACAAGTACACGTTCAATATTCCTGCTGAGCCAGGAATTGCTCTGCCCGGGTATTACATGCTTTTCGTCCTGAAAGACGGAACACCCAGCCACTCGGTCAACGTCAAAGTGGCTGCTGCTTAAACCTGTATGACAGTCCAAGAGAGCCAGTATTGCCCAATTTGTCTACTTTACCACCGCAGCGACCTGAACGGAGCAGGCCGCTGCTCTAATACTTAGCTTATTTGAGTAACATAATGTTTTGATGGGAACAAAGTGCTTTTAAAATATTAGGGTAGAGACTGGAACACATAATGTCAGTTCCCTCCCGTGTTCATATATTCATAGCGTGCTATTCTGACTAGCAAGCAGATGGCACTCAGCAGTGAATGTGCTGGTAGCACCCTTCGTGTCGAGGCTTTTGATTTTTCTTAAGACCAAGAGGATGTACTGCCAAGCTGTTAACCTTTGGATGAGGTGACTTGATATGCAGTTACACTTGAAAAATATCGGGACAATGAGTTACTGACTGGCGCAGGCTCGTTTAGCAGTATGGGATCGAGGGCTACAAACTGGGGCAGGGCTGTGCGATCCCAGACCACTCCCAGAATGACAACCAGAATCTTGTGAGAGAGCACAGTAACTCGAGTAGCCCTGACTCATAGTGTATTTGAGAGAGGATTCATAAGAATTCCTCAAATTATCGATTAGTTTTGCGTGAGCGAAAAGTAAAACTAAGGTCACTGGGTCCCCCTCCACCCGGGCAGTTCCGATCATGTTAGAATGTAAAGGCCCTTCAACCTACCTAGGTAGCCTGGAGCGTTGGCATCATCGCTATTCTTCTCATCGAGGCTGTTGTCAGGAGAGGTGTGGTCGGCTTCCGTGTTTTTGTTCTCCCCATCGATATTCTCACCGTTTGGTGTTGAATCAGGTGCGGTAGCGGCGTGGGTACAGTCCGCGAGGCGCTTGAAACGCATCCTCAGTCTATCCTTAGTCTGGTTGTTTTCAAAGGGCGAGGGAGTGAAAATTGGGCTAAGAAAAAAGCCAGGTTAGCTTAGCTCTCATTTGTCATTTCTTCACTGACTCTGAACTCAGCGTTCTCCATGCCTTGAAGAAAGATGTGGTCTTTATCGATTTTTTGGCCTTGTCGCCGCTTTGCTGACTCGGGTTGAGGGGCCTTTAGGCTAATATCGTCATCTTCATGCTCACGAAGCCCCGCACTAATTCCATGACTGAGGTCGGCTTTATCTCCAGCTACAGGCGGTTGAATATGGCCTTGACCCGGGCTAAGAAGCTCCTTATCGTGGTCGTGACCCTGAGAATCTGGAACGCAGAATTTGTCACGGCCGCAAAGAAAGGCTCTTCTCGCTATCTGGCGGGCTTCCTGAAGGATGCTGTTGACAAAGGCGACATTTTGAGATGGGTCAACCGAGAGACCGTGGAAAGGGCCTTTGACTCTACTCAGCCACAGAAGATGGCCGCTGCATCCGGCTCAACTCCTCGAACACAAAAGAAGGAGCAGCGTACCGATGCCAGCATCACCCGGAGCGCCAGGGCAGTGGATGATGAGGTCGCCAAGGCCACTTTGCAGATAGAGCGGATGGAATTGGATGACAGCATCGAGGCCGAACGAAAGGCCCTGGATGTAGAGATGAAAAAGATAGAAGCCCGGCGGAACAGCCACAATGCTCGACAGAACGCTCTGGATATAAGACAGGAGGCTCTGGTTGTAAAGTGGAAGGAGATGGAAGCCCCGATGAACAGAATCATTGCTCGGCATGATGCCCTGGAGGCCCGGAGTGCACAGAGGGCGAAGGATAAGGCTGCTCTGCAATGGGTAGTAGATCGGGCCTCCAAAAAGCCGGCCTAACTCACATTTCCAAACGCATCAAAGTTTTCAGTTTCCGTTGTTCTCACTAGTATTAAGACATATTCCATTAGTATCTTTTCCGTACTTGTACTCTGCCTCAAGACGGGCGAACCCACTCACATGTTGACCTTATTTTACAATGGGACTCCAAAAGAGACTTTTTGGAATCAGGAGATGAAGCGTTTATCCAGCTTGTTCACAAGTGCTCTAGTCACTTATTCGCATATGAAATGACCACGCGGAACCCTAGCCAGTGTGCAGTGATTTCATTTATCCACTACCCTATCAACTGAGACGGAGCGAGGAGGATGATCGGCTGAAAGGGTCCTTTGGTCGAGGAGCTATTGATGGCGGATAAGTATACCGGTAGGAGACCTTGCTTAGCGCTGCGAAACCCGGTATCATCGGCGAGAACGGCAGACGATACTTGTAGTTGTTTCAACTTGGGCGGGGAGAACGAATCTTTTGGCTGGTCCCGGTGAAAAAAAGGCGAAAAAAGAGGTGAAAAAAAGAGGGGCCAAGTTGGACAAAAACAATGCATGAAACGGTATGCTCTGTTTAAAGCTTTCTTATAGCTTGTACAATACTTCATCAGTGACACCGTATACACATTAACCTGTTGTATAGAAGAAGGCTGATTTCTGCATTGTGATATACGCACCTTAGCTCATACAGTTTGGTCACAAAATTGGCTGATCAGCGTAGTAGGAGGTAAGGTCTGATTTCTAAGAAGTAATGGCCTAAGTAATTGATAAACATGAAAAATCCTTGGCACAAGCTGACTCGGCAATGACATCCGTTTTGGGATTTTCTTGGCGAAATTATGCTAGCAGGACTATATTGGACTCCCAATAGGCCCGTGGGAGTCTTGTGGGAATGGTGAGAAATGGGAGTAAAATCTGAGAAATTCTTGCGGAAATTATAAGGCCTAGGTCTGCCGATGTCTATAAAGAAAGTGTCATCATCCATCTGTCAATCTCTCTCTCTTATACTGTGCGCCATGACGTTGCAATCTTTAAAGCAACCTCTCGTCCAAGGTGGACATTCTCGATTATTGAGAAAGCTTCCGTCAATGTCTGTCTCCAATACGCTACCATACCGGTTCAGAGGAGCTACGTGCTCTGCGAGATCAAGATCCAAGCAACCCGTCATTCTCCGCCTCTGGTCCCGTTAGATCTGGCTTAGGAGAAAATGTGATTGATGAAATGACAGGCCACATTGCACACAACAGACTGAAAATTATGGCCAGATTATTTCGCTAAATCTGCCCGGGTGAGCACAACCTAGGAAGAGAGACTGGCTTCTAGAGAAAGCTCCGTGGGTTCTACGAGTACGGGGAATTCGAAGAACACGCTGCGATGATTGAAGGAGCGATCCGAATTCAATAGGAATCGGCGTTGCTTGCGGACTTTATTGTCGAGATGCTCAATCTTCCGGTGCCCAATGGCGAAATTTGTATCATGTGGGATTGGATAACGTGGACAGGATGTCAAGTTGAAGACTATGGCGAGAGATGACCTCGACGCCTGGAGTCTCCCGGTCTATCAGGAGCTCAGCCCACACTTCGAAGCCCCCCAGCTATAAGGAACAAAGCCCCCCCCCTTTCGATCGACCAGTTGGATACGTGGTCGCGGCGTTGATGGATGCTAGTATGCCTGAAGGCGAGCTTGCGGCTAATATTCTCGCGATTATCGAGTTTATAGACATTCCGTATGTTTCATCACCAGTTGACTACAATATACACTACATGTAAGTTATAGCTCAACACTTCCTGGGTATTTCTACCTAGATATATAGCTAAGATCCTTTCTACTTTACATTGGTCCACCTATAATAACATCGCTCCAAATGCATGTAATTTTATTCAGCGAAAAAGGTGACCACTGACTCTAGTTCAGTGTATGGATCTGCGTCATCGGCGAGACCTAGCCACTGGACTTAGTAGTTCACAGGCTCTACCGGCTCCGGCTAACACTTTCCACACCATTAGGCGTGGCATATGGAAAGGCGGAGCTTGTAGAGGAAGAAAATGCAGTCTAGGACGAGCCACTGCCATTCCAAACATCGTCACCGATAGGCGTGTTCAGAATGTCCGATTCAATTGCATCGGCAGAGTCAGTCCAAAGGTTTAGACCATTGAAAAGCTTCATGGAGTCATTGTAAATCCCGGGGATCTTATAAGTCAAGCTGGGGGAGCCGTTGCCGGAGCCAGTGACCTTGATCTGGGCACAGCTGCATATCTTGATTAGATGATGCCTTCAATGTAAAAGGTCACATGTTGTCTCACCTGTAGAATATCTCGGCCTCGTTGTTCTGAGCACCATGGAGGCCAACGTGTTCAGCACGGACGAGGTACTCGCCAGCCGGGGTATTTTTAGGGATCTGGAACTCAAATTGTGACATGCCGTAGGTGCACCAGGCATCCTTGGTGAGATCGCCGCTTTTGTTGCAGAGAGTCTTTTCCCAGATCTTGAACCATTCACCGTCGCCCTCGTACTGCTGGACATTACCCGAAGGTGCTTTGGACATATCTGTGGTAGAAGAGCTAGTCAGCACACTAAATATAGATATTCGAAAATGTGTTCATACAAACTTGCCCAGGTCCAGGATGGGCGATAGTTCCGTCATAAAAGAGCTTCATGGCAATGCTATCACCAGCGGCGACCTCTGCGACCTCGGTCTTTGCGGCGTTGGTAAAAGAGCCCAAGTTGCAGCGGAAATCGCTGCCAGTGGGAGTCAGATTGTCGAATGTGGAGCTGAACTTGGTGGGCATGTAGTTCTTGCTCCGAGTAGTCTGACGAATGTACTGCCAGTCACTCGATGTCTCGCCGTTGACAACAAGCTTGCTGAAAATGTAGTGCGCTGAAGCAGACTGCGCCAGCGCAGCGGTGATTGCAAAGAAGACAGCAGAATACTTCATCTTGACGTTAGGAATTGATGTAAAACAAATGAGAGAAAAAGAACTACTCTAGGTAGGATTTGAAGGATATCAAAAAGCGAGTCCTGCGCTGATTGAAGAATTCTCACGTATCAGGTACTCTCAGGTATTTATACTTGCAAAAGGTATCATTTTCGTTCCCTTTGCGTGTCTCAAAGCATAGACACTTGCATATTCTATGTCTTAACATCATTTACTTGATACAAAATGTATTTATTTATGTTGGATTGTATAGGGGCAGACAGCAATTGGGGATAGGTTGGGCTTGGCTTCTAAGCCATTGTTTTGGGGAAATTGAAATTCAGTAGAGAATCTGCTGGGCAAATGTGAAACCATGCGATTCGTATCAATAGGTTTTCTAGTTGAATTCTGGGGTATGTTCAACTCCTGAAAATACGAATACGAATTGCACGTATGATCAGTCTATCTCGTTTTGGGGCTCTTGACGGGAGGAAATCCACCGTCCTGCGAGTCCGAGTGGTGGATCTCGGACCACCCACTCCCACGACTCCACAACGCTTTCCCCTCGCCAAGATTCACCTCAAGTTTCCTCTCTGGAGGATTTACTGATGATCTGATGCTCTGAAGATATGTATTAAGGCCATGGAATGATGAAATTGGTCCCAATGAGATGCACACAGAAGGAAAGCTAAGAACAGATAGCCTGAATCCCGTGACCCGACCCAAACTCCTTGATCCTTTTGGCCTCAGGCCCTTTTGTGCCCGTCAGCTCTCAAGTATAATTGGTTGCCCGATATCGCCATATTGCAGCGCGCATTTCGCGTTACTGACAGGTGAGACCCTCTGGGAGGGGCTGTGGAGCGTTAGAGGGCGCAATTTATGAGTGCAGATTGTGAAACAACTGGCGAGGACGACATTGTGCCACATATGCTCTGAGAGGAGATAAGTATGTTATGATTTTAGTAAACCCCCGAGACACAGCCAGGACAGTAAATCTGTTTCGCTCTGAAACTAGTCCGTCTATAGGCGTACCGCTTCTCTCCCAAGAAATTGATTACCTTAGCTGAGCTACATTTTCTTGTTTTATCAGTTTACATACTAAGTCGTAAGTGTTTAAACTTAGTTAAAGAAGTCAGTCTATGGTGAACGGTAATTGGGAGGATTTTTGAGAACTGTGGCATGCCTAGTAAAACTGGAGATTTCTGGTAGAGAATCGCTGCTTTTTCGCGTCACAAAAATGTAAGGGCCGGGTAAGACCCTTGCTAAGTCCTGCGGGATTCGAAGTTGCGGAAAGGGAGCCATTTCTAGCCTTCAAATCGACCATTATCAACCTCAATTTCATAGGCCCTCCCTCATATGCAACCCTTTGTCCAATTGACTACATGTACATGTTTAAATTCACGCGCCCAGTTCGCATAGATCGAAAATGAAGAATTATGTAAACGTCTCTCAATAGTAAAATGATCATTGCTTCGGACATTTCGATCATGGAAATTTTATATGAAACTAACATGGGGAAGATGCTGATAACCACAAAATGAACGTTACGGGCACTATGGGTATAACAGGACACAAACACAGGCTGAGGGCACAGAGACGTGACGTATTTAGGTGTGATACAGTATATAGCGCAATGGAAAGTTTCATCAGATGATGAAATACAATCTCAAGGGTCCAACGACATCTATCACCACAGGTGAGATGAGATAATGTACAATTCAACGATAGGCTTGCTAATGTTACATACTACGGACAGTGAAAATCCCACCTCGATCAAATTCACAGCTGCGTCAACAAAGATTCGACAAACGTGCGCAGATTGTCCAGCGGCACATCCTCCTTGACGTCTAACCGGCGGCACTGCACCTCAAGGGTTTGTTTCTTCTTCCACCCCTTGCCAACAACCACAATGATAGGGTATCCGATCAGATCCGCATCACCAAGCTTCCAGCCCATACCTTTATCGCGATCATCGAGGATGACATCGACAGGTGCGGACGGGTCTGCAGTAAGGGAATCATATACCTGATCAGCAACGCTTTCCATGCCCTTTCCTGGGACCACGACCACCTCGTAAGGAGCAATGACACGCGGCCAATTAAGTCCCCTGGAGTCTGCGAGTCTGTTCGCAACGGCAGAAATCATACGCGAGACACCGATTCCATGACATCCCATTTGCATAGGTACAATTTGTTCCTTGGCAGAAGGCTTCGTACCAGACTCAGAAGGCCCCTCGAGGAGAGCTGAATTTACTGATACGGACGCATTGAGGACTTCACTGTATCTTGTTCCGAGGTGGAAGGTGTGTCCTAGCTCGACAGCAGAGTGGCTAGTCAATGATCCATGCGCGCATTGGGAGCAATGGTCTCCGTCATGGACACGGACGAGACTAAGCTTGTTCGAGGTGTCGGGAAACCGGTCCAGCTTTGAGTACTCAATGTCATCGGCCGTGCACCCAGCTTGCTGGAGAAGGTCGCTTAGCGGTGGACGTTGGTATACCCTAACTTGCGAGTCGTACAAATCCAAGACACGTGGCTTGTTTGTTGAGGATTTGTTCTTTTTGACATGAGCACTCCACTTCTGCAGCGGGTTCTCCACACTGAGATCGAGGTCAATGCCAGCGGCGGTCGCGATGGCCTTGACCGCATGCGAGTTGACATGGCGCTCAACGGGCTCCGTGGCGCCATTTTGCATTGAGAATTTGGGGTACCAGCCCCGTACAATAGTGTTGCTGTCGTGGGAAATGGCCATCCACATGCCAGTTGAAATTGTCGACCCGCCCTCGATTTCGGCATCACCGGTCTGGAATCCAGATATCCTGTTCTGCTCCGTGTCTTCGAAGTTGTGCGTCTTACCATCGGCAAGCTCTTCATTATACACATGGTCACAGTGTGAGCAACTGACCACATCGTCTTCGCCCTTGGGGCTGATAAAATGGTATTCGTGGCTTAATGAGCCGCCCATGTTCCCGGAATCTGCTGCAGCAACCAGATAGGGGATCTTAAGTTCGTCGAAAAGCCTTGTGTAGGCCTGCTTTACTGCATTGTATGTTTTCAATGCCTCGCTGACACTGTAGTCAAATGTATAGAGATCTTTCATGATGAACTCTCGCCCACGGAGCAGGCCTTGTCTCGGCCGAGCTTCATCTCTGTACTTTCGGGCTTGATAAAAATACTCCAATCAGCATATTGAACAATTTCAACCCGGAAGAGACAAGTCTCACAAATCTGATATACTCGCAATGGCAGGCTCTTGTATGACGTTGTCAGATGCCCAACAAGGGAGGTGATCTCCTCCTCGTGAGTTGGAGCTAGGAGAAAACGAGTATCTTTCCGGTCGTTAAACCGAAATAGCTAGACTTTTGGTTAGTAGAACGCTTTATACCATCCTGAAAAGTGGACCTACTTCTGATCCCTCGGTCAATCTGCCAGACTGTTCCCAAAGTTCCTGAGAGGATATTGAAGAAAGCGAGACCTTGGAGGCGCCTAATACATATGAGTGACAATGACTGGACAGTATGGTAAATTATCGTACCTAGTGAGCGCATATGCTTGTCAATTAGACCTTCTAGCTTGTCCTGGACACGTAACCCAAGCGGAAGCATGTGAAACACTCCAGAGTACGCCTGTATAGAGTTAGGGATGTATATAAAGACATAAAAGCCAAAGTACATACTTGTCGAAGAAAGCCACCTCTAACGAGGAGGTCATTGGCATCCTCTTAAGGCTTTATTAGTATGCGGTGATCGCCAATTGTATCGGGGTTGCAGATGGCGCACCTTTTTCTCCGTCGACGGATTTCTTCGAGATACCACCGGTAGGAATCCAGAAATTCGACACGCGGCTACGGCCATCAATCTAAGCCAAGTCAGTATACCGATTTCAGGCCATTGAACAATATGGAAGGGCGTACGTGAAGATGGCATTGCTGGACGCGGAGGCTCAACGCCAGCCGGCGCGACGAGATACGCGCAAGACTGGGTCGCAGCCCAGAAATCATAGTGAGATCCTACTTGAGAGGATTTTCACGAATTGCATAGGAAGCTGAAATAGAAATAGTCGAGTAACTCGAAGTCTCCCTGATGTTTCTTATCGGCCTGGTCCGAGCGCCCGATAAACCCGCCGCAAAAGATTTCTCCGTCCAATTTTCTTTTCTCCAACATCAGTCAATCCCACGCCACCACACATCATGGTTAAAGGGAAAGGAAAGCGCTCCTCGGGCGAAGACCAGATTGTGCCTGAAGCCAGCGTTTCAGCTCCCGATGTCCAACCTACGCCGAACATGCCGGACGAGAGCGCCTTCGCAGGTCTCCGACAGAAAATCGAACAACGTCTGAAGAACCAGAACCAGAACTCCGGCAAAGGAAAAGGAAAAGACAACAAGTCTAAAGCGCCTACTGAGGATGCTTCTACAAAGAAAGGGAAACAATCCCCCGCCAAGCCCGGCAAAGCCCAAGACGCTGCACAAGGCAAGAAACGGGATCGCAACGGCGAGGTGATTGCTCGGGAGGAGAAGAAGGGTGGAAAGAACAAGCCAGAGAAGCCCAAGGGCTTTAAGAAGAGCAATGATGATGAGACCCTGCGCCAGGAGATCCTCGCTATGGGCGGTACCGAGGAAGATCTCGATCTTCTTGCTGGTGTCGACTCCGAATCCGAGGTCGAAGGCGAGGTTCCCAAGTCAAAGGGCAAGGGTGGTGATGAAGACCTCCGCAAGCAACTTTCCAGTATGCTGGAGGCTGCTGGCCACGTCGTGCCAGAGGACCTAGAAGAGGATGAAATTGAGGAAGAGGTCGAGGAAGAGAGCGAGGAGGATGTCGAGGCCGAGGAAAGCGAAGACGATGCAGAGAGCAGTGGCCCGGAATCAGATATCGAGGAGGCACCTGCCCCAAAAGACAAAGCTGAAATTCCCATTCCTAAAGAATTTGCGAAGCTGGTATGTTATGCACGACCTATTCAGACAATACTGTCGCTAACTCAGAGAATAGAACGTTGCTCCTCGGGCCGATTGGTATAACGCACCTCTTCCTCCTCTACCCCCAACCACCAAGCAGATGAATGCCCTGCCCCGTCACATGATCGATCGTATCCACGAGCTTGGAAACACCTTGCTCCAGGAAGAAAACGAGCAATATGCGGCAGCCCAGAGAGCTTCCGCTTCTTCGTCCCACAAGTTCTACTCAACTATCATGGCGTCTGGTACCCTGAGCGATAAGATTTCCGCATTGACTCTTAACGTCCAAGAATCGCCTCTCCATAACACCAAGGGACTGGAGACCCTGATTGCCCTCGGAAAGAAGCGTAGTCGTGCGCAAGCAGTCGAAGTCCTGCGATCTTTGAAGGATATGTTCGCCCAGGGTACTCTGCTTCCCAACGATCGCCGACTTCGATCTTTCGCCAACCAACCTGGACTCGTTGCAGCTTTCCAGGGTGCTGGTGGCCGGTGGAACGATAAGGACCCTCTTCCCGGTGGTGTACAAAAGAGCCACCTTATTGTCTGGGCCTACGAAAACATCGTCAAGGATCAATTCTTCGAGATTCTTAAGATTCTCGAGATTTGGTGTAACGACGAGATTGAATTCTCGCGGACTCGCGCTGTCAGTTACGTCTACGAACTTCTCAAGGAGAAGCCCGAGCAAGAGTCCAATCTCCTACGTCTTTTAGTCAACAAACTGGGAGACCCAGGCAAGAAGATCGCATCTCGCGCATCATACCTTTTGCTGCAGCTCGAGCAGGCGCATCCTCTTATGAAACCCACTATCATCAAGTCTGTCGAAGAAGTGCTGTTCCGGCCCGGGCAGAGCCAGCATGCCAAGTACTATGCCATCATTACTCTCAACCAGACTATTCTGAGACAGAAAGAAGAGCAGGTGGCTTCCCAACTACTTGACATCTACTTCGGGCTTTTCCTTGTCCTTCTGAAGCCTCAGCGTAAGCACGAGGACAAGCAAGCATCCAAGGGCAAGCATGGAAAGCCCCACCACAAGGGATCAAAGGGCAAGGGAGAAGATCCTGCTAAGGGTCAGGCTCAGGACGACGAGATGCGCGAGAAGCTCATCTCTGGTGTCTTGACTGGTGTCAACCGTGCATATCCTTTCACTGACTCGAACTCCGAGCGGTATGTTACTTCCCTTGTATTGCTTGAAACGAAACACTAACTTTCTACTAGCATGTCGAAGCACCTTGACACCCTGTTCCGTATCACCCACTCCTCCAACTTCAACACCAGTATCCAGGCTCTTATGTTGATCCAACAGCTTACAGCTTCTAACCAAGTCGCTGGCGATCGTTTCTACCGCACTCTGTACGAGTCCTTGCTCGACCCTCGTGTTGCTACATCTTCCAAGCAGTCTCTCTACCTCAACCTCCTGTACAAGGCCCTCAAGAACGATCTCAATGTCCGACGAGTCAAGGCATTTGTCAAGCGTATCGTCCAGGTGCTTGGTTTACATCAACCCTCTTTCATCTGTGGTATCTTCTTCCTGATCCGCGAGCTTGAGAAGACCTTCCCAGGCCTTTCATCCTTGTTCGACCAGCCCGAGGATAATGAAGATGACGATGAAGAGGTCTTCCGCGATGTTCTCGACGAAGATGACGAGCAGCCAGAGCCCACTGCCGTGGAGACCAAGCCCAAGGAATCCACTATGTACGACCCTCGCAAACGTGACCCCGAGCACAGCAACGCCGACCGAAGCTGCCTCTGGGAATTACTGCCCTACACCACTCACTTCCACCCCTCCGTCTCCCTCAACGCTGCCAACCTCTTGGAGCACAACCCCATGAGCGGCAAGCCCGACCTCACCCTGCACACCCTCACTCACTTCCTCGACCGCTTCGTGTACCGCACACCCAAGGCGTCCGCCCCCTCTCGCGGTGCTTCGATCATGCAGCCCCTCGCTGGCGGTGAAACCGCCGACCGCTTGGTCGAAGCCGGCAAGAAGGCGCAGAACGAACTGCCCCTCAATACCGAGGCATTCTGGAAGAAGAAGGCCGCCGACGTTGCCGCCGAAGATGTCTTCTTCCACGAGTACTTCACCCGTGTCAACAAGGACAAGGAGAAGGTGCGCGCGAAGAAGGGCAAGGACGTCGACCCCGTCGCCCGCGATGAAGAAGAAGACGTTGACGGCGTCAGCGACGACGAAGACGAGATCTGGAAAGCACTCGTCGACTCCCGGCCCGAACTGGAAGCCGACGGAGACAGCGACGACGATCTGGATATGGACGACCTCGAGTCTGCCTTCGACAATTCAGAAGACGAGGGCGAAGGCGAAGGCGAGGACTCGGACGGCGGCGTTATCTTCAACGACGAGTCAGACGTGCCCTCCGACGAGGAAATGGCCGAATTCAGCGAACCTGAAGAAGCCGCTCCCGCTCCCAAGACAAAGAAGGGCAAGAAGGCCCAAGACGAGGACGACGACTCAGACAACTTCGACATGGACGTCTCAGATGACGGAGCCTTCGTCGACAGCGACGAGGACCTCCCCTCGGACATCGAGCTGGGCGGAATGGATCTTACTCCCGCGGATGTTCCTGCGCCGGCCGAGTCAGATCGCAAGAAGCGTCGCAAGCTCAAGCAGCTGCCGACTTTCGCTTCGGCGGACGACTATGCTGCGCTGTTGGCCGACGACGACGATGGCATGTAAAGAGTTCCTTTGTATTTATCCTACCTTGCCCGCTACCAAAAATTCTGTTTCCCATCTGGAGTTGGGCTGTGCGTGCCTTTCCCTATTCTTTGCTTTTTTATTCTGTTTTCATTGTCTATACATCCTGTATCTACCTAGACACCTCTAGTATATTCACTCTGTTGCCATTCTTATGAGGACGCTCAGAGTGGGTAAATTCCAGTCCTCTTCAACACTCCCATTCAAGCGCAGTTACAATGGGTCAGTCGTGACGACTACTAGACCAGAACTCAACCCACATTCGACATGTCCCTAGCCAGAGCATAAGGATGTTCTCTCGCTTCCCACTCAGGCGTCCCTCTGCTGGCCATCTTATCCCGAGCGTGATTACACCGTTCGATCCGCTCACTAACAACCTCCTTCGCAGGCGACTCCTACAGTCTCGCCGCCAAACGCTCCCTCTCAATCGCCAGGTTATCATAAGCAGCCGTGACAATAAAACCCCGACACAGTTACCGGTCAAGAGTAGCATAAGAAGGCGGAATACGGGGATCACGGGATCAACACTTGAGGGCATATAACACTTTGCAAAGAACCGTATCCTGAACGGCAGCATGGGTTGACCGTAACCAGAAAGCCGGGATCAGCGAAAGCTTCGACGACAGGATAGAAAGCCAATACCGAGGAGAAAGTGTCCCGGGCAAAGATGCACGAGAAAGCTACGAAGGCAAGGTTTTCATCGCGCTAAATTTCTGTATGGAAACGCGTGATGTATCAAATATACTCGGTTGGCCGAGAACCCAGTTGACGGCGTCTTCCGTGTCGTGCAGTGCAGCTAGGAATGAATGTTCCGGAGCAAAGCAGTATTGGCCGTCGATGATGATGTACTTGGTTTGTTGGCTCAATCGGCGACAGAATGCGTCGTCGCTGCCGTGGGCTGGGATCACGACGCCGCTTCTGTGGAAGTTGATCAGGACTGGGGATTGTTTTTGTAGTGATACTGTTGGTGGGCGGTAGAAGTAAATCTTGATCGTATCTTTCTAGGTCCCTGGACTGAATTTAGAGGACCTCATCTGGATCAGAAGAGATACCGCCTTGATATCTTGCCCATGCTCTGATGAGAAGCGCCGTAACTTTTAGGAGGGATAACACCAGAGACATGATGTAAGAAATTCGATGGTAATCCTACTGAATAAAGTAGTGCGATTTCGTATTTAAATTCGTTTTAGCACTATAGGAAGAAATTTATATGATTCCACCCAGGAGCTCAACCCTAAGCATCGATCGATGTGGTAGGGGCACGGAAACCGCTAGTGTAAGGAAACTCGTAATTATTACTATTTGCAGTTTAGCTGCATGGGGCTTTGAGGTATTTAGCCAATAGTTGGGCGTAAATATGCCAGAATGTTTCCCGAGAACATCAATACATGTCTCTATCAAGCAGTCTTCGAAGTTTTCTACAACGGCCCGATAGTCAAGGTAAGGATAACATATATCTTGAACTTTAATAGTACAATAGACTAAAGATTGTTCATATATACGACATTGTTTCTCATCATGCCGCTCTCTGCGCCTGGATAGACGCATTGATTACATTACGAGGCAAATGCGGAAAGTCACGCCACGGCTGTTCAGAGTGCAAGCGAAGGAGCGTCAAGGTTAATTTTTGTGATTAAATCCTGCCTTTACGCTTAGGCGAGAGTGGTGCCATGAGCAACGACCAAAATGCAGGAATTGCACATCTCGCAGGACCAACTGCCATTATACCGAATCAGGGCGGTTCACACGGAAGACCTCACAGGACACTCGACCTTCTCAGCTTTTTGGGCACAAAGTGGTGAGCTCCATCGGTGAAGTCTCAATATGCCAAGGTCACTCAGTCTCACCGTACCAAAGGCTCCAGACAGCCTGGTTCACGCAACTTGATTATCGACAGTCAATATCGCACACTGGTGTAAGTCAACATATCGCACAGTTTCCAGACCCCCCAATGTGGAATAACTCTGGCAATATGTGGTCCCAGAAGATTCAAGATCCCATCTGCATCTGCTAAAAGGCATGCTTGCGCTCTCAGCACTCGACAATGTCAAAGTCGCTACCAATATGCTGTCACAGTTCATTGGTGCATCTGACTGGGACAATCACCATTGGACTGAGAACGGTCGATTAGCTCCATTGCTAAGCATCGTGAGCTACGTCCCGCTTTCAGACTCATCACGCCTGACGATATCCCTCCTCTCTGAAGTGAACATGAGACATCGTAGCCAAAATCAAGAAAATGAGGAGTGACAGAGGTATTCCAATCTGCGATTGTCAATTTAGAGAGCCCATTAGGCGCAATAGACGTAGGGGAGGAAGAATTGGTGGCAGGATCTTTATGGATTTCCCTCACTCCTGTGCACTTCTTTGAACTTGCTAGAGAGCGGACGCCTTTTTTCTCTCGTGATGTTGGCGCATTACTGCAATGTAATGTGTTGTATTCGGGATAAGCGGTGGATTAGCCACTTGGGCCAGAGACTACTGGCAGCCATATAATAAGAACAGAAGCGCATTCCTTTGGGCCGAAGCTCAGATCTACTGCGGCAATCACTAAGTACTAAAAAGTGACGACCTGGTAAAGGGGAATCCCTGTAGGTACTATCTACCGCAGCTCTGGGCGCCAATATGGCAAGCTTTCCAAGAACGGATCACCTCTGTATATCTACATCTACTAGACCACTTTAGGTGTGGCGTTGCCTGCAAGTCTTATAAGGCAAACCCAGATTCCCAAGATTGCCTACTGCACTTCAGTAAATTCGGCAGAGTGGCAAGCTGTAAACGCCTAGAACAGCAGGTAGTACGAGCAGGGGGCATTCAAATAAGCTATTTCGATCGCTCCGGTGGCTCAGCGCCCGGTGGAGTGTTGATGCCATCGCTGCGGGTTCGCACGCAAGAGCGGGAAAGGGCCAGAACTGGTATTGGTATTGGTATTGGTATTGGTATGGGTATATCGTATTTTTGGGAAGAACTGTTCAGGTGTCAGGCCATATGTATGTCATTCATGGTTGTTTCCAAGGATGCCCTGGTGGCATGATGCGTGATGAAGGCGAACTACGGTACCAATCAATGGACGTTCGGGAGGACCTGCCCACTGAGCTTGGGCCATACGGCCCAGGTGAGGTGACTCAGCCATGAGTCAGCCGCACGTGCAGATTCAATGTTGATGCCTGAGGCGTAAAGGGGCATTTCTACCAAGTGACAACAGAAATCTAGATGTAGTTCTAACAGCATCAACCTCTGAAAACCTAGACCCTCATGGATGCGACTTACATGTACACTCTATCACAGATCCCGCAGTTGCCTACTGAGGAAATATCACCACATCAGTGGTCAAGTCGGGGGATTGGCCCCCATCGCATTCAGCCACAATGATCGAATCAGATCTCGGGAAATGGTCACTTTACGCTCAATACTCGAATACCAGGCAGAGCATCCATGTTTTCAGTGCCCCGTGTGCATGGATTCTGATTCCGACTCACCAAGCATGGGGCTTCATTCGCTCGACCATTGCCGCATGCGGGGCCTGCATGGAGCTGATATGATATGCGGGCGCAACCGACATGCCCCCAATCAACTGTCTCGTGGCCCCCCTTGCTGGCAAATACAAAAAAAAAAAGCGAAATAAAAAAGTGGAAAAAAGTGACCAAAAATGAAGAAGAAAGAAGCTATATTGAAGCGTCAGAAAAAGGAAAAGTTGGACTATCAGAATCAAGGATCCAGCTGCCGTTCCAGGGTATCAACTGCCCCTTGGCGTCCAAGCGGTGGCTTACGCCTCTCCCATTGCGGATTACTCCATCACGTCATATACTTAGCATTCGACCTCTGCGATCGACAGGTTTTTCAGTCCGGGATTGGCAGTGGAGCAATTGGAAATGACAATACGGAATCGACTGTTCTACCGTATCTAAATCTTCTTTTTCTCTTAGACTTTCTTTTTTTTAGCTTAGTCTCTTGGTGTCTGTGTTCTCTGATCTCTTCTTCTCTTTACTTATTTCCTCTTCCCCCCAGTTTGGTTCTATCCAGGCAATACTACCTCAGGTAGTATCCGTGCCCTAATCCGTCCACCTCCACCTCCACCTCCGCAGTCACTACTAGTCACCACTGCTCACAGGGACTTCATCTTGCGTTGGAGCAAGGCGAATTGATCGGCGCAATTATCACGAAAAGACACTCCCCTCGCACGCGACCAGCACCCTATCAAGCATATCTTAGAGAGAATTACATGCATCCGCAGATAGTCACCTCTCCTCTCAACTCCACCGAGTTTCGACAAGCGCGACTCGTCCGCTCGTTAAGTTCAAAATGGCCGGGCCAAATCAATCAACAGCAGCACCAGCCCCGGTCGGCTGGGATCACGACCGGGATATCAGCCGCAGCCCTGACCTCTCCGATAAATCAGAGGAGCCTAAGCTGAAGGACTATGACATTGAGAGTCATGGTCGTCGCCGCAGTTCGCAACATGTTCATGCGCTTGACTCTTCTTCCACGACGGAAAGTGTTGGGCGCCAGATTGAGCTGGAGTCGGAGAATACTATCAAGTACCGCACGTGTAGTTGGCAAAAGGTGGGTTTTATGTCGAAACTTGCATCGCAAGTAAATTGAGGAACCAATAGGGCGCAATTTACTAATCTATGGTTACAGACTGCTGCATTGCTTTTCTCGGAGTATATCTGTCTGGCTATTATGTCCTTCCCCTGGTCATATTCCATTCTGGGCCTTGTCCCGGGTTTGATTTTGACGGTGGTGATTGCTGGAATCGTCCTGTATACCTCGCTGATTACCTGGTATGAATATTCGCAGCATCTGCAACCCCCGTTAGTACTAATAACCTGATAGGAGATTCTGTCTGCGACACCCTGAAGTCCGCGACGTATGTGACATTGGCCAGTACCTATTTTGGGACTCCAAGATCGCCTGGTGGGCCACAGCAGTGATGTTCCTCTTGAACAACACCTTCATCCAAGGCCTACACTGTGTCGTAGGCGCCGAGTACCTGAACACAATGTCCAACGGCGCCGTCTGCACAGTGGTATTCTCACTGATTGTGGCCATCATTTCGTGGATCTTCTCGCTGCCACGTACATTCAGCACCCTATCCAAGGTAGCAACCTTATCAGCATTCTTCACCTTCATCTCCGTCATCCTAGCAGCCGTCTTCGCTGGAGTCGAAGACCATCCTAAGGGATACACCCCGGCAGACGGGGACCCGATTTTCCTCGCCATCCCGCCCAAGGGCACGACGTTCGTCAAGGGCATGAACGCGTTCCTGAATATCAGCTATACCTTCATTGGCCAGATCACCCTGCCCAGTTTCATCGCTGAGATGAAGGAGCCCCGCGATTTCTGGAAGTCTGTGACCGCAGTTACCATTGCGGAAATCATCGTATTCAGTCTGGTCGGTGCTATCACGTATGTCTATGTCGGAACGCAGTATATGACCGCTCCCTCCTTCGGCTCCCTCGGCAACGAAGTGTACAAGAAGGTTTCATTCTCGTTTATGATTCCGACCATAATCTTCCTGGGTGTCCTGTACGCCTCAGTCTCGGCGCGATTCATCTTCTTCCGCTTATTCGAGGGAACCCGCCACAAGGGTAACAACACCGTTGTTGGATGGGCTGCCTGGGCTGGAATCCTTGCTGGGCTGTGGATCATGGCTTGGATCATTGCGGAGGTTATCCCCTTCTTCTCGGATCTGTTGTCGATTATGAGTTCGCTTTTCGATTCTTTCTTTGGTTTCATTTTCTGGGGAACTGCGTATATGCGCATGCGCGCTGCAGATCATGGACCTCGCTTCTTTATGGTTCGAGGTATTCGTGGTTGGTTGGGATTCATTTTTAATGTTTTCCTTATTCTTGTTGGATTCTTCTTCTTGGGACCTGGTACTTATGTAAGTTTTCTCCACGCCATGGGTTCTGTCCGTACGTGGCTATTGGCTTTTGGTGAACCGCCGCTAACATTTCTCTTTCTTTTCCAGGCTGCCGTTATGTCTGTTGTAACCAGTTACCGGGAAGGCACCGTCGGCGGCGTCTTCACATGTGCCAGTAACGCACTCTAAACCACCGCGGGGCGGAGAGCTGAGTGCTTTTTTGTAAGAATTGTCGCGTTTATCGCATCTTCTGCATGTTATTTTCAATCTACCGGCGCTTGGACTCCGGGAACTTCATGACTCTGATGACCGAGAAGGGGTTGTGAAATCTTGTTTTTTGCATAAATTCCACCACTTGGGATATCAGGTGGTTTATTTTTTTCTGGGGCGGATCATGCTCTGCGGTTTGGGGATATCCTCCATCGAAACTCGCTTTGTATGGTTTGGCGGGACGCCCGGGGAGTTGGGTCTTGCAACGCCTTTATATGTATATTTTTCATCCCTGCATTCCTTGCACAGATTGATCTCAATTAAATGTAGGCTATCGGCTTGGAGGGGTCACGCCCGCTCTCCGGTTTTGACTTGCCATTGCCGCGGCACTGCTCCGATTGTACTCCGGTTGATGTTTAGTTTCTCCCGGGTTGTACAGCCTGGGTCTACTTTTGATCGGTGGAGGTCACCAGTAAGCGTTTTGATGTGGTATCTACCCCCTAAGTATACTCTAGTAGCTATTACTATAATATTGGCCTGTTAGAAATGCCAATATATAAGGCAATTGTGATTCCCGACGACATAACGCAGTCCGCCCGCTATAGAGCACTCCCAATCGGGCGAACAGCTGCTCCGGTATTCGCCCTATCACCACGTGACTTTTCCGCACTGCTTCCCCGAGGGTGGATTGGTGACTTCTTACAGTCCATTTCTTCCTCTTTTCTTTCTTCTCTTCGATTCATTAGCATTGATTCACCATGTCTAGCGTCCGTACTCTCAAGCGCGGTGTCGACCTCGTCGCCGCGAGGGCTGCTGCCCTCCACGCTCCCCGCGCCTCTATCGGCTCCACTATGCTGCGGAGGGAGCTCTCCTCCGCGGCCATCGTCCGCCCAACTGCCCCTCGGTCGTTGAGGTCTAAGGCTCCAATTGCAGTCGCAGCATCGCGAGCTGCTAACAAGGCTGTGCGCTACGCTTCCAGCTCCAATGAGTCTCTTAGCAAGACTCAGCTCTATGATCTCCACATCCAGCGCGGGGCTAAGATGGTCCCCTTCGCCGGGTTTGATATGCCGCTCGTCTACTCCGATATGAGCCATGTGGAGAGCCACATGTGGACGCGCGAGAAGGCCAGTCTTTTTGATGTCAGCCATATGTAAGTTGACCTTTCCGAGGCGGAATTGACCTGCAATGGCTAATCAATCTTCCGTTCCACAGGGTGCAGCACCACCTAAGCGGCCCCGGCGCCATTGATCTGCTAAAGAAGATTACTCCCTCTTCGGTCGACAAGCTGGCTCCTAACTCCTCCACCCTGTCCTGCCTGTTGGAAGAAGGCACCGGTGGAATTGTCGACGACTGTGTCATCACCCGCCGCACCGAGGACACTTTCTACTTCGTGACCAACGCCGGCCGCCGCACCGAGGACCTGGCCTATCTGACCGCCGAGATCGAAGCCTACCGTTCCCAGCACGGCGCCGACAGCCTCAAATGGGACATCCTCGAAGACCGCGCGCTGGTCGCGCTGCAGGGCCCCCTCGCCGCCTCCGTCCTCCAACCTCTTATCCACACAGCCAATGCCTCATCCGCCGAGACCGACCTGAGCACCCTCTACTTCGGCAACTGCCGCGAGCTGCACCTCACTCTCCCCGACGGCACCCCAACCCCCAACCCACTCCTCATCTCTCGCACGGGCTACACTGGCGAAGACGGCTTCGAGATCTCCATCCCGACATCCGGAGCCCCCAACCTCGCCGAGCAGGTCACTGAGCTCCTCCTCGCAGACAGCAGCAAGTCCCGTCTCGCCGGCCTCGCCGCCCGCGACTCCCTCCGCCTGGAAGCCGGCATGTGTCTTTACGGCCACGACATCACCACAGCACAGACACCACCCGCCGCCGCCCTCGGCTGGATTGTCAGCCGTGACCGCCGAGACCCCGCAACAGCCACCTTCAACGGTGCATCCGTCATCCTTTCCCAGATCGCCAGTCCCAAGAGCATTGCTCAGCGCCGCGTCGGTCTAACCGTCGAGAAGGGTCCCCCAGCCCGCGAGGGCGCTATTGTAGTTGATATCGCTGACCCCGCCAACCCCGTTGAAGTCGGCGTCGTCACCTCCGGTCTGCCCAGCCCCTCGCTTGGCGGTGCCAATATTGCTATGGTTTATGTCAACACTGGGTATCATAAGAAGGGTACCGAGCTTGGCGTTAAGGTCCGTAACAAGGTCCGCAAGGCTAAGGTTGTTGGCATGCCTTGGGTTGAGAGCAAGTTCCACCGTCCTCCTCAGTAAAGCATTGGTTGGATTGTAGGGTTGTTTTAATACTCTTTTTTTTTTGGGGTTTGATTCATTGTGACGTTGGGGGTCGTGCGAAAGACTAGCGCTTTGATGATTTTAACATTACCTGCCTGTATATACGTTTTCGATTTTTATGACTGTGGAGCTTAACCTCCCAAAAGACTTTCTTATTATCTTCATATATTCTCCTTGTTCCATATTAACTGCAATGTAGTCAACCATCATTGCTGTTCTTGGGTAGGTATTACTTGGCGATGGAAAGGTTCCCCCGATTAGGGCTAACTATAAGCAACATCAAATAGCCTGGACCCTATCAATCTTACAAGCTCAGCTAGCATTAATTCCCAAGGGCACAGCATTTGAAATAACTCAAACAACGAGAATGGAAGATAAAGCATCCTAAAATAACATAGGAGACAATAAAGGGGCAAGTTAGGGTTAGCAATCCAATATCAAAGCCCAAAACCCTTCTTCCCCAAATGCCCACCCCCAGCAACACGACCATGCCTCTCAAAATGCAAATGCTTCCCGGATTGACCACCAAGAGAAGAACCAACAAACAGCCCATCATCAACAACACCCTCCCACCTCCTTACATGCTCACCCCTAACCCTATCCTCCCTCTCTCCAGCCACCTCCCCAGCCAGCGAAGGCGGCAAATCCCCCTTCTTAGTCCCCCAATCTCCCTCCACATCCCCAAGCACAAGGACCAACTGCCGCCCCTCCGTAAAGAAATCATGACCCACCCAATTCTTAGTATAAGCAACCCCGTCAAGCGTAGCAGACTGAATAAACCCACTCCCCCCACGACCTCCGGACCCAACCGTCCCATTAACAGTATTAAACTTCGCCCAATTGACTACCCTAACCGTCGCCGTTTTCCCCGTAAGTGGACTAACAATACTAACAGCCTCAAAGAACGGCACGGTAAGCAGGTAAACGCTCTGGCCCGGGTTCGGGAATAGACCCATCATGGCCATCGCGACGAATGAGCCCATTGCGCCTGAGTCGTCGTTTCCGGGTAGTCCTGCTGGTGTCGGTGAGAAGTAGTCTGGGATGTAGGTTCGGACACGGGATGTGGATTTTGCGGGTCGGCCGGCGTAGTGGTATTGGAAGACTGTTAGGAAGGCTGGTTCGTTGCCTATGTAGGTTATGTTTGTGTCGTGGAGGTGGTCGAGGCGGTTTGTGAAGTTGGTTGGTCCCCCGAGGTGGGTTATTAGGGTTGACATGTCGTGGGGGACGAAGCTGGTTAGTTTGTTAGGGGGTATAGGGATGGATGGGGTTGGATGTTCTTACAACTGATATTCCCAAATACTCGATTCAAAGGTTTCTCCCGCTGTATTTTGAAGCGAACATGCACGACCACTCATATCAATATTCGAGCACGCAAGTGGATCTTGATATCCCCACGTCCCATTCGAATACTTCGGCTGAAAGAATCCCGTAAAGCCAGTATCGTTGCCTTTCCATAGAGATGTCTGATCTTTCTTGAAAAGATTTCGCCAATTGCGAGATCGTTTCTCGTACCGCTCTGCGTCGGCTGTCTTGTTGAGACCGCGCGCCATCTGTGCAATGGCAAAGTCATTGTATGCATACTCGAGTGTGCGTGAGATACTGCGGGTCATGGTGCCGAAGCCTTCGTAGTCGAAGTCTTCGACTGGGATGTAATGTAGGTTTTTCCAGCTGCGTAGGCCGCCGCGGCCTTCGTTGGACCAGTCGTATGGTTCTTCTTCGGCGTCTTTTTGGACGGCTGCGTAGCCGGCGTCCCAGTCTATGCCATCACGGAGGCCTTTGAGGTAGACGTCTGCTAGGATGTTGTCTGCATTTGAGCCGCCTTGGGTGTATCCTGTAGGTATTCTATGTCAGTATTTATTCCTGTTATACACGGCTAGGCAATTACCTTTGCAAAGAGACATGCGACAATCTGGTAGCCAGCCTAGATGGCGCTGGGTATCGATAAGTGAACGGACCATTTTGATCACAGCGTTAGGATCGAAGATAGTCAAGAATGGGATTTGGGATCTGAACGAGTCCCATAGACTGAGGGAATTGTTAGCTTTGCCTATGCACTTCCCAATCAAAGTTGACTCACCAGTAGAAACTGTCAAAATACGGCTCATTACTAGACCAGAGCACATTCTCTCCCGTATAATCTTGGGGATTGACCATTGTGCGATACACACCACTGAAGAAGTTGGTGAGAACAGAATTGTCAATTCCAGTCCGGGACACGCGAATAGGGCGCATTTTCTCTGTCCATTGATCAATGGCTGCTTGATGGGTAGCATTGAAATTGAAGTCCTTGATCTCGGACTCCGCGTGTGAGCAAGCCTGCTTCGTGCTCACGAAGCTAACTCCAACCCGAGCCAAAATGGTATTGTCTGGGGCAGACTTGAAGCGGACGAATCCACCGCCCTATATTCATGTATCAGCCATGGCCATACTAGGAGGATGCTACGCAGCTCACCGGAAGAGGATATCCATTGATAGACCTCGAAATCTTCAAATCGTGAACATCAGCACTAGCGCGGGAATTGACAAAGATCCCACTATCCCGCTTCAAAGCCGGACTCTCAAAGTCTGCACAGAAATACAACGTATAAGATCCACTCCCAAAACTAGGCGTAAATCGCGCATCACCAGTCATCCGACCAGTCGATTCATCCACAGAAATAGTCGCATTATCCTGTCTAGAATCCGACAAATCGGTAAGATCAAGCAAAATCAACGGACTACTACCATTCGGAAACTGGAACCGAAACAACGAGGTATGCTGTGCAGCAGTCATATCAACACGAACCCCAGACGCAAGCTCTATAGCAAAGTATCCAGGATGCGCCTGCACCGAGTCGGGCTTATACTTGATCTTGCGCTGCTTTTTCGGATATACACATCCGTTCACTTCATCGCCGGCACATTTTGCATATGGGAAAAGCGGGAAATTTCCTAGCGAGGGACTGCCTCCAGTTCCTGAATCGTGCATGCTCGAGAAACCGGTCACATTGCCGCCTTCGTAGGCGAAGCCGCCTTGGTTGCTTTCTGAGTCTGTGTCTGCAACGGCTTTGGCCATGCCGTATGGTAATGTAGCGCCCGGGAAGACATTTCCTATGTTGACGCGATTATCAGCATAGGACTAGGACCAATTGCCAATTGTTCAAGCTTACCTCCGTTGGCGCTGCCGATCAAGGGATCGACATATTGTAGGACATCGTAGTCCTCTACTGGAGAGGGGTCCGCGGCGTTAACTAAAACATGACTACTGGCAAGGACCAGCGACAGTAGTAATTGATATGGTGGCATGGTCGCCCGGTCGAATAAATTTGAGAGTCGAGTCGCGTTTTAGAAACAGCAGTCTGGCTGGTGTTTACCGCAGATCCCCTCTACCCCTGCATCCCAGGGCGTGCTTGCCTGGCATGTACAGTGCTTCCCCTGTCGATCCCCGCGTGCATTCTTATCCCACATAGTGATCAACTGGTATGTGGGTGACATGTTCATTCGATGGGTAGTGCAGAACTGTTCAATTGGTCTGGGTTTGCAGTGGTGGTTGGACAGCCTTGGAGTTGTGATTGAGAAATTAGCCATCACAAATAAATGGAGTTTTATTGAGGACTTAGATGAGACTGGAATTATACGTTTTTTATTGTGGTTAATGTAGCTTTTTCAATCAATATATATCTTTTACTACAAATTTCTCATTCTTGGAATGCTACCTTAGCTAGATATACATGTTACCTTACAAAAGTAAGAAAAATGAACTCTTTCAACGAATGAGAATAAGAGCAGTGATGGTCCCTATCTACATATTCAACCAGTGTCCATAGATCGACAGTATTAAGCCTAATTATATCGGTGTTTATAGTGTTATATCAAGAGGGTCCATTAGCTTATACTGTCATTATTCCGAACTGTCAAGCATCAAACACGATAACATTATGACTTCCAAGGGCAGGATGTTCGCATAACAAAGTAGCACTGAGCCACGGTGGGATGCCGCAACACTGTACGGTTACTCATGACTTACACTTTAGGCAAGACTGTGGGATATGTTATGATAAACTCGACAGAAACGATCAACTCTGTATCAAGCTATGGTTTATTTAAGTTGACCGTGGTTCCAGAACACGACCAGTCTACTTCCTTTAACCATCTTGCCCTAATCCCCGATATCATTTCGTTGTCGAGCACCATCGCGTTCTCGGGCAGGGGGCTATTGTAGCGACTTGTTGCTGCATAGCCCATTACAATTAGGCTGGCAAGCAACAGCTATTGAAGGAAGGAAAGCCAGTTTACTTCTTTTAAATTTCGTACCTTGGCCTCAGAAAATGTTGCTCACCTGCCCTGGTCGCTACGAGCTATGCAGGAACAAGTCACCACAGTAGTCCTGCCCGAGGCCGCGATAGCGCTCGACAAAGAGAATTACATTCGGAAATCCTACCTCGGAGATGTTAATCTGGACAGAATGCGAACCGAAGGTACATTATTCAAGAGCCTAATAATCCTCATTACTTGGAACCGGAAACTATGTAAGGGGAGCAACAATGAAACCCTCGAAAGCGCATCGGTGATTTGGAGATACTAATGGATAATCTTTACTTTAGGAGCAGATCAGACTAGTTGCTCGGTCCAGTTCCCATGTGGAATAGCTCCTCAACGTTTATCAATCTGGTGATTTGTGCTCAAATCCGAATCCCGATGATCTGCCCGAGGTTGGAGTGGAATAGATATTTGTAGTAACTTGGACATATTTTAGACTAAACTATAGTCGGATGTTTCCATTGGATTTTCCATTGGATTACTATATTTATCACTGAATATGCCCCATCTAATCCACTGGACAATTCTAGAGCTTGAGTGTGGAACTATATGTCTGCCTACGGCGGAGGGTCTATAAGAAGGATATGTAGAAGGGCTTAAGGCAATTATTATTGAATTACTGACAGAAGGTCATATAAGATAGAAAAGCAAGTTGTAATCTCTCCAATATACCACTAATGTAACCTTTCATCTGGGGTGCAGGTCTAGTGCGGAACAGCCTGAGCTAACTCGGACAAAAAATATAGAACCACATAAAAAAGCAAAGAAAGGCAAAACAGGCGGAGAAAAAAAAAGGAAAAACAAGGCAACATGCAAGATGAGAGACAGAAAATACAGTAGTGGCTTATAATCAATATGCAAGTTATGCCGTGAGATTCACGAACTCCGTCCGCCGAATTGGAGATGCCGAGGTCTCTCCACTCTCAACTTTGTCTCAACACTTCGCCTCTCTGGTTTTTCCTGCGTTTTCGCCATGTTTCGTCCGTTCTCCCCTTCCCTTCGTTCTCTCTCTCCAAACGTCCCTTCACACATCTCTCCTCGACTTCTCTTCCAGCGCCGAGTCTCTCCACGTTCTTTCTCCGGTTCCCCGAAGCCTCACCACCGAGCCTACTCAACAGGTAAGACACCTCCTTCTTTCCGAATACTTCACTCTAACACACCACAGAACAAGCCCAAGCCGCCCAATCTCTCCAATCTCCAGCCCAGTCCTCGCGTTTCCGCCGCTTCGCAGGCTTCACAACGATCGCAGTTTTCGCATTTACATTCGGCGTAATCTACCAAACCCAACGCACCGTATCGCGCCTCATGTCCGTCACAATCCCCACAAACGAGGAGACCCTGGCCCTCTACACACCAGAGGATGCCATCGCCGAAGAGATCGAAACTACCCTCCGCACTCACCCCGTCGCCGAGTCCCTACGCGCAAACCCGGAATTTACCGAAGCGCGCCCACATCTCAAGATCCCCGAGGCCCTGCGCGAGCGCAGCCTGACAGGCGGAACCCTGCGCGGACCGAACAAGATCGTCGTGCCACCCCTCGTCTTCAGCGAGCGAGATGGCAAGAGCATGGTTTCGTTGATGTACCTCGGCTCCGATGTCTGCGGGCACCCGGGCATTGTCCACGGCGGTCTGCTCGCGACGATTCTCGACGAGGGACTTGCTAATTGCTGTTTCCCGGCTTTGCCTAATAAGGTGGCTGTGACTGCCAACTTAAATATTGATTACCGTGCTCCGGCTATGGCGAATAACTATGTGGCTCTCCGCGCTGAGACTGTCAAGGTTGAGGGTCGCAAGGCGTGGGTTGAGGGTCGCATTGAAACTCTCCCGGCTGATGGGAAGGACCCTGTTGTGTTAGTTGAGGCCAAGGCTTTGTTCATTGAGCCCAAGCAGGCTGCTGTAAGTGCTCCATTTCTACTTTTTTCCTGATGGACGCTAATTGTGCAGGCGTTATCGAGTCTTTACAAGGTGGCGTAACTTTCTGAAATTTCTGCATGGTTCGTTCCTGGTTCCTGGCGTAGGGAGTTATAGATGTACATAGAATATATAAGTTAAATATAGAGAAGCTGTCTATATAGTCTATATTGTCTATTCCCTTCAACTCAACCCACTCGTATACAATTGCGCCATCGTATACTTGACCGCCAAGATCTGCAAGCCCCGCGGATCCTCTTTTCTTCTTACGCGGCCCCGTTTCAACTGCCCCTCGTCTTTCTTCTTCCTACATCTCCTTTGTACAGTGTGCAATTCCTCCAAAATGTCTACGTACGATCCCAATCCCACTCCCATTCCACCCCTGCACCAAACTAACCCCACTACAGCAACATCACCTTCCACGCCAGCGCCCTCACCCGCAAGGAGCGCACCGAGCTGCGCAACCAGCAGGGCCTCACAATCTGGCTGACCGGCCTGTCCGCCTCAGGCAAGTCCACCATCGCCGTGGAACTGGAGCACCAGCTGGTCCGCGACCACGGCGTGCACGCCTACCGCCTCGATGGCGACAACATCCGCTTCGGCCTGAACAAGGACCTGGGCTTCAGCGAAGCCGACCGCAACGAGAACATCCGCCGCATCGCAGAGGTCGCCAAGCTCTTCGCGGACTCGAACTCGATTGCCATCACCTCGTTCATCTCGCCCTACCGCAAGGACCGCGACACAGCCCGCCAGCTGCACGAGGTCGCCACTCCCGGCGAGGAGACTGGTTTGCCGTTCGTTGAGGTTTACGTTGATGTCCCCGTTGAGGTTGCTGAGAAGCGTGATCCTAAGGGTCTGTACAAGAAGGCTCGGGAGGGTGTTATTAAGGAGTTCACCGGTATCTCGGCTCCTTATGAGGCTCCTGCTAACCCTGAGGTTCATGTTAAGAACGATGAGCTTCCCGTTCAGGATGCTGTTAAGCAGATTATTGACTACCTTGAGTCCAAGGGATATCTGCCTAAGAAGAACTAAAGGGAAGGGCCTTGATGTTGTATATAGAGTATGCTAGATGCTTAGATGCTTTTCTCAGATAAAAGTTGTCTTGTACAGCGGATTTGGGTTGGGTTTTGTTTCTTTTTCTCATCTTGATTCCCCCTGACTGCTTGCTGTACATACTGGACAATATAGACTTTTGATTCGAGGGAACTTGGTTGTCCTGTTTGAGTGTAATCATTGTATTCAAAACTAAACAAAATATCCAAATGCTAGTTTGTGCTCGATGTACCCAGATGGTATATGTACGCAACGTCCATAACTTTGTATCTCTCACAGCAACGTCTCTCCAGTAACAACACTCAGTGGAACTCGAATTCGTAAAACACATACGGCGTGTAGTCCGCACCTCCCTCACCACCAGCATGCATCTCACCAGGATCATCGCGCTGCATACGACCTTTCTTATCGCGCCCAAAGGCATTCCCAGCCAGATATGAGTATTTGTTCTCAAGGTTGGACTTGGCACGATCAGCCTGCTTAGAGGAAGGCGCCTGTAAATGATGGCCGTCAGCAATTGCCTTCCCCCAAAAAGAAACCAAAGAACACAGCAAATACATACCCGAACCAAAGCACAGATGAAATCCAACGGCAAACCATACCGCAAAACTGTCTCAACAAAAACCCTCAAAACCAAAATATGAATCCAAACCATAACAGCCTCACTCCAAGCCGTCCGACCAAGCCGCAACGTCTCACCCCATAGCTTGCGCTCATCACCACCAACACGCTCAACCTCCTTGCGCTCCTCCTCCTTGCCACCCTCGACATACTTAAAGTCACGCGGAATCCACTTCTGCTCACGGCATTTATGCACAAACTCCGCGCTGTGCTTCTTGAACGATGTCACGGCGTACAGCGTGAACTCGCTGTCTTGAGCGACCAGTTGCGCGGAGCGGGGGACCACCATCGGCGCGACGGTCTCGTAGGTCTTCAGGAAGTCTTTTACTAGTTGGTTGGGAACGGCGACCAGGTGGGTTTCGATGTATTCGGAGTCCTGGATGATGGATTTGGGGTCGATCACCGAGGCGAGGGACTTGGTGGAGAGGTTGCCTCTGTAGAAATAGATGTGTTAGTTGGACTCGGACTGGGACATTTTGCTGTGTCGTGTAGTTTCCAATGCCGTTCACGTACGTTTGTTTGCGTTGCAGCTGGGACAGGTTGTTCTTGACCTGGTTATATTGGGAGTACTTGAATCGGATGTCGTTGTCGATACTGGCGGCTTCCTGTAGTAGACATGAATGATTAGAACCAGAGCGACGGATCGGGGATGACTACTCACCTTGTGCAGCAAATCGATCAACTCGGCCAACGGCTTATCAGCCCTGTACTTGACTTTATTCCATTGGAAAGTACGGAGGTATTGATCGACAGGCTCTGTAGAACAGTCAGCTCACCCACTTCCCAAAAGTCGAGCTCAGACCAAGCAGAAGACGTACTATCATTGACAACCTTCATACTCTCAATCTGCGCCTCGTCGCCGCCAAGGATATTCTTCAAAGCATCGCCAACCTTCGCAACGACACCCTGGCACGAAGCCTCGAGCTTGGCCAGCTCATCCGCCTGCTGAACCAGGGCGTCTAGCGTGCCGATCTTGAACTCCGGGATCGGGAAGGAGGCGGCGGAGCCATTGTCCGGGGAGATTGTGGTTGAGATGGCTTGGAGGGCGTCGTCGCGGTGGTGCGAGGGGACGATGGAGGTTGGGAGGGAGAGGAGGAGGTATTGGCTTGGTTTGGACATTGTTGCTAGATATTCATCGAGGGGTATTTGTATTGTATGTCAAGGGGAGTCGCCTCGTGGAGGCTGTGGTTTGGTGTTGGAGCTCGGGTCGACGTAGGCGGTGGGTGCTTGGGCCACCTATATAGGACTGCAACATGCCCCAGTATTCAACACTACATTTATTGTAAAACAAATCTATTTGATGTGGAATTTGTATTCGTAATATCATGGTGTCTTTGTAAGTCTATGCAACTATCTCATCTACCGCAGCACATCGTTAAACTGCTGGATCGAGATGCATAACGCTAGAAGACTACCTAACGCTCGTTGAGAGTTGGAATAAAACAAAACACCAACGTGGAGAAAGGAGAGACATAAACCACCCAGGGAAGAATATAGAATTTTGGGTCCGGAAGCAGCTAGCAAGCTCATTGCGACGGGGAGTCGACTAGCTTCGAACCTGCGGAATATGTAGGGAGAAGTTGGGGAAAAGGGAGAACAGAAGAAAAGGCATCACAGGGTATTTGTATCAAGCGTGCAGTGCTGACCATGAACCAAGTATGAAAGGAAGGGGAAAAAGTAACGGTGGTATCTGTACAAGCAAGGCAAGCGGACATTGAATCAAGAGTAAAGCATGGGGTTTGCGGAAAAATAGTCAACACCGGAACCACACCAAGGATTGGATTAAATGATGATTGGCAGCGTGATCGTTAAAATTGATGGTAAGAATAATGGTGGAAGTATCGGCTTTAGCCTTGCATGCCCATGAAGACTTCCTGACAGTTCTCCACCAGGAACTTGAGGACATCATTCTTCTTCTGGACATCGGTCATCTCACGGGCAAGAGATTCAGGACGCATGATGGTTGGCGCGAAGACCACAGCAACGTTCTGGCTGGTCATCAGGTTCTCCTCGTGACGCTCAACAACACGTCTGAGATGGAAAATAAGGAACTCCAGGACGTCGCGGTGCACGCGAGGCAGCTCCAGCAAACTCTTCTGCAAAAGCTCAATGCGTCCCTGCGTGGAGGGAATCTCGACGGAATCAATGATAAGTTCGTAAACATCATAGGTAACCAACGGGTTGGGAAGCTTGCGGAAATACTGCTTCAAAGTTGAAGTGACGGCATGGATATCGAGGTCGGGGTCGGAAATATCATAATCGAATGGAGATCGTTCGAAGCCTTCGCGAATGATTTGGATGGCGGAAGCGGCACCAGATTTGCGATAGATGCCCTCCATGTCCATACCTGACGAACTTGTTAGAGACCAGACGGCCAAATAGGTGTAAAACAAACATACCTCGAAGTTCAACTTCTTGGATACACCTGGTGACAATGGCGGGAATGATGCTCTTCTCGTGTTCCATGCGGGCCTCTAGATCAGTACCGAACAGAGCTGGAGATTGTTAGCTTATACTATATAGCTGTCGGGAGCATTGATAACATACCATCACCGGCAACCTCAGCCAACACTGGCACGCTGTCAGCCTGAGACATCTTTCCTCCCTGCTTGTGCCTCTGGTTCCCGAAGAACCCGAAGCCTTGACGACTTGGATCCTGAGTCTGGGAACGTGGAAGACCACCGGCAGCTTCTCCCTCGCTAGACATGAAGGCTCCCTTGAGACCCTTAACACCCTTGGCAACATTCTGGCCACCCTTCTTCCAGTTGAATTTGCGGGGCTGTCCCTTACGAATGCTGACAACCTGAGGCCCTGGAACGACTGTAGCGGTGGCAGGTTCAGATTCTTCTGCGATGTGGGCAGTTGAGATGGAGGGTTGAAGGTCATTGATGGCGGGCTTCAGAGCTTCGATGGAAGTTGTGGACTTGTCTTTGTTGTGAGAAATGCCCAGACCGTTGGATCGTGGCTGACCCTCAGTGGCTTTGTAGAGCTCTTGGATCTGATGAACGAGCTGGTTGTTTAGCTCAGCCAATTGTGCATTCTTCGACGATAATTGCTCGAACTCTTGGAAGGTCTTCTCCTTCTGACTGATCATGGATTCAAGTTCCTCGGTCAGGTCGTTGCGCTTCTGGATGAGTTCCTCAATCTGCGGGGCATAGGAGTCCTTCAGCTTCTGAATTGATTCGGCCAGCTCCCGCAACACATGGTTCGAGAGTTTTCCAAGGTCCAATGGTCCACTGGAGCCGCCGCGCTTCTCTGCTTCCATGTGGTCGGTGAGAACTGTGAGCTCCCGCAAAACGATCTCACGCTGGGCATCGAGAACAACCATGGTGGAGCGCTTCTCAGAAAGCTCAGTGTTGACTTGCTTGACATTCGCCGCGGCACGAGCAGCTGATTCCAGTTCCATAACACGTTGTCGTTCCTTGCGCAATTCATTTCGGAGCCAGGAAATTTCCTCAGCCTGAGAACCTGTGGGACTACCAATGCTGGCGCCAGCTTGGCTTCCGTTGGCTGGAGACTGGGGAGTCTTGATGTCTCGTCCCCCACGTAGGCTCTTCTCACTGTAGCTTCGGCCATGGCGAACGGAGTTTGAAACACGACGCAAGAAAGATTCACTCTCTCGGCCAACAGGATCATCACCGCCGATGATCCGAGACAACTCTTCATCCATGGAAAAGTCACCGCCGCTGTTGTAACGTAGCAAGGATGGCGAGCCCGCGCCGTCCAATTGAGAGTGCGAATCAAGGTGAGATGTATTCAAAGGAGCGGACTGAGAGGGTGGTTGGAACGTATCACTCCGTAGCATCGGGGAGTCTCCGTATTGCGACGACGTAGGAGATGATCCGATCTCCTTTCTAGGAAGTTGATGATGTCTGCCTTCGAGAGAATCACCCCGCTTGGGCAGGTGCGGCAGGTTGGAGGGCTGGGAGCGGGCAGAGTCCATAGAGCCATTCTCGTGGAGACGTCGAAGTTCGTTCGAAGGACGAACCGGTGCTGAAGTGATGCTGTCCAAAGGCACCTGTCGTTTTGTATCACTGGAGGCTTCCTTTGATCCGATACTGTCGGGACTGGCAGCTTCGGAGAAATTGCTTGTTTCTCTAAAGCTGATAGGAATGTCAGTGGAATTGCGCACTGAACTCGACTTTGCAGGCTTGGATGAATCGGCAGTTTGTGGAGGTTTGTCGGGTGAAATGCTATCGCTTCGTTCCCAGCCCTTCTCCTGGTAGGCAATATGAGGAGAGGGATTTTCGGAAGAGTTTCGAGAGGGAAGCTCCTGTAGATATTCACGTCCGTCGCGAGAGGCCCTGTGCGAGGATTCACCAGATCTCATTTGGCCAAAATAGTCACGGGAAGGCTCTTGTCGTGTTTGCGAATGACCACGGGAAGAACGACCTTCGGCCGAGGGATCAAAGGCGAGAGGAATTAGTAGCTCACCACCATCTGCATCAGTGTTCCGCGCCATTGACTGCCGACTGCTTCGGTATGTGCTAGACGGGAGAATAAGATTGTCTAGGGCGAAGAGTTAGTGGGGAATTTACATATATGGTGCTTGTCCCATCAAGCTCCGACAATGGGTGCTATTGTAAGCCACAATTGAGCTGCGAATAAACGCAATGCTCAATAGGCCGCGGCAATTGAAGGGTGGGATAAAGGATTTCTTGCTTACCATTGTCCGCTGCCTGATTTGAAGTCGAGCTTTCCGGCCTCTCATTCACATCTGGTGTTCCCGCCATTCGGCCAGGATCAGGCGTCATTCCGTCCGGATATTCACTCGGCACTTCGTCCATCAATGATGCCTCTTCCATGCTTGGAGGCAGGGAAGGCAATGACTTATCCAACTTCACATTAGGCCCAGTTGGCCTCTTGCTACTGGCGCCAGCTTTTCGTTTCCTCCGTCTTGCCATTAAAGACTCATGGCAATCCATACAGAAGATTCCTTGTGACGTGCGCGCATAACGGAGGTTCTCAATCTTCTTCTTGCAGTTTCGACATCTGAAGCATTGAGCGCAGAACGCCTGATCTCCAGTCAAGATGGCCAAGTCTTCAATCTTGTTATTGCAGGAGCTGCAGCTATACGTGCAATTACTACAGATAAGGGATCCATCGCCTAGCAGGAGGAGGTGTGCATCCGAGTCGAGGAGGGTACTGCAGGTACTGCAGCGAAAGCAATCGATGTGCCACCTATTTCCAGCTATTAATGGTTAGCGACATGTAAGACAACAAACAAAATCAGGAATCCGCAACTCACCAAGTTCGAAGGCTTTCCCCTCTTCTAGTGTCTACCAAAATTGTCAGTCACGTCCTCATAGGACCTTCCATATGCTGCTCACCTCTCCACAGCCCTTGCAAGGGTAGGACTCATCCTGCTCCATGGGAGAGTCTGGATAACTTGGAGTGTCCATCTTGAAACCCCTTGTCTAAATCACAGCGAAAGGTCGACAGTCGTTGCCGATTCTCTCAAAATATAGATCCGGCGCTGGATACTCAGACACGTTCCACAGACGTGTATACAGGCGATTCGTGGTCGCGACGGTACATGCGCTTTCGGCCGCTCGATGCTTGCGAGCGCACGGCGATGGAGAGATTGAACGGGACGGAAATTGTCGGCGCGGGTTTGGAGGGGGGATTCGACAGGGGGGCTGAAAGAATGGGCAAGTGGCTGAATCTGCAGACTGCTGAGGCGTTAACCAAAAGGTGATCCAGCCGTAGGCTTAAGCGTGAGACACCCGCTTTAGTCGAGGCAGGGCTGACCACATCTAGGGACCAGGGTAATAATCGCTCACGGGCCAGGGGTGTTTCGACGTACCTGGCTCTTGCAAGCCGTGCTACAGGGCCGTTTCAGATAGATAGGCGCGGGTGTTGCGCTTGTCGAGCAAGCGAAATGCGGGCTGCCCCTCGCGGGCACTGAAGTAATTTGGAGTAGTTTGGAGGGACAAACGGACAAGTCCCGAGGCTAAAAAGGAAATGACAACCGTGAAAGGAATAACCAACAGAAGAAAGGGAAAAAAGCAAAGAAATGAGGTTAGGTTGATAGGGGTGGGGGGTGGATTAAAGGAGTGAAGACTAAAAAGGGAAGAGAAGGTTGGCGGCAGAATCAACGGTCAATGTCAATGTTTTTCATTTCCGTCTGTCTAATTTTTTCTCTATTTGTCTCTGTTTTCCTTTCTTTCTCTCTTTCTCCCCTGAATTGTCCTGTACATGTACCCAAATGGTCTTCATGCCTATGTATACGTGTACAGTGGACGCCTAGAACGTGCGGGCCTTCAATCCCCCCGTACAGCCAATAAGCACTCCCTGATGGTTTACAACTGATGGAAATGATCTGATTTCAGGGACATTGTGCTTCTCAAATACTGTGTACTTTTTGACAACACGTCAACGCCTCAATCCTGCAGGGGAAGCCCCGATCCGACAGTTCAGCTCTCCGGATCTACAGTGTCCAAGGGGGG